>NC_136923.1:31154627-32354627 GCF_949752795.1 Hyperoodon ampullatus
TCTTTAAGACTGAGTTACTTTGGTTCCCCACACCTATTCTGCTCCCCCGGTCAGTTATTAAATAGTTATTAAATAGTTCATTTTCTCCTCTTTCTCATATACCCTACATCTAAATTCAAATCTACCCCCTGTTCAAAACCTTCCAATGACTCCCTATGATAATTAGAATAAAATCCAAAATCTTTATTTCACCTTAAAGCTCTTCATAATGTGGCCATGCATCACCTTTTTGATCTCCATTGTTCTCTTTCTCACAGGAGTTGGCATCACTGGCTTCCTTCCTGTTCCTCAAAGATGCACATGACCACCTCATAATCTTTGTACATTCTTCTCTGGGCCTGAAAGACTCTTACCCCCAGATATTTGCCCAGCTCACTTCCTCACTTCCTTCAAGGCACTATTCACATATTCCCTTATTGAGAGTTCTTCCCTCATCACCATATCTACAGAGCCCCCCATGTTGCTCTATTTTATCTTTCTCTTTTCTTAATAGCACTTATCACTACTGATATTAAATTATATAATTATTTATGTGTTTATTCATGTATGACTCCACCACTATATTGTAAACCCCTCAAAGGTTGTCTATCCTGTTAAGCATCCAGAAGATTAATAATTATCCTATGAATGAATGAACATAATTTTCAATGTCCAACTATTTTGAATTATCTAACAGTTTGAATTTTTCATGTCAACTAGATTTTGAATAGGAAATAAATGAACTATTTAATAACTAGGGTTAAAAAGGACAGCAATGCAAAATGTAATCTTTTTAATGTTTAGCTAAGAATTATTACAAATACGTACAAATCAATTGTGAAAAAATAAAAGCTTTATTGTTGTGATTTCTTAATTGGTTTAAGATACTTCAGGGTCAGAAAAGTTATTTCCTTTATTGTTCCCCTTTAGCCTTCCTCCATAAAGTCTGTCATCAACCTCTACTCATGACAGTATTATGGCAAAAATACTATGTGTCTATGAAAAGATGGTATAACTTATAAGGAAAAGACAACGACACTTAAAGCAGTAAAATCATTAAGTGACTCACTCTGTGATTACTCAGTAAGTAAAGCTTAAACAGATATGGACGGAAGCTCACTGTTGATTTTTTTTTCTTTATGTTATCCTAACATTAACACCAAAAAATAACAAATTTCTGGTTTAAGCAAAAAAGAAAAAAATGACAGGCAAATTAACACTGTATTTTCTATTTTAGATAATGAATACTTCACCCTAGAATTTCCAGCATGCCAGAGGAAAACTAAGAGAACTCTTTTTTAAAATTTATTTTATTGAAGTATAGTTGATTTACAACGTTGTGTTAATTTCTGCTATACAACAAAGTGATTCAGTTATACATATATATACATTCTTTCTCATATTCTTTTCCATTATGGTTCATCATAGGATATTAAATATAGCTCCCTGTGCTATACAGTAGTAGGACTTTGTTGTTTATTCATTCTATATATAACAGTTTGCATCTGCTAATCCCAAACTCCCAATCCATCCCTCCCCCAGCTCCCCTCCTCCTTGGCAACCACTGGAGTGGGCTTGGCCACTGGAGTAGGTGGCTGAAATTGAGTAGAGATAAGGATCATGAAAGTTGACAGGGTCACAGAATTGAATTACTACTGCTGTTGGATAAGTTATTCACACAGGCATGGAAGTCACTCCAAACAATGGTACAAATTGAAATGGAAAAAAATTAACAGATTGTCTTTTATTTATGAATAGAAAAGTTGTGATGAATACCAAAATTTAAGTGCTTAAAAAGAAAATTTTTAAAAAAGAGGAGGGAGATGTCATAAGGGCATAAAAACAACCTGAAAAATTTCCAATGTCCAAAGGTTTTTGAGCAACAAAGCAACAATAGTTTTGGATTATAGCACAAAAAATAAAATAAATAACCATTAGTTTCTACTGTTATAAATAAGTGATTAAATAAATAAATACAGGAGAAGGAACAAATCTTCCAAACAGAATAATTCTAAATAATACATGTAGAAGGAATGAGAAAAATAGAAAATCACCACGGTAAGATTTGCTTTAGGCAAGATCCATGGATGAATTCTAAAAGCCGCCAAAACATTAAGAAGAAATAGGATACTTACATAGCTCAAACTACCTCCCCCAATTTATTCATTAATTACTGTGGTGGTTTTAATGTATGTCCAAAAATTTTTCAATAGTCCTTTCTCCAGAAAGTAGAGCTCAATTCTCCTCCCCTTAAGTGTGAGCTAGACTTTGTGACTCACTGCTACCCAAGAGGGTATGAAAAGGGGGAAAAAAATAGTAACTTTGTCATGGACAAACATGGCAGACACCACCTCAACCAAATGATCAAGGTCTACATCACCAGCATTAAGTCATGATGACACAGTGCATGCCTAATTTGATGTGATAGGGAGGGTACTTCACTTTTGTGGTAGACTTCCTCAAAATCCATAATCCCAACCTAATCATGAAAAACATCAACCAAACCCAAATTGAGGGATATTCTACAAAACATCTGATCAGTGATCTTCAGAAAAGTCAAAGCCATGGAAAGGAAAGACTGTGAAACACAGAAAGAAGATTGGAGAAGACTGAGGGGACATGACAACATGCATTTAGCAAGGTGGTAGTGGATGGGATCTTGGAAAAAAAAGGACATTCATGGAAAAACTGGTGAAACCCAAATAAAGTCTGTTGTTTAATTAATAGTGTTGTGCCAATGCTGATTTCCTAGTTTTGATAAATGTGCCACGGTTACATAAGAGGTTAGCATCAGGGAAAGCTGGCTGAAGGGTCTACAGGAACTCTGTATACTTCTTTACAACTCTTGTAAATAAGAATTCTTCCAAAATAAAGAATTTAAGAGAAAAGCTTTAAAGAATAAGAATGAGTAGCTAGGAGACCAGTATAATATCAGCAAAAGATAGAGAATATAATGAGTGTTGAAGTTGGATGTCCTGAGACTCAATGGAGTAGGAGGTTTTACAGAAAAGTGAAGAAGGGATGGCTTGAAACAGCATTATAGAGTGAGGAGTAGAGGCCAGATTATCAGCTCTGCACTGGAGCCTAACATTTATTTGACTTGATGCTGCTGCTGTGTCTGGAGGTCAAATAACAACTGAAAAGTGTTCACTGCATTTGGTAATTATCTGATCCAAGTATTGTGTGGACCACTGGTCCTGATTGGTAGGGCCGTCATCCCCGAAATCTTTCAATATCAATCATATCCCTTCCATTATCCATGGCAGATCTATGCTATTATCTGCTTCAAAGTTTTCAGCCCCCGTGGACAAAGTTCTATAAGTGATCAGAACAATGCCACAAGTTCTAAGCTGTTTTGCATAATAGAGATGACTGACATATTTGGAACCTAGTGAATGAACAAGTTCTCTGCTCATATTTCCAGCTTTTCTCACTTTTGAGTGCCTTCTACCAAGGGATAAGTTTTTCTACAAAGTTCTCTAAACATTAGGTCAAACCAGCAAAAAATTTAACAAGGAAAGGGATTTAAAAAAATAAGTTTGTTGAGTGTTCAAACTAGTAATAGTTTCTTTTACATCAATTATCTCAATCAGGGGTAATTTAAAAAATATGAATAAAATCAGGTAAAATACAGATACTGGTAAATAATATTCACTGTACTAACTGGAAAAATTAATAATATATACTACTGTAAATTTAAGATTTAGGAAAAATGGAGGTCAAAAGAATGGGAAGGAAAAAGTTTTAAGGTACTGATAGGTGGACTCTTACATAATAGCTTTAGATATCTTTTAATCCAACCCATGGTTTATTTATCATGGTTATGTGCCAGCTCACACCATGGCAGAGTCATAACTGCAAATGGAGAGCCACCAACAAAGGAAACTGGCAAAGGCACACAGAGTAAACACCATTCATCACAACCAGCAAACAACTCAACTCTGCATTTAATATTCATCATAAAATTCCAAAAAGAAAAAAATAAACCCCCAACTTTTCAGAAGGGTCCCAGTTGATAGATCAGTCTGACAAATACAACTAGAATTAAAACATAATGATGATAGATAAGTGAAAGATAGATGATTGATTAGATAGACAGACAGATTTAAAATGGTAATAAATGTGTTCTAGGAACCAAATCTGAAACTTCAGTTAATAATATCCATTAGGTTAAAAAAATGAAAAAGACTTTTCTAAGACTAGCAATATTTGAGTGCTTAAATGAACAAGAGAAAAACAACTGCAGTAAAGCAACATTACAGTTTTTTCAGAGCTTGACTTCTTAAAGTGCTTTATATGTAATGTCAGTCCTAGTCCCAGATAATTAAGTTGGAATCAGCATCATGAATAAATAAACTAATCTGCTCAAAAGCACATAGCAAAAATGACTGGGCCAAATCAAATCCTAGTAGAGTGTTTGGTGCAGCACAGAAGAGTTACAGTAAAAACCTGGAAAGGCATGCTAAGATTTTCCTAAAAGACAGCTAAACAAAATTTTTAGTAATAAAAAATCACAAGCTAGAAATAAAAGAAATGAATTTTTTGAACAGATAGGGAAATAGTAGGCTTTACCTTAGATGATCCCTGACTGATAACAAATACTTTGATAACTATCACATTGGGATTTCCCTAGTAATTGTCCCTAAATTAAATAAATGCAGTATTTTTATACAATCCAAAATTTAAGACAAATTTAATAAATACACTGGGCCATATAATTTATTGGGAGAGGGAACATGTATCTACATTTTAAATTATTCTAGTTAAATCAGTAAACGTTCAGATAATTTTATTCAGTTTTGACATTGTAATAACCAGGATTTTAAAAACCATTAGTGAAATACACATATAGAGAAGTGCACATATCTTTTTTTTTGTTTTGTTTGTAATAGATTTTATTTTTTAGAACAGTTTTATGTTCACAGCAATACTGGGCAGAAAGTACAGAGATTTCCTATATTCTCCCTGTCCCACATATCCATAGCCACTGCCACTCCCCTGCCCCAATTAACATCCTCCAGAGTGGTATGTTTGTTACAATTGATGAACCTACATCATTATCACCCAAAGTCCATAGCTTACCTTAGGGTTCACTCTTGGCGTTGTACATTCCATGGATTTGAAGCAATGTATAATAACATGTATCCATCATTATAGGAACATACAAAGTATTTTCACTGCCCTAAAGATTCTCTCTACTCCACTTATTCATCCTTCTCTCCCCTATAACCCCTGGCAACTACTGATATACTTACTGTCCCCAAAGTTTTTGCCTTTTCCAGAATGTCACAGACTTAGACTCATACAGTATGTAGCCTTTTCAGATTGGCTTTTTTCACTTAGTAATATGCATTTAAGTTTCCTCCAAGTCTTTTCATGGCTTCATAACTCTTTTCTTTTTAGCATTGCATAATATTCCATTTTCTGGATGTACCAGTTTAATTTATTAATTCGCCTAGTGAAGAACATCTTGTTTGCTTCCAAGTTTTGACAATTATAAATAAAGCTGCTATAAATAACCATGTACAGGTTTTTGTGCAGACATAAGTTTTCAGCTCCTTTGGGTAAATACGAAGGGCTAGTCCTGAAGTGTATTTAGTTTTGTCAGAGATTGGCAAACTGTCTTCCAAAGAGGCTGTACCATTTGCATTCCCACCAGCAATGAATAAGAGTTTCCACTGCTGCACTTCCACACCAGCATTTGGTGTTGTCAGTGTTCTGGATTTTGGCCATTCTGATAGGTGTGAAGTGGTATCTCATTGCTGTTTCAATTTGCACTTTCCTGATGACATATGATGTACAGTTGTTTGCTCCAACCCTAACTGGATGAAGCAAAATGAATTACTCAAACAACTGAAAAATCCAAGGGTAAATCTGACTTTAGGCACAGCTGGACCCAAGGGCTCAAACAAAGCCATCCAAATCAAGCTCCTCTCTTTGCATCTCTGCATAGACATCAATCTCATAAAGGCTCTCCCACAGTGGTCTCAAGAGAGCTCCATGAAGGTCTCAGGACTGCAACTTTCCTCATTCACATCCAGTAGCAAAGACTGAGAATTCTTGTCCCAGCATTCTCCCCTAACCAAGAATTCATTGTGTCTCATCTTCTCCAATCTGATCTCATGACTTTCTCTGAACAAATCACTGTAACCAGGAAATGCGATATACTAATTGGCTCAGACCCAAGTACATGCTCAATCCAAGATGGACATTGAAACAATACTACCTCGTGGGCTGAAAGAAAAATGGAGCTACAGTTATCAGGGGAAGGGAAAATAAGTACTGAGAAGCAAAAATACTTCAACAACCTCCATCAGTAACCCTGTCAAGCACTATGAGTTAGGGAATCTGGTTAATCTGCAAAGACTTCCACACCAAGTGACCCATGTCAGTATCCCCCTAGTCTCACTGGGACGGGGAGTCTTTCTCAGCACTGTCCAAAAAAAACACCTTTAAGTAAAAGGAAGAAAAAGGAAGTTTGATTTGCCTGGAATGTTTTCACTGGATAGATTAATTAATCTATGAAGTAAGAGCTGGACTGATGTGATTAAAACGTAAAGCACTAACCCCTATGATTTCAAAAAGGGCACCCGTGGAAGTCAGAGCTGTGATCTTGAAAGGATTTGGTTGCTCATTGAAAAGCTCCGAAATGCTTTCTTTGTGAGCATAAAAAGAAATTCAAAGAGAGCTCACAGGGAGGTAAAGACTCAAGAAAAGTAATACAACAGAGCACATTCAATAACATTGTTTCTATTAAAATAAACCTGTTGGGCAATGATGCCTGAGCTGGGTGTGGAGGCCTAAGGAGCTCAGGCAGCCACCCAAAAGGTCCCATCCAAAGAACCTAACAATTGATGGAAAGGCAAACACTCAGCAGGGATTTTCTTCAATGGGTAAACAGTAGGGCCAGGGGCTAATCATATGGTTGTGGAAAATGCCAGCTTTTTCTTAGAGCCTACTTAGAAAACACTAGGCAAGTTTTCAACAATCCATGCTAAGTGTGTAGTGTTATAAATTAATGGGTAATCACAACAATATGCATGTAATCACATAGTGATAGCATATAATAATAATGGGTTAAATTTCCTTCACTGTTTTTGGAACTCTCTCTGAAATTCCTTATCTATTAGGTCAGCAGTGGCATTATTCTTTTATTATATGTATTGAATGAATAGATGCATAAATGAAGTGCATTAATTGTAAGGTAAGTTCAGGTTGTGTTAAAATGCCATTTTTTGTTATGGCTATAATGCCTATATCAGAGCCATCCTAGCTTATACAGAGTCTTTGGACAAGTTAGAGACGGTGTCCCTTAAGGATGGATGCAGCTACTTGGGCATGTAACTTGGTGAAAAGATGGAGCCCTGGTGTAAAGCTAAAAAGTGCCCCACTCTCTGGAAGGCTTGGGGAGGTGGCAAGGGACTGAGATGGATTTCTACCTCAATTCATCTTCGTTGAAAGCCTAAGTGGTACAACCTTGGCTAAGCTTATAAAAACCCAAAATAATTATAAAAATAGGATCAAAATTCAAAATTTTCTTGATATTTTCTTTTGTGGAGTCATTTCCCTCAGGCTAGATTCTATTAATAAATGATATACTTAATAATTGTAAAAAAAACACCTAATAGAACATATTTAAACACTAAAAATTCAAATTTCTGTCAAATTGTTTTTCAACCTATTATTTATCAATATGATTTTTTCCTGAAGGCCAGGTGAAATAAAATCATTGAAAGGGTCATACATGTACAATATATATATGGTCACCAAGACTTTCTATTCTAATCTTATGGAAAATTTTCAAATTAAAACATTATTGGTACTCTAAAGGTTATTTTTTACTTCTCTTTTTGCATCAGTGGATATGCAAAATATATTTGTATTTCTTTCCCCTATGACTTCTCAATGGCTACTGTGATCAACTAAAGTCCCCCATTCTAATTCTAAGAGGTCAGATACACACAGAGCAAGGAAAATGGGGAAATTGTGATGGAGAATGGCAATGGAATATATTTTAGCCTGAAGCAGTAACAAAATGAATTCAATTTGCACAAAAGGATTCTGATTTGCAGCCAAAGGACTAAAAAAGGTCCTTCTGTTTACTTTTCATTAGGAAAGTATACATGCCACATTCTTTTCTGGCTATCTTATAGTCATGAAATGAGATTGCTCCTCCCAGCTGTAAGGCTCTGCAAGCTGAGGCTTGTTCTGCATGTTGAAATGGGAAGAAGTAGACTGTGAGCCAGAAGATCCAGTTTTGAGTTTCAGCTTTTTAACAGTTATCTGTATTCTTGGCAAATTTCAAGTCTCTGTTTCCTTAACTATACGATGGGGGGGGGGCGGTTTGCAGCTAAATGGTGATCACACTAATAATGTGGCTGTCATTTATTGACAGCATGTGTACCTGGCACTGGGGTGAGCACTTGCAATTATATTATCTCATCTAACTCTTACAAGTCCAGTAAAGTGAGTGATTTTACAGGAGACAAGCAGAAGCTTGGATGGGTCAAATAACCTACCAAGGTCCCAGAGCTGTAGGTATCAGAGCCAGGATAGCACCAGAGGTCTCACTTAAAAGTCTACCTGGGATTCCTTCTTGCATATTTACATGCTAACTGAAAAGCAATCTATGATGTGAATCAAACAAGACCAATCTATAAGTTTTCTGTTTTTCACATACCCAAGTGCATTAACTCCAGAAGCATACACTGAGTTTTCCAAACATGTTATGAAAAAGAAACACAATTGCTCTCTTCATGAGCATGCTAAGAGTGGCTCTCTGTAAACTTGGAGAATGAAAATTGTCACTGCCAAATCTACTGCTGTGTCATATCATCAGGTATTTACATGTCTCACAGTGCAGATTCACATTTCATTTTATGCAACTCATATTTTTCTTAAGAATTTATATAATGCAAAGAAAGTGTCTCAGGCTATAAAGCCAATTCCAAAAGAATTCTAGAAACATTCTGAAAAATAGTATCACGATGAAACAACTGGTAGTTTCTGAATGGCTTCTCTAGCTGAGAGAAGTTCTTTTAACTGGATAAAGTTAGGCATTTTTGTTTTTCAAATCTATTACCTGACTTCAAAGACAAATGGATATATGGCAAGTGCTTATTTATTCATTCATTCACTCAACATAATGTATGAAGTACTTATTGTTCTGGTCACTAGAACTACAAGAGCAACCAAAATGGAAATGGTCTCTGTCTTCATGGAACATAGAGAGACAGAAAAAGAACAAGAAAATAAATACACAAAATAATTACAGATTGGGAGCAGTGCTACAAAGAAACTAGGATGTTCTTCTAGAGAAAAATGAATGGAGAAGGCAGTCCATTTTAGCTGGAGTAGTCATGAAAGGCTTTTTTGAAATTTGAAGGATGAGAAGAAGCCAAACACGAGAAGAACCAGGCTTTTAAAGGCTCTGATGTGGGAAAGTTTAGCAAGTTTCTGGAAACTGTGTGTGGCTGGTGTAAGAAACTAGGTGTAAAAATCCACAGCTGGGCTTCCCTGGTGGCGCAGTGGTTGAGAGTCCGCCTGCCGATGCAGGGGACACGGGTTCGTGCCCTGGTCCGGGAAGATCCCACATGCCGTGGAGCCGCTAGGCCCGTGAGCCATGGACGCTGAGCCTGCACGTCCGGAGCCTGTGCTCCACAATGGGAGAGGCCACAACAGTGAGAGGCCCGCGTACAGCAAAAAAAAAAAAAAAAAAAAAAAAAAAATCCACAGCTAACATCATACTTGGTAGTGAAAGACTCTCTTTCTCTTTTTTTGTACCTATATGAGATGATAGATGTTAACTAAACTTATTGTAGTAATCATCTCACAATACATGTTAGTCAAAACAGTATGTTGTATACCTTAGACTTATACTGTGCTGTATGTTAACTATATCTCAATAAAACTGGGGGATGGGGAGAAAAAGATAAATACTGTAGGAAACCACAAAAAAAATGGTAAAAGACTGAAAGCTTTTCCCCTAAGATCAGGAGCAAGACAAGGATGGCAGCTCTCATCATTTTTATCCAAAACAGGTTCTTAGTCAAGAAAGATAATGAAAGGCAAACAGATTGAAAAGGAATAAGTGAAACTATCTCTGTCTGGAGATGACATGATCTTGTACATAGAAAATCCTAAGGTGTATAAAAAACTATTAGAGCTAATAAATGGGTACAGGAAAGCTGCAGGATATAAGATCACTATACAAAACTCAACTGTGTTTCTATACAGTTGCAACAAACAATCTGAAAATGAAATTAAGAAAATATTCATTTACAAAAGCATCAAAAGAAATACAATGTTTAGGAATAAATTTAACAAAGAAGTGCAAAACTTGTACACTAGAACTACAAAACATCACTGAAAGAAAGTAAAGATCTAAATAAATGGAAAGCCACCCCATGTTGTAAGAATTAAAATTATTGGAGAACAACACTGTTAAGATGGCAGTACTCCAAAAACTGGTGGACAGATTAGAGGAAATTCCTATTAAAATCTTAGTTGTCCTTTTTTTCAGAAATTGACAAGTCAATCTTACAATTCATATGGAAATGCAAAGGAGCCAGAATAGGCAAAACAATCTTTAAAAAGAGCTAAATAGGAGGACTCAAACTTTTCAAATTTAAGACCTACTACAAAGCCACAATAATCAAGAGAGTGTGGTAATGACATAAGGATAGACTTATAGATTAATGGAATAGATTTGAGAGTCCAGAAATAAACCCATGTGTCTATGATCAACTGACTTCTGACAAGGTTGTCAAACCACTGAATGGGGAAAGAGTAGTCTTCCCAACAAATGGTACTGTGATAACTGGATATACAATGCAAAAGAATGAAGTTGGACTCCTTCCTCATGCCATATGCTAATATTAACTCAAAATGGGTCAAAGACCTAATGTAAGAGCTCAATAATAAAACTCTATGAAGAAAACATAGGTTTAATCTTCATGATCTTGGATTGGCCGATGGTTTCTCAGATATAACACTCCAAAAGCACAAGCCACAAAAGAAAAAATAAATTGATCTTCATCAAAATTATAAACATTTGTTCCACAAAGAATACTATCAAGAAAGGAAAAAGACAATCCACAGAATGAGAGAAAATACTTGTTAATTTTATCTGATAAGGAACTTGTATCTAGAATATATAAAGAACTCTCACAAGTCATTAATAAATAGACAACACAATTTTTTAAAGGGGCAAATGTTCTGAACTGACATTTCACCTAAGAAGATATACAAATGGCCAATAAGCACATGAAAATATGTTCAATATCATTAGCCATCAGAGAAATGCAAATTAAACCCAAAATAAGACACCATATCCCATTAAGATGGCTGTAATAAAAAAGACAGGTAGTGACAAGTGTTGGCAAGGATGCGGAGAAATTGGAACACTCACATGCATCTAGTGAGAATATAAAATAGTATAGCTGTTTTGGAAAACAATTCAACAGTTTTTCAAAAGATTAACTGTAGAATTAACATATGACCAAGTAATTGTATTCACAGGTACCCAAAGAAGAGAAGTGAAAAATATATGTCCACACAAAAACTTGTACATGAGTGCTCATAGTAGCATCATTCATTATAGCCAAAAAGTAGAGACAACTCAAATATCCATCAACTGTGAATGGGTACCTAATATAACACATCAACACAATGGAGTTTTATTCAGAAATAAAGAGGAATGATACTAGCTACAGCATAGATGAACCTAAGTGAAAGTCAGTCATAAAAATTACATATTGTGTAATTTGATTCATAGGGCTGAGAGTGTTGGGGGAAATTGAGGATGACTGCTAAAGGGTACAAGGTTTCCTTTTGGGTAATGAAAACCTTCTAAAATTGATTGTGGTTAAGGTTGTACAATTTTCTGAATATACTTCAATCCATTGAAATGTACACTTTAGATGGCTGAATTTTATGGTATGTGAATTATAATTCAATATTTCTGTATCAGAAAAAAAAGCAGAGAAAAAAAACAGACTAGGAGTAGAGATGAGGTTTGAGATGCAGGCACATGTGGGAGCTTGGAGGGATCTGTTGGCCATATTATGGAACTAGGATTTTATACTAAGGGCAGAAAGAAGCCACAGAGGATTTTAAGGAAAGGAGTGATATATGACTGACAGTTTAAAAAGTTCATTCTGGCTGCTGTCTAGAGAATGGTTTGAAGCAGGGGTGGGGGGCAGTAAAAGTGGAAGCAGGGAGAGCAGTAGAAGGCTGTAGAAAAAGCCTAGATAAGACACGACAGTTACTTGAATTAGGAGATGTTACAAGAGAGATGGAGAGAAACAGACGGATTTGAGTGATATTCTGGAGAGTGAACAGTTATATATGTATTATATGTACACATATATGTGTATATATATATATATATAATTTAAATGAAAACAAAAAAATTAAAAGCAAGTATTTGCTGAAAACGTTGTTTTTGTTCAAAATGTTTGATATTTAAGTAGGAATCTGTAATGGACTAGTTAATTTCCTGGGACTCACAATTCATTTAACTCTATTCTTTTAATAAAGGTAATCTCTATAAAGAATAACTATATTACTAAAATTTTATTCAGTTTTAAAATTTTGAGATATAATTAAAATCACACAAATGTGAAATGTATTTATTAAACTCTGAGTCCTAATTTGGTAACACTAACTGTACATTATAGATGCTCATAAAATTTCAAGATTTGAAGGATCCTAAAAGTCCCCTATTTAGTCCAATGACTGCCATCTAATGATTAAATTTTTTCTACAACATTCTTGATAAGCAGCCAGCCAGATCTGATATCCTATCAATGCTAAATATTTATTAATAAGGGTATATTGGAGTTTTGACATCTCTTAAAACTTGCTTTGGACTTTAACATTTTCAGTGGATGCTTTAAAACAAACATTTTGAAGCTATACCTATAGAAAAATACTATAAAGAAATCAGTGTTTAAATAAGTTATAGTTACTTTTACAAATAATCTTGTCAAATGTGTTTCTTAATTCATTTTTCTCTTTACATGTAATAAAGAAAGTAAATTGTCTCAACGAAGTTAGGAATCAGTTTCTTCTATATTAAATAAACTGACCATCCATGAAAAGCTTATACATGGCTACTAGCAAAAATTTACTACTGAATTTAGACCAAAATGAATGAATCAAATATCTTGCAGCTACAGCAACAGCAGATTTATCCAGCAATGCTGAGGAATGAATTATACCGTACAAATGAATTTTCAAATAATCTGCTGTTATAATCAATTCATGGAGACTTTATTCTTAAACCATGTCTCACTGAAATCTTTCTAAATGTGTCCAAGGTTGCTTCACTATCATAGCAAACATGAACATAATTTAAAAGTTGTTGATGAATCAGAATCATTATTTTAAAAGTCCATATAATGATGCTAGTGAAGTGAATAAAAGTTAGCTTGCTCATCAACTGAATGTTTCCCCTGAAAACAGCATTGATGAACTTTATTGTCACATTAGGTGCCCTACAGAGGTGCTCTCATTTCCTTTTAGAAAACCTCACGGAAAAACTTTTTGTGCCCCAATTATTTCAAAACTCTTCACCCTGATTTACTCCTTAGGTATACTCCTCTCAGTTTCATTACAAAAATATCCTATCTATAAAAACAGGCATATCTCCCTTGCACTGGAGGTTCTCCTTTGCATCAGTCAGATCTTTTAGTTGCAATCAACAGAAACTAACTTTAGCCAGTTAATCAGAAGAAGCAGTTCATTAAAGAGACACTGTAAAACAGATAGCTAGTGGGAAGCAGCTGCATCGCACAGGGAGATCACCTCCATGCTTCGTGACCACCTAGAGGGGTGGGATGGGGGGGTGGGATAGGGAGGGTGGGAGGGAAACACAAAAGGGAGGGGATATGGGGATATATGTATACACAGAGCTGATTCACTTTGTTATAAAGCAGAAATTAACACAACATTGTAAAGCAATTATACTCCAATAAAGATGTTAAAAAAATAATAAATAAATTAAATTAAATTAAATTAAAAAATAGACACTGGGAAGCTCACAAAGACTAGTGACTAAGACCATAAGGAGGCTTAAGACTAAGATTCCAAGATAAAGGACTAAAACCACTCTGCAAAACTGACAAAATGAAAAACTACCACCACCACTGCTGTCCTACCAATGTCATTCACATACTCTGATATTCCCATAATTTCCTGTTGGAGCAGGGTTTTTTACATTTTGATATTACAGCATCAAGCATACAGTAAGTATTCAATACATTTTCATTTATTCAACAAATATGTACTGAACACCTATTGTGTTTCTTGAATTGAATTAAAAGCTCTCTAATATCCTTATGTATATGAGGAGACTCTACATATTTTATCAATGTATACTACCTTTTTAAGCACAAAGTACTGCATTGATACAAATGGTTTAAGACTCCCATGTTCCTTATGAACTAAAGAATTGAATTTGTCAATAAGGAACCCAACTTGAAATCAATGTGTATCTGGATTGCATACATCAGCTGTAGCTTAAAATTAATTGCCTAAGGGAATAGGAAAAAAACTACAACATGGAGCACTGTAAGGCCCACTTTAAAATAATGAGATAATCATTGCAAGTAACCTACACCTGGTATGCATGAGTAGTTGCACTCAGATTGGAAGAGGTTGGTGCATAGCTACATTTTATGTTTGGTTAATGCTAAACTCAGTTAACTGTTCTGGATAAAAACGAATGCACAAGTGTTGATAGAGACTCATTTATTTCTTTTCACCTTGAACTTGAGCTGTTTATTTCAAAGTTGTATTATATTGCAAACCATGAAGGTTCAATATCTTTTTACATGTAAATCACTCAGATCCAAGTTAGAAACCCTTAAATGGACTCAGATATGAGCCACTTGGAGGCCTGTAGAGAGAATGAGTGACTAGGTTAGAACCCCTGGGAACAGGAGCTCAGATCAAATTAGCTGCTGCTATAGCAGGAAAAAAAAAGCTAGTCATTATGCTGTCCCCAACACGCCCTTGTCCTCCGATTGGAGGTTTCTGGCCAAATACCTGGCCTTACTGCACAGTATAGGGGAACACACTTCTCCTTTTTCCTCAGGCTCTAATGTGGCTTGGCACAGCACTGCCTTATTCACCCATCATACCCTCAGACTCAACAGCCAAACAAAACCGTAGGTGGAACCACTTGAAATTAATGCTTTTGTAGATCCAAAATGGCCAATTATTAGTAATTTCATATGGTTCAATCTAACATTGGATTTAGTAAGTACTAGTATTTCATAAAATTCTAATTATCATGCCTGACACTGGGTCATAGAAGTTTACTTTTAATAAAGAAAAATGGGGCTCAGAAAAGTTAAAGTTCCATGTGGTTAGGTTAAAACTAAGACTAGAAATCAAGTCTCCTGATGGCTAGTTCCCTGGACTTTTCATCTTAGTATGCTTTATGGTAGAACTCCTACTGCTTTGTTTGCCGACAGTATGTTTTTAAAATTTTTTTGAATAATTAGCCAACACATTTAAAATGTAAGATTTCACATCAAGATCTGGATTTTCAGCTTCTCTTTAAAAAGGGGGAAAAATTTGTCTTGGGTCCAGGGCCATGATTAGAGTCAGGCAAACGAGGCACTCTACAGATACAAAATTTCAAAAGGTGCTAAAAAACGCAGTAATCAAGATAAATAATATTTTAATGCAACCTTTAAAGAATCATAATTAATGCAAAAATCCATGAACAAAATATTAAAATGCTAAATGAAGATAGGTTATTGTTCATTTGTTTTACAGTCCCCCACTGCTGTGCAATGGAATAGTCATTTCTAAACAGCCCTCTGTTCTGGAGTCACTTGCCCATCAAATCTTTCTTTTGGACAGATTTATGAGGGTTGACAATTATATGCAAACAGATTGAGCAACACAGGGCTTTATATATACTCATGTGCTTTGGCTGTAGAGATTTTAATACCTTTTCCTACTTAGTTCAAAATACGGGAATATATTTTGATAAGTGTATATATAGAAATACACATTTTTCCTTTTGCCTCAGGTTCCAATATGGCTTCACATGGTGATGCCTGGCAACAGGTGAAGCTGAGTAGCAGCAGAGCCTTTGACCAGAGATGTACTTTCCAGGCAGCACAGTCTCCATTCAACCCTCTTCACTCACTTGGCCTCCTTTGCTTTTCCTCTGCCATCTTTTAAATGTTGGCAAGCCCCAGAATTCAGACCTGAGCCCTTTTCTCTTCCCTAGGTAATCTCATCCAGAGATTGAAATTATGGATTCAAATGTCACCTATATACCAATAACCCCCTTAGATCTATGTGTCCAATCGTGACCTTTCTTCTGAGCTCCAGATTTAAATATACCACTGCCTGCTTGATAGTCTACTATCGAAGAATGACATAGGATTGTAAATTTGGCCTATTAAAAACAGAAAAACTTTTTTTTAATAGATTTAATTATTTATTCATTATTTATTTTTGGCTGTGTTGGGTCTTCCTTGCTGCACGTGGGCATTCTCTAGTTGTGGCGAGCGGGGGCTGCTCTTCAGTGCAGTGCACGGGCTTCTCACTGCAGTGGCTTCTCTTGTTGCGGTGCGCAGGCTTCAGTAGTTGTGGCACACGGGCTTAGGTGCTCCGCGGCATGTAGGATCTTCCCAGACTAAGGCTCGAACCCGTGTCCCCTGCATTGGCAGGCAGATTCTTAACCACTGCGCCACCAGGGAAGCCCTGATTTTTTTTCTTCCCAAACTTGTTTCTCCCCCAATCTTCCCCAACTCAGTAAATGATACCACCTTCTCCCAGTTCTTCAGATCAAACACCTAAAAGACCTCTTCTATTTATCTAATCTCTTCATCCCCCACCTTTAACCCATTAAGAAGTACTGTTAACTCAAACTTTAAAAATAATCTAAAATCTAGTCATCTTTTTCCATCTCTATTGCTAGTATCACTGTCCAAGATACCACCATCTCTCTTTCTGACAGTTGCAAAATCCTTTCAATTGGGCTTTCTGTTTTAACTTTGCACTCCATCTCCCTCCCTATTCCATTTTTCCATTTAACATCCAAATTGATTTATCTAAAATATAAATCAGATTATGTGACCACCTTGCTTAAAAACCTCACAGTGTGTTTCTGTGGTAATTAGACTAAAATCCATACTCCTTACTTTGAACATATAATATGACTCCTGCATCATCACGTTCCAAACACAAGGTTTCTATGTTCTCAGAAACACTCCAGGCACAATCTCTCCTAGAGATCTTTTCTTTTATATTCTCTTAGCCTGAACTGATCTTTCCACAGATCCTCACATGGCTGGTTTCTTCTCATCATTCAGATCTTAGCTCACCTATGACTTCCTCAGAGAGGCTTCTCTGACCAGCCTGTCTAAGTAGGTCCTTTGGCCACTCTTTCTCATATCACCTCCTATGTTGTAAAATTACCCTACTTGTTTCGGTTTATTTTTTTCTCTCCTCATACGGAGTTCAATGATATATCCCCAGCATCTAGCTTAGAACTAGGTAAGAACAGATGCTCAATAAATATTTGCTGAATGAATGCCTACATCCATAAATGAGTGAATGAGACCAACCATATCTCAAGCAGATGACCTTAATAAGAGTATTAGCTATTATAAACTATTTAATGAACTACCCATATTAGTTTTCTCTCCAGAAACACAATGCTTTCTTTTTAAAATGGTTATCTCAGTAAGTTCATTTCAGAGCAAAATATTCCAATTCAGAGAATATAAAAATGCTTAATGTGAAATAGTATCTGGGTCCTGGAAAATGACCTTAAAGAAAATTTAGAGTCAATAACAACCACATGAAACTGTGTGAATTATAAAGTAACTGACACAATGAAGACCTAGAGGGACTTAGAACATGGTTGCAGCTCGTGAAACTTTTAGAGGATAAAAAGATGACCTTGTACTATTTTTTTTCTGTGACTTTCATTTTTTAATATATTTAGACAGCATCAGTCTCTGTGCACATGTATTGTTCCTAAATGACAGAGGCTCTCTGGTCACTATGGGATCTGACCACCAAAGAGAGAAATAAAAGCATCAAAAGAGAAATTATTTTTAATCAATTTGGTCCCATCTCATTGTTGGGAACCCTCTAAATTGGCAGCAAAACCCACGATGCAATTTTGAATTGTTCTGTCTTCATCTCGTTGCTGTGTTTTAGTGCATCACCATGTCTTTTTTCAAAAAAAAAAAAAGGCTTTATTGCTATATGTAAACTACACCCATTTCAAGTGTACAATTTAAATGATTTTTAGCAAGTTTACTGAGTAGTGCATTCTTCATCATAAATTAGTTTGAGAACATTCTGATCCCCTCAGTAAGATCCTTCATACTTATTTACAGTTAATCCAGATTCCCTCTTCCAGACACAGGCAATCACTAATCTCCTTTCTATCTCTATAAAAATATCTTTTCTGGACCTATCATATGAATGGAAACATACAATATGTGCTTCTTTCACTTTGCGTTATGTTTTTGAACTTCACCCATGATACAGAATGTGTAAGAAGTTTGTTATTTTTATTGCTGAATAATATTCAGTTATATGGATTGGCTCAAGATGGCAGAGTAGAAGGACATGCTCTCACTCCCTCTTGTGAGAGCACCAGAATCACAACTAACCGCTGAACAATCATCGAAAGGAAGCCACTGGAACTCACCAAAAAAGATACCCCACACCCAAAGACAAAGGAGAAGGCACAATGAGATGGTAGGAGGGGCTCAATCACAATAAAATCAAGTTCCATAACTGCTGGATGCGTGACTCACAAACTGGAGAACAATTATACCACAGAAGTCCACCCACTGGAGTGAACGTTCTGAGCCCCACGTCAGGCTTCCCAACCAGGGGTCCGGCAATGGGACAAAGAATTCCCAGAAAATCAGACTTTGAAGGCTAGCGGGATTTGATTACAGGACCTCGACAACACTGAGGGAAACAGAGACTCCACTCTTGGAGGGCACACAAAAAGCAGTGTGTACATCGGGACCCAGGGGAAGGAGCAGTGACCCCACAGGAGACTGAATGAGACCTACCTGCTAGTGTTGGAGTGTCTCCTGCAGAGGCAGGGGTGGCTATCTCTCACCGTGAGGGTAAGGACACTGGCAACAGAAGTTCTGGGAAGTACTCCTTGGTGTGAGCCCTCCCAGAGTCCTCCATTAGCCCCACCAAAGAACCCCGGGTAGGCTCCAGTGTTGGGTCGCCATAGGCCAAACAACCAACAGGGAGGGAAACCAGCCCCACCCATCAGCAGACAAGTGGATTAAAGTTTAACTGAGCTCTGCCCACCAGAGCAACAGCCAGCTCTACCCACCACCACTCCCTCCCATCAGGAAACTTGTACAAGTCTCTTAGATAGCCTCATCCACCAGAGGGCAGACAGCAGAAGCAAGAAGAACTACAGTCCTGCAGCCTGTGGAACAAAAACCACATTCACAGAAAGATAGACAAGATGAAAAGGCAGAGGGCTATGTACCAGATGAAGGAACAAGATAAAACCCCAGAAAAACAACTAAATGAAGTGGAGATAGGCAACCTCCCAGAAAAAGAATTCAGAATAATAATAGTGAAGATGATCTAGGACCTTGGAAAAAGAATGGAGGCAAAGATCGAGAAGATGCAAGAAATGTTTAACAAAGACTTAGAAGAATTAAAGAACAAACAAACAGAGATGAACAATACAGTAACTGAAATGAAAACTACACTAGAAGGAACCAATAGCAGAATAACTGAGGCAGAAGAACGGATAAGTGACCTGGAAGACAGAATGGTGGGAGTCACTGCTGCGAAACAGAATAAAGAAAAAAGAATGAAAAGAAATGAAGACAGCCTAAGAGACTTCTGGGACCACATTAAACACAACAACATTCGCATTATAGGGGTCCCAGAAGGAGAAGAGAGAGAGAAAGGACCTGAGAAAATATTTAAAGGGATTATAGTCGAAAACTTCCCTAACATGGGAAAGGAAATAGCCACCCCAGTCCAGGAAGCGCAGAGAGTCCCATACAGGATAAACCCAAGGAGAAACACACCGAGACACATAGTAATCAAATTGGTAAAAATTAAAGACAAAGAAAAATTATTGAAAGCAGCAAGGGAAAAACGACAAATAACATACAAGGGGACTCCCGTAAGGTTAAGAGCTGATTTCTCAGCAGAAACTCTACAAGCCAGAAGGAGAGGCATGACATATTTAAAGTGATGAAAGGGAAGAACCTACAACCAAGATTACTCTACCCAGCAAGGATCTCATTCATATTTGACGGAGAAATCAAAAGCTTTATAGACAAGCAAAAGCTAAGAGAATTCAGCACCACCAAACCAGCTCTACAACAAATGCTAAAGGAACTTCTTTAAGTGGGAAACACAGGAGAAGAAAAGGACTTATAAAAACAAACACACAAAAAATAAAAAAATAGTAATAGGAACATACATATCGATAATTACCTTGAACGTGAATGGATTAAATGCTCCAACCAAAAGACACAGGCTCGCTGAATGGATACAAAAACAAGACCCATATACATGCTGTCTACAAGAGACCCACTTCAGACTTAGGAACACATACAGACTGAAAGTGAGGGGATGGAAAAAGATATTCCATGCAAATGGAAATCAAAAGAAACCTGGAGTAGCAATATTCATATCAGATGAAATAGACTTTAAAATAAAGACTGTTACAAGAGACAAGGAAGAACACTACATAATGATCAAGGGATCAATCCAAGAAGAAGATATACAATTATAAATATATATGGATGCAACATAGGAGTACCTCAATACATAAGACAACTGCTAACAGCTATAAAAGAGGAAATCGACAGTAACACAATAATAGTGGGGGACTTTAACACCTCACTTACACCAATGGACAGATCATCCAAACAGAAAATTAATAAGGAAACAGAAGCTTTAAATGACACAATAGACCAGATAGATTTAATTGATATTTAGAGGACATTCCATCCAAAAACAGCAGATTACACGTTCTTCTCAACTGCGCATGGAACATTCTCCAGGATTGATCACATCCCGGGTCACAAATCAAGCCTCAGTAAACTTAAGAAAATTGAAATCATATCAAGCATCACTTCTGACCACAACGCTATGAGATTAGATATCAATTACATGGAAAAAAACGTAAAAAACACAAACACATGGAGGCTAAACAGTTCGTTACCAAATAGCCAAGAGATCACTGAAGAAATAAAAGAGGAAATCAAAAAATACCTAGAGACAATGACGATGAAATCATGATGATCTAAAACCTATGGGATGCAGCAAAAGCAGTTCTAAGAGGGAAGTTTATAGCTATACAAGTCTACCTCAAGAAACAAGAAAAATCTCAAATAAACAATCTACACTTGCACCTAAAGGAACTAGAGAAAGAAGAACAAACAAAACCCAAAGTTAGCAGAAGGAAAGAAATCATAAAGATCAAAGCAGAAATAAATGAAATAGAAACAAAGAAAACAATAGCAAAGATCAATAAAACTAAAAGCTGTTTCTTTGAGAAGATAAACAAAATTGATAAACCATTAGCAAGACTCACCATGAAAAAGAGGGAGATTAGAAATGAAAAAGGAGAAGTTACAACAGACACCCCAGAAATACAAAGCATCCTAAGAGACTATTACAAGCAACTCTATGCCAATAAAATGGATAACCTGGAAGAAATAGAAAAATTCTTATAAAGGTATAACCATCCAAGACTGAACCAGGAAGAAATAGAAAATATGAACAGACCAATCACAAGTAATGAAATTGAAATTGTGATGAAAAATCTTCCAACAAACTAAAGTCAAGGACCAGATGGCTTCACAGGTGAATTCTATCAAACATTTAGAGAAGAGCTAACACTCATCCTTGTCAAACTCTTCCAAAAAACTGCGGAGGAAGGAACACTCTCAAACTCATTCTATGAGGCCACCATCACCCTGATACCAAAACCAGACAAATATACTACAAAAAAAGAAAATTACAGACCGATATCACTGATGAATATAGATGCAAAAATCCTCAACAAAATACTAGCAAATAGAATCCAACAACACATTAAAAGGATCATACACCATGATCAAGTGGGATTTATCCCAGGGATGCAAGGATTCTTCAATATACAGAAATCAATCAATGTGATACACCACATTAACAAATTGAAGAATAAAAACCATATGATCATCTCAATAGAGGCAGAGAAAGCTTTTGACAAAATTCAACACCCATTTATGATAAAAACTCTCCAGAAAGTGGGCATAGAGGGAACCTACCTCAACATAATAAAGGCCATATATGACAAACCCACAGCCAACCTCATTCTCAATGATGAAAAACTGAAAGCATTTCCTCTAAGATCAGGAACAAGACAAGGATGTCCACTCTTACCACTATTATTCAACATAGTTTTGGAAGTCCTAGCCACGACAATCAGAGAAGAAAAAGAAATAAAAGGAATACAAATTGGAAAAGAAGAAGTAAAACTGTCACTGCTTGCAGATGACATGATACTATACATAGAGAATCCTAAAGATGCCACCAGAAAAGTTCTAGAGCTAATCAATGAATTTGGTAAAGTTGCAGTATACAAAGTTAATGCACAGAAATCTCTTGCATTCCTACACACTAATGATGAAAAATCTGAAAGAGAAATTAAGGAAACACTCCCATTTACCATTGCAACAAAAAGAATAAAATACCTAGGAATAAACCTACCTAGGGAGACAAAAGACCTGTATGCAGAAAACTATAAGACCCTGATGAAAGAAATTAAAGATGATACAAACAGATGGAGAGATATACCATGTTCTTGGATTGGAAGAATCAACATTGTGAAAATGACTATACTACCCAAAACAATCTACAGATTCAATGCAATCCCTATCAAATTACCAATGGCATTTTTTACAGAACTAGAACAAAAAATCTTAAAATTTGTACGGAGACTCAAAAGACTCTGAATAGCCAAAGCAGTCTTGAGGGAAAAAAACGGAGCTGGAGGAATCAGACTCCTGGACTTCAGACTCTACTACAAAGCCACTGTAATCAAGACAACATGGAACTGGCACAAAAACAGAAATATAGATTAATGGAACAGGATAGAAAGCCCAGAGATAAACCCATGTACCTATGTTCAACTAATCTATGACAAAGGAGGCAAGGATATACAATGGAGAAAAGACAGTCTCTTCAATAAGTGGTGCTGGGAAAACTGGACAGCTACATGTAAAAGAATGAAATTAGAACACTCCCTAACACCATACACAAAAAGAGACTCAAAATGGATTAGAGACCTAAATGTAACACCAGACACTATAAAACTCTCAGAGGAAAACATAGGAAGAACATTGTTTGACATAAATCACAGCAAGATCTTTTTTGACCCACCTCCTAGAGTAATGGAAATAAAAACAAAAATAAACAAATGGGACCTAATGAAACTTAAAAGTTTTTGCACAGTAAAGGAAACTACAAACAAGATGAAAAGAAAACCCTCAGGATGGGAGAAAATATTTGCCCACGAATCAACAGACGAAGGATTAATCTCCAAAATATATAAACAGCTCATGCAGCTCAATATTAAAAAACAAACAACCCAATCCAAAAATGGGCAGAAGACCTAAATAGACATTTCCCCAGAGAAGACATACAAATGGCCAAGAAGCACATGAAAAGCTGCTCAACATCACTAATTATTAGAGAAATGCAAATCAATACTACAATGAGGTATCACCTCACACCAGTTAGAATGGGCATCATCAGAAAATCTACAAACAACAAATGCTGGAGAGGGTGTGGAGGAAAGGGAACCCTCTTGCACTGTTGGTGGGAATGTAAATTGATACAGCCACTATGGAGAACAGTATGGAGCTTCCTTAAAAAACTAAAAATAGAATTACCAAATGATCCAGCAATCCCACTACTGGGCATATACCCAGAGAAATGCGTAATTCCAAAAGACACATGCACTCCAATGTTCATTGCAGCATTATTTACAATAGCCAGGACATGGAAGCAACCTAAATGCCCATCGACAGATGAATGGATAAAGAAGATGTGGTACATATATACAACGGAATACTACTCAGCCATAAAAAGGAATGAAATTGGGTCATTTGTATAGACGTGGATGGATCTAGAGACTGTCATACAGAGTGAAATAAGTCAGAAAGAGAAAAACAAATATCATATATTAACGCATATATGTGGAACCTAGAAAAATGGTACAGATGAACCAGTTTGCAGGGCAGAAATTGAGACACAGATGCAAAGAACAAACATATGGACAGCAACGGGGGAATGTGGCGGGTGGGCGGTGGTGGTGTGATGAATTGGGAGATTGGGATTGCCATATATACACTAATATGTATAAAATGGATAACTAATAAGAACCTACTATATAAAAAAAATAAAATAAAATTCAAAAAATTATATTCAATTATATGGATATATATTTTCCCTATTTATTGGATTGGCCAAAAAGTTTGTTCAATTAGTGCACACGTTCAAGAAAGCTCTTTGTGGAAATGAAAAACGTGTCTTTTATTTTTACTTACACTGAATGAACTTTTTGGCTAGCCCAATATTAACTAGTTGATGGACACTTGGGTTGTTTCCAGTTCTTGACCATTATAAATAATGCTACTTTGATTATTCACATACAAATTTTAATGTGGTCTTATGCTTTCATTTCTCTTGGATAGATACCCTAGGAGTAGGTCTGCTGGTCTGCATGGTAGTTTTATGTTTAACTATTCAAAAAACTTTCAAACTGTTTAAGAAAGTGGATACAGCATTTTATATGCCCACTAGCAACATATGAGTGTTCCTATTTCTCTACATTCTTACATTTGTTATTGTTTTATTTATTATGGCCATTCTAGTGGGTGTGAAATGATGTATCATTGTGGTTTTTTCATCTGTTTCAGAAGTACAGCATTATAATTTGACATTTGTGTACACTACGAAGCGATCACCACCACAAGTCTAGTTAACAGCTGCTACCACACAGTTGATCCCTTTCACCCACTTCCCCCAGCCCCCAACTCCTTCCCCTCTGGCAACCACCAATATGATCTCTGTAAGTTTGTTTTTGTTTTATTTTGTTTGTTCATTGTTTTGATATTTTAGATTCCACATATTTGTCTTTCTCCATCTGACTTGGTCACTTAGCATAATACCCAGTACAAGGTCTATCCATAGTATTGCAAATGGCAGGATTTCATTCTTTTTTATGGCTGAGTAATATTCTATAGTGTATATATACCACATCTTTATCCATTCATCCACTGATAGACACTTAGGTTGTTTCTATGTCTTGGTTATTGTAAATAATGCTACAAAGAACATGGGAATGCAAGTACCTTTCTGAATGTTTTTGTGTTCTTCAGACAAATAACTAAAAGTGGAACAGGTGGGTCATATGGTAGTTCTTAATTTTTTCTGAATCTCCATACTGTTTCCCATAGTGGCTGCACCAATTTACAGTCCCACCAATAGTATATAAGGTTTCCCTTTCCTCCACATCCTTTCCAACATTTGTTACTTCTTGTCTTTTCAATAATTGCCATTTTAACTTGTGAGAAGTGATAATGCATTGTGATTTTGATTTTCCTAATAATTAGTGCCGTTTAACATCATTTTTATGTGCCTATAGGCCATCTGTATGTCTTCTTTGGAAAAATGTCTATTCAGACCCTCTGCCCATTTTTTAATTTTTTGGGTTTTGTTATTGTTGTTGTAGAGTTGTATGAGTTCTTTATATATTTTGGATACTAACCCCTTCTCGGAAATATGATTTTTAAATATCTTCTCCCATTCAGTAGGTTGCCTTTTTTTTTTTTTTTTCTTTTTTTTTTTTTTTTTTTTTTTTTCTTTTTGCGGTACGCGGGCCTCTCACTGCTGTGGTCTCTCCCGTTGCGGAGCACAGGCTCCGGACGTGCAGGCTCAGCGGCCATGGCTCACGGGCCCAGCAGCTCCGCGGCATGTGGGATCCTCCCGGACCGGGGCACGAACCCGTGTCCCCTGCATCGGCAGGCGGACTCGCCACCACTGCGCCACCAGGGAAGCCCGCCTTTTTTGTTTTGATGATGGCTTTCTTCACTGTGCAGAAGCTTTTTACTTTGATGTAGTACCATTTGTTTATTTTTGCTTTGTTTTCCTTACTTTTGGAGACAGATCCACAAAAACACATTGATATCAGGGAGCTTACCACCTATGTTTTCTTCTAGAAATTTAATAGTTTCAGCTCTTACATTCAAATCTTTAATTTACTTTGAGCTAATTTTTGTGTATGGTTTAGGACATTGGTCTTGTTTCATTCTTTTGCATGTGGCTGTCCAGTTTTCCCAACACCATTGAAAAGACTGTTCTTTTTCTACTGCATGTTCCTTGCACCATTGTCATAAAATAATTGTCTTATGTGCATGAGTTTATTTCCAGGCTCTCAGTTCTGTTCCACTGATCTGTGTGTCTATTTTTGTGCAAGTACCATACTGTTTTGATTACTATCGGTTTTTAGTATACTTTGAAATCAGGGTGTGTGCTGTCTCCAGCTTTGTTCTTCTTTCTCAAGATTATTTTGGCTATCTGAGGTCTTCTGTGGTTCCATACATATTTTAGAATTATTTGTTTTAGTTCTGTGAAATATGCCATTGGAATTTTGATAAGAGTTGTGTTGAAACTGTAAATGGTGTCTCACCATGGTTTTAATTTGCATTTCTCTAATGACAAACACTGTTGAGCATCTTTTCATGTGTTCAATAGACATTATTATATATTCTTCAGCGAAATGTTTACTTATATCTTTTGCTCATTTTTTATTGGGTTGTTTTCATTACTATTGAGTTTTAAGGGTTCTTTGTAAATTCTGGATGCAAGGCCTTTATTAGATATGTGTTTTCTCCCAGTCCACTGCTTTTTCATTTTCTTAATGGTGACTTTTGAAGTACAAAAGTTTTTAATCTTCATTAAGTTCAATTTATCATTTTTTTTTCTTTTATGGGCTGTGCTTTTGATGTAGCCAAGAAATAGGTAAGAAATCTATGCCTAACCCAATGTCTTGAAGATTTTCTCCTATGTTTTATTCTGAAGGTTTATTGTTTTATTTAAAGACTATGATTTTTATGTAAGGCATGAAGAGCGGGTATGAGTCCATCTTTTTGCATGTGGGAATCCAATTGTCCCCAAAGCATATTTTGAAAAGATTATACTTTCCCCAATGAATTTTCTTGATATATTTATCAAAAATCAATTGACTATAAATATAAGGATTTATTTCTAGACTCTCAATTGTGTTCCATTCATCTATATGTCACATGTCTATCAGAACAACACTATCTTTTTTTTTTTAACATCTTTGCTGGAGTATAATTGCTTTACATTGTTGTGTTAGTTGCTGCTGTATAACAAAGTGAATCAGCTATATGTATACATATATCCCGATACACCCTCCCTCTTGCGTCTCCCTCCCACCCTCCCTATCCCACCCCTCTAGGTGGTCACAAAGCACTGAGCTGATCTCCCTGTGCTATGCAGCTGCTTCCCACTAGCTATCTATTTTATATTTGGTAGTGTGTATATGTCAGTGCTACTCTCTCACTTTGTCTCAGCTTACCCTTCTCCCTCCCCGTGTCCTCAAGTCCATTCTCTACATCTGTGTCCTTATTGCTGTCCTGCCCCTAGGCTCTTCAGAACCTTTTTTATTTTTCAGATTCCATATATATGTGTTAGCATACGGTATCTGTTTTTCTCTTTCTGACTTACTTCACTCTGTATGAAAGACTCTAGGTCTATCCACCTCACTACAAATAACTCAATTTCATTTCCTTTTATGGCTGAGTAATATTCCATTGTATATATGTGCCACATCTTCTTCATCCATTTATCTGTCAATGGACACTTAGGTTGCTTCTGTGTCCTGGCTATTGTAAATAGTGCTGCAATGAACATTGTGGTACATGACACTTTTTGAATTATGGTTTTCTCAGGGTATATGCCCAGTAGTGGGATTGCTGGGTCATATGGTAGTTCTATTTTTAGTTTTTTAAGGAACCTCCATAACATTCTCCATAGTGGCTGTATCAATTTACATTCCCACCAACTGGAACCACACTATCTTAATAACTATATTTATAGTAAGTTCTGAAAATTGGAAGTAGAAGTCCTCCAACTTTGTCTTTCTTTTTCAAGACTATTTTGGCTATTGTAGGTGTTTTATATTTTCATATAAATTTTAGGATCTGCTTGTCAATTTATGCAAAAAAAGCCACCCAGAATTTTGATAGGGATTACAATGAATCTATAAGTCAATTAGTGGAGAATTTCCATCTAAATCATATTGAATCTCCTAAGTCAATGGAACAGGGACTGTCTCTCCACTTACTTAAACCTTGTTTAATTGCTCTCAACAACAGTTTATAATTTTTACTGTACAAGTCTTACACTACTTTTGTTAAACTTATTCCAAATATATTTTATTCTTTTTGATGCTATTTTAAATAGAAAAATATATTCTATTTTCTGATTTGTCATTGCATAGAAATACAATTGAATTTCTTTCAGCTTGTACACATAGCTCTGCATTTTTCTGTTTTATAATTACATAATTCATATACCATAAATCTGTTCTTTGAAAATGTATAATCCAGTAGTTTCCAGTATATTCTTAGTTGTGCAACCATCACCACTAATTCCAGAATATTTTCATCACCCCAGAAAGAAATGCTGTAACCATTAGCAGTTATTCCTCATTCCCCCTTAGCCCCAGCCCCTGGCAATGACTAATCTAATTTTTGTCATTACAGATTTGCCTATCCTAGGCATTTCATACAAATGGAATCAGACAATATGTGGCTTTTTGTGTCTGGCTTCTTTCACTTAGCCTAATGTTTTCAAGATTCATCCATGTTGTAACATGTATCAATACCTCCCTTTCCTTTTTATGACTGAATAATATTCCATTATATGGATATAACATACTTATCCATTAAACAACTGTTGGACATTTGGTTTGTTTCCACCTTTGGTTACTGTGAATAATGTTGCTATGAACATTCATGTGCAAGTTTTTGTGCAGACATATGTTTTCACTTTTCTTGGGTATATACCTAGGAGGAGAAAAGCTGGGTCATTTGGTAACTCTACATTTAATCTATAGGGGAACTGCCAAACTGTTTTTGAAAGTAGCTGCACTATGTTACATTCCCACCAGCTGTATGTGAGGGCTCCAATTTCTCTATATCTTTATCAACAGTTTTTATTACAGCCATCTTAGTGAGTGTGAAGTGGTATTGGGTTGGCCAAAAAGTGCCTTCAGTTTTTAAGTAAAAATAAAAGACACATTTTTCATTTTCGCCAAGAACTTTATTGAACAATGTATTCACCCTTTTGTTCCACTACCTTCTGCCATTTTTCAGTAAATAATTCATAATTTATTTACATAATTATTTACATAATTCCATTTTCCCAAAACTTTTTATCTTTTTGAGCAAAGAACTGTTCCAGGTGCCTTTTACAGTTTCCCAGGGAATTGAAATTTTTTTCCATTAAGAGAATTTTGTAAAGACCGAAATAAATGGAAATCTGAAGGTGCAATGGCTGGCTAATACAGCGGATGAATCAGAACTTCCCAGCCAAGCTGTAACAGTTTTTGCCTGGTCATCAAAGAAACATGTGGTTTTGCACTATCCTGATGGAAGATTATGCATTTTCTGTTGACTAATTTTGGACGCTTTTCCTTGAGTGCTGCTTTCAGCTGGTCTAATTGGGAGCAGTACTTGTTGGAGTTAATTGTTTGGTTTTCCAGAACAAGCTCATAATAGAGGACTCCTTTCCAATCCCACCATATATACAACATCACCTTCTTTGGATGAAGATCGGCCTTTGGTGTGGTTGGTGGTGGTTCATTTCGCTTGCCCCACGATCTCTTCCATTCTACATTATTGTACAGTATCCACTTTTCATCACCTGTCACAATTTGTTTTAAAAACAGAACATTTTCATTACATTTAAGTAGAGAATCGCATGCAGAAATACGGTCAAGAAGGGTTTTTTCGCTTCACTTATATGGAACTCAAACATCAAAGTGTTTAACATAACCAAGCTGGTGCAAATGATTTTCAACACTTGATTTGGATATTTTGAGTGTGTCCACTATCTCCCGCGTGGTATAATGCTGATTGTTCTCAGTTAATGTCTTGATTTGATCGCTATCAACTTCAACTGGTCTACCCAACCATGGAGCATCGTCCAGAGAGAAATGTCCAGCACGACACTTCACAAACCACTTTTGACACATTCAATCAGTCACAGCACCTTCTACAAACACTGCACAAATCTTTTTTTGCATTTCAGTTGCATTTTTACCTTTCTTGAAATAATAAAGCATAATATGCCATAAATGTTGCTTTTTTTCTTCCATCTTCAATATTAAAATGGCTACACAAAAATTCACCAATTTTGATAAGTCTTTTCTTAAATGCATGCTAATATGACAGCTGTCACATACAACCTAAGAAAATTGTTTTGAATAAAGTTAAAGACAACTAAGTGCTACTAGAGCCATCTTACGGAAAAAAACTGAATGAACCTTTTGGCCAACCCAATATATCACTATAGGTTTGATTTTTCTCTGGGGGCTAATGAAAAGATATTGAACATCTTTTCATGTGTGTATTGGCCATTTGTATATCTTATTTGGAGAAATGTTTACTCAGATCCTTTGCTCACTTTCAAATTGGGTTATTTGTCTTTTTTTTTTTTTTTTTTTTTTTTTTGCGGTACGTGGGCCTCTCACTGTTGTGGCCTCTCCCGTTGCGGAGCACAGGCTCCGGACGCGCAGGCTCAGCGGCCATGGCTCACGGGCCCAGCCGCTCCGTGGCATGTGGGATCTTCCCGGACCAGGGCACGAACTCGTGTCCCCTGCATCGGCAGGCGGACTCTCAACCACTGCGCCACCAGGGAAGCCCGGGTTATTTGTCTTTTTATTATTGATTTGTTACAGTATTTTATATATCAAGACAAGGCCTGGCACAAATCTTACCTGCCAATTTTAATCTACATAAATTAGTATCATCTTTCCTACTTAAATATCTGTAATGTTCTAACATCTGAATAAATGATGCTATTATCCCAATATTCTACTAGATAATTTTCAGTTTTCAATACACTCAAACATATAAAATTTACATTATAATACAAAAGCACTGTATACTATACTTATTTATATTTGCATAAGTGTTTCCAAATTAAAATAATTTGTTATAGATAAAAAGCCAAAATGCATCCATGGGGTTTCTTATATAGAACTGGTTTTTAATAATTTACATTGAATATTTTTTAAACACCAAGAATCTTCTAAATTAAAGCCATTCGATTCTCAGCATGTTGCAACTAAGTCCAACTAGTTGAAGCAAAAAGAGAAGATGAGTTACCTATAATAATCTACATATTGTCAACAAAATGTCAACAAAAGGAAGTGGTTTGTGAGAGTAGTGACAGCATATTTATTGGTATCTTCTAAACTGAAATGAAAATTAAAATGTGTAAATTTCATATTTTATTAGATTAACATTATTTATGACAGTAACTATATATTCTTATAGATTGAAAAGTTTACCTTAGATTGTATTTTATAGTTTTAAAGAAAACCATAATTCTGACACTGGTTCTACTGTTTATAAACAGGATTGCTTTCTGGTAAACTAAGGAACAATTTCCTAATTTCCTAAACAAGTAAATAAACAAAAGCAAAGCTCCTATAGTTCCTTTGTAGATTTTTATTTTTCTCTTTAGTGTTTACATTTTAGCCTACAGTAATTAGAAGTAATATTACTGTGAAAAATACAAAAATTGAAAAAGGCTCAAGAAAGCCAACCAAAGAGATAAACAAATGAGGCAAAGAAGTGGAGAGAGAAAACGAAAAAGCTAAGACAATTTAATAAACATTAAGTGACTTAATTCGAATCCCGTATCAGGAGAGTAGCAAGCAGATTCCCTAAACAACATGACATAGAGGTTAAATCTTTGTTCTATAGAAATGAGCCCTATTTTCAATAGAACCATTTTATTATCTAAACATAGCTATAATTAATTTTAATTTAGCTGAGTGCATTATCCATGATTATCCATTTGAAAGACTATCTTTAGGAACCTGTCAGGCCAACAGACAAAGAATAGGACTGGGAAGAGACCAAAGATAGCAGTAGAGGACAGTACCACCCAGTGCTTGTGCATATCCAACCACGCACTCCAGCAAATACAGCAAAGCATCACTCCCTTGAACTTCTTGGAGTATGTATTATAAAATATTTTTAAAAGAATCCTGCTTCGTAATTTTAGATATATAAAGTAGAGCTAATGGATGACAGCATTAGCCAAAAAGAGATATGATTTTGTTTTGAGTAAATATATTTCAATACTCAGCACATTGTATGTAAATGGAACATCTTTTACTCTGGACTCTCATCCCCATGCTCATATCCACTTTTACAAATTTCAACCATTATACAGGAGATGCCACCTCCTCTAAGAAAACCTAATTTATACCTCTCTTATGGCATTTTTCAGAAGAGCAGTATAGGCAGTTGAGCATGGATTTACCTTTCACTGTATGACTTTGAGCATGTTGTTTATCCTTTCTCTGCCCTAATCTGTTTATTTGTAAAATAAGGATTAAATTGAAACCTACCTCTTAGGGTGGTTATGAGGATTACAAGAAAGAATACACATAAGGCACTTAGAATAGGGCCTGACATATTAAGTTCTCAGTTAATTTTAGCTCTTTTAATTACAGAGAAAGCAGAGGATAAACTGAATTATTGACTATTATATTCCATACCTAACACAGTGCCTGGCACCTAGTGTCTCTCAAACATCTACTTTTGCATGAATAAAAGAACTCTTCCTTGAGAAGTAGGAGAGCAAGAGGAGGAGGAACCAGGAAAGTAGTTCAAGGTGGAGGCAACCAGTAAGATTTTTCAAAACTGAAGGACATTCATCATGGGGACTGGTGGGAAAAGGAACTAGGTTCTATGGTCAGTGCATTAAAGTAACTTGCTTCCCCTGGGGATTACGTTAGGGATCTTATTAGGAAAACAGGTCATAGTAATAAATATAAAAGGATCTCAAATCTCTGGTTAAATCTGGTTGATTAATACAAATTTTATATCAAGGAAGACTAGAAAATTTACACAGCCATAAATTGTTGTATGATAAACATGGCTTGTATACACTTTAGATATACCTGGAGACCATTCTAAAAATGCTTTTACAAAAAGTTTAGAAAACTTTTAGTATTTTCTTAATTTTTTTCCACTTTTATTGAGATATAACTGACATATAATATCTAAGGTATACAGGGTAATGATTTGATATACATATATATTGTGAAATGATGACCACAATAAGATTAGTTATCACATCCACCACCTCACACGGTTACCATCTTTTTGGTACCATCTTTATGTGTATGGTGAGAACTTTTAAGAGATATACTCTCTTAGCAACTTTTTTTTTTTTGATAACCAAATTACCAGTGAAGAAACCTTATCTTATATGTTTGCTTTGACCTTTTCTTTGTTTTTCAAGGGCTTTTCAACTGACTAAGGTGTATTTAAAGACTATGATTATGTATATATGTGAGTATGTATGCATTATGCATGCAGTATAAGTGCATGCATGTAAGTCTATAAACAAAAAATACCCTTTCTTTTAACTTATCACAAACACACAAAAATATGAGACGTCAGAAGACCATGCAAAGTGAGTATCCTGAAATCCCTTCTACTGCCTTTCACCCTCTTCTCTTGTCTTCTCTCCTTTTTGTGGCCTTTTCTACCACTCTGAATTCCCTCCATTGTCCCAGCTCCATTCCAGAAGACTAGCTCAAGTAGAATGAGTAGCTCATTCTAGTTGGTCATGGCAGATTCTTACCCTGTGTCAACAGAGGGGAGGCAGAAGTCCTTTGGATTGGACCTTCTATGAGACAAACATTTCTCTTCAAATTACCAACTATATACCTATTGCTAAATTTCAATGATCATGCTAAACAACATATCTGACTCCTATTGGATGAAAGAGGGTAAAAGAGAGAAAGAAATTCTATTCTGCTGCACATATTTTTATTAGTGAAATAAAAGCTAGTAAGAGAGCACCTGAGCAGAGTTGGAACCCAGATGCTTTTGGTCAGTGGAGTTAGACAACTTCCCTCTCCACATGTGTCAATATGGGTAAGGATTAAATGTTTTGGGGTATTGGAGTGGAGTAAATTCTTTCATATATGTATCCATATGCACCCTGTAGTATGCACTGAGGCCAAAAGCCCTCCAGGAGAAGAGTATTTAAACTCTATCCACTATTGAAGTTGAGATAAACCTAGCAGAGAATTGGGGACCTTAATGGAAGTCAGATTTTAGAAGGAGATTTGCCAGAAGAGAATTTGCCATAAGAGAAGAATATACTGTAAGTGAGTTAGACCAGTAATAGCACCTGACAAGATAGGGGAATACTGATTATAGGTATGCGAAATAGCCAAAATTGTCCTAACCCAACCACCCTAGTGAAATAAGGCTGTGAATGTGTGTGTGTGTGCGCGTGCGCGCGCACGCGTGTGTGTGAATTTCTAAAATTACAGCACTTTGGGACTCAATCAACTTCACTGTGGGGTGCTTCCAATACCCAACATCTTTTATTACCTTAAAAAGGCATCTTTGCCTGGATGAATAAATGAAGACCTATACCAAAAAATCAGCATCAACAGTGACAGTGGCAGGCAGTGTAAGCAGTACTCAGGACAAGACAGTGTAGGTGACTCTACTGAACTAGTTCCACTTGGGGTCTTAGCTTCAAACTCAGGGCTTGACTGGCTTAAGCATTTGAGTGAAAAAGCTTCATTGCTAACCACTGAACACTAGGGCCCAAGTAAGACTCCCCTATGTCCAATCCTGGCAATTGACTGGAATTCACAATAAGCATTCGGTTTGCTTCCTAAGAATGAAAACATACAGTTCTGGATTTACGGGTGGTAATGCCCACCAGCCAAAGATCAGGAACGTACCAGTCAATGAAGAAGTTAGGTTCATAGCTTGTTACAACAAGGAAGAAAACACACCAACGGGGAACTATGGGCATTTCAGTAAGAGGGGGTTCGAGCTTACAGGATTTGGGCTTACGTTAGCTGATTTGGGGGAGGGTGTAGGGAAGCAATGCTTTGCTCTGGATTGGATCCTCTGAGGAAGCAGGGGTAATTCAGTAATTGTGAACATTAACAGATCTTGTCTATATGACAGGAGAAATGAAATAAAGCATAGCTATAATTGGTAAAGTAAGACCAGTCATTCATATTAGCCAGGGTAGGGAAATGTTTGGTCATTTTTGTGGGTTAGATAATGTTCATGTTCTTGTTTCTATTTAGACATGACTATGGAGTGGTCTTGTTTTGGTCGTGACCCATCATGGTCCCATAGTAGCCTTTTCTGATGTTGGTATTCTGTGAAATGGTTCATTCACAACAACAACAACAACAATCACAAGGCCTAGCTGTGAGTGGTAGGCCAGCTCCCAGAGTCTCTCTTTTATTGATGATGACATTAACTAAAGTAGTTACATTCTAATGTCAACAACTTCAAACACGACAGATATTCATTGGCAATAGTGGCAACCAAGTAGAATCCTTTATAAAAATGTTGGGTCTGAGGAAAACTGCAGCGAAGTAATCACTTCCAAAGTGATTCCTGGATACTAGTATCTTCCCAAAGATCCTGGAAAATTCATAGGCATCCAATAACATTGGATTTCCTGTGCCTATGCAGGTGGCGTCACAGAGAGTCTAAGGGTTAATGTGAAACCTGGGACAATCAAATGTGTGATGATGACTCTGATATTTGAACTAAACATATATACACTGAATCATTTAAAGAAGGTTAGAGAAACTTTCTATTGTATTAAATTCTTCATTATAGTTAGAATTTTAAAATGTTGATTTGTCTGTTATTTCTAAAAAATTATCATATATATGATGACATTAAAGTGGACATCTGCTTTTGGCTGTCCACCCTCTTCCTTCCTTGTAAGAGAACCCAGAGTTTCCTCTGGGAAACAATCCCTCCCCATTCCCAGTCTGGGTTTGGGTGGGCCCCATTCCCACTCAATCAACATATCTCATCTCCTTGGTTGCAGTGACTGATTTAAAAACAGACACAATCCAGCCTTAAGCCAATTAGGATGCACGTTTATCTGACCATATTGATTGGTTCAGAGGTAGGCATACGGTCGCAGATGATGCAAATGAAGGTGAGCTTCAGGACTTTGGCTCAAAATGTTCTACTTTAAGAGTATGAGATTTAAGAATATATTGAGAATGCTACAGCCATTTTGTGAGCCCAAGGAGAGCCAGCATAGGGATTGAGCCAACCTAGAGGAAGGAGTGTAGAGAAAGGAATCTTGGCAATGCTGTTTGATCTGGATGCAGTTGGATTTGCTCTGAGTTGCTAAGTTATATGAATCGATAAATAATCAACCATTTATTGTTTGAGCCAGTTTCAGTTTAGTATTCAATCACTTTAAACACAAAGAGTGCTGATAGAATGAACATGCAAGTTAGTATCTTCTGATTTGGAAAACTTACTCAAATAAAGCAAAATTTCTATTATATATACAAAACAGCAATACAATAGCAAAATAATAACATGATCACCAAATAAGTTAAAGTACCTTCAAGGTCCAAAACTCTGATTGCTCTGATGTATTTTCGCTTGTTTGTTAACATTATGAGTTAGTTCATAAGTAATATCATTGTCATAAATGGGTACTGATGCAACTTCTTCTCCAATGCTAACAATGACTGAATGACTTTTAAAAGTATATAATAATCTAAATTGTAAAAGAAGAAGTAAAACTGTCACTGTTTGCAGATGGCATGATATTATATATAGAAACTCCTAAAAATGCTACCAGAAAACTACTAGAGCTCATCAATGAATTTGGTAAAGTTGCAGTATACAAAATTTATATGCAAAAATCTCTTGCATTCTTATACACTAACAATGAAAGATCAGAAAGAGAAATTAAGGAAACAATCCCATTTACCATTGCATCAAAAAGAATAAAATACCTAGGAATAAACCTATTGAAGGAGGCAAAAGATCTGTACTCTGAAAACCAGAAGATGTTCATGAAAGAAATCAGTGATGACACAAACAGATGGAAAGATATACCATGTTCTTGGATTGAAAGAATCAATAGTGTCCAAATGACTATACTACCCAAGGTAATCTACAGATTCAATGCAATCCCTATCAAATTACCAATGGCATTTTTCACAGAATGAGAACAAAACATTTTAATATTTGTATGGAAACAGGAAAGACCCCAGAGAGCTAAAGCAATCCCGAGAAAGGAAAATGGAGCTGGAGGAATCAGAGTCCCTGACTTTAGACTATACAGCAAAGCTACAGTAATCAAAAGAGTATGGTACTGGCACAAAAACAGGCATATAGATCAATGGAACAGGATAGAAAGCCCAGAAATAAATCCACTCCCTATGGTCAATTAATCTATGACAAAGGAGGCAAGAATATGTGATGGAGAAAAGACAGTCTCTTCAATAAGTGGTGCTGGGAAAACTGGACAGCTACATGTAGAAGAATGAAATTATAACATTCTCTAACACCACACACAAAAATAAACCCAAAATGGATTAAAGACCTAAATGTAAGGCCAGATACTATAAAACTCTTAGAGGAAAACATAGGCAGAACACTCTTTCACATAAATTGCATCAATATCTTTTTGGACCTCCTGGAGTACTGAAAATAAACAAATGGGACCTAATTAAACTTAAAAGCTTCTGAACAGCAAAGGAAACCATAAACAAAACAAAAAGACAATGCACAGAATGAGACAAAATATTTGCAAACGAAGTGACCGACAAGGGATTAATCTCCAAAATGTACAAACAGCTTATGCAGCTCTATATCAAAAAAATAAACAAGGCAATCAAAAAATGGGCAGAAGGTCTAAATAGACATTTCTTCAAATAAGACATACAGATGGCCAGAAAGCACATGAAAAGATGCTCAACATCACTAATTATCGGAGAAATGCAAATTAAAACTACAATGAGATATCATCTCACACCAGTCAGAATGGCCATCATCAAGAAATCTAGAAACAATAAATGCTGGAGAGGGTGTGGAGAAAAGGGAACACTCTTGCACTGCTGGTGGGAATGTGAATTGGTACAGCCACTATGGAAAATGTTATGGAGGTTCCTTAAAAAACTAAAAATAGAACTACCATATGACCCAGCAATCCCACTACTAGGCATATACCCTGAGAAAACCATAATTCAAAAAGAGACATGTACCAAAATGTTCATTGCAGCTCTATTCACAATAGCCCGGAGATGGAAACAACCTAAGTGTCCATCATCGGATGAATGGATAAAGAAGATGTGGCACATATATACAATGGAATATTACTCAGCCATAAAAAGAAACAAAACTGAGCTATTTGTAATGAGGTGGATAGACCTAGAGTCTGTCATACAGAGTGAAGTAAGTCAGAAAGAGAAAGACAAATACTGTATGCTAACACATATATATGGAATTTAAGGAAAAAAAATGTCATGAAGAACCTAGGGGTAAAACAGGAATAAAGACACAGACCTACTTGAGAATGGACTTGAGGATATGGGGAGGGGGAAGGGTAAGCTGTGACAAAGCAAAAGAGAGGCATGGACATATATACAGTACCAAATGTAAGGTAGATAGATAGTGGGAAGCAGCCGCATAGCACAGGGAGATCAGCTCGGTGCTTTGTGACCGCCTGGAGGGGTGGGATAGGGAGGGTGGGAGGGAGGGAGACGCAAGAGGGAAGGGATGGGGGAACAGATGTATATGTATGACTGATTCACTTTGTTATAAAGCAGAAACTAAAAAAAAAAAAAAAACTACAATGAGATATCACCTCAGACTGGTCAGAATGGCCATCACCAAAAAGTCTACAAACAATAAATGCTGGAGACGGTGTGGAGAAAAAGGAACCCTCCTACACTGTTGGTGGGGATGTAAATTGGTACAACCCCTATGGAGAACAGTATGGAGGTTCCTTAAAACACTAAAAATAGAGCTATCATATGATCCAGCAATCTCACTCCCAGGCATATATCCAGAGAAAACCATAATTCAAAAAGATATATGCACCCCAATGTTCATTGCAGCACTATTTACAGTAACCAAGTCATGGAAACAGCCTAAATGTCCATCGACAGAGGAATGGATAAAGAAGATGTGGAACACATATACAATGAAATGGTACTCTGCCATCAAAAAGAATGAAATAACGCCATTTGCAGCAACATGGATGGACCTAGAGGTTATCATTCTAAGTGAAGTAAGTCAGACAAAGATGAATATCATATGATATCACTCATGTGGAATCTTAAAAAATGATACAAATGAACTTATTTGTAAAACAGAAACATACTCACAGACTTTGAAAGCAGACTTGTGGTTGTCAGGGGTGGGAAACCTGGGGGAGAGGGATAAATTAGGAGTTTGGGATTAATATATACACACTACTGTATATAAAATAGATAATCAACAGGGACCTACTGAATAGCACAGGGAACTCTACTCAATATTCTGTAATAACCTATATGGGAAAATAGTCTATAAAAGAATGGATACATATATGTATAATTGAATCCCTTAGGTATACATCTGAAACTAACACAACAGTGTAAATCAACTATACTCCAATGTAAAATAAAAATTAAATTTAAGAAAAGTATATAATAATCTGTTTTATAAAACAATAAAATAGACTATTGTAAACTGTTTAAGGTTTTTGATAAAGTATGAAAAAGGTAAGTTTCTGAGAGAATTTATGATTGCAAATAAGTTTTATCCTCTGTCCTTTGATTTTTTCAGATTAATTTATTGCATAATTTTGACCCTTTAAAAGTTCTTGCACTAAGCTTTTTATTTTTACCTTCAACTGTAAATTCCCCTATTGTTCTACAAAACTATGACAGAAGGACATCTCTTTAAAGATCAGCACATATACATTTCTATTCATAATACCTGAACAAAAACATCAATTAGCAGTGTGGATAACGAGTCTTTAATACTCAATCAAACCACACTAATTTAAGGCTCTAATAGAAAAGATTTTATTTTGCTTTTGTTCCTTTTTGTGGAAAAAAGTATAATTGTAGCCTTCAAAAGAGCCTGCATACTAAAATATTATTCAAGAATATCAAATTAAATTTCAAATAGTCTCACAGGTAATGTAGTTAAGAGTCCACATGCTAACTTATCTATAAATTATACACTGTCTTTCATTAAAATGGATCATATAGTTCTCCTCCTATCTAACCATAATCCTTCCACCTGTGCTCTAAGTCTCATCACTTTCTCCTTTTCAGGCATCTCATGGTGATTTTTCTGTCTCTTGTCTGTATCTTCAAAATCCAAGTAACTTCCACTGGGAACAAATTGTAAAAACTCTCTGCAAAATGCCTAACACTGTAGCTGTTGTAGGTCCTTTACTCTTTTTCACTGTCAAACTTACTAATTGTTGTCTTCATTTGCTATCACCACTTCCTCTCTTGCCAATCACTCCTGAGTCTACTGGAATCTGGCTTCTACGTGAATGGCTCTACAAAAGAAATCTTGCAGAGGTCACTGTTGATCTTCGTGTTACTTTTCAAGACTTATCTTATTTGACATCTTAGAAGCAGAGACATTTGCTGGCCTATCCCTGTTTAACTGAAAGACTGTTTTATTTTATATATATATCTATCTTTATAGGAGTATAGGAGTATAATTGCTTTCCAGCGTTGTGTTAGTTTCTGTTGTACAACAAAGTAAATCAGCTATAAGTATACATATATCCCCACATCCCCTCCCTCTTGAGCCTCCCTCCCATCCTCCCTATCCCACCCCTCTAGGTCATCACAAAGCATCGAGCTGATCTCCTTGTGCTATGCTGCAGCTTCCCACTAGCCATCCATTTTGTATTTGGATTTCCCTAATGATTAGTGATACTGAGCAACTTTTCATGCCCTTTATCGGCCATTTGTACATCTTTTTTAGATAAATGTCTGTTCAAATCTTTTGCCCATTTTGAATCAAGTTGTTTTTTGTTGTTATTGTTGTTGTATAAATTCTTTGTATATTCTGAATGTATACATTATCAGATACATGATTTCCAAACATTTTCTCCCATTCTGTAAGTTGCCTTTCAATGCTGTTGATCATGTCCTTTGAAGCAGAGAAGTTTTAAATTTTGATGTAGTCTAACTTGTATTTTGTTGTTGTTATTGCCTGTCCTTTTAGTGTCATATCCAAGAAATCATTGTCAAATCAAATTTCATGAATCTTTTCCCTTTCCCCTATGTTTTCTTCCAAAAGCTTTATAGTTTTAAGTTATATGTTTAGGTCCATTTTGAATTATTTTTTTATATATTATAAAGTAAGGGTCCAACTTCATTCTTTTGCATGTGGATATCCAGTTTTCCATAGCCCTCATCACAAATCAACACTAACTGGTTTTAAGTTAGGGAGAGTCATGTAAGAAAAACTTGCTACTTAGATCTAACAACTTTCACGACAAAATAAGGGCATTTATGTTATTTAAAAACAAACTGGCATTAAGTATCAACTCACTTCATTTAAACTTTTCAAAGATGCATTTTACAAATATGTTCATTTTTTGAAACTTAAGTGCTTGCTATATAAAACTGATTTATTTAGGGAAGTATTCACAGGGAATACATAGGGAAATATTCAACTACTGGAATAGGTATTTTTTTCCTGTGAAAATCTTCAGGTAGTAATTTGTTTTGGAAATTTCAAGTTTATGCATGAATTTTGCTTATCCAAAGGTACAGGCAGGAAACAGTCACTGTAGAGTCTCATAGACCAGAAAGAAAAAAAAAAAACAAAAAGAAAAAACATTTGAAGAGAAAACCTAGAAACAGTAAAGCCCTCAGAAACTTTGCCCACACCACACCTTCCTAAAAAAAGATATCACTACTCTCAAATCAAAGGTCAAACAGGTGACTCAGGTATCACTAATTTTTCTCACTTGCTTGAAACTACAAAATAGGCACTGTTTTTAAATTATTCTATCAACTTGGCATTAATGTCATTCATAAAGTTAGTTCATAATGTGGAATAAAATAACTCCCCAAGTATTAAACATTTCTAGATTATTGTGTAGCAAAAAAATTCTGATCATCAAACCAATATCTTTTTTCTTCCCATTATGCCAAATAATTTGATTATGAACTGCAACCAAAATATAAACTTCAAATATATTAAGGTAAATACTGTACATTCTTAGTTCAAAAGAACACTATTTCTTGTCAAATTAATAACCATATTATCTAACTTGAATGACTACATTGTCATACAAAGACTCTGTCACCCTTTAAAACTGTTTCTAGTCTATTCCATTTTATTGTTTTTTTTTTTTTTTTGCGGTACGCGGGCCTCTCACTGTTGTGGCCTCTCCCGTTGAGGAGCACAGGCTCCGGACGCGCAGGCCCAGCGGCCATGGCTCACGGGCCCAGCCCCTCCGCGGCATGTGGGATCTTCCCGGAGCGGGGCACGAACCCGTGTCCCCTGCCTCGGCAGGCGGACTCTCAACCACTGTGCCACCAGGGAAGCCCTCTATTCCATTTTAAATACTATCCAATATCTTTTAATAATATTAATACACCGCCAAATTACTTTCTTTGTAGAACAAAGACAAGCACTTTAAAGCTTATAAAGTGACTAAGTCTTAATGTTGCCAAATTAAGTTAAGCAATTTAATGCAATTACTAATTGTACCAGCTTCTTTAAAAACTGTAGCAATTAGAGAAACTGTTTCACTGCCATTTATAATGTACATAAAAAACTTGGCTTAAGCAAAGTTGTTTGAGCAGGCTGGCTTTTTTCGGGGTTTGAGAGTGGGGGTGAGTGGGTGGTGCTGAATTCTAGTAGCCATTCTTGAAGTCATAGCCAAATCCAAGTTTTTGGTCACAGCTTGCATTCATCCACATCAAACAAGAGTATTTGGTATTATAAAATCAAATCTCTTCCTACCTCTGCTTTTGAGTTCATATTGTTAAAGTAGGGCACATGCTTATTTCTGCTTTATAGCCACCACTGTCAGTGTTAAGAGTAGTTCTCGTCATAGACAAAACAACTTTGATCTAAGCTGGGCTGCCTTCAGAGTTGTCCTATGCCTGTTCAGGCCTGATACCACACTTGCTAATGAAAATCCAACTGTAAGTCTCCTGAACTTGTTATGAGTTAGGAGGATTAGGAGATGATCCAACCCTTGGACAATTGGGCCTTGGACAATCCTTTCTCTCAAGGAATTAAGGAGACTGAAGTAAATTTTACTAGTTCTTTCCAGCATTAAATTGAATAAATAGGTCATTTTAAAAACAAAACACCTGAGTAATAAGACTTGTTGATACACTGTGGTTAATCACTTCAACTCTGTAACTAGTTTTTCTATCAATAAATTGTGGTTATTAATATGTTTTCAATTGCTTTTTCCTTGTTTTCTCAACACCAAAACCTATGGCTGTCTTTGAAGAATATATTCATCTTTCACCTCCTCCCACTTTCATTCACTCATTCATTCAATTACTATTTTGTTATGCCAGGTACACAGTTGAAGTAGTATACCAAGCACTAGGGATTCAAGGGTAAACAAAACAGACATGGTCCCTGCTCTCTTGAAATCTACAGTCCATTAGAGACGGCCAATATTATAGACATATAAAATTTCAACAATGATTTCAATAATACTAAGAGCTAAGATGCTATGAGAACATATAAACTGGGGATTTGATCTAGTCAGGGATATCAGAGGAGTCCCTTAGAAAGGGACCCTTGAGGTAAACTCTATAGGATAAGTAGGCCTTAACCAAAGAAAGAAGGGAGCAGAAGTAATCCATGCAAGAGATCAGTACAAAGGTCTTATGGTGGAAGCAAACATGTTATACATGAAGAACTATAAGAAAACTCAATGTTACTGAAACGAAGGGGGCCACATAATGTACAAAGAAACTGGAGAGGAAGACAGGCTCTATAGTCGCAAAAGGGTTAGAATCAGGGGACCGATATGATTGAATTTGTGTTTTATAAAGATGACTGACTGCAACGTGGAGATAGATTTGAAAGGTGGCTGACGTGGTGTGTGAATTAGGAGGATATTATAGTAGTTCAGAGAAGAGAAGATTACAGGTAAATCAGAGTAGAGATAACAGTGGAGGGAAGGTAGATAGACTTTTAAAGTAGATAAAATGAATAGGTTTGGGTAATGGATTGAGTATGAGGAGTATATTAGCAATAGATATATTGCTGTGTAAAAAATTACCCTAAATCTTAGCAATTTACAATAATTGTCTCCTAATTTCTGTGGGTCAGGAATCAGGGTATGACTTAGCGGGTACCTCTGACCCAGGCTCACTGAGCTGCAATCAAGGTGTCGACTAGGGATGCAGTCATTTCGAGGTGCAACCAGAGAAGGAGTCACTTCCAAGCCCACTCATGTGGCTGTTGACAAATCTCAAGTCCTCACTGACTGTTGGCCAGAGACATCAGTTCCTTACTACCTGCACCTCTCCAAGGGGCTACTCACAACACAGCAACTTGCTTCCTTCAGAGTGAAGATTGGGGAAGCTGGGGGATGGACAGGGGGAAAACCAGAGCAAGCAAGGATATCAGAGTGAAGGAAGGCAAGCAAGAAGGAAATCAGTCTTTCTGTAACCTTATCATGGAAATAACATCTCGGAACTTTTGCCACATTGTATTCATAAGAAGTGAGTCACTAAGTTCAGTCCATACCCAAGGGGAGAAGATTACACAAAGGGCATGCCTACCAGAAGGTGGAGATCATTGGGGGCCATTTTAGAGGCTGCTCATTGCAGCTAGTGAGGAAGCAGGAGGCACTGTGATATTAGTGAGATTAGGAAAGATAGGAAAGGCGCATGTTTGGAGAAGTTTTGTTTTGGACATGGTGAGTTCAAAAGGACAGGTGCCTTTAATTTGATCAACAAATATGTGTTTATAAAATACCTACTATGTGCCAAGCATTACTCTAGGACATGGGAAATAATGATGAACACAGAAGTCCTCGCCTTCACAGAATTTACCTTCTAACAGGTGAAGATAGATGATAAACAAATAAATAAATAAATTCATATAATGATGAGGGGTAGAAAGAAAATAGCATAGGACAAAGGTTCAGGGTTTCTCTTCTGTGACATCTGTGGTGTCAAAATATGTTCTGAGACTCAAGTATATTCTTAAAAGCCTTAGGATGTTCCCTAGATTCCTCCTGTACTCTCACTGTACTTTTTTCCTCTCTTGTAGTATTTACCAAAGACTACTTTATATTATAGTGCAAGTCATCCTTTGTGTTGACTTGCATCATCCAAAAATGCTATGCCTCCCCCCAAAAAGATATCTACATCTACCCCCTGGAACATGTGAATGCTTCCTTATTTGGCAAAAAAGGTCTTTGCAATGTAATTAAGGATGTTGAAATACGGAGATTACCCTGAATTATCCAAGTGGGCCCTAAATGCCAAAACAACTGTCCTTTTAAGAGACACATAGAGGAAAAGACACACACAGAAGAGGAAGAGGCACTGTGACTATGGAGGCAGAGATTGAAGAGATGTAGCCACAAGTCAAGGGATGCCAATAGCCACCAGAAATGGAAGAGGCAAAGGTCAGATTCTCCTATAAAGCCTCCAAAGGGGGTGCTACCCTGCTGACACCTTGTTTGGATTTCCAGCCTCCAGAACTGTGAGAGAATAAATCTGTGTTGTTTTAAGCCAGTTTGTGACAATTTGTTACACCAGCCACGGGAAACTAATATACCCTCCAATGTTAATTCCTACCACTGGATCCACGGCATTTATCACAAGTTGTAATTATTTGTTTGTTCACTTCTTTATTCTGCCTTGCCCCAGGAATATGCAAGCTACACGAAGATGGGGGGCCTTCCTTATACACCTAGCTCTTAGTATAGTGTCTGGAATATACTGCATTCCTAAGAGTTATCTCTTAAATGAATGGATGGATAAATGTCCCCCATTAGAAAACAAGATAGACACCATGTCTACTGACCATAATTCCCAAAGCCCCCAGCACAGAGTCCTGCCAAAAACTGTTGTTGAACTAGGTTTGAGCTCTAGAAACCAAGTCTGAATTCTAGATATTGTACTGCAATTTACAGCTATGTGACAGCCCCACCTCTATCTTGTACACAACCAGTATTAGTGTATTCAAGTAAATTTGTTCCTTATCTTTCCTTCTTAGCCCTGACAAGGAGCAGGTCCAGAAGGCATTCATTTTCTCATCCCATACATGATCCATGGTGCCACAACCAAAAATCAACACTGCATCCTTGAGTAAATTCCTAATCAACTCAGAACCTCAGTGATCTCAACTGAAAGGAGACTAACCCTTACTTCACAGGGTTGTGAACCACTTGGCCTATAGCAGGGGCTCCAGGAGTGGTACCTGACTACTGATTAACCCTGAGCCACTGACCTAACTCAGCTTTGAGTTAGGTACGAGCTCCAAACCAGTTCCATCACTTACTGGCCATGTGAGCTTAGGCAAGATATTTTACCTTTCAGAGCCACAGTTTCTTAGCCAAAAACGGACAATAATACCTACATCGTAAGAGTGGTTCAGACACAGAACCAGTTAAACTTAAGAGAGCGCCTGGCTCAATAACGTATGTAGTTATTATTTTGGGCAAAAAACCTTGGCTTTTTGAAGTGTGCAGTGACCTTCCTTGGGCCTTCTGAAGCAATGAAAGGGGATGGCGGACCCTATCAGTGCCTCAACGAAGCCAAGTTTGGGAACCTTGAGCGAAAGGCTCCATGAGGGTTCCATGATTCCACGATTCCATGACTCTTTCCTCCAGCAACCTACCAGTTATCAGTGTTTACAACGAAGAGAGGCCAAGCCGACGTGACAGGTTTTCTAGAAGAATCCAGCACCTGTGGTAGCTCTTAAGCCAGGTTAAATTTAGGCTATTTTGCAGACACGGGTCACGACCTAGTGCTGGCGCTGGTCACAGGTTGGGCGTCCCAGCCTTTGAGCGAAAGACCGTCAGTTGCCTGGGCAACGCCTACGTCACTGCGTAGTCTCACGTGTCCGTCAGCGTGAAGCTCGGCCAGCGCCACGCGCAGGCGCCTCGTGGGAGCCAATGGGCGCGGTCGGAACGTCCGCCCCGCTCGGCCCTCTTCCGACCGGATTCGGGGGCGGGGTGGGGCGGGGTGGGGCGGCGGCGGGAACGCGCCAGCCTTTCTCCGGTGAGTGGGCTGGCGGTTGTCGGAGGTTCAGCGTCTGGGCACTCTGTCACGTAGGTTACGCACACGCTCAGTCCCCTGGGGCCGCCCGGAGCCCGCCCAGGCAGCTGTCCCCTCCCAGACTCCGGCGCCCCGGAGGCGGGGCCGCGATGGTTCGGGGCGGGGGCCCGAGGTGGAGCTGACAAAGGGCGGAGAAGAGCCTGGCCGAGTTGGGGCCGACCACTAAGCCCTTCCCCGGCCGTCGGGCCCTGGCTTCCCGCCCGCCGATTTCCAGCCGTCAGGGTCACGCTACTCTCTGGAAGCCCTGAATTCCGGTGCCCCTCAAGCCCCGGGCTCCCGGCGGGAATGTTCAAAAATGAGTACCAGGTAACCGGAAACGGCTCTCCAACGGGTCTAGCTTTGTCCTGTTGGGTGAGGTAGCTCACGTCCGGGTGAAGAGGGACATCCCACACACACACCCCCCCCAAGTAAACTGTCTTTCTCGGAGTAAGAAGGAACTAATGGATAAGTGGTCTTAACCCAAAAAGGGAAAGAAAAGAAAGCAACTGCCGTGTGGGCATATGATTTGACGTTCCCTCTCCAGCTCCGTGCTTCTCAAGGTGCAGGGATTCCCTGTGTTTCTGACTGAAATGCAGCCTTAAACCCCAACCAGATCTCCGGAATCAGAACCTTAAGGGCAGGACCCATAAACCTTGAGTTTTAACAATACTGAGGCACACTGGTAACTCAGAAGCTATTTAGCAGAGAGTGAATGAGTGAATGCATGAATGGGTTAAGCTAAGAAAGAAAATAAGCAGTTTGGCCGTCTGCTGTTTTCTCTTCCCCCCAAATTGAGGGCGCGTCAGTGATTCTCAAAGGCTGTGGTACATTAAGATCATTTGGAGTACTTGTAAAAAAATGGATTTCCTGAGCCTCACATCAAATAGAGTGAATCAGAATCTCTGTTGATGGGGCTAGTTAATCTACCTTTATAGCACCTTTCTCCATTTGATTCTGATGCAGGTGGTCTAAATACCACACTGAGGGAAACTGCTTCTGGGTCTTCCTCAGTCACTTTGAGTATCCTAGAGGGTCTCCAAAGCGCTCCTGCTTTCCTCACTTCACTGGGCACCTCCCTGATCTTCCTTGACCCTAGTCTCCTACCCTCCCCTCCTATCTCTACCTGAGGTTACACTCTCCATTTACAGTCTGTGCTATCCTAGTACTGCTGTTACGAACAATTTTGTCCCCGTGCCGGAACAGTCCTCCACTGGTCACCTCTTCGTTGCTTCTACCTTTTCATCAAATACTACCTGCCTTCTTATGAGTGCCCTCACAGTATTCTGCAGTTCTCTTTCTTCTGTTCCGTTTGATGTCATTAAATCTGTTGGAACAATTTTAGAGAGTTTCTCTCGCTTAAGATAGGTAAAATATATTATAAAAAAATCAGTGTCTACTGTGGGAAACAGGTGATAGCAGAAATGTGGGTGGGGGAGGTATTTTTCTATCTCACCAGGTATAAGGATTTTTCTCTTTAAAAAAAAAAAGAAAAAGCTTCCTCACATTTAAAATTCATAGTGAAATATGACCTGACCCCAGAAGCTATAGTAATTCAATTCCACACACAGTTTGCACATAGTACTGCCTACAGAAGACGTTAAATGTCTTAACTTCAAGTGATTACATGTTAAAACTCAGAAGCAAAAATATCTTTATATTATTGAGAAAAATTAAAAGCAGGAAATTCTTTATGAAAGTCAGACAGGTTTGCTCATGTGCTGCTTATAATTTAACAGGCCATAGAAGAAAACCATATTTACTCTCATTTCAGGTTTTCAGTTTTTTGCAATAAACTCTTCCTTAGAGACAATCATCTTTGATTTCTCTCTTATAATTAAAGCTTATGGACACTCAGTAATGTGTTTAGTGTTTTTACATGAGCATGTCCCTCCATGTTCCCAGGTTTACAATAGGGAACACTTAGCATGTCTATGGAAATGATTCTTTTTTTTGGTACATATTTTATAGATCACCAAATTAATTTGTATTAAATATATAAAAAGATCTTCTAGGAATCCTCAAAATAAGAATCACTCCGTCTCCAAGTCCAAGCTTCTTTTATTGACCCAGTACTAAACTATTCAGTTTGCCCTTTTTTTGAATAATCATTGCTGGTATTAATGAGTCCTTGCTTTGTGCATCACACTTTATTGAGTGTGATGGTTTATGTTTACTATCCTATGTAATCTAACAACCCATTGTACAGATAGAGAATCAAGAGGTTAAGTAACTCCAAAGTCAGATAGCTAATAAATGGCAAACCTGTATTGGAGCTCAGGTTAGTGTAACTAAAAAGCTTGTAGCCAGAGATAACTATCAGATTTTATTAGCCTGGCTTGAGAGTTGAGTTTAAACCCATTAGTGTGTGTTGAATAGAATATTTTGTAAGCATGAACTATACATGTGAAATAACTGAACCTTACACTGAGAGACTGTAAGGTTTGTATGGCATGAAGTTTATTTAATGTTTATCATGCTTTTAAAAAAATTTCTTAAACCATTAATCCAAGGTGACCTGAATCAGAACAGTTGTTGCTTAGATACAATCAAGATATAAAGTAGGAGTGATAAGAGGGATAATGTTTCCTCTCAGATCTACTTAACTTACAGATGCCTGGAACAGTGGGTATAGACTGTGTGGTGGATAGTATTTCCTCCTTAGCATTGTCTTTCACTTTAATTTTTAATATTTTTTTTCCTAGGGAGGTGCATTTGTTGAAATCTTTAGTGCTCAGGGAAAAAATCCTGGAGCAAAATGGAAGATCCTTGGCAGTCCATCTGTGATTTGGAAAGTAAGTGTTAGAAATTAGAGCCACCTAAATCCTGGAAAGAAATGAGAGTAAAGATTATGACAAGAAGGGCTTGGTAAGATTTCAGAACAGGTTTTTCTGTTCATTCACTTCAAAACCCTTTCATGACATCATTGGCTGCAGCCCTCACAGACACCCCTCCTTGGCCATTGAAGACTTTGGCACACAGCTCATAACCCATCTCTATATGCCAAGTCCTGCTGCTGCTTTAGGTGACTTCAGTTTCTGTGAGGAAAATCTCCAAACCCTGGGCTTCTCAGCTTATTGATTTCTTCATCTCTAATGACGTCTTCCACTCTACTTCAGCAGCCTTTCCCACTGTCACACCTTGTACCTTATCACCAAAAATTGCAGGGCCTCTGAAGTTACTAAGTGAGAACTTGAGACATCCCTCTCTGAGTCCAATCTTCGATTCTTAATGTTGCTTGCCTAGTTACTCCCACTGTATTTGTTCTTCAACCTAATTGAGACTTTTAGGCCATTGACCATTCTACTTTTCTCCCTGTGTTTAGATTTATTTACTTACTTAGTTAACCTACTTACTCACTCACTCTGTCTTCACTTTCTTTTCTCTCCAGCCCAGAATCCATGGTCCATTATTTCAGTCACTTCCCAGTCAAGACCTCGAATGCCCCTGTTCCTTGTCCTTTCATCATGCCTGCCTAGCAAACGCCAACCATTTCTGAATCCCCGATTCTCTCTCTTTTCTGTGCCTGCATCTGGGCTTCTCAGTACCTTTGGAAAGATATCTATAGTCTCTCAGATCAATAATGCTATAATTCAGTGTCAACAGCCCCAGAAGTTCTCCTGTTCTCTTGGTCTCTAAAATGGTTCTTTCTCCATTATCTTCAGGTTTCCAGCCACTAACTTCTTACCCCCATCCCCATCCCACACCCAGGACAGACCCTCCTCACTCATTCACCAGAAGACCTCACCCCCCATTTCACAGGGGAAACTGATGTCAGCAGGTAGAAACTACCTCATCTTGCTGCTACCAGATCTAAAAATCTGTATCCTTCCCTATTCTTTCCTCTTTCTCTTCTCTCTTGTACAGTTGAGAAAGAAACACCTTTCTAGGGTCTTTGTTCTATGGATAGTTTTTTTAAACTATTAATTGAGTGCTTACTATTTGCCAAGCCATAGGATTCAGCACATTACCTGTTCTATAATCCATACAATAACCTTGTATCTCACAAGGTACCCTTATGCCTATATTATAGGCATAGTAAGGTTAAGTGACGATCAAAATTATATAGCTCTTACTATGAATAAAAGTTAAATGTGGCTGTGAAGATACAGAGCAGAGAAATTAGGTAAGGCTTCCCTGAGGAAATGATACTTGATTTCTGAGAACTAACTAGGCACCAGGTGGAGCTGGTAGAACATTTCAGGCAATGAGAAAAGCAGGTACAAAGCCCTTGCTTTGGAGGAGCTTAGAATTTTTAAGAAACTGCTAGAAGGCTACAGAGGCTAGGATTCAGAGTGAGGGAGAGTGCGAGGCAGGAGATGAGGTTTGAAAAACTGGGCAGGGGCTAGACTACACAAGGATTTGTGGCCATGCTCAAGATTTTGGTAAGCTGTTGAAAGGTTTTAGTATATGCCCAGCTTGTGTGTAGACGAAATAATACACTCGATGTGTATGTTCATTTGGAATACATAAGAGATGCTATTGTGATGGATATGATACAATTTTATTTAAATGTTAATTCTTAGCAGCCATTAGTTACACTGTATTTCTTAACATATACAAAAAGGAAGAGTGGGAGGATCTATGAAATATTTTATTGTGAAAAAGGAGTCTTTATACTTAAAGATTGGAAATTTGCTCCAAGATAAAAAAAATAACCATTTACATTAGCACTTTGACTGATGGAAATTAGACTCTCATGTGTAAGTTTTTCATTCCAAACTTGTTTTGTTTCTGTTCATTTTTCAGGTAACCTTAGTTGTAACACTTTAATTTGTACTGATTTTAAGTAAATGATGTATAGAACTTCAAGTTAGAGGACTAGTAAAATAAGGTACTGATTAATTCTATATGAGCCATGGCTTGAAACCAAGGAACTTCCAAACTGGATACAACATAGATTAGATGGTTTATTGTACTGTTAACAGAAAGTGATGTTCAGCCTATGCTATTAGATACATAGATTAAAGGAGGGAAAGGGTAACTAAACTCTGGAAACTTTAAATTAGTAACTTGGGAATCCCTGAAGTTGGAGAACTTTTTATCATTTAGAGGAAGAGTGTCTTGATATAGTAGAGAATTTGCCAAGTGGCTAAGGGTGGCTTCTATATTCCAGTTCCCAGCAAGTCTCAGTGTAAGAGTATCATCAAGGCCTGAGCTTATTTTAAGTCATTTCAGTGTGGAGCTTCTTCTGTGGGCTTGCTTCTCCAATTTTATAATAAAAGTCAAATAAAATATGCAGTTACCACTGTTTTCATTTTTGTTCTGTAGGAATTTGATAAAGAAGTTAAAAGTTTTGTGTTTGTCCTGGAAGGCAGCAGCCAAACAAATAAAATTCAGTTACCAAAGGAGAATAAGCAAATCCGTAAGTAAGACTTTTAATATTGAAGCTTAACATTTGATGCTTAAAGTTACACTTTTAAGTCTCATAAACAGGCCTATTAGTTTGACTTTTACTGGCATCTGTCAATGTAAAGTAATAAGGTTTTTTTAAATTTAGAGAGTAACTTTATTCCAGGCTTTTGAAAAGAGATTCTGCTTCATTGTTTATTAGAAATTTACTTGTATGTTAAAGAAGATTTAGAAGATTATTCAATTAATTAGACTAGTAATGATATTTATTAAGCACTTACTGTGTGCCAGTGACTTTCTAAGCATTTCATATTTTTTAATTCTTTCAATCCGCACAATAGCTCTTTTACAGATGAACACACTGAGGTTGGTTCCTCATCAAGAGACCATGAGTTCCTAAATTATCGTAAATCAATTTGTGAGAAAAAAAATTATGTAAAATACTATATAAGGCATTATTTAGTAAGATATCAACTTATATACCTTTAGAAATATTAGTATCTAATGAGTAAAGATATGAATATGTGATTTAACAAAAACCCCAAAAATAGACTTCAATTCTTATCTGCTTTGGAAATGAGGATCAGAGGTTTAAAGCAGAAGGAACCCTGAGAGATCACCTAAATTTATGATCAGAAGCCCAGTTATTGGCCACACTGGGGTTAAAATTCAAGGCTCTGCCACCAAATTAGGCTTTGTGTACACTGATGTGATTTAAGAAATATAATTTATCAAAATGCTTAATCATATTTTCATTAACTTTATCCTATATTTAACTATTGTGATTTAGTAAATGTAGGTAACCAGCTGTTTTTTTACATTCATTCTTTACTTCTTCATTCATTAAGAACATTTATTGAATACCTATTGTGTACCAGGGACTATGAGAAGACCTATTCTTGGTATCTCATTTTCTCATTTTAATTCGGTTTTCTAAACTTTTATAGGCTGTGTGTTTTATCTACTATTTCAAGCTACTACATGCATATTTTAGATTTCTAAGACATAAACCAAACCACAGAAATTATAGATGGAAGATGATGTATTTTAAAGTGATCTCTTTCTAAATAAAATAAGAAACAGAACCTCAAAGAGAGGGGATAATCATTGTTAAAGTAATTTTTTTTAATTTACCACCATTTTAAAATCATGATTTCCTCATAGTTTGCATTTTTTAATAGCAAAGATTTTTGTCATTTCTGCATAAATTCGTACTGATAAATAAAGTAAACTAAGATGAGCCATGGAAACATGTCTGAAACTGGAGGTTATTCTTTAACAGGAAACATGGTCCGTCTTTTTTAAGAGTATTGACTTTGTAAAATAGACACATTTGGTTTACAGGAGCATAACTTTATTCTACACCAGTGTTCTTTTGTATTTCTTACTGTTGGCCTCTCCTTCCATGTGATGCCTTCAGCATCTGTGCATATGGTGATGTTACTGACAAAATCAAATCACTTCTAGTGACATTTCTCAGTTGGCTCTGGGAAAGAGTTCTCCTCTACCAAAGGCTCAGTGATTAAAGACAAGCTCCCCTTTCCCACTTTTATCTAAGTTTCTTTTTAGAAATAAGACAAATTTAATGTGTCATAATTGCTTTTTAAAAATGGAAAGATGATAGTTTTAATTGGAAGAAAGGGAAGAATCTTTTAATGTATTTCTTTTACAATGCCCTGTAATTAAAAATTAATCTGGCTTTTCAGTAGCATGTGCAGCCCTGTAACAAATGAAACTGTTTATATAGTCTGTCCTGTTTTTAATGTTTTTAAGATTATTTGGAATTTTTGATAATGGGAATTTATAGTTATTTTCACTTGTATAAAATGATCTTCTATGTGACATTGTTATGGTTAAATTTAAATTTAATGGCATGCCTTGAATAGAGAATTGGCTTTCTGTTAACATTTCTAAATTAAGTTCAATTACCATATGTATTCCTATTTTAAGAGTAAACATCCACTTTATTTATGCCAACTTGACATTAGGTACCTCGTATGTGTTCCCTACTATATTAAGTACCTGTGAAGAAAGTCTAATAGTGAAATTCAATATTTTTAGCTTTTCATTTTAAATAGTAATATTTCTGAATTATATTTGAGCATCTCTAAATATGTCAAAGTTTTTTTTAAACTCAGCATCTGATCAAATAAAGGAAGGTGTGATATTGATTATCAGATTGTGTACTTCTCCAGGGCAGGCCTCTTGCATCATCTACTTTGTACCCCTAACTTAGTGTGTCATATACAGTTGGTGTTTAGTAATTTTGTTAAACTTGCCATACTAAGAAACTATAACAATTTAGGTTATAATTTCTACTGGTAACCATTTGGCCTTGATAATGAGACTTGTAAATCATTAGCCAGTTAAATAAATAAATCCATGTTGCTATTAATGCTGGAACATGTTATATAAAGTTGCCCATATGAGAAGAAGCTCTGTTACATGTAAACATCTATCATTTGGATGGTCTGTCCGGGGACTTTCTGTTTGAGGCTCATGTTTGAAACCATTGTTTTCTCTGCCTGTGGCATCTGAATCAAATGGTGTGTCTCTCGGGATCAGCATCCCTGAAGCCCTGTGTGGATCTAAGTTTCAGCTGCTCTGGTGGATGAGGTCATCTTTATGAGGTACCTCTCAGCCTCCCCCTGCCCCAACTTTTGGTATTTTTTTTTTAATAAACTCATTATAACTTCCTCTTTCTAAACCCCTTCAGTGGCTTTGACTTCACTATTCTACTGATACTGCTCTTGTCACGGTCACTAGTACTCTCTCTATTCCTGAATCAAATGGCCAGTTTTCAGCCCTCATCTTGCTTAACTTAACAGCAGCATTGACAAAGGTGACACACTCCTCCTTGATATAGTACTTTCTTCACTCATCTTCCAGGATGCCCATACTCGTAGTTTTTTTTCTCCTACTTCGCTGGTCTTTCTTCTTAGTCTCCTTTCATGGTTCTTCCTCTTCTCCCCAACACAACTTAATGCTGTAGTGCCTCTGGACTTAGTCCTTGACCTTCTTGACCTTGAACTACATTGACTCCTTTGGTTTTGGGCTCTAGTCTCATGGCTTTAAATATCATCTCTGTTGTATACCAGCTTACATTTCCATCTCTGACTTGTGTCCCAAACTCCAGATTTGTATATTCAGTTGCTTAGTTGACATTTATACTTGGACAGCTTTACCCTAGAAATTTTTCTTCCTCCTCCTGCAGACTGCCCCATCTCAGTTGTTAGCAATTTGTCTTTCAGTTGCTCAGACCAAAAACTCTTAAATCAGCTTGATTTTTCCTTTTTTTCATCTAGAAAATCTTATTGACTCTATCTTTAAATTAGATTTAGAGTCTGACTACTTCTTGCCACCTCCCTGCTACCACCCTGGTCCAAGCCACCATTATCTCATGCTTGGATTATTGCAGTAGTCTTCTAATTAGTCTCCCTGTTTCTGACTTGCCTCCCTACAGTCTGTTGTCAACTTAGCAGCCAGAGTGATTCTGCTGAAAATACTGCATCTCTCTCAGGGTAAAACCCCAAAATCTTTAGGACCCTGTGGTATCTGCTGCCTTCTTAACTCTCCAAACGTAAGGTAGATAGATAGTGGGAAGCAGCCGCAGAGCACAGGGAGATCAGCTCGGTGCTTTGTGACCGCCTGGAGGGGTGGGATGGGGAGGGTGGGAGGGAGGGAGATGCATGAGGGAAGGGATGTGGGAACAGATGTATATGTATGACTGATTCACTTTGTTATAAAGCAGAAACTAATAAAAAAAATTAAAAAAAAAAAAAACTCTCTTTACTTAACTTTAACTTTACCTCCTATTACTATTTCCTTTTTCACTCTGTCAAACCATACAGGTCTCCTTGCTCTTTTCAACCATAGCCTGGTACCTTAGCACCTTAGCCCTTGTGCACAAGCCGTACCCTCTACCTAGGGCTTTTGTTCCCCAAATAGCTACATGGCTCACTCTCTCCCCTTCTTCAGGCCTTTACCAAATAAAATGTCACCTTCTCAGTGAGGACCCATCCTGACCTATACTTAAATTACAACCTGTGCTTTGTATCCTTTCCCCATTCTTAATCCCCTTTACCCTGTTCTCCCTTTTCCTATAGTAATTATCACCATTTAACATGCTGTTTATGTTCTTTTATTGTTTTTTCATCATCACCAGAAACTAAGGCCTACCAGCACAGAAATTTAGTCTATTTTGTTCACCTAGAACAGTGCCTGGCACATAGTAGACATTCAGTAAATCTTTGTTGAGTAAATGAGTGAATGGATGAGTGGCTTCCCATTGATTTTAGGATGACCTGTATCCTTCACATGGCTTTCAAGTCCCCGTGTAATTGAGTTCCTGGCTATTTGCCAGACTTATCCCCTGCTACTTTTCCCCTTCCGTCTCTCCTACCGGTCCTTTAGGCCTTTAAGTTCGTGCAATCTACTATAGCCTCTTCCATCACATGATGGAGTATTCCCTCTCCCTGCAGTATTTATTCCTCTCCTCTACCCCTATCTTCCTTGCCCAGTCAATCCCTGCTATTCTTCCCAGCTGAATTCCAATGTTACTTCTTCAAGAAAACCTTCACTCATCATCCTCTTCCTCTCAAGGACCCAGGATTATATGCTTTCATAGCACCCTGACCTTCTCCTTCATGGAACTAGTATATAAGTTCTTAGAGGGAAGAGACCATGCCTGTCTTATTCACTACAAAAGCTTCAACGCTGAGTCTTGCATATAGTATATGTTCAGTGAATCTTTATTAAATGATAGATCTAATTTAATCTACACAAATGATTCTGTGAGGGGTAAACCTAAATTATCAACTCAGTTTTACACATGAAGAATAAAAAGGCCCAAACAGGTTTTCTGATTTGCCCAGGGTATATGGAATAACCCATAATGAAGGGATAATTGTTCTCTGTGTTGCAGTGGGAAAGGTGCACTTTAGTGTGCTGTTTGTGCTAGGGCTGCGATAGAACCAGGAAATATCTTCAGTCATGATTTATCAGGTCACTTATAAAGGATTACTGTACTGTGGTCTAGTCCCAACTCTTTGAACAGTGTAACACTTGCAAAATGTATATTGAGGTATATATACAACTGTCATTTGCTGTAATGAAACAACTGTAAAAACCACTGTTTAAAAATCTAATGGTGTTTTACCAGATAAATGTGTCTTAAAATATTCAAAAGAAGAAAGGATCTGACCCCTTAAAACATAGAGGTAGTTTTTGTCTCAGGCAGAGAACAGATTATAAAACTGCAGAAACCTGGATATTTCAGTAAAAAGAGTGAATTTTTATGAATTTTATGTACTTGATGGGCGTTTTTGACTAACAATAGTTCCACATTCAGCATTTTAAATGTAGATTTTAAATTCAGATTTTAAATATAATGTAGACATGAGGAGTCAGTTTATATTTACTAGGCCACTGGCAAAAAAATGTTACTGTAGAGTTTATTTAGCATTTCTGACACACAGGATCAGTGTATGTCAGATGTTATTAATGTACTTTTTTCTTTGTCAGATGATCACCATATGGTATTGTACTTGTTTTAATCTTAGAAGTGAAGCCTTTTGGAAACCAGGGCTTCTGTACGTGAGAGAGTTGAGTTACCAAGCTCTCTTTTTGAGGGCAAACATCTTTCATATCTAAAAGTGTTCATACAAAAATGCCCTATATGTGTAGCTCTTTGTGTTTGAAGAGAACAGTGCTGATTCAGTGAGATTTGTGACATAAATTCGGGACCTTTTGTAAAGAGTGATTTCATTTATCCCAGTGCTCTCTCAGCTCTATTTATGGGGGCCTTTGTGCAAAGGAAAAATACTGTAGGTCCAATCAGTGGAAGATGCAAGAGAGAGAGAGATTAACAGTGGTTTATTTAAGTTGGCCTCATTTTGGTATCTCATTTTGGTTTTGTAATCCAGAACTCTGGTTGTCTTGTTGGCTTTTCCCATAAATGTGGTAGAATCTGATTCCTAGAGAATTTTCTAAGTTCAGAGGCTGTTACCCCATTTCCATTATGTTGCTTACTCTGCTGATGGCTCTTTGCAGCCGTTTATAAGCTTAGTATTTTAAGTAGAAGTTACCTTTGTATGTTTTATTTTTAAAATGTTAAGCACATTCAGTCAAATATGGTTTTGTTTAGAAACTAGATTTGGGGTAAAATATAGGAACTGTTTAAGTTGTTCAGGAATGTTGTAAAACATTTTACCATAGGAATTCTAAAGCAGAAGATCTTTATATATAGACTACCCAAACATGTATTGTTACTTTAAAATACTTAAATTTGCTAAGTCTACTAAGTTGGAATAAACAGAAAATAATGTGTATGTTAGACCAGTTGCCTTCCTTGAGGCCTTTCTCCACATATTGGCCTGCACTGTTAGATTTGTAGGAGAGGTTCACAGATACACCGACATTTCCATTTCCTACCCAGTGTCTCACATTGGGAAAAAAGTTCCTAGAAGTCATGTTTTAGGAGGAAGTGATACTAAAACATTCATTAAGAGCATCATAATTGAGAGATCAAGCAAAAGTTCAAAAGCTAAGAAGAAGGGAATTAAGTGAATGGGTCTGAAGAGGTAATATGAAATCAGTTGATTTTTGAAGCAGTTGTAGACCTCAGTTATCAAAAGTACCATAGGTCTTTCTCCAAATATTTTTTTAATCCAGGTGAAGCTGGTGATGGGGAATAAAAACTATCAGTTCTTAATTTGTGAGCATTAAATTAATCAAAAATGTGTTAAATTAACAAAAGGTATTATAACTGAAAATATGTTCCTCTATCCATCTCATTTTAGACACATTTAAAACCGTATGAACTAGATATGGCTCATCAAACCTTCAGCTGTAGTTGTCATAATTAGAATTGTTTTCTTGATCTATTGTTTTTCGTTAAGTTGTTAAGTACAGTTAAAATTGTCAGTGAATAAAAATAATTGCCACATGCTTTTATGACCGCCTTAATGAGAGTCCATAGTTCAATTTTATATGTGTCTATTGAATGTGTGCACTTTCTTGCAACCTATTAAAAATAGTAAATAAAAAGTTATTATTTTGTAAATTTTGATAAAAATTTCACCAAGCCCACAGATGGGACTTTAAAAGACAACATTTATTGTTAGAGTTTGATTTGAATTCATCATTTTTTTTGCTTTTATAATGAGGTTGTAACTCAGGGGTAGTGCTGTTGCAGTTCTGTGTATTACTGAAATGATAAAAGCTTCAGCTTGTTGATGACATGTGATTGTTTTGTTTATATGTACATATAAATGGTTTGGACATATAAATGTATATTTTCCCCCTCTCGTTTTAGTTGGACTGATCCAGAGGTTTCTTGTACTTCAGATTTACATACCCCTGGGACAAGACTTCTCCACCGAATTGCTGTAAGATATACAGAATTTCTTTCAATGTTTTATGTGTATTAGACATTTGATCAATTGAAACAGTACAAAGAGTCATTAATTACAAGTGGCAGTTTTTGCATTAAAGAGCAGTGACTTATCAAGTCGACATGAAGTAATTAAACTAATTTAATGGTATTTCTAAGATATACTGAAGTCTGGCATTTCCCTAAGGGAAGAAAGCAAATTTCATCTGTTTTAAGAAAATATCAAAGGATTCTGAATTTGACAATAAAGAGCCTATAATTTGAAGAAATAAATAATCCAAAAGTTTGAGATTTTATAGTTCAAGTGAGGGGTGATGTTATGTTTTGTACTGTCTGCTATTGGAAACTGTGTTTGGTTTTAAATTAATTGAAATACCTCATTTTAATGTTATTTATTTTTTAGTTTTTAAATTTTATTGGAGTATAGTTGGTTTACAGTGTTTTGTTAGTTTCAGGTGTACAGCAAAGTGATTCAGTTATACATATACATATATTCATTCTTTTTCAGAATCTTTATCCATGTACATTATTACAGAATATTGAATAGAGTTCCCTGTGCTATACAGTAGGTCCTTGTTGGTTATGTATTTTAGATATAGTAGTGTGTGTGTATGTTAATCCCAAGATCCTAATTTATCCCTCCCTCCCACGTTTCCCCTTTGGTAACCATAAATTTGTTTTTGAAATCAGTGAGTCTGTTTCTGTTTTGCAAATAAGTTCATTTGTATCTTTTTTTAATTAGGCTCCAAATATGAGTGATACCATATGATATTTGCCTTTCTCTGTCTGACTTACTTCACTGAGTATGATAGTCTCTAGGTCCATCCATGTTGCTAAAAATGGCATTATTTCATTCTTTTTTATGGCTATATTCCATTGTGTATATGTACCACATCTTCTTTATCCATTCATCTGTCGATGGACATTTAGGTTGTTTCCATATCTTGTCTATTATAAATAGTGCTGCAATGAACACTGGGGTATATGTATCCTTTTGAATCATGGTTTTCTGTGGATATATGCCCAGGAGTGGGATTGCTAGATCATAGGGTAGTTTTCTTTTTTTTAGTTTGTTAAGGAACCTCCATACTGTTCTCCATAGTGGTTGTACCAGTTTACATTCTGACCAACAGTGTAGGAGGGTTCCCTTTTCTCCACACCCTCTCCAGCATTTATTGTTTTTAGATTTTTGATGATGGCCATTCTGACAGGTGTGAGGTGATACGTCGTTATAGTTTTGATTTGCATTTCTCTGATAATTAGTGATGTTGAGCATCTTTTTATGTGCTTTATTGGCCATGTATGTCTTCTTTGGAGAAATGTCTATTTAGATCTTCTGCCCATTTTTTGATAGGGTTGTTTGTTTTTTTGATATTGAGCTTCATGAGCTGCTTATATATTTTAGAGATTAATTTCTTGTTGGTCACTTTGTTTGCAAATATTTTCTCCCATTTTGTGGGTTGTCTTTTTGTTTTGTTTATAGTTTTCTTTGCTGTGCAGAAGCTTTTAAGTTTAATTAGGTCCCATTTGTTTATTTTTGTTTTTAGTTTCATTACTCTAGGAGGTGGATCCAAAAAGATATTGATGTGATTTATGTCAAAGAGTGTTTTCCCTATGTTTTCCTCTAAGAGTTTTATAATATCTGGCCTTACATTTAGGACTTTAATCCATTTTGAGTTTATTTTTGTGTATGGTGTTAGGGAGTGTTCTAATTTCATTCTTTTACATGTAGCTGTCCAGTTTTCCCAGCACCACTTATTGAAGAGACTGTCTTTTCTCCAATGTGTATTCTTGCCTCCTTTGTCATAGATTAATTGACCATAAGTGAGTGGATTTATTTCTGGGCTTTCAATCCTGTTCCATTGATCTATGTTTCTGTTTTTGTGCCAGTACCATACTGTTTTTATGATTGTAGCTTTGTAGTATAGTCTGAAGTCAGGGAGCCTGATTCCTCCAGCTCCATTTTTTTCCCTCAGGATTGCTTTAGCTATTTGGGATCTTTTGTGTTTCCATACAAACTTAAAAATTTTTGTTCTTTGTTCTGTGAAAAATTCCATTGGTAATTTGATAGGGATTGCATTGAATCTGTAGGTTGCCTTGGGTAGTGTAATCATTTTGACAGTATTGATTCTTCCAATCCAGGAACATGGTGTATCATTCCATCTGTTTGTGTCATCTTTGATTTCTTTCATCAGTGTTTTATAGTTTTCACAGTACAGGTCTTTTGTCTCCTTAGGTAGGTTTATTCCTAGGTACAGTAAGTCCCCTACATACGAACAAGTTCCATTTCAAGAGCGCTTTCGTAAGTCCAATTTGTTCGTTAAGTCCAACAAAATTAGCCTAGGTGCCCAACTAACACAATCAGCTATATAGTACTGTACTGTAATAGGTTTATAATGCTTTTCACACAAATAACACATATAAAACAAACACAAACAGTAAAGAAAACATTGTTAATCTTACAGTACAGTACCTTGAAAAATACAGTAGTACAGTACAACAGCTGGCATTAGAGGGGCTGGCATCAGGTGAACAGGCAAGAATTACTGACTGGAGGAGGGAGAAGAGGTGGGAGATGGTAGAGCTGAAGGATCATCCGCAATAGGAGATGGAGGGCAAGCTGCAATTTCACTTACACCTGACGTTGGTGGCACAGTTTCTGGTTCCTTGCTGGAACCAGATACACATTTGCATCTTTGAAAGTTTGCAGCTTGAAGGTGCATACGTAGGGGACTTACTGTATTTTATTATTTTTGATGCAGTGGTAAATGGGATTGTTTCCTTAATTTCTGTTTCTGATCTTTTGTTGTTAGTGTATAGGAATGCAAGAGATTTCTGTGTATTAATTGTGAATCCTGCAACTTTACCAAATTCATTGATGAACTCTAGTAGTTTTCTGGCAGCATTTTTAGGATTTTCTATGTATAGTATCTTAATGTTATTCACTTTAGTTGAGAAATATTGGTCTTTTCTGTTGACATATAGATGTCTTGGGATATATTTGTTTTAAGTGGCCTTGCTATGAACTAATTGTTTAGCAAAAATGAGCATATACAAATTTTACTCAGTTGAGCTACCTGTTGTCTGATACAATTCTGAGAATGAAAATAACATTAATTTGTATATTCATATAGAATGGAATATTGTTTAGGGTCTCAGTAATAAATTTGTGTGCTTTCAGTAAAACATTATATTTGGGGTATGCTGTTTTCTAATTTTTCTTTGTAACTAATAGCTGTCCAAGGTGAAAGCTTAGGCTTTTATTTTCCCTGCTGGAAGAAGTGACTTTTCCTATTAATGAAGTTAATTTTGGACTAGTTATACCGGTGCAAACCAAGGGGAAGGAAGAGCTTTCTTAATAAAATGAGATTAACATAAACTCGAGGTTATTAGTTTCTCTTTGTTCATGAATTAAATATTAAAATATTAATTAAATATGAATTAAAATAATAATGTGTGCATATGTTGGTAAAATACGAATTTTAGCTAATTATTTAATTTTGTTTTCTGGAATGATAAAGGATAGATGGAACAATTTATATTTTTATTTTATTCAACTTTAAATCTTATAAACTTCTAAGATTTTCTGTTATCATCTGCCATGGTCACCAAGATTCTTTAAAGTAGTTCTTATAGTAACAAGACCAAAGCAGCATTTGATGCTCTTATGTATTAGGTTGGCCAAAAAGTTCGTTTGGGTTTTTCTGTAGATGGTTTGGAAAAACCCAAACGAACTTTTTGGCCAACACTGTCTTTTTCTAGTTCTGCAGAAAAAGTATTTTCAAGACTCTAAAAACATTCTAAAGTTACAGTGTACCATATAAAGTTTTATTTTCAGTGTAGGGGAAAGTGGTTTCCTACCAAATGGAAGAAGACACATTATATTTTATTTTTAAGCTTGTTAGGTTCCTTACATAGAAATCCAGTCCAACCCTTTTGTTCTCCTGATCTCTACCACCTATACCTTGAAGCCATGGTAGAGGTGCTGGAAATTGGCCTTTTGATCAAAGTTGTGCAAGACACTTTGCTGAACCTTGGGACATAATCTTTTGCTGAAGAGCACTCTTTTCCTATGCAAAATTAAGCTTTATTTGTGCCCCCAAACACTTGAGCTTATCACTCTAGGCTAGGCAATATACTGTTTTAACTAAGTTAATAATAATTAAAGCTTTAATTATTGAGAAATCAATAGGTATCTTAGGTTTAACTTAGTCTAGCAAGAAAGCAGTTGATATAAGTAAGCCTGACCACCCCTTTGTTACCGTGTGATTAATGCGCTTGAAGGCTGGGAAAACATTTTCATGGGTGATGGAACTAACGGTCAGATTTTGAATTCAGTTGACTATAATCCTAGTCTCTTGTTCTCATAGCCACATGGACAAACATTTGTATTTTTCAGATTGTTTTAGTTTTATAGTTTTTGCAAAACAAATGTCTTATGGACAAAAGGTCAAAATTATTAAATAACATGGGTAAAACATTCTCTGTCCTGACGTAGTGAAATCACTAGATTATGAGAAAATGTATTAACTATGCATTTGAATTTGTTGCTAATGGATAATCAAAATATTTTGCTATTTTAGGAAGTAATGACAGACCATGTTTTACAAGAAAGAAGGTAGAGTAATAAGTATTGATTGCCTTTCTAACTACAGCTTTTTCTTTTCCTTAAATGAAAGGGCTTTCTTTCAGCACCCTTAGTGTTTTACTGTGTTTCTAGCAGCATAGCTCCAGGCCATTTTAAATAATATATTTCTCTAACAAGCTTGGAAAGTCACAGAGCAGAAAGATATATGGCTTCTAAAATTTTTCATTGTCAAAATGGGAGAGGCATTTTGTTTCACAAAGATACACTTGCACATCAAGAGTTTTTCATAAGTGGAGTCTTGCCAGCTGTTTTATGAGTTTAATACTCATTTCTTCAACATCTTCCTGTGTATCTTATGTTCACTGGATGATTATACTGCTCAGGAGAAGGTCATACATCTGTGAGTTAGTGGATGCCTTAGAACCAGCCACAGCTCTGCTTGAGGAATCACTCATGATTAGTCAGTCAACAAATTATTGAATTCCTGTTAGTGTCATACAGTGTGATATGCATAGGGGAGTCAATCTACGTTGAATCTGTTTACTTCTTCCCACCCTCACTACCCTCCTAGTCCCAAACCACCATCACATTTCCCCAATTTACTGTTAGAGCATCTGAGTAGATTTCCCAGCTTCTTCTCTTATCCTTTTACAATCCTATCTCCACACTGCAGCTAGAGTGATCATTCTAAAAGCCAACTGGAATTTTCACTGTACCAAGGACAAACTCCCAAATCCTCAATCCTCCCATGTGCTCTGGTCTCTCACCTCTCCCTGAGCTCACCAGCTGTCAGCCACACTTGCTCCTTTCCAGCCATATTGGCTTTCCCTTCCTCACACACCAGGTGAGGTCTCCACTTAGGGTCCTATGCACAAGTGGTTTATATCCCCATTTCTTTACCTTGTTAACTCTTACTCAGTCTTCTCATCTCAGCTTAAGTCTCCCCTCTCCAGAAAGCCCTTCTTTGACGTCCCCCAAATAAATGAGAAATAAGTCTTATGCTGTTTTCTAGCACTCTGCTGTTTTCCTTCATTACAACTATGCCAGTTTGTAATGGTATATTTTATTTGATTATCTGTCATTTTGAGCAGTCTTTGAGTTCCATGATATTCTAGCACCTAACACAATGCCTGGCACAAAAGCTCTGAAATATATATGAGTGGGCAGGAGTGGAATGAGTAAACAGGACCCAATCTCTGTCCACATATAGTTTGCTTTGAGGGTGAAAGATCAGTTAAAAGGCAATTTAAATACATCTTTTTAAATGTTATGATGGCATAAGAGCAAGACACAGGGAACATGTGACGTATTAGGTAGAAGTAAGAGCATAGGCCTCAAACGAGACAGATCCAGAGTCAAATTCTGCTTTACCTCTGTGGGACTTTGGACAAGTTACTTAACTTGCCTCACCTATAGGATGAGAGTAATAATACCTACCTCACAGATTGGTCATAAGAATTAAATGAGAAAATTAACATAAAGTAATAATGGCTAACATTTATTAAGCACTTATTATATACTGAACATTGTTCTAAGCATTTTGTTTTCACTCAATCCCCAAAACAAGCCTGTATAGTAGTCATAAATATTGCCTCTATTTTACCATTGAGGAAACTGAAGTCCAGAAAGGTTAAGGAATTTGGCAGAGGTTACAGACTTACTAATAATCTTAGAGCCAGAAATCAAACTTGTAGTCTAAATCTAGAACCCGTGCTCTGCACCACCATACCATGCCACCATATTTGTAAATTTTCTATCTAATTATACATACATACATATATGGTAGGGATATTTAATTTGAATTTTAGAACAAGATGATTGTGCTCAGCCTTCTACATCTTTAGGGGCTTCCCATAGCACAGTGCTATCATCAGAGTTCCACAGAGGAAAGGTCTTTCATTCTGAGCTGTTCTGTTTCTGTAATTACCCATTTAAGAAATAAATGCTTGAAAATTAAAGGAAGAATTTTACTCAAATATTTTTTGTTTAATATTTTGCATCATAAATGTGACAATATTTGTATTACACTTTTTTTTTCCAAAAAAAAATGAGAGCTAAGAAACAACTTCATTTCATCTTTGTTGTTTCTTTACTTTGGTCCATGCCTAGGCCTTTTTTTTCTTTAACATATACATATTATATTATTCAAAATCCTTCATCTGTGGGTAAGGCGGCTTCAGAGCTTCATAACCTGACCAGAGATTATCCAAACACATTGCGTTTTGCATATAGAGCAAATGGAGTGTTTACTGTGCTAACACACAGTATGTTTAGCATTAAAGTAACAGAATTCTCTCATGCTTCTCTCTTTCAGTGTAAACCCACAAAAGAAAATATCCTCTCTTGCTTTTTACAAATAAACTCCTCATTTTGACTTGCTTATTTCTTAGTATTAGTTGCAGTTTTCATTTTTAAAGTATTTTAGTGTACCTGTGTCTCACTGTTTGACCTGAAGTTAAATGATTTAATAAACAACAGATTTTTTTAAGAATTTTTAAAGAATTTTTAAGAATTCTTTCATTTTGTGATCTCTTCTGTACTGCTTCATCGTAGCAGTGGGAAGCCAGCTCTCCCCTGTGTGGGAGAGCTGTTAGGTGTTTCAGAGCCTGGGGACAGAATCTTGTGTACAGGAGGAGCACCAAGAACCTGAGCTCTTGGAAGAGAACCAACCGCATCTTGAACTAGAAATCCGTTACACTATATTTGATGCTGCCAGTCACACTAAGTGATTTTGGAATATTACATTTTTGACAGGAGTTTCATTCATTTTACTGAATATTGTTGAGTATTAATTCCTTTCTCTATCCTGATTTTGACAGTTATCTCGATGAATTCTGAGAGACATTTTGTGCTGTTAATGCCTCTAGTGAATTGACATTATTTTTCTCATTTTCACTCAGCTCAACCAGTGCTTTTTCAATATATGGGATGAAAACACTATGAAAGCTGGTGGTGGGCATTGTGTGCTGTTTTGGAGAGGTTGAGATTCTTAGCCTGCAGATCCTAGGGAATATTATTGCCAGAAGGTTTCACGTGTTGAGCCGTTAGCTATTTGGAGTACTACTTTCATTTGGAATCTAATAAAGTAAATTCCTAAAAAAAGAGAGAGATCCTTAAAAGGGTCCCTAGTCCTTAGAAATTTTAGTTGATCCTTTGTGATCTCTTCATTGCAGTATTCTGAATTTGAAAATTATATCTGAGTAGAGTTTAATGATTTTAACCTAGAATCCAATCTAGTATTTATGATGCTCATTCCAGAGTTTTTGTTTTGTCCTTTTGCTTTATCCCCTGGTTTTATGCCTTTGGGCTGTACACTGTCTCAGTTTCCTCTTGAGTAAATGGTAATGTGAACATTTTTCTTTTAATTGCCAGAGCTAATCGGTGATATTGTTTTTTCTGTAATTTTAGGAGGTTTAGGTTCATATGGATCTTAAAGCTTCCTTTTCCATTTCTGTAAAATGGAAAATTGAAACATACCCTTCCTACAAAACAAAGCTTTAGTCTCAGGATAATTTAGTGAAAGTTACTCTTATATCACTTTTTCTGTATTGTTACTAGTGAGCTAGACAAATAGGTCAAAAGAGAAATTTAATAGAAGTTTCAGGTCCTTCTACCCTATTGAATTTTGCTCCTTACTATCCCTTCTTCGGTGACATCGGAGGCACTAGACTCTTTTGAAACTTTAAACCAAGGAAAGTGAATATGGCCTCACAGCTGCAGACCTGTTCTTTTCACATGTCAGTTGTCTTCTTCAGCCACTTTAAAGCCACCAGAGTTGAGAGAACACCTAAATTTAATAACTTTAGGTCAGAATGACATTGGTGAGAGCTTTTGAGATTGTGTCCATTTACCAAGCACAACTCTTCCTTTGGAAAATTTACTTTCTTATCTTTTTGGTCATTTTGATTCCTACCTTTGAAGAAAATAGTGGTTGCTCTATAGCTCTTAGGTTATTTGTAAAGAAGGTTTTATCCAAGCACAAAGTCTTAATCCAATGAAATCTTTTATGTCACTGAGTAAATACATCTCTAAACTGTGTTTAGAACTGGTCGAAAATGGCCAGTGGTTGCTCTTTTTTAACCTAGTAGTATTATATACTAAAGTGGTAATGACATTACAAGTTTCATTAACATTTTGAATGCATCTCATGTCTAATTCCAACTTCTATTTTTTTCTTTTTAAAATCATCAGTACTTAAATCTCATTATTTTAATGATATCCAATTAAATGTGCTTGCATAATCAGTATATTTTGTTACATGCATTAGTAAAGGAGCACTTTAAGATACTTTGCATACTGACTTTCATAATATATTAAATTTGCATGCCTTAAAATAGGTTTTATATGGAAGTTTTAGATAACTCATGTGATAGGTGTATAAATCAGGGGCCATAGTCTTTATCTATTAAATAAATGTTCTTTGAGAAGTCTTTTCTTCCTGGTTCTTAGTTTGGTTCACTTTACTTTTCTAAATTATTTTTACAGTACTCTTTAGATAACCTAGATCTGAGAGCTAAATAAGATACTAGCAAAAGAAAAACTGCACATATACAAATATTTGGAAGTGTTCTTCATAACAAAAGGCCATACATTTGTTAAAGCACAGTACAGTTAAATGATTGCCATATACATTATCAGGGATAAATAGTCAAGGCCCTGTGACGGCTCAGGTTATAAGCCTGAGAGTCAGTGGCTCTGCCATGTATTAGTTTGATGACCTGGGCAAGTTGCTGGGCTCTATGTGTGTTACAGCCTCATCTGTACAGTGAGGATGATATTTATACCTATTTATTGAGTAATTATGAGGATTAAATTGGATAATGCCAAATGGTAATTGTACAGTAAATATTAATTCATAATTTTTATATCTCTAAATATAGATAAAAGTGCAGGGATATTTAATTTTTAAATTGCTCTTGTGAAACATTTTGAGACGAGTTGGGAATGTTTCCATTTCATGTGAAATTTTCTTGGTACTCGTCCCTGAAAAGATGTAGGAAAGCAGCTTTTCCTTTGGAGCCTTTTATTTGCCAAGTATAAAGTTCATTTCTCTTAGAAACACCTCTACTGGCAGGATGGTAACTATTTCAAGAATGAGAAAAGGCAAGAGCACTTAGGGAAGGAGAAGTAAATTCTTTTGAATTTTCCAAAACGTTTATGTGAGTAGGAGTTATATGCAAATAAATGTTTTCAAGATTGGGCTAAAGCTAAGGAATGCCACACTTGGCTCTTAGATGAAAACTGTTTATAAGCCCATAATAGAACTCCCAAAGAACTTCTCTTAAAACCAATAGTCCGCCCTTCTTTATTGGAACAGATTAGTGATCTTGCATTTTATATCTATTTCATACTTAAAAAGCTATTGTAATAAGCTGTTTGAAACAACAACAGTGGTATGAAATTCTCAGTATAGCTGGGGGTTGGTTGCCTTTGTTAGCAGTAAATAGGAACAGCTGTTCTGTTTGATACACATAGGTATTACCATGCCCTTTTTTCTGAGGTTAAATACCATTGATTTATAAGGTAGGAAATAAAATATCTCTTAGCATTATTTAAAGCCAGATATGATTATTGATATACCATAAACAGTGATTTGTAATAAATGTATGAATTCACTGTATTTTAGCAATGGATGTGTTAGCATAAATATTTAAAACATTTTAGTGGCTCAAGTTTCTGTTATTATAGGGAATCTACAACTCTTATCCACCTCCCTGTTTTTTCTAAATTCATTTTATTGAAGTAGAGTTGATTTACAATGTTGTGTTCGTTTCTGGTGTACAGCAGAGTGATTCAGTTGTACATATATAATAGTTTGCATTTGCTAATCCCAAACTCCCAATCCATCTCTCCCCCACCCTCACCCGACCCCCCTTGGCAACCACAGGTCTGTTCTCTATGTCTGTGAGTCTATTTCTTTTTCACAGATAAGTTCATTTGTGTCATATTTTAGATTCCACATATACGTGATATCATAAGTATTTGTCTTTCTCTTTCTGACTTACTTCACTTAGTATGATAATCTCTAGGTCCATCCATGTTGCTGCAAATGGCATTATTTCATTCTTTTTTATGGCTGAGTAGTGTTCCATTGTATATGTATACCACATCTTCTTTATTCATTCATCTGCTGTTGGACTTTTATGTTGTTTCCATGCCTTGGCTATTGTAAATAGTGCTGCAGTGAACACAGGGGTGCATGTATCTTTTCGAGTTATAGTTTTGTCTGGATACATGCCCAGGAGTGGGATTGCCGGGTCATACAGCAATTCTATTTTTAGTTTTTTGAGGAACCTCCGTAGTGTTTTCCATAGTGGCTGCACCAATTTACATTCCCACCAACAGTGCAGGAGGGTTCCCTTTTCTCTACACTCTCTCCAACATTTATTGTTTGTAGACTTTTTGATGATGAACATTCTGACCAGTGTGAGGTGGTACCTCACTGTAGTTTTGATTTGCATTTCTCTAATAATTAGCCATTCCAACTCCCTATTTTTATTTTATTTTATTTTATTTATTTATTTATTTTTGTGGTACTCGGGCCTCTCACTGCTGTGGCCTCTCCCGCTGAGGAGCACAGGCTCCGGACACGCAGGCTCAGCGGCCATGGCTCACGGGCCCAGCCGCTCCGCGGCATGTGGGATCCTCCCGGACCGGGGCACGAACCCGTGTCCCCTGCATCGGCAGGCGGACTCCCAACCACTGCGCCACCAGGGAAGCCCCAACTCCCTATTTTTAATAGAAAAAACCCTGAGACCCAGAAAAGGGATGTTCCTCAGGATACAAGGTTTTTAGAGGCAAAGCCAACACTAAAATTCAGAACTTCTGACTCTAGCATCTTTTCTTGATATCATTGCTGCCTTTTAGTGCTTGAGTTGGAAAAAGGTGACGATATAGTATGATTTTATAATCATGGTTTCTGATAGTTTTAAATAGTGAAGTTATTTCTGCCAGTACTTTGGACTCTAAGTTGCAGAAAGTTAATTCTGTTACTGTAATCCAGATTTCTACTCCTCCCCCACCCCTGTCCTCTAAAATTAATCACCAGAAATAAGTTAAATTCTTTGTTTGGGTCAGGATTAGCAAGGTCATAACAAATCAAAACAAAACAACTGCTTCTTTGAAGGATTATTTCATTGTTAGGGACAGAAATCTATTTAAGTTATGTCAAGGAAAAAGATAAGTATTGGAAAAACATGGAGAGATCATATGGAACCCAACAGCAAAAGTTGAGAGGTGATAGTTGTCAGCAGCTTCTCTCTCTCTCTCTCTCTCTCTCTCTCTCTCTCTGGAAACTACTCTGTCATCTTTCATTCTGTTCGTAAGTTTGCTTCATTCTTCTGTTTCATCCTATAAACCAGCTTTTTAAATTGCTTGTCATTGTGCATGTGGGCAAACATAGCTTCCAGTACATCCCTCTGTGACCCTACAACTCCAATACACATCACTGACAGATCAGGTTCAATCTGTGTATCTTCCAGTTCAAAGATTTGAGAGAACCATCAGGATTGGTCCTTGGCCAATCATTGGGTTTCAGCTAACTGCTCCATCGTTGTTTTTGTCTTCGGAGGCTGTAAGCTGGAGCCAATTCCCTAAGAAATGGGTGTGGGCAGGGCAGGCAGATAGACTAATAGACCTACTGAACTACCTTTGAGTATAGACACTTGGTAGTCACTTTAGAACCTCTTTTTTTCCTCAGTCACCTGCCAACGACCTCTACACATATTACTAAGCCTTTCTAGTGGTATTTAGCCGTGAATGGTAGCTAGAATTTTTTATTAGAGTCAAATTTACTTTGATGCAATGATTGTCCTAGGTCATATATTTATTTCATTTACCTGGAATCCTAAGGTTACCTGAATAGTACTGTATAAACTATCTTAGTTAATCAGGGTAGACTTTGCTTTAGTGCAGTCTCACTCAAGGACTAAGCCACATTTCTTTAGTGCTTCTCTAGCTAAACAGTAACACTGATTAGAATGGTTTGGTTTATTAAACATCTACAATATGTTAGGCTCGTTTCATACTGTATTTGCCAGGTTTGCTAAAGTGGCTTACAACAATTCCATATATTTCTGTCTCACATTGCCTGAGAGCTACAGGTGAGCTGCAGCTCTGATTTCGCTAGAGGTCGACTATGTGTCTTCTCATTCCAGAACCTGGATTGAACAAACAAGTCCTGTCTGGAACATGCTGTTCGTGAGGCATAGGCAGAAGTGCAAGAGCCTGAACAGAACCACTCAATCTAATTTAAAGCTTCTCCTCAGATATGTGTGGCACAAGCCACTTCTACTTACATTCATTGGCCAGTGCAAGTCATATGACCACACCTGGAGTCAGTGGGGCAGGGATGTATATACCTCCTACATAAAAGGGAGATAGTGAATAATTATGAACACTGATAATATATAATCAAACACACACATGTAATACATTATCTCATTCTTATCACGATACTCTTAATGTGAATATCATCACCATTGTATAATTTATTAATTTAACAATTATATTATTGAGCACCTACCATGTCCTGGACACTGAGCTCTTGAGTTAATAAGGGTCAACTGGGGACCCTCACTATCCTATTCTTATATTTCTACAGTATGGGCTTATTTTGTGTAAAATGTTGTGACTCCTAGGGATACTCACACTTTGCTGCAAAACAGTGGTTTTCAAACTTTTATTTGTCTCAGGACCCCTTTACATTCTTAAAAATTATTGAAAACCTCAAAGAATTTTTGTTTATATGGGTTATATCTGTTAGTATTTACCATATTAGAAATTAAAACTGAGTAACTTAAAACATAGGTACTATTTAGAAATAACCCCATTACATGTTAGCGTAACTCTAAATAGCTATAGCATAAAATATCTATATTTTGCAAAGCAAATAAACTTAGTCAACAGTGGCATTGTTTTACATTTTTGCAAACCTCTTTAATGTCTGGCTAAATAGAAGACAGGAGTATTCTCATATCTGCTTCTGCATTCACTCTCATGATACAATATGTCATGTCACCTCTGGAAAACTCCACTGTATACTTGAGAGAGAGTGAGAGTGAAAGGGACAGATAACATCTTGGTATTGTTCTTAAAATAGTTTTGGCCTCACAGAGCCTCTGAAAGAGTCTTGGAGACCCTCAAGGGTCCCTTAAGCACACTTTGAGAACTCCTATGCTAAAGTGTATTCTGAAAGCAAATACATGACATCCTTACTTAGTGTATTTTCCTGGAGCATCACTCTTCTGTTAATCTATTTTATAAGTTAGGTAACTTTGTTAGGTAGACTCACTGCTATAAGTGATAATCCCAAATCTCAGTGGCTTAACACATTCATTTCTTGTTCATATCTCAATCCAGTGCAGGTCAGTGGTAGGGACTCTACCCCCCAATAGTCATTCAGGGACCTAGGCCCCTTGGGCCTCGGAGTCTTCTAGCAGATCCTCCATATCTGGTCAGCAGACAACAGAAGAGAGAACCTAGAGAATCACATGGGAGGATATATGAAGTCAGATTGCTCTTGCCAGAACTCATACCACCCATAACAGTATTGGAGGCTGAACTGTGTATCTGGTTCTTTGTCTAGAAGAAAAGGAAGTAACAGAGTTTGGCCAAGACATATTGTCCTCTACCAAAATAAGCAATTATGCTTCCACTAAACAAGTTAAAAGAAAACTTTATGATTTCTTGTCACCTTTTTTCCCCTATGACACTTAAGTGGTACATAGTGCAAAACAGTACTTCCTCATGCTTTGAGAAAAGTTGTAGGGACATGCAATCTAAAATTAATGTTTAAATATTTAAAACTTTTTATTTTGTAATAATTTCAAATGTAAAGCAAAGTTGCAAAAAAAAAGTGTACAAAGAATTGCCATATACCTTTTACCCAAATTCACCAGTTATTAACATTTTGCCACATTTGCTTTTACTTTTTTCTCTGTGTATATACATATATTTAGGAATGTATGTGTGTACATACACAAATTTCCTGCAAATTATTTGAGAGTAAAATGCAGATCTCATACCCCTTTGCTAAATACTTCAATGTCTACTAAGAACAAAGAAATTTACTTACATAACCACAGTACAATTTTCAAAATCAGGACATTGAACATTGATGCAATACTATTATCTGTGGTACAGACCTGCTGTCCTTTATAACAATTATGTTTTTGGTCCAGCATTACACATTACATTTAGTTTTCATGTGTCTTTAGTCTCCATCATTTTAGAATGGTTCCTCTGTCTTTCTGTGTCTTTCACATCAATGACATTTCTGAAATGTGCAGACTGCTTATTTTGTAGAATGCCCCTTAATTGAGTTTCTCTGATGGTTTCCTTATGATTAGATTTAGGCTATACATTTTTTGCAGAAATACTGTGAGAGAGATGGCATGTCCTTAGTGCAGTTTATCAGAAGGCATGTGACTCCAGTATGTTCCATTATAGGTGATGTTAAGTTACTATTTTTCTCTTAAAAATTAGTAAGTCATTTGTGGGGACATACTTTGATACTATGTAAATATCTTGGTCCTCATCAAGCTTTCCTTCACTAGTTTAGCAGTTCGCTTCTTTTTTTTTTTTTTTTTTTTTTGTGCGGTACGTGGGCCTCTCACTGTTGTGGCCTCTCGCGTTGCAGAGCACAGGCTCCGGACGCGCAGGCTCAGCGGCCATGGCTCATGGGCCCAGCCGCTCCATGGCATGTGGGATCTTCCCAGACCGGGGCACGAACCCGTGTCCCCTGCATCGGCAGGTGGACTCTCAACCACTGCGCCACCAGGGAAGCCCAGCAGTTCGCTTTTTGCCTGAACTAATTATTACTAAAATGGTTGCAAAATAAAGTGAAATTTTAAGTTGTTTTCCAATTACACGTGTAAAAAACGAGTGTGGTAGACATTTGTTCTCTACCTAGCATACTTTGCCACATTTTTCTCTTCCTAAATTAACCTGTTTTGCTTGGGTATCTCCCCCTGCCTAATGGCAGCCTATGTACTCTAGTAAAACTGATTACAACACAGCCCCTGGTGTGGGCTTTGATTTATATATCAATTAGCACATTCCATCCATTTAGCTACATTTATTCTTTTAGGACTGAGAATCTGACTTACTCTGGCCCAATCAGAGTGAATTTCAGGAGTCTTGTTTAGGATGCGGGACTAGGAGCACCATTTCCATCTAGCACCCATCTTGTGATCATGAGGATAAAATTGATCCACGTGGCAGAAAGGGAGAAATAGAAAGAAGTTGGATCATTGATGACTGTTTTGAGCTGTTAAATCAGTCAAACTTGAAGCCTGCCCTACATCTGTGGTTTCCAATTATGTGAGCTAATAAATTCCATTTATTAAGTTAGCAAGCTTGGGTTGGGTATTCTGTTAACTTTTGACATAAAGATTACTAACTGATATTCCTAGTAACAAATAAATAGTAATGGCTGTTTTACCTTATATTTAAAAAATGGTAAGAAAGATGTATGTATAAAACTTTTTCAACACCCAACAAAAAGAAATGAGTATAAGGGCTTTTTGTTGTTGTTGTTTGTTTCCTCACCAGCTTGGTGGTAGAACCATGGCACAGGCTACTAAGGAAGGTTAATGTATCAGACTCTGCAATATATATCCCATGTTCCAAAGAGCGCATGAGTTCATTTTAGTAATAAAGTTGTTGATGATTACGGAGAGGGGCTAGATTCATTTAGACTCATTTCAGTTAACCAAACCAACTTGAGTGAATTAAAACACAGTAGTGGGGGCATCAAATGCCAGGTATGTGGGGTGTCATGTGAAGTCCAAGGACAGTAATGAGCTGGGCATGGAAACCAGCACTAGAAAGCCTTCAGCACTCACTCTCTTTTTTCATCTCGGCTTCTTCTGTGTTTCTGCTGCATTTCTAGTCTTACCAGGCAATTTCAGATACCTAGAGAGAGAATATGATTGTGTTAGTCTGAGTCAGGAATTTACTCCTATTCAGTTCAGTTGTTCTCATTGGTGTAAAAATGGTTTCAGACCTATCCCGGAGGTCTATGGAGAAGGGTATGGAGGGTATGGAGAAGATTTCAGAGGGCGATTTAGAAAGAGACTCTAAGAGTTGGCTAGTAAAGAAACATTTATGGATGTTACAGCCAGCTGAGGGCATAAGTGAAAGCAGGAAAAATTGCTCCATAATGCCTTTCTTCTTCCCCCTTAGGACTCCTGTACCTCATTATTAGCCTGTTATTTCTCTCATTTGAATTCTCGCTAAGATGCTCGCTAATAAGGTCTTAAGGTCTGGGTTGTAATTATTTCCAGGATTTTTTTTTTTACTGAGTTGGCCAAAAGGTTCATTTGTTTTTTTCCATTAAGATGGCTTTAGTAGCCCTTAGTTGTCTTTAACTTCATTCGAAACAATTTTGTTAGATTGTGTGACAGCTGCCATATCAGCATGCATTTAAAAAAAGACTTATCAAAATTGGTGAATTTTTGTGTAGCCATTTTAATATTGAAGATGGAAGAAAAACAACATTTTTGTCCTATTATGCTTTATTATTTCAAGAAAGGTAAATACGCAACTGAAATGCAAAAAAAAGATTTGTGCAGTGTATGGAGAAGGTGCTGTGACTAATCGAATATGTCAAAAGTGGTTTGCGAAGTTTCGTGCTGGAGATTTGCTGGACAATGATCCACGGTCAGGTAGACCAGTTGAAGTTGATAGTGATCAAATCGAGACATTAATTGAGAACAATCAACATTATACTACTCAGAAGATAGCTGACATAGTCAGAATATCCAAATCAAGCGTTGAAAATCATTTGCACCAGCTTGCTTATGTTAATCACTTTCATGTTTGGGTTCCACATAAGTTAAGCGAAAAAAACCTTCTTGACCATATTTCTGCATGCGATTCTCTACTTAAATGTAACAAAAACGTTGTTTTTAAAACAAATTGTGATAGGCGATGAAAAGTGGATACTGTACAATAATGTGGAACGGAAGAGATCATGGGGCAAGCGAAATGAACCACCACCAACCACACCAAAGGCCGATCTTCATCCAAAGAAGGTGATGTTGTACATATGGTGGGATTGGAAGGGAATTCTCTATTATTAACTTGTTCCGGAAAACCAAACAATTAACTCCAGCAAGTACTGCTCCCAGTTAGACCAACTGAAAGCAGCACTCAACGAAAAGCGTCCAGAATTAGTCAACAGAAAATGCATAATCTTCCATCAGGATAGAGCAAGACTGCATGTTTCTTTGATGACCAGGCAAAAACTGTTACAGCTTGGCTGGGAAGTTCTGATTCATCTGCCGTATTAGCCAGACATTGCACCTTCGGATTTCCATTTATTTCGGTCTTTACAAAATTCTCTTAATGGAAAAAAATTTCAATTCCCTGGAAAACTGTAAAAGGCACCTGGAACAGTTCTTTGCTCAAAAAGATGAAAAGTTTTGGGAAGATGGAATTATGAAGTTGCTTGAAAAATGGCAGTAGGGTGAATACATTGTTCAATAAAGTTCTTGGTGAAAATAAAAAATGTGTCTTGTATTTTTACTAAAAAACTGAAGGCACTTTTTGGCCAACCCAATACTAAGGCAGTGTTTTACACCAGCAGCATCAACAACCTGGGAATTTGTTAGAACTACAGATTCTCGGGCCCCACCCCTGAAGTACTGAAAGAGAAACTGGGAGCAGGGCCCAGCAATCCTTGTTTTAACAAATCCTCCAGGTGATGCTGAGGCACTTGAAGTTTGAAAACCACTGCTACCCCAAAGGTGGCCACAACCTGGGATGTGTCTTCTTCCCAGCGTCTCTTCCTAGCTAGGTGCAGTGGTACTGCTTGAATATAGAATCATGGCCAACATTCACTTGTTGCTTCAAAAGAGAAACCTAGTCTCTGGCCTCTAAAGAGTAAAACAGACTCCAGTAGCAGAAAGGTTGCTGTCCCCAGTTCTGGAGCCTCCATCTCTTCAGGTTATCCCCAAGAGACCTCCATGTGGCCAGCATTTTTTGGACATTTTTCTGCCTGTGCACAGAAATATGAATATCTCCTCTCCCTTCTCCACCTCCCTACTCCTCCTCTTGTCTTCTCTTCCTCTCCTTTCTCCCCTTTCCCTCCATCTTCTGTTTCTTCTTCTTCTTCCTCATCCTTCCTCTTTCCTGTCGTTTACTTCTCCTTGCCTTTTTCTCTCCATCTTTCTTTACTCTTGTTCTTTGCCTTCTACTTTTTTCTTTTTATTTTTCTTTCTCATTTTTCTCCTTCTTCCTTCTCCTTCTCATTCTCCTCCTGTTCCTCCTCTCACTTCTACTCCTAATAGGGGCAGACTACTCAAGAAGAGAAGATGAATGCCCAAAGGCCATAGGAAGTAATAAATGCCATTTCTCTAGTCCTGGTTGCTCATCCTCAGACACCCAAGGCACCTTGAGGATTATCTGGGGTCTGAGCCTGGCCACTCCTGCACATGTTCCTCAGGACCTCAACTTTATGCCCTTGAGCTCTCAGTCCCCCCAGCCTCCTATCCCACCCCCACCCTGGCCCCAGGAATGAGCTCACACTGTCCTGTGCTGGTAAATGTTTACCATTTACCTCTGGGGTGGAGTTAGGGTATTGAGAAGCCCTGATGTTTAGAGTTTGTTCGTCTCTGTCGTGTAAATGCTCCCACCATGACCACGTTCAAGCTACCAACCTGACATCACTGAATGAGGAGCTGTGGAAAGATGCTTACAAGGGCCTCTCACAAACCAGTCAAACCTGCTGTAGCCTACACTAAAGAGGACTTTGCTAGCCATGGTCCAGATGCAGTACTACCCCTTCCATCATCACTGCAGGTGTTTTGGGGTTAGCCATTAATGAATGAAGTTGAACCATCAGATGTTTGTTTACTCTTTAACAGATTCATTTTTTAGGACAGCCACTGGAATAATTAAAAACAGTGCAGTGTATAATAATTGCCACAACAGTGCCTTTTAGTTTAATTAAGTAAAATCAACTGTAAGTACTGCCAAAAAAAATTGCAGCCTTTTCAATGATTTGTCATTGGATTATATATAACGTATATATAACATATATATATATATAACAAAGTTCGAATTAATGTTCAGTTAAAATGTAGAATAGCATCCAGTTGCCCTGTCTTTTTTATTTACATTCTACAGCATCTTTGGTGGATTTTTATTATTTTTAAGTAGGTTCACATTGTGTTTTATGATACATTTCTTCCCGCAACAGTTTTGCATACAGATGGAAATGTTGGGAATCTAGTTTAAGGCTGATCTTATTTATTGTTTTTATTCTGTTATGTGATTGATCTGGTTAGTGAACAAGAAATTCTTCAAGGCCATCCATCACTCCAGGCAGGAGCTGAGCTAAAACCTTCTAACTCACTGCTTCCAGTCAGTCATACAAGATTCAGGTTATAAATATTGAATGTGCAAACAACTGCTTAAATTAGCTGTCCTATCTATTTTACGCAGTTTTAGTAGAAAAGCAAGCTGATATATTGTTTAGTGGTAAGAACTGGAAGACAGTGAATACAGTATTATTATCTTTCCATACGTTGTTGAATTAATCCTGTTGGCAAATATTTAAAATAGATCAAATTAACTCTTGTTCCCTTAAATTAAATTAGAAGTAAAGTAACTGAGCATGTAATTTATGTAGCTTTTTGGTTTTTATATTCAAACAGTAGCAAGACTGTTAGTAATTGTAGATGTAGCCATCTGTCATAAATATAGTAGCCAATTGTTAAATGCTTTAGTTCTGTGAATTTTGTTACCTCTTTGCGATAACAAAAATAGCTTAATATTTGGGAAATATTTGGGCAGGAAGGAAAGTAGCATCTGGTGTGCTCTGCCATTCCTGGTAAGCATCTAGAATATTGAATATGTGCAGGTGTTTGTTCTTCTGCTACTTGGAGTTGTAACAAGTATGCATACTTTCACTGGTGTTGATAAATGCAGTAGGTAAAATGCCAGCCATTTGTACTGACTTCTAGGAGCCTTTTTCTATGTAATGAATTTAGGTAAACTTCCAAAATTGCTCTCTGCATCTTAAGTTTATTCTTCAATTATATTATGCTGGGAACATTCTTTCAAATAGACGACATGTATCTAAGCCCACATTAATAGCACACATGAGCTGCTTACCAAAGAGAAGCATTTGTCTCCCTTTAGAGGCACACAAGGGTGTTCAGCAGCTTGTCTCTTAGTTGTTGGATTGCAACGTAACAGAAAAGCTGGGCAAGGTTTTATGTTACTTTCTCCGCCAAACACTGCTCATTGCTTACCCATATCCATTTTTCTCTTGTCAGGATAGCCATGGGCCCGGCTAAATAGACTCACCTTCCTAGACTCCCTTTTAGGTAAAGCTGGCCACATAACCTAGTTATCACAAATGAAATGCAAGTGGAATTCACTTGGTAGTACTCCTAGGCAAGCTTTTAAAGGTGGACAGGTTCAGCTAACTTGTTCCTTTGCCCTATGGCACTTTGCTTTTTCCTTGTTTTCTGCATAAAATATGAATACAATACATGAAAGTACAGCAGCCTTCTTGGGAGCATGAATGCAAAAGCTATATACTAAAGATGGCACAGTGGGAAAATGGAGAAGATATCTGGGTCTCTGATGGCTTTATTGAGCCACTAACCTTCCTGAACTGCCTATCCTTAGACTTGAATGAGTAAATAATTCTCCTTCTTGTATAAGCCACTATTTTTCAGGGTTACTTATAGCCTAGCACATTCCTAACTGATACACTTCTTTTCCTGAGTTATCTAAGTTGGAATGAAATTATGCATTGTGTTTTTAAAAACATAATCTACTTTGGAATTATAAAAATAATTTTTACATATGTCTTTATAAGGAAATAAGTCAAACTAACTAGAATTGCCATATTAATAAACCTCATTATTGATAAATGTAAGAATGGTATTGATGAATGATTTTAGTAATAAAGATCACAATTGCCAGAAAAACATCAGAATTTTCTTAATCTCATCCATCAAATCTTATATCCCTTTGTCTTTGGTCAATTCCCTACCATATTTTCTTACCCTTTAAGTGCTCATAGTCAGGTGGAGCCTAATTTATAAATATTTATAATGTAGTGTTATAAGTCTTAGAAATATTTGTCACAAATATAAATCTGATTTTATTATTTCCCTGCTCAAAAGCTTTCCTTAATCTTTGATGTGGTATTTAAGGCTGCTTCATTCTGTCTCTCCAATTATCTTGTTTAATCACATCTCCTTCCTTCCTCCCTTCCTTTCTCCCAACATATTCCTCAGCCCTGTGCTGTCTAAAACCACTGGACTATTGGTAGGATTCTAAAACTATCACATACTTTCATTCTTTCATATCCTTCCTTATCCTTTCACTCCTGTGCCCTTTCTTTCATCTCCATCTGTTAAATCCCACTCATTCTAAAAAACTGAGTTCAGATGTCTTTCTCTCTGAAGCTATCCCTGACTCTTCTAACTTCACGTTCTGTGCTTTCAATAACATTCTTTTTATCCTTCTGTGATAGCACTTATTAGGTCGGATTATAGTTATTTACAGATCTGTCTTTCCCAGTAGCCTGTTGAGTTCCATGAAGAGATAGATGAGCTATGCTTTATCTTGCACCTCCAGTATCTTAAGTCAGTATCTGGAATGGAGTAAATACTCAGAATTTTTGATATGTTTTAATAAAAAGAATACTAAAAATTTTAACTTTTAATACCTTTCATTGAGTACTATTTACCTGTTTGTTTGTTTTTTAATTTTGGCTGTGTTGGATCTTCGTTGCTGCGCACAGGCTTTCTCTAATTGTGGCGAGTGGGGGCTACTTTTCATTGCAGTGCGTGCACTTCTCATTGAGGTGGCTTCTCGTTGCAGAGCATGGGCTCCAGGCTTGTGGGCTTCAGTAGTTGTGGCACGTGGGCTCAGTAGTTGTGGCGCATGGGCTTAGTTGCTCCACAGCATGTGGGACCCTCCCAGACCAGGGGTCAAACCCGTGTCCCCTGCATTGGCAGATGGATTCTTAAACACTGCGCCACCAGGGAAGTCCCTACCTGTTTATTAAGTGTATCCCTGTGAAGGGTGTGCTGCTAGTGATTAAAGAATATTCATCAATTACATAACAAATAGTTGTACATCTGGGTCATCTCTGCATTTGCTTTTATTGACTTTTGACTGACTTTCTTGCTTCTTTGCCTGTAATTTTTGGCTTGCATACCACACACTGCATGTTAAGAACTGTAAAGCCTGAAGTAAGTAGCCGTTACCTCCAGAAAAGAGCATGTCCCTTCTTTTAGGCTGGTGGGGGTGGGGGCTGAGTCAGTCTGTGGTTGGGCTGGGGCCAGGCTTTGTTGCAGCTTCAGTGTGGTTCAGTTTGTTACTAATCTTTTGAGGGCAAGGTCAGATCTTTCCCTTCACCAGGGCTTGAACTCTGACCAGCAGCAAATTTAACAGGTTAATAGAGGCATGGCTTTCCAAACTGTGAGAGATCACACTCTGCTTTATAACCTAGGTCTTTGGGCCACTAAGGAGTTTCCGTTCTCAGTCCTGCCCCTGGCTTTCTTTGTCTCTGGAGAACTTTTTCCCGATGCCTGACCCAAGCCTACTGAGGAAGGCTGCCCTACATTCTGTGAAGGTGTAGAATTCCTTTAAAAGGTCTCTCTGTTGTCCTGGACACCAGTAGCCTCTGGTACCTGAAATCCCAGAGTGCGTTAGTTGAATTTCTCTCCACTTTTCTGTTCCACCCTCTACGTTCAGTATACTACCCCCAGCACTTGGTAAAGACCCACAGGAAAAAGTTGGCAGGTAGAAAGAGGCTTGCTTTATAGTGGGGCTTCTTGGAATTCTGATCCATCATTTCAGCCTGCATGCAGCTGTTAAAAATTAGGCTGATTTCTCCTTCCCCACAACCATGGCCAATTCTTTGTCTTCCTTCTAACCTGCTAGAAATAAGAACAGCCATGGGTCTCTCCTTTCCTGTGAAGGGCTCATTTACTTCTGGAATTTAGTTCATATAGATCTTTTTGCATCCTCAGCTCTCCAATGGATTTTTTAAAAAATGATTTTGTAGTTTATCAGGCTTGTTTCGGTTACTGGAATGAGAGTAACAATCTTTCGCCACGTTCTACATCCTAACCTCCACCTCCCTCTCTCCCCTTCCACCCATCCATCCATCCATGCTTATGTGTGTGTATATACACAAATATATATTATTTAATATAGGAATATTTTAAATACTTTTTCATTGATGAATAACAGTGTAACTTGTGTATCATTTTCCTTTCTCTATTTCCCCAAATTATCAAAAGTATTTTCTTATTATTGTATCTACAGCATGTAGAAGGAAATAGTTTCAGTTTTCCTAAGGAAATAAATTCTTTTCACTGAAAATCACATTTGTTTTACCATTTTTGGCATCTAGGATATTTTACAAATGAGGATTTACTGGTTCATATTGTCTTTTAGGCTTCATCAAATCTAGAAATGAGAATAATTAATGCTTAAATTTGATTAGTTCACAAATAATGTGGTCTTTATTGACCACAAGGAAGATTAAGAATCAGATGATGAAAACATTCAATTACATTAACATATTGAAACTTTTATGACAAGAGCTAATGAGAGTTTTATAACAGTTATTGCCTGTCTAGGAATAGAGTGGTGGGATATTAAACATGATGTTGTCAGTATTATTTCATATCAGTTGAGTTTATCTGAAGTGGCTGAAGTGATATAAAATGACTGAATATAAACATGAAGTTTAATTCATATAAAATTTACATGAGCAAAATGCAAAAATTATATGAGAGCAAAATGTACATGATACATTTTACATATACTATAGTCTCTCAATAGAGTGGTATTTACTACAGAACACACTGTTGTGTAGATGAGTTTGTATCAGTTAGCTCTTTTTGCCTAACCAACCATTCCAAGATTCAGTGGCTTACAAGTATTATGTATTATTTCTCATGCATCTGTGGTGTGGGGTGGAGTCAGCTGATCTTGGCTGGGCTTGGCTGGGCTTGCCTGGGCCGCTGTGCTTGAAGCCATACTGGTCAAGTGACCTGCACGCACCCCTCTTATGCTGCAGCAGAAGGGCCCTATCATCTCCCCACAGGGAACAGATAGTAGTGAGGTTGGCCAGATGCCATGATGCCACAGGCTTAAGCAGACAAAGAGAAGCATACGTTGAGTCTGAAACAGGGAAAGATATTCCTGAGGTGACAAGTTCAGTACAGGCTGTGGTGTTCTCTATTTCTTGGTAAGGAAGTATTCCAGGCCCAAGGCCCATTCTTATGCAGCCAAGAGGAGGTCAAAAGACTACACACGAGTTTGCCTTTCCCGGCAGGTATGTTTTGCCAAGAGATGACTGTCAGTTAATTCAGTGGGTCTGTTAAGAGACCTTCTTCTATATTTAGCTTAAACAAAAAGCAGTTTTGAAAAGAGCCTTTAGTAATGGGGGCAATGAAAGTGAACTTAGGAAATATTCATCCTGTTGTATGTTCTGTGCTTTGTTTTAATTATAGGCTCCTCTGCTTTCTTCTTGCAAGTTCATTTCACAGCTCTCCTGAAATATGCTGTACAATGGTGAAATTAGGATTGACTAATTTTTACCATCATCAGGCATAGTCTATCACTTAGATATATTGATTGCTCCATTTTCATATCTTGTCTAGAAAATAGAAATAGATGTTTTCAGATTTTTGCCCATGGAAAATGAGATTTCATCTGTCTGTGTCTAGACTCTACCATTGCCAGCACCATCTGTCTGGTATTCTTTTTTTTTAATATACATTTATTTATTTTATTTTTTATTTATTTTTGGCTGTGTTGGATCTTTGTTGCTGCACGCGGGCTTTCTCTAGTTGCAGCGAGCGGGGCCTACTCTTCGTTGAGATGCGCGGGTTTCTCATTGTGGTGGCTTCTTTCATTGAGGAGCATGGGCTCTAGGTGTGCAGGCTTCAGTAGTTGTGGCTCATGGGCTCTAGAGTGCAGACTCAGTAGTTGCAGTGCCTGGGCTTAGTTGCTCTTTGGTATGTGGGAGCTTCCCGCACCAGGGATTGAACCCATGTCCCCTGCATTGGCAGGCGGATTCTTAACCACTGAGCCACCAGGGAAGTCCCTCTCTGGTAGTTTTAACTTGGATCTTCTATGGGGATACAAATGGATTGCTTTGGCATATGTCTGACTGTTGGTTTAGAAATGTAAGGAATGGTACTATAAATATAATCCAACTATACAAGCAGCCTATAGCTTGCTATTCTGAAACACATCTAACATTCCAAGTATTAACTCTGTGTCTGAATCTGTTAAATAGATGAGGTTACATAACACCTATAAAAACCAACAAGTTTCTGGCTAATAGATCTGTGTAGCAAATATCATTTCCTTCTTTCCTATTTAGAACTTTTGTAGAACTGTGCTGCCCTGATCCACTCATTATATCTGTTGTCTTGAGGAAAAAGAGAGAAAAATAAGAAAGTAGATTGTTATGATGCATAAAATGAATATCTACCTTCAGATGACTGAGAGTCTTATCTACAGTGTTTCATAATTCTTAAAGCCTTTCAATTTTTTTCCCTTCCTACTGAGCTGCATTTTTAGTGTGAGTAATCAGTGCATTTCCCGCCCCCTCTGAACTCTGGTAACTCTTGAAATGCTTGTAAAATAGGTCTTTTGATTCATCATATAACCACAGGAAAGAACATAAGATTTTCAGTCAGACATTCTGGGTGTCTCACAGCTTTGTCATTAACCAAGACCTTGGGCAAACGATTTAATTTTCTAGGAGCCCCAGTTTCTTTATATGTAAAAGGAGAAAATGCCTACTTAATGTGAGGATTACGTTTAATGATAAAAAGAAAATGCTTTTCAAGCTGTACAAATGTTAGTTCTTGTTAAAAGGAGGTCACAGGTACTCTCCTTTTCATATGAGCCTTAAATGACAACCTCTTTGGTAAGGGAGAAAGGTGAAGAAAAACAGAACCAATCCCAATTGATAAGCCCAAGAACATGGATTTGGCCTCCCTCATTACACCTAGAGTTCACACCAAGCGCATCAGATTTGTGATTGACAGTATGAATAATAGAATGTAAAATTCAGTAGTTCTCTCTATGGTATTAATTTGTGAGTAACTCGTATTGGTTTTTCCTTATGGTGTTCAGCATGCACATCAGTATTTCTTTTTTTTTTTTTTTTGCGGTACGTGGGCCTCTCACTGCTGTGGCCTCTCCCGTTGCGGAGCACAGGCTCCGGACGCACAGGCTCAGCGGCCACGGCTCACAGGCTCAGCCGCTCCGCAGCACATGGGATCCTCCCGGACCGGGGCACGAACCCATGTCCCTTGCATCGGCAGGCGGACTCTCAACCACTGCGCCACCAGGGAAGCCCATCAGTATTTCTTGTAACCAAAATTATATAGTAGTATTATCAGTGATAGTTCTTAATACATAAACTTACTAAAATTTTTTTAGAAGTTTGAATTTTTTGTGAGATTTTAATTAACACTTGCTATATACAATTTATTGAATGAATGAGTGGATGATTTCACAGTTAAAAATACTTCCACCACCTTTTTTTGCTTAAAGCCATTTTAGTTATGCTGGATGTAAAGTACATTGTTAAAAAACATTAATTTTTCCCAATGACCTCTGTTTAGAAATTGGAAAGGTGACCCCTGGGGTAAGATCACATATCCCATAGGAAGGACGCTAATGTTTATTCAGCACATGTGTGTGAGAGGCACTCATGTTAGCACACTCTCAACCACTCGGGAGTAAGAAGTATTTATTAGTTCCCTTTTGTAGATGAGGAAACGGAGGTTCCTAGAGTATCTCTCCCAAGGATTCTGAGCAGATTAACAGAACTGGGATCTCAGCTCAGTTCTGTCAGGCTCTGACAAGCCATGTACTGTTAACTTCATTATTCTGCCTTCTAGGCAAATAGTTAAGATGGTGTCCAGTCACTTGGCTTTAGTAACACTGTGGGTATTTTTAAATGCCAAAAGTTAGTCTTATTTAATACCAAAAGTTATGGTTTTGTTTAATACTTCATTTTTTCTGCTTAGAATATTCTCAGTTTTGGAATCCTTTCTTTAACCATAAGTCACCTTTTTGTCCTTCCCCTCAAGCCGCACTAATTGGCTGAGGGCCTGGGGAGCCCCTGACTCCTCTGAGACCAGATAGTAACATCAGGTGCTTCCCCTTCCTCCCTCAGACCCCTCATCAGAAGTGTGGCCTGGCTAGTTCACTGCTTTCGAGAGATTAGAAGACTTTTTCCTTCAAAGGCCAAACCCCTAAGCATCAGGGTAACTACCCCCTTTTCCCTTGTGTGCTTTCTTGTCAATCCCTGTTGTCCTATAGAGATGGTGTACTGAGCCCATGGTTTTTGCAAAGAATCTTTGAGTATCAAATGTCAATATTAAGTACATAAGTTCTAATTTACAGTGCCGTGTTAATTATTTTACCATTGATTTAAATCTTCTGAGTCTCCTCTCTTTCCTTTTTTTCTGTTTCTTTCAGCAGGCCTCAGCTCTTTGAATTTACTTTTTTCTAACTCTCTTATTGCTTTGATTCCAATATGCATCCTAGTTTTAGTAACATTTAATTTTTTTAAGCTTCTTGGAATTAAGAAAATAGGTGAATTCTTACTTTTCATTCTCTAATTTAAATCCAGTTTTCTCTATTTCTCTCCCATCAGGTTCATTTCACCCCATTTAACTGTCTCAATGGGTTATGTCCTTTTATGGCTGAGTTTCTGATCAGTGCCTTCAGTTTAGTTCAAAATGATGTTATTTTCCTATTTTATTCACCTAAGCCCCGACTCAGTTGGTGCTTCTTTTGTGTGTGTGTGTGTGTGTGTGTGTGTGTGTTTCTCTATAGTTGTTCCTTGTCCACAATCTTTTTTTTTTTTTTTTTTTGAAGTTGGTGCCTCTTGAACTCTGCCCCAGTAACTCCCCAAATGGGCCTTCCTTTTTGGAGGGACTCAGCACTCTGCTCTGTACCCTGGAATAAAACTTCTAATACTGTTCTTCACCTCCTCAAAGCCCTCCAATTTGCCTGTCCCCCTGCCCCACTCTTCTTCCTCCATGTCTATCAGTCTAAATTTTCCAACCCTTCCAGTCTTCTTGGATTCTCCTTGAGTCCCCACTGTCTCATGAACTGACAGGTCCTGAAATGTTTCCAGGGTCCACCGAAACCTACTTGGAAGACCTCCATCAGTGTTCCCACATCTCCTAGCAAGCATCACAATCCCTCCCTGTCCACTTGGATAAGGATTTCATTTCCAGATCTGATCATCAGGTCATTGTTTCCTCTACTGAAAAAATTAATATAGGGTTAGTGTCCTTACTGTTATCATAGCTCAGTTTCTCTGACTCCAGCCAAATTGGATTGCTAAAAATTTTGACTGGCATTTGAAGCTGAAACATTTCTTCAACCCCATACCTCCACCTCAGGTTCTATCCACACCCCATTCCTGGCCATTGCAGGGAGCTCATGCAAATGGAGAATAGTGCAGCAATAAGTACATATGGTGCAAAAGGGTGAAGAAGTAAAAATTCAAATGTGGTATTTAAATATTAAATTATAAATTTGGTAACTGATGTTTCAGATACCAAATATCAATAAGTATAAACTCTAGATACCTGATAAGACCTGTTAAAACATTATCTGAGTTAGCTTTAGTGACTAACCACAGTGTGGTGCTTTTCTGGGAACAGCCCAAAGAGAAAAATATGAGAGGGCCAAGGGTCCATTTAAATGTGTAAGATGTGTATCTCCCAGGCTTGCTTACCATCATTATTGCAGTTCTCCGAGGCTTGATACTTTAGAATGCCTCTGTCTATTCCTCCCTCGTTCCATTTAACAAGCACCTGAGGATTTGTGACTCTCGTACATCTAAATAGTAACTAACCATCTTCTGTCTTGTCCCCTCTGTTGACACTGCCATTGCTTGATGTTCTAGGTCCCTGTTTCAAGCCTAGAGCAGCCTCCTTACCCAAACCCTGGTTCCTGGTTCATGTTTTTCATGACTATTTGGATGCCTCTTAGTCTTATTGCTTCTTCTCTGGACCACCAAACTTCAGTGGCTTCTAGTTTTCCACCACATAAAGCAGCAGTTCCACTGACCTTGTTCAAATAACCCATAATCTGTGTTCACACTAATCCTTGCTCCTAACCTTTTACTATTCTAGTAAACTGGGAAGACTCCTAAACTTTATGAGCCTATTTCACTGCTGCCACTGCAGTCTCTACCACCCTTGCAGACTCTGCCATGACCTTGAAGGACTTGCCCTTTGGCAGCTGCCCACCCAAAGAAACACAGCAGCCAAAGTCCCAAGACTTTGGTTATAATGACCTTCAAGTTTGTCATTGGTAGATTCTATGGAAGCCCAACTGAGTGATTGGTATCTGGACTCTGAACCTCTCAGTCCCATGTTTGGAGAGCTACATTTATATACCACCCCTGATTTTGCTTTCTGTGGAATCCAACTTGTCTACTTTTTTTGCCGGGCCCCACGTGTCCTCTCCTCAGCACAAAAGTGAGACCCCACAGGGAGTCCATCTAAACATTGTTATTGAGAAAGTTACCTGTATGTCCCTCTTTCTGTATCTCATTAGTGGCCGAATGGCAGAATAAGGAATGTGGGCATTTGCAATCCTGTGAGGTTAGGTTAGACCTGTTCACCTCCAAGGTTTAAGGTTTGGAGTATGTCCTTAAAAGAACATGTTGGGGGACTTCCCTGGTGGTGCAGTGGTTAAGAATCTGCCTGCCAATGCAAGGGATCCCTGGTTCGATCCCTGGTCTGGGAAGATCCCACATGCCGCAGAGCAACTAAGCTCATGTGCCACAACTACCGAGCCTGCGCTCTAGAGCCCGCGAGCCACAACTGCTGAGCCCACGTGCCACAACTACTGAAGCCCACACACCTAGAGCCCGTGCTCCGCAACAAGAGAAGCCAGGACAATGAGAAGCCCACGCACTGCAATGAAGAGTATAGCCCCCGCTCTCCACAACTACAGAGAGCCCGCGTGCAGCAACGAAGACCCAGTGCAACCAAAAATAAATAAATAAATTTAAAAATTTATTTAAAAAAAAAAGATTGCTTAGAGTATAACCTTTAAAAAAAAGAACATGTTGCCCCTCACTCTTCCAAGCCCAGGGCTGGGTAGCCCTTTCATCTCATACTTGATTCACTTATTGGTAGTGCTTTGTTCATGAGAATATGAGCTTCACAAGGGGAGAGACTATGTTCCACGATCCTTCTGCATTTCCCCACAAAGCCTGCAAGCTTGGAGACATCATTAGAGGCTGTCAAAGAGAACATGCAGAGATGACTTAGGTACAGCCCCTGTCTTTGGGCATCACATTGTCTCTCAGCTCTAAAATAGAGATAGCTATGTCTGCATCACTGAATTAAGGATTCAAATTTCAGGAGAAGGCAGCATAGTGAAGTAGTAAGAGCATTCTCTAGAGCCAGACTGACTGGTTTATATCCCGTCTCACTACTTACTGTCTGTGAAAATTTTGAGCTTCAGTTTTCTCATCTACAAGGTGGGAATAATAGTACTTCTTTTACAGAGTTATTGTGAAGATTAAATGTTAGTACAAGTGTTGGGCACATAGTAAGAATTCAAGAAATGTTAGCTGTTATAAATAACAACACAGATGAAAGCACCTAGAATTATCCAGAACAGTGCTCCTCAAAGTGCCCATCTGCACTGAGCTAAGGAACTTGGTCCATGAAGTAAGTCAACACTCTCCTTCCTTCTTTGTTAAAACTGAAAAACTCTTGTTAGGAAAAAAATGTGTGCTTGGGGATAAAGTTGATTTACATTCTGGCTCTAGCTGCTTTTCTTCTTTATAAACAGTAACAAACAGTTCACAACCACACCTTTTGTTTCCCTGACCTAGGACATAGCTGGTAGTCAGTAAATTTAATTATGTACTCTAGCCTAAAAAAACCCTCTATTTAAGATGTCTTATTACTAAGGTAAATGAATAAATTTCCTACTTAATGAATTTTGTAGATTTGAGGTTCCCAGTGTGTCACACATTATAAGTCTATTATACTTATTTATAGTTTTTCTGTATCTTCAAGTTTACAAATAAGGTAAATCCAAAACTTTTTTTTTTCTCGTAAAAGCTGTGAATATTTTTCCAGCAGTGAGTAGATCATGGGAAGTCTAGAATGGGCTTCTCCAGATAGCATTTTCTTTTGTCATCATGTTAGCATTTATATACAGAGTCAAATATAAAAAACTAAGCACAATTTTTACAGGTAAGATTTATTTATATAAATTAGTTTAATACTATGGCTATTGTTTACCAAAAAATGTATGTGTTGTTACCTAGAAAGAAATTAATATTATAAGTTAACTTTTTTTGCCTCATTTATAGCAAAGCAATTTAATATGAAACTACTAATTGTATTAGTCTGGGTTCTCCAGAGAAAAACCAGTTATATATATATATTTTTTTTCTTCCAATTTTATTGAGACATTCCTTACACTATGTAAGTGTAAGGTAGACAGCATAATGATTTGACTTACATACATCATGAAATGATTACAGTGAGTTTTATGAATATACATCATCTCATATAGATAACAACAGTTGAGAAAGAAAAAAAATTTTTTCCTTGTGACAGGAACTCTTAGGATTTACTCTCTTAACAACTTTCATATATAATGTAGAGCAGTGTTAATTAAGTCTATCATGTTGTACATTATATCCCCAGTACTTATTTATCTTATAACTGGAGGTTTGTACCTTTTGACTATCTTTGTATAATAAAAAATATTTTAATATATAATATTTGTGTTAAATAATATATATAATAAATGTTATATTTTTAATATGTTACATATTATTAAATATAATATTATACATATAAGATTTATTCTAAGGAATGAGCTCATAAGATTATGGAGACTAGGAAGTCCCACAATCTGCAGTTGGCAAGCTAGAGCCCCATGGTACAGTTCCAAGTCTGAGTCCAAAGGCCTAAGAACCAGGAGGTAGTATAAGCTTTAGTCTGAGTCTGAGTCCAAGTGTGGGTGAGTCTTAGTTCTAGTCCAAAGACAGAAGACCAGGGTCCCAGATTGAAGACAGTCAGGGAAAAAGAATGAATTCTCCTTTCCTCTGCCTTTCAAGTTTCCAGCAGATTAGATGAGGCCCACTAATTGCCCTCACATCAGGGAGGGCAATCTGCTTTACTCTACAGATTTCAATGTTAATGGCATCCAGAGGCACCCTCACAGACATACTCAGAAAAATGTTCAACTGGCTATCTGGGCATCCCAGGGCCCAGTCAAGCTGAAGCATAGCATTAACCATCATAGTAATATTAGACACAGTGCCCCCTGGAACATATTTGATCCCAATGTACACTTTTTTTTTTAAGATTTTTTTTTTTGATGTGGACCATTTTTAAAGTCTTTATTGAATTTGTTACAATATTGCTTCTGTTTTATGTTCTGGTTTTTTTGGCCCCAAGGCATGTGGGATCTTAGCTCCCCAACCAGGCATCGAACCCGCACCCCCTGCATTGGAAGGTGAAGTCTTAACCACTGGACCACCAGGGAAGTCCCATGACTCCTATATACTCTTAAGGATGAATGTTTTTCCTATTCGGTGTCAATTTACTTAGCCTAGTTTTGGATCGTAATTCCTTATTTTTGAATAAAATTTGTTCTCTTTTTAATTTCTACAAGTAGTGGATTTTTATGAGAGGTTATTAACAATCATTTCTGCTGCATTATAATTGAAAACCTAAAGACATATGCCATTGGTTGTTCTGGAATATCTTCAATTGCAGGAGAATCTTGTCTCCCAGCTAAAAAATAGATTTGATAGATTATAAAGGAAACCTTCTGAGTGATGGGGCAGAGGAAGGCAGGCTGCTTTGTGCAACTGTACCTCTGAATGTTCTCAAAATGGCATTGTAAGGGTGTGCAGTGAAGGACGTGGTGGTAACCCTCTGCCATTCCAGAAAAAAAGGAATATAGGCAGTGCAGGCTGAAGGTTCTCGGGGCATGGAGGAAAAATGTTTCAAAAAACAGAAAAGGACCGTTTGAAAGTGCAGAAGAAAATGGATATCCTAGGAATGAATTGGATTGTTTTCCAGTTACAGCCTCCTGTAACCCTGATGAATAGTACCATGGCGCCACCTACTGCATAGAGACGCAAAGAGGCAAAATACTGTCAGTCAGAAAGAACCTTCTTCCCTCCCAACCCCAGGATTTTTTTTGGGGGCTTGTTTTTTTAATCTTTTGATTCTTTACCCAAACAAAGTCATTGAAACTGTGCTTGTTTTTTGCTTCCAATCATTCTTTCTCTCCTCTTCCTACAAATTTCATGTTTGAAAGTTTTATGGGTATCATTTCAAAAGCTAACATTTCAAAGAAAATCTAATAGGAAATTATAGTTTGACAGTTTGGTTGAGGTGTCTGGAAATGCATCACATAAGGTACAATTTACATATATATCATTCTTGAATAAAATATGTCTGAGAAAGACCAAGAAGAGGGAAGTCAGTATTGTTATCTGATGAGAAGAGTACGATTTTAAAGACTTGAATTCTCCAACATTAATTTGCTTGGTGCCTTGGGCAAGTTACTGAACTTTCTTTGTGTGCTGCAGTTTCCCCATTTAAAAAATAATGAGGATAATGGTATATGCCTTTTCTCTACCTCATAAATTTCTTATCAGAATGATAGAAGATCAAGTAATGTCCCACTTATCCAACCAGCATACTTCCAACCTCATCCATCTGTAAAGAATCTCAGAAGCAGGCAGTAAAAGGCCTGTGAGCCAGGAAAGCACTGCACGCTTTAAGAACAGCAAAATCCCTTGACTTAGAACTGTGTGTAAAAGTAAGCTCAGTGATTTAAAGCTGGTGTATGTGTGTTTGTGTGTGTTTCTTCTCTGGAGTTCTTTCTATAGTTCTTCCTTCTCTGTAGTTACCTAGGAAAACAAAAGTTTTTACAGTGGAAAGGTAGGAGAGGGGGATGAGGCGAATATAAGTTTCTCCTTAGAAGTTCATCATGAAAGTAACTGGAGAAGAGATTGGAGAAGCCCAGCGGCATTCTAAGGCTAAAATTGAGAGTAAACAACTTTCTGAATTTCAGTTAATCACACTGTATTGGGTTTCTGTTTTACAGGCCTTTAGGAAGAGTTCCATTAAAAAAAAAAGTCTTTAAAGATTTATATATCATTTATGATGAAAATCAACATGTATGGGCTATCTAATATTTTCCTACCTGATGGTGGATACATTCAATATCACTGTATTATCTTAGATATATTTTGGTTTCCTCAATTAAATGGAAAATTACTTCCCCAGGTTTCTTTCCTTATGGTTTCTGATCTGATTTAAATCACTTTCCAAATCACTGTTATCAGTGAAAAAATGTTGCCTGCCATATCAGTAAACAAAGGATGTTGTAGCCATCTAGCCACCACACCACCCCAGACAGTGGGCCCTGAGGGAGCCCAGGATGGAAACAAACGGACTGTCCACTGCCAAGCCCTCAGTCACTGCAGCCACCCCCAAGCAGTGCCACCTGAGGAGACTCAGGCTGAGAGGGCACAAGATACTGGCCCCAGAGAGCTGAGGTGCACATCAAAGGAATGATTCCAGTGAGCCCAGACTCTTGCATCTTCCCATGCATAGAAAAGCCCTAAATTCCTTAACTTGAGATGTCTGGTTTTTTTACTTAACAGTAATCTTCTGATGTTCTGACTACCTGGTCTTAGTTGCAAAAACTCCTATATATCCTGGCTCCTCCCTTACCTCTTCAGAGCAGTCCCTCAGAGCTGAGAGGCTGTGTCCTGGGCTTAAGTCCTCGGTTTCGTCTGCTAAATAAAACATAATTCTCAACTTTTAGGTTGTGCTTTTATTTTTCAGTGAGACATTGTAAAGCCAAAACAAGGAGTTGGATTCTGGAAAACTGATTTTGAGGGGTAGGGGGTGTGTGTCTTACAAAATAAAAATGTAAATTAAATATTTTTCATTGTATTTAGCCTTTTGGAAAAAAGTCTTTCTTTTTTGGGGTAGAACTGAAAACTTAGAGTTCTGGATGGATATTTATATAGTTCTTTTTATGTACTTTAAATGAATAGCATTATATTTTCATGCAGTAAGGGTAACAAATTATATGTTTCATATTAAATGCTTTTATGTAACATCTTCATTAATATATGTACTAAATTTGTAAATGTAAACTTGAACAAATCTTGAAATTCTTTCTGTTTACTGTATGATGGAGGCAGGCCAAAAGTGACACCCTTGGTGTTCTTTCCCATCTGAGATGAGAAAACCTGAGAATTCAAATGAGCTTAGTGTAGATCAGGGATTCTCAAACTAATTGAAGTACGAGGTTGGTTTTTTTTCCTTTTTTCTTTTTTCTTTTATTTTAATTTCCTGTTTATGTAAGACCAATATGTTGTTCAACTGACTATACATAGTACCAGTGCGTAGTTAGGGCCACATGTTAATTATGTCCCTTTGACCCCTAAACTGGTCTAGATCCTGTCCAACTAGATGAGTCCAATGATTGCATAATTGGATGTCACAGCAATGTCAAGTTGCTATATGTTTCTGAATATTTTCTCTCAATTTTGATACTTCCTGGTCATGAACTGATAACAACCTGCTTGCAAGCAAGCACCTTGAAATAGCACTGGATAGATTTGTGATTAACCACACACACCCTGGAACCAGACTGCCTGGATTTGAATAACCGGCTTTGCCATTTGCTAGCAGTGAGACCGCAGGCACATCATTCAACTTCTTTGTGACTCAGGTTCCTTATTGGTGAAATGGGGATAACAGTGCTAACCCATCTCAGAGTGTTGCCACAAGCATTATATGAACAAAGTACTTAGTCTCTTAACAGTTTGCTTACTACATGTTCAGCACATAGTAATATTAGTGCCAGTGATATTGTTACTAAATCACCCAAGCTGAATTTTGAACCTACTTAAAATTTTCATATTTTGCTAATTTATCTAGAATAATTGTTTTGAAACCTAATTTACTTTTAAAGCTTATATTTTAGGCACATATAGACCATGAAAGTAAGTAATCTAAGACAAGGATATTATTTTAGGAGGATATGGTTCATTCATTTAATATGAATGAATGATTCAAACATTAAATACTATTAGATAGTCAGTGAATATGTATTGAACACACTTTTTCATTGGAACATCATTAGGTCCCCAGGAGGTGACCAGTTTGTCACTGAGCTTCTGTTGAGGTCACAGCTGAAGAAATCTGGCTGGAGATGGGTATATCTGTTTTCTTAGTCACAAAGATGTTATTTACAAGTTCCTTCACTTGAACTATTTTACTTGGCCTTGAAAACATTTGTTGGCATGTTTGGTACTGTACAGACTAAAGCAAATGCTAGCTCTTTGAGTTATTTATAATGAAATATCATTAATAGTTCTGCGTTAGTGATGTGCCACTGTCAATGATGAGTTCTCTTCTTTAGTAGGTGACGATGTTTCTTCTGGGAGAAATAATGAGTATTCCTTTCTTAAGGAAATGACTATAAATTGTTGAGGATGTGGACACAATTGGACTTGACATGGTATAGACCAAAAGGTATAGAAAATATTACAGATGCCTTCCTTTGAAAAAAGACTTTTTCATTCGTTCATTTGTGATTGCGTACCTACATAATTGTTTAGTTTTTTTTCTTACATTTACTTGATAAATACTTATTAGTGCTTACTATGTACCATGTACGGTTCTAGGTGCTGAGAGTATTTTCAATGATCAAGGCAGATAAACCCATGTCCTCCTGAAGTTTACATTCTAGTAGGGAGGCAGGAAAGAAAAGCACACTTTTATTTTATTTATTATTATTTTTTTTTTTTTTTTGCGGTACGCCGGCCTCTCACTGCTGTGGCCTCCCCGATTGCGGAGCACAGGCTCTGGACACGCAGGCCCAGTGGCCATGGCTCATGGGCCCAGCCACTCCGCAGCATGTGGGATCCTCTCGGACCGGGGCACGAACCCGTGTCCCCTGCATTGGCAGGCGGACTCTCAACCACTGTGCCACCAGGGAAGCCCCGAAAAGCACATTTTTAAATAGCAAAGCAAAATAAAATAAGGTGTTATGGAGTAAATACACTGAGTAACAAGAAGGTACACTGAAAGGTCTACTTTAGGAAAAGTGGTCAGGATAAGCACTTCTGAGGGAGTAAGAGTTGAACTGCACCCAAAGGGTGAGAGGAGGCAGACCCTGTGAAGAGCTAGGAAGAACATTCTAGCAGGTGGGAAAGCTGTTGTTTACTCTGTGCAGTACCTTGTACCAGGCATTTCAAAGAACTCATCAATAGTGGTAGATGCTGTCTTTTCTCCTGTTTATAACCTGTGGTGGAAGAATATAGAAATGACTGCCCCCCAGAAAAGTCATTTCTACTTTAATTTACTATGCCAATATTTCTGCCTCTTTAGAATTGTTAATTTCTTCTTCAACTACCATGTCCTCCCAAGACCTCTCTGAGGGCTGATCAGGACTACAGTTCAGAGTTCCCCAAGGCATTGTCAGAGCACAGAATACATTCCATGTGCTCCTGACTTTGTTATCCATCAGTATACTACAGGCATCTCTCAGGCATTTAATTCCATTGAGAGTTTTTCTTGATACAAATTACTTTCAGTTACTGTAAATTTTATACATTATCCATAGGATTAACCAGTTTTGAAACTCTTGACTAACACCGTTCTCCGAGGTCATAATTCTTTCCATTTCTACTGTATCTCATACCTTGTCTTGTCCTTTGCTAATAATGAATCATTATTTCTTATTCATTTCCTCTGAATGAATCTCATTTCTTATTTTCACCCAAATTAAGCCATATATGGTAAGCATTAATTAAAAAAATTTTTTTTCTTGGTCCAAAAATCCTATTGCTGTTTGAAATTTTCATATAAACTATGGAAATCAATTTACTTCCATTATTGAAAAATAATCATCTTCTTGTGAAATGTAAACTAAGTTTTGGCTTATTTTCTTGAAAGTAGTATGCAAGTCAAACTTTTCTTTTTTATTTGTACATTAATTTCTGTAGATTTGTGACAGAACAGAGACTTAGATTACAGAATTCCTTGAGTAGAGTGAGAGTGCCTAGAAAAGTTCATTAATGAATCTTGAAAACTTTGGTCATGAACTACTTACAGTGTCCTCTTAGCATACTTCAGTGATACTGAATACCTGTTAAAGACAGGATATGAGTAATGCTGTATCTAGTGAAACTCTAGGAAGAATTTTAAATGCAATCATCATTAGCAACAATTTTAAAAACGGCATGTTCTTACTCAGTACTTTGGCTTCCTTGCTATTTTAATTCTATATATTTGCTGTCTTTACATAAGATGTGCCGCTATTAACTTGAAGATCTAATGCCAATTACGATAGAATGACCTGGATTCTGTGTGTCTTATACATCATCAACTAGATTTTTTAACTAGTCTCAATTTTAGTAACAGTGAACTTATAAAAGGAAAAAATAAACATGGTGTACATTTCAATTTTTGATAGATTTTTGAGTGTTGAAAGTCTTTAAAATGTTCACTGACCTTTTATCATGACTTTCCTTGACTTATGCAGTTTATCATTAATTTTTTATTGTCTTGTTAAAATGTAACATGCTAATTTCATCTCCTATTATCTAAGTTGGGGAAAAATGGTTTTAAAAACAGAGAATATAAATACTTTAATAATGATTACTATCTGAAAAGTTTACTAAAACTCCTGGCAAAAGACATCATAATAACATTTAGAACTGTAGGTATTGATATTCTCTTGGATAATTATTTTTTTTCTTCAGGCTTTCATTTCCAAACTAATAATAAAAAAACTTACTAAAATCGGAAGTAATTTTTAAATGACAAATAAGGATTTAGAAACAGAATAAAGGTGGGAAAAAATTTAGAAGTAAAGATGTCTAAATATTGTACATTTAAATTTCCCTTTTAAGACCAACTGAAAATACAGAAATATAATAGTATATAATTGAATGTGATGGATCTCAACTCTAGTGTATATAATAATCATCTGTCAGGCTTTTAGTTGGGGGCGGGGGGTGGATAATGTGATAATCCTGGAATCTCAACTGGGTGTTCAACAATTGAATTCAGTTCTGACACTGACTCCAGGAGTGAGTGATAGATCCCACAGGTTAAGGGCTCAGTCCCACAGGATTGCCACCACTTCAGATGTCCACTGCAGTCAGGTGCCCAGGTCACTCATAATTCTGACCAACCGTCTGTAAACTGGAAGTTTTCATGACGCCTCCTGAGATTGAGTAATTGCTAAAATAACTCATAGAACTCAGGAAAGAAAGTGCTGTATTTACTATTACCAGTTTATTGAAAAGGGTACAACTCAGGAACAAATGGAAGAGATGCATAGGACAAGGTATGAGGGAGTGGGGTGCAGAGCCTCCAAGCTCTCATGGGACATACCACCGTCCAAGCATCTTGATGTGTTTACTAACCCAGAAACTCTCTGAACCCCATTGTTTAGGGGTTATTATGCAGGTTCTAGTAAGTAGTTACTAGGCTTTCTAGTAACTAGGTACTAGTTGATTAAATCATTGTCCATTTGTGGTAGGAAGTTCCAATCCTTTACCCACATGGTTGGTTCCTCTGGCAACCATCCCCCCATCCTGAAGTATCTAGGGACACACCAAGAGTCACTTCATTGACATAAACTCAGGTAAGGTTGAAAGGGGCTTGTTATAAATAACAAACAAACAGAAATGTGCCTATCACTCAGGAAATTCCAAGAGTTTTAGGAGCTCTGTGCCAGGAATCAAGGACAAAAACCAAATATATATTTCTTACCATACCACAGATAGGCATTGGGATTATTTCCAAATATTAGTTTTCCTTCCAGACATATAGTAGAATTTCACTCCCCCCTCCCCTTTTTATTATGTTGGCCATATGACTTGCTCCGGCTACTAAAGATGAGAAGTGGCATTGTCACTTTAGGAGGAAGTTTTAGAAATTAGTGTACCAGTCACCATGTTCCCATCTCAGTGTCCTAGTGATTATGGAAGAATATACCATCCTGGGCCCCTGAATTACTGGAATAATCAGAACCTCTTGCTGCCCCCATGGAACTTTAGTGTGAACAATAAATAATCTTTTGGTATTACGTTAGGCTTCTAAGATTTGGGGGTTACTTATTACTGTAGCCTAGCCCATCCTGACTGATATAGGGTTTAGAAAATAAAACTCAGTCACAGATTAAAGTGCTTATTTTCCTAGTTTGCTAAGGTTTGTTATCATTAATGAGTGTTGAATTTTATTGAATACTTTTTTTCCGCATTTGTTGAATTGTTCATGTTTTTTCATTTTAATCTGTTGATGTCATGGATTACTTTACAGATATTCTCATATTTAAACATCTTTCCGTTACTGAGATAACCCCTATTGATCATCATGTATGGTATTTTTATACATTGCTAGATTCAGGTTTCTATTTTTTGTTTAGGACTTTTAGATACATGTTCATTAATTAGATTAACTTATAACTCTTTGTTTTCATCCTTATATGGTTTTAGTAACAGGGTTATATTTTATTAAATTGGGGAGCTTTTACTCTTTTTTTCATCTCAAACAATCTGTATTGAGTTCCTTAAAGTTTTGATAGAGCTTGTCATTAAAACATCTGGACCTTGTGCTTTTTGGTGGATGTATTTTTGACCATTGATAACAATTGTTTAGAGGTTATACGTATTTTTAGTTTTCCTGTTTCTTTCTTGAGTCAGTTTTAGTAATTATTTTAGAAAAGTATAGCTTTGTTTCAAATTCAGTAGCATAAAGTTGTAAAAGTTATATGAGTTTTATATAGAAATATAGTGTATATTATATGAAGAATAGATATAGTTTTTTATCCTTTACTGTACCTATACAATGTTAATATTGTATTTTTATTTATAATATTGTATACTTTTCTAAACCAGTCTTTCCAGAAGTTTTCTATTTCATTGGTCTCTTCAAAGAATCAGACTTTTGCTTTAGTTGATGCTCTACTTTCTATTTTGATTATTCTCTTAATTTTTACCTTCTTTCTACTTTTATGAGTATATTATTTTCCTAGGCTTTTGAGTTGAATATTTAATTTAAATATTAATATTTAAGCTAAGAAGCTTAATATTACTTTTTTTTTTTAAAGAAGATGTTGGGGGTAGGAGTTTATTAATTTATTTATTTATTTTTGCTGTGTTGGGTCTTCGTTTCTGTACAAGGGCTTTCTCTAGTTGTGGCAAGCGGGGGCCACTCTTCATCGCAGTGCGTGGGCCTCTCACTGTCGCAGCCTCTCGTTGCGGAGCACAGGCTCCAGACGCGCAGGCTCAGTAGTTGTGGCTCACAGGCCTAGTTGCTCCGCGGCATGTGGGATCCTCCCAGACCAGGGCTCGAACCCGTGTCCCCTGCATTAGCAGGCAGATTCTAAACCACTGCGCCACCAGGGAAGCCCAATCTTACTTTTTATAGGCAATTTAAGGTTATACATTTAGATGCATATCAAGTTTTTATATGTAGTACTTGAAATCTAATCTTGGCTAGTTTGGAAGTTATATGTTTCATTTCTACTCTATTAGTGGTCACCTTTAAATTTATAACATTCATATTTGACTTAACATCACTGAAAACAAATGGCTCATCCCCTTACAAAACAAGAGAAAGCTTTGACTCCAGTTGCACCCACCCATCTCGTCTTTTCTTCCTTTATTTCTTGGTACTCCATTTTGGGTAATTTCCTCAGATCATTAATTCCTTAGCTATATCTAATATGTTGTTTTGCCTGTCCTTTTTTAAAGAAGGAAAATTTAATTTCTAGAATCCTATTTGCTTTTTTCCCAAATCTATTGTATATGGTATCCTGTTTGTTATGGTTATAAACATATGTATTTTATAGTGGTTTTCAGATTGCACTATTATCGCAAGTTCTAAAGAAAATAATCTTTCTATTTGTTGTATTTGCTTACTCTCTCTCATGGTGTATCATTTCCTCATTTAACCAACTAACTTTAGAATGTACGTTTATCTTCATAGCAGGGCTGTTTTATCTGTGGGAGCACCTGTAGCATAGGATTGCTGAAGTGTCCCTCTAAAGAAACTTTGCATTTTCTTCTGCTGGGTACTTCAAGGTTTTTACTGATATAGAACCAGTTTTTAAATGTTTTTCTTAGCTTGGGATTTCCCCACTGTAAGGGTGAAATCAGACTAAATTCAGATACATGGCTTGAGTTTGGGGTTTTTATTTCTCACAGTAGACTTTTCCTCAACCCAAAACCTGGCCAGAGACAAGCTTTTTTTCCTGCATGGATCAGTGAGCAGAGGTTTCTAGAACCCTTCTCACAGAGGGAGGCAGTCGTTTCAGGGTCTGGCTTTATGCAGGAGTGTCAGTTCCAGCTCCTCATTTTATCTAAACACAAGGGCACATCTACTGTCCCCATATAGGTGTTACAGTCCTGGGCCCCTGTCCTTAATTTTAGGCCAGATACCCGCCCCCACCACACACGTACACACTTTGGCATCAAGTCATAGTTGATCAGCCCTGCTTTTATTTCCTCTTCATTCTGACACCTGATCAACATACTCTCTTATCATTTATATTTCAATTTTCTTTTATATTTCCAGACTGTCTACATGTTTGTAGCCAGCAGAGAATACGTTACCTCAACCTATCACATTGATAGAATCCCTTACTTTCTAATAAAGGAAAAATAATGGTTAACCAAAATATAGAAATGTAATGATGGCTTATGGCTGACAGACTGAATCAGGAATGAGAGTGAACTAATTGGAGAAAGCTGCCTAGACATTCTCTCATTTAATGTCTATTCAGAATGTACTAAAAAAATGGCAGAAACTGTTCTAGACTGTGGAGATACAAAAAGGAATATGATATAATTTCTTTCCTTAGGGAGTTCATAGTGTATCAAAGAGAATAATGTAGAACAAATAGAATGCAGTGATAGAAATGCTAATAGAAGTGTATGTAATTGCCATGGAGCCTTTAAGTAAAATGCAGTTCTTATTTTTGCCTTTTAGAGTTAGAGATGTGTTGATGGAGTAGATGATGTTTCTAAAAGATTTTATAGAACAAGTAAAAACTCACAAAACGTAAGGAAGGCATTTTAGGACAAGAGCAAGACGTGGAGCAAAACTAGTGGGGTGTATTAGTTTGGTTAGAAAATTAGAAGTGGGTGAAGACATGGTGTCAGACAAATCTGGAGAAGTAGGCACAGATTTTTGGACTTTATTCTGTAGGCAAGGGGTTCATGGTTTTTGTAAATTAGGAAGATAACACATTAGTGGTTATCTTTCTAAAGACATGTTAAGTTGCTGAGAGAAAAACTAGAAGCAGTCAGTCAAGTTTGGAGGCTGTTGCTGTCAGTCAGGCCAGTGATGATGGATTTTGAAAAGCAAGAGTAGAAGTGCATAGATCAATGGAACAGGCTAGAAAGCCCAGAGATAAACCCACGCTCATATGGTCACCTTATCTTTGATGAAGGAGGCAAGAGTACACAATGGAGAAGACAGCCTCTTCAATAAGTGGTGCTGGGAAAACTGGACAGCTACATGTAAAAGAATGAAATTAGAACACTCCCTAACACCATACACAAAAATAAACTCAAAATGACTAAAGACCTAAATGTAAGGCCAGACACTATAAAACTCTTAGAGAAAAACATAGGCAGAACACTCTAAGACATAAATCACAGCAAGATCCTTTTTGACCCACCTCCTAGAGAAATGGAAATTAAAAAAAATAAACAAATGGGACCTAATAAAACTTAAAAGCTTTTGTACAGCAAAGGAAACCATAAACACAATGAAAAGACAACCCTCAGAATGGGAGAAAATATTTGCCAACGAAGCAACTGACAAAGGATTAATCTCCAAAATATACAAGCAGTTCATGCAGCTCAATGTCAAAAAACCAAACAGCCCAATCCAAAAATGGGCAGAAGACCTAAATAGACATTTCTCCAAAGAAGACATACAGATTGTCAACAAACACATGAAAGGATGCTCAACATCACTAATCATTAGAGAAATGAATTTTGTGCAAATCAAAAGCACAATGAGGTATCACCTCACAGCTGTCAGAATGGCCATTATCAAAAAAATCTACAAACAATAAATGCTGGAGAGGGTGTGGAGAAAAGGGAACCCTCCTACACTGTTGGTGGGAATGTAAATTGATACAGCCACTATGGAGAACAGTATGGAGGTTCCTTAAAAAACTAAAAATAGAACTACCATATGACCCAGCAATCCCATTACTGGGCATATACCCTAAGAAAACCATAATTCAAAGAGTCATGTACCACAATGTTCATTGCAGCTCTATTTACAATAGCCAGGACATGGAAGCAACCTAAGTGTCCATCGACAGAGGAATGGATAAAGAAGATGTGGCACATATATACAATGGAATATTACTGAGCCATAAAAAGAAACGAAATTGAGTTATTTGTAGTGAGGTGGATGGACCTAGAGTGTCATACAGAGTGAAGTAAGTCAGAAAGAGAAAAACAAACACCGTATGCTAACATATATATATGGAATCTAAAAAAAAAAAAAGGTTCTGATGAACCTAGGGGCAGGACAGGAGTAAAGATGCGGACGTAGAGAATGGACTTGAGGACACGGGGAGGGGGAAGGGTAAGCTGGGACGAAGTGAGAGAGTGGCATGGACATATATACACTACTAAATGTAAAATAGATAGTGGGAAGCTGCCGCATAGCACAGTGAGATGAGCTTGGTGCTCTGTGACCACCTAGAGGGGTGGGATAGGGAGGGTGGGAAGGAGACGCAAGAGAGAGGGGATATGGGGATATATGTATACATATAGCTGATTCACCTTGTTATACAGCAGAAACTAACACAGCATTGTTAAGTAATTATACTCCAATAAAGATGTTAAATTAAAAAAAAGAGTAGAATTTAAGGTGAGTAGGCAGGAGCAGTGGATTTCAGAAATGAGGACTCTTGAGAGAAAATTTCAGAGTAGCATAAACAGAGAATGGGAAACCAAAATTTATTAAGCAATAACACCATGCCAGGCATTTTACCAAAAGGTCCCTTAACTTTCACAACTCTGGAAGATAGTGGTAATTTATAGATGAGAAAACAGGCTCAGAGAGGTTCGTGAATAGCCCAGCATCACACCTGCAGAGCCATAACCCAGGGCTGTCCAGCTCCGAAGCTGGTTTTCTTTCTATTCCTTTTGTTGCTTCTCTCTGGGAATTTTTTTCTTTTAATTCTAAGTGTTTTTGTCCATGGAAGTCTGCTTCATATTGTAGTGTTATAAGGTGAAATGAACAATTCAAGAGTTTCTAAATAACTGTAATTTGAAGCTTCAAATTACTTCTCAACTGTAAGCTAATTAAGTCTTGCAAGGCCAGCCTCTCTAAAGCTGAAAATAATTTGGCATCACTTTCCATGTCATTAGGCGACATCTGTCTTTGCAGTGTGACAGTTCTGCCCCCCTGCATTTTCTGTTAGTGTCAACACATGGTTTGTGGGGCTGTGGGGCTAAGGGTAATAATTATTCCCAGAAATTTAATATTTCACCAGAAATATTAAATTTCTGGTGAAATTTATCAGAAACTAATTCAGAAGCTGTACTCTCATCACTAAGCCAGTTCGCAGTTCAGAAAACAGTGATCACTCAGGGATGTCTGACAAATACGGTGTCACCATAAATTGAAGAAATAGGAAGCCAATAACAATTATTGATAGTTTATTGCAGGAGAAGTTCTTTTGGACTTTTCAAAAGAAAGGCTTTAAGTAAGTAGAGAAGATCTGATTATACTAAGCAGGCTGGAATACTATCGCCAACTTTTCCTGCCAAGTGGATTCTTCCTTTCCTCCCCAACAAAACTCACAAGCATTTTCCCCCCACTTTTCCCTTAAAGACTAATGATGGGAACTAAAGGAACACTAAGAGGCACTTACGAAGTTCAGAAATCGCCTGAGCTCACCCCTGAAATAATGCCTTACACAGGTTAAATTAGAATTTTGGGGTCAAAGGTGAAGAGAGTATATGTCATAGTGGTTTAGAAGACAGATGCTAGAGCCAGACTGTCTGCATTTGAACCCTGGTTCAACACTCACTAGCCATGTAATCCTAAGCGATTTACTTACTGCCCCTGTGCCTCAGTTTCTTCATCTATAAAGTGGGAATAATAAGAAGACACATCTCATTGGCTTGTTTGAGGATTAAACAATATACATAAAGAACTAAGAACAGTGCCTGGTACAGAGTAAGTTCTATATAAGTGTTTATTGTTGTTACTATCAGTCTTGATATTTATAAGCAATCTTTTCTATTTCAAGGTGTTGTGGTGATTATTATTAAACATAGATAATAAAATAGTTGATATCTTATTTCCAGTAAGCAAATTTTTGAGTAGAATAAGGATAGGTAGTCTCTTTTATGCTTACCCATTATGGTGTTTTGCTCTGCTTTTGTTGTATAAATCTTTCAAGTAGAAAAGATTTAAAACTGAACCATAAGCTCTAAAACTGCTGTCTAAATTGAGTATGACTTTTGTGCTTTTAAAAAATGTATTTTCTTTGTTAAATTGGAAACAGTTTAGTGCACCCACATTCCTTCTGCTTTAAGTAATCTATAGAAAATTAAAATGACAAGAAAGGTAGGATAAACCAGATTTATGATTGGCAAAGGAAAGTTGTCAATGGCTTCCATGTAGCAGGTGTAGCTATTTTAATGGATGTACCAGACTGGTCCATAAACCCACCTAGTTGCTGTGCCGTTCCACAGATGGTGACTTAAACAATTTAATGTCCCTAAAATGGTTCTGGTAAAGAATTCTTTAAAACAAACTGCAATGATTTATCATTTGGGGCTGTCTGAAATGCCATCATTATCCTAATGACCCATGGTCACAACATTTTTCTTCAAATTTTTTTTTCCTCCTTCTGGCTCTCCTGTTTCTGTTCAAAGTTCCTTTCATCTACATATTCTTTTTTTTTTTTTTTTTTTTTTATTAGTTTCTGCTTTATAACAAAGTGAATCAGTCATACATATACATCTGTTCCCACATCCCCTCCCTCATGCATCTCCCTCCCTCCCACCCTCCCCATCCCACCCCTCCAGGCGGTCACAAAGCACCGAGCTGATCTCCCTGTGCTCTGCGGCTGCTTCCCACTATCTATCTACCTTACGTTTGGTAGTGTATATATGTCCATGCCTCTCTTTCGTTTTGTCACAGCTTACCCTTCCCCTTCCCCATATCCTCAAGTCCATTCTCAAGTAGGTCTGTGTCTTTATTCCCGTTTTACCCCTAGTTTCTTCATGACATTTTTTTTTTTTTAAATTCCATATATATGTGTTAGCATACGGTATTTGTCTTTCTCTTTCTGACTTACTTCACTCTGTATGACAGACTCTAGGTCTATCCACCTCATTACAAATAGCTCAGTTTCGTTTCTTTTTATGGCTGAGTAATATTCCATTGTATATATGTGCCACATCTTCTTTATCCATTCATCCGATGATGGACACTTAGGTTGTTTCCAGGTCCGGGCTATTGTGAATAGAGCTGCAATGAACATTTTGGTACATGTCTCTTTTTGAATTATGGTTTTCTCAGGGTATATGCCTAGTAGTGGGATTGCTGGGTCATATGGTAGTTCTATTTTTAGTTTTTTAAGGAACCTCCATACTGTTCTCCATAGTGGCTGTACCAATTCACATTCTCACCAACAGTGCAAGAGTGTTCCCTTTTCTCCACACCCTCTCCAGCATTTATTGTTTCTAGATTTTTTTTTTTTTTTTTTTTTTTTTTTTTTTTTTTTTTTTGTGGTACGCGGGCCTCTCACTGTTGTGGCCTCTCCCGTTGCGGAGCACAGGCTCCGGATGCGCAGGCTCAGCAGCCATGGCTCACGGGCCCAGCCGCTCCGCGGCATATGGGATCCTCCCAGACCGGGGCACGAACCCGCATCCCCTGCATCGGCAGGCGGACTCTCAACCACTGCGCCACCAGGGAGGCCCTGTTTCTAGATTTCTTGATGATGGCCATTCTGACTGGTGTGAGATGATATCTCATTGTAGTTTTGATTTGCATTTCTCTAATGATTAATGATGTTGAGCATTCTTTCATGTGTTTGTTGGCAGTCTGTATATCTTCTTTGGAGAAATGCCTATTTAAGTCTTCTGCCCATTTTTGGATTGGGTTGTTTGTTTTTGTGCTCTTGAGCTGCATGAGCTGTTTATAAATTTTGGAGATTAATCCTTTGTCAGTTGCTTCATTTGCAAATATTTTCTCCCATTCTGAGGGTTGTCTTTTGGTCTTGTTTATGGTTTCCTTTGCTGTGCAAAAGCTTTGAAGTTTCATTAGGTCCCATTTGTTTATCTTTGTTTTTATTTGCATTTCTCTAGGAGGTGGGTCCAAAAGGATCTTGCTGTGATTTATGTCATAGAGTGTTCTACCTATGTTTTCCTCTAAGAGTTTGATAGTTTCTGGCCTTACATTTAGGTCTTTAATCCATTTTGAGCTTATTTTTGTGTATGGTGTTAGGGAATGATCTAATCTCATACTTTTACATGTCCCTGTCCAGTTTTCCCAGCACCACTTATTGAAGAGGCTGTCCTTTCTCCACTGTACATTCCTGCCTCCTTTATCAAAGATAAGTTGGCCATATGTGCGTGGGTTTATCTCTGGGCTTTCTATCCTGATCCACTGATCTATCTTTCTGTTTTTATGCCAGTACCACACTGTCTTAATTACTGTAGCTTTGTAGTATAGTCTGAAGTCAGGCAGCCTGATTCCTCCAGCTCCGTTTTTCGTTCTCAAGATTGCTTTGGCTATTCGGGGTCTTTTGTTTTTCCAAACAAATTTTGAAATTTTTTGTTCTACTTCTGTGAAAAATGCCAGTGGTAGTTTGATAGGGATTGCATTGAATCTGTAGATTGCTTTGGGTAGTAGAGTCATTTTCACAATATTGATTCTTCCAATCCAGGAGCATGGTATATCTCTCCATCTATTTAAATCATCTTTAATTTCTTTCATCAGTGTCTTATAATTTTCTGCATACAGGTCTTTTGTCTCCTTAGGTAGGTTTATTCCTAGATATTTTATTCTTTTTGTTGCAATGGTAAATGGGAGTGTTTTCTTGATTTCATTTTCAGATTTTTCATCATTAGTGTACAGGAATGCCAGAGATTTCTGTGCATTAATTTTGTATCCTGCTACTTTACCAAATTCATTAATTAGCTCTAGTAGTTTTTCGGTAGCATCTTTAGGATTCTCTATGTATAGTATCATGTCATCTGCAAACAGTGACAGCTTTACTTCTTCTTTTCCAATTTGGATTCCTTTTATTTCCTTTTCTTCTCTGATTGCTGTGGCTAAAACTTCCAAAACTATGTTGAATAAGAGTGGTGAGAGTGGGCAGCCTTGTCTTGTTCCTGATCTTAGTGGAAATGGTTTCAGTTTTTCACCATTGAGGACAATGTTGGCTGTGGGTTTGTCATATATGGCCTTTATTATGTTGAGGAAAGTTCCCTCTATGCCTACTTTCTGCAGGGTTTTTATCATAAATGGGTGTTGAATTTTGTCGAAAGCTTTCTCTGCATCTATTGAGATGATCATATGGTTTTTCTCCTTCAACTTGTTAATATGGTGTATCACATTGATTGATTTGCGTATATTGAAGAATCCTTGCATTCCTGGAATAAACCCCACTTGATCATGGTGTATGATCCTTTTAATGTGCTGTTGGATTCTGTTTGCTAGTATTTTGTTGAGGATTTTTGCATCTATGTTCATCAGTGATATTGGCCTGTAGTTTTCTTTCTTTGTGACATCCTTGCCTGGTTTTGGTATCAAGGTGATGGTGGCCTCGTAGAATGAGTTTGGGAGTGTTCCTCCCTCTGCTATATTTTGGAAGAGTTTGAGAAGGATAGGTGTTAGCTCTTCTCTAAATGCTTGATAGAATTCGCCTGTGAAGCCATCTGGTCCTGGGCTTTTGTTTGATGGAAGATTTTTAATCACAGTTTCAATTTCAGTGCTTGTGATTGGTCTATTCATATTTTCTATTTCTTCCTGAGTCAGTCTTGGTAGGTTGTGCATTTCTAAGAATTTGTCCATTTCTTCCAGGTTGTCCATTTTATTGGCATAGAGTTGCTTATAATAATCTCTCATGATCTTTTGTATTTCTGCAGTGTCAGTTGTTACTTCTCCTTTTTCATTTGTAATTCTACTGATTTGAGTCTTCTCCCTTCTTTTCTTGATGAGTCTGGCTAATGGTTTGTCAATTTTGTTTATCTTCTCAAAGAACCAGCTTTTAGTTTGGTTGATCTTTGCTATCGTTTCCTTCATTTCTTTTTCATTTATTTCTGATCTGATCTTTATGATTTCTTTCCTTCTGCTAACTTTGGGGGTTTTTTGTTCTTCTTTCTCTAATTGCTTTAGGTGCAGGGTCAGGTTGTTTACTCGAAATGTTTCCTGTTTCTTAAGGTGGGATTGTATTGCTATAAACTTCCCCCTTAGAACTGCTTTTGCTGCGTCCCATAGGTTTTGGGTCGTCGTGTCTCCATTGTCATTTGTTTCTAAGTATTTCTTAATTTCCTCTTTGATTTCTTCAGTGATCACTTCATTATTGAGTAGTGTATTGTTTAGCCTCCATGTGTTTGTATTTTTTACAGATCTTTTCCTGTAATTGATGTCTAGTCTCATAGCATTGTGGTCGGAAAAGATACTTGATACAATTTCAATTTTCTTAAATTTACCAAGGCTTGATTTGTGACCCAAGATATGATCTATCCTGGAGAATGTTCCATGAGCACTTGAGAAAAATGTGTATTCTGTTGTTTTTGGGTGGAATGTCCTATAAATATCAATTAAGTCCATCTTGTTTAATGTATCATTTAAAGCTTGTGTTTCCTTATTTATTTTCATTTTGGATGATCTGTCCATTGGTGAAAGTGGGGTGTTAAAGTCCCCTACTATGATTGTGTTACTGTCGATTTCCCCTTTTATGGCTGTTAGTATTTGCCTTATGTATTGAGGTGCTCCTATGTTGGGTGCATAAATATTTACAATTGTTATATCTTCTTCTTGGATCGATCCCTTTATCGTTATGTAGTGTCCTTCTTTGTCTCTTCTAATAGTCTTTATTTTAAAGTCTATTTTGTCTGATATAAGAATTGCTACTCCAGCTTTCTTTTGATTTCCATTTGCATGGAGTATCTTTTTCCATCCCCTTACTTTCAATCTGTATGTGTCTCTAGGTCTGAAGTGTGTCTCTTGTAGACAGCATATATATGGGTCTTGTTTTTGTATCCATTCAGCCACTCTGTGTCTTTTGGTGGGAGCATTTAGTCCATTTACATTTAAGGTAATTATTGATATGTATGTTCCTATTCCCATTTCCTTAATGGCTTTGGGTTCGTTATTGTAGGTATAGTCCTTCTGTTGTGTTTCTTGCCTAGAGAAGTTCCTTTAGCATTTGTTGTAAAGCTGGTTTGGTGGTGCTGAACTCTCTCAGCTTTTGCTTGTCTGTAAAGGTTTTAATTTCTCCATCAAATCTGAATGAGATCCTTGCTGGGTAGAGTAATCTTGGTTGCAGGTTTCTCTCCTTCATCACTTTAATTATGTCCTGCCACTCCCTTCTGGCTTGTAGAGTTTCTGCTGAGAGATCAGCTGTTAACCTGATGGGGATTCCCTTGTGTGTTATTTGTTGTTTTTCCCTTGCTGCTTTTAATATGATTTCTTTGTGTTTAATTTTTGACAGTTTGATTAATATGTGTCTTGGCGTATTTCTTCTTGGATTTATTCTGTATGGGACTCTCTGTGCCTCCTGGACTTGATTAACTATTTCCTTTCCCATATTAGGGAAGTTTTCAACTATAATCTCTTCAAATATTTTCTCAGTCCCTTTCTTTTTCTCTTCTTCTTCTGGAACCCCTATAATTCGAATGTTGGTGCGTTTAATGTTGTCCCAGAGGTCTCTGAGACTGTGCTCTGTTCTTTTCATTCTTTTTTCTTTATTTTTCTTTGCATCAGTTATTTCCACTATTTTATCTTCCACCTCACTTATCCGTTCTTCTGCCTCAGTTATTCTGCTATTGATCCCATCTAGAGTATTTTTCATTTCATTTATTGTGTTTTTAATCGATGCTTGATTCATCTTTAGTTCTTCTAGGTCCTTGTTAACTGTTTCTTGCATATTGTCTATTCTATTTCCAAGATTTTGGATCTGGGAAATAGAATCTTGGATCAGCTTTACTATCATTATTCTGAATTCTTTTTCAGGTAGACTGCCTATTACCTCTTCATTTGTTAGGTCTGGTAGGTTTTTATCTTGCTCCTTCACCTGCTGTGTGTTTTTCTGCTTTCTCATTTTGCTTATGTTACTGTGTTTGGGGTCTCCTTTTTGCAGGCTGCAGATTCGTAGTTCCCGTTGTTTTTGGTGTCTGTCCCCCGTGGCTAAGGTTGTTTCAGTAGGTTGTGTAGGCTTCCTGGTTGGGGGGACTAATGCCTGTGTTCTGGTGGCTGAAGCTCGATCTTGTCTTTCTGGTGGACAGGTCCACGTCTGGTGGTGTGTTTTGGGGTGCCTGTGGCCTTATTATGTTTTTAGGTATCCTCTCTGCTAATGGGTGGGGTTGTGTTCCTGCCTTGCTAGTTGCTTGGCATAGGGTGACCAGCACTGTAGCTTGCTGGTCGTTGACTGAAGCTGGGTGCTGGTGTTGAGATGGAAATCCCTGGGAGATTTTCGCTGCTTGATATTATGTGGAGCTGGGAGGTCTCTTGTGGACCCGTGTCCTGAAGTTGGCTCTCCCACTTCAGAGGCACAGCACTAACTCCTGGCTGCAGCACCAAGAGCCTTTCATCCACCCAGGTATGTGGGGAGTTTCTTGCCTTTTGGGGGGGTCTGAGGTCTTCTGTCAGCGTTCAGTAGGTGTTCTGTTGGAGTTGTTCCACGTGTAGATGAATTTCTGATGTATCTGTGGGGAGGAAGGTGATCTCCGCGTCTTACTCTTCCGCCATCTTCCTCCGGCTCCTCCTTCCTCCATCTACATATTCTTAATACCACTAATCAGGCTTAAGTTTAATTCATATTATCTCTCCTCCACTGGATTTCCTTGCCCTACTCATTTGGCCTTGATTTGAAAAACATCCTGTCTTCTAATCTCATCCTTTGTGAGTTGATTTTAGTAACTTTTAGGATAACCTTATCTTCAAGTTCTGAGGGTTACTTGTTTCTGGGAAGAGGGCAACTTAACAGAGGGATTAACATGTTCAAAAGGTTTATGGCATTGAATTTAAGAAGGGACATATACATTTAGCAGGTCCAGAATGTTGTACATGTGCCATGCTTTCATCTATGGTAATGGTAGTGTGGGTAAACATGTCACAAAGGCACCACACTTCCTTGTTGATGTCCATGGCAGACAATGCTAATCAATCATGACAGCCTTGCAGTTCTTCTTAACAGACACTCCAGATAGTTACTACCAGCCTTTTGACATTGGAACTTAAGATGAAACCTATTTGCTATCCAGGAGATGATTTTTGCAGGGCATAAAGTTTTCTTCAGATGGAAAACTTTTTTTTTTATTGATTCTCCATAAAAAAAGAAAAAAAACTGAGGAAAAAACATGAAATCTCAACTTCGTGAAGACATTTCTTTATGGGGGAAATATAATATGGTTCAGAATATCAGACATCTCAAGCAAGCCTTTGGCAAGTGCCAGATTTAGTCAGTTCATAGTTGAATTTTCTGACATGTGTTGAAAGTGCTCAGACTCGGTGCTGTTGCTTAAGGTGGGATCAGTGTAGGTTAGGTACCAGACTGGAATCAGAGTTGACCTGAATTTCATTCTTGTCAGACTGAGAATCCTTGTCTTTTGTGCAAAGATGGATTAACAGGAGTGGCTCATTTCTTAGGAGCTTTGATTATATGCAAGGACTTGGATAAATACTTTGTTATAACCTCAGAGTTCTGGAATATGTACAAAATTTAGTCAATAACAGCTGATACATAAAGCACATAGATGCCTTATTTAGCCTATGCTGTGCATTTTACATACATTGTGCTCATAACATTTAATCCTCATATCAATTCTGTAAGGTAGACCCTACTTTTATTCCTAGGTTAAAGGTGAGGAAATTGAAAAGAGGGAACCCTAACTTGCCTAAAGTTTCTAAGTGGAAGAAACATGATTTTGGTCCAGACAGTCTGACTGCTAAGTCTGTTCTCTTTTTTTTATTATTAACCATTTTTTTAAATTGAAGTACAGGAAGTGTATAATGTGTTAGTTTCAGGTGTATAGCAAAGTGATTCAGTTATATATATATATATATATATATATATATTATTTTTCAGAGTCTTTTCCATTATAGATTACAAGATATTAATATGGTTCCCTGTGCTTAAAGCTTGTTCTCTTAACTTCCACACTGCCCCTCCTTCGTTTGCATTACTGGTTTTGTAATTCTCTTTGTTTGAAGGATCATTTCATCCAGTCCTGCCTCTGGTTTCATAGAAGCAAGCCCTTTGGTCATGCAGGACCTTCTTGCGTAGTAACTTCTAGAACTTTAGCCCTGGGATAAGGTACTGATGAATCACAGCCTCACCACCACCACCAGGATAATAAAGAACCCTAGTTAAGGTTAGGCTTGAAGAATATAGCAAGAATGCTTCAGGGCCTGGGGTTAGGGTGGATATTTATTATGTAGCCAAGAAGAGGCAGGAACTGATGAGAACTAAAAACCAGAGAAGTACTTTTCCAGTGAAGTCAGCCATGTTTTTCAAAATGTGGTCTTTGGACCACCTGCATCAGAAGTACTATGAAGTCCCAAGTCCAGAAATATCTCCTCCATATTGCTTTGTTCTAATTAACAAAGTAAGACTTTTCTTAACACTCATACATTTGAGGAGCTATCAACTATGAGACAATTAGATTGCTTTTTGTTGAGATTTGTAGTCTGAGAAAATAGGAAAAGGGAAAAGCTTCTGGCTTCTGACGCTTAGAAAGAAGGTGGGAGGTATGAAGGTCAGAGACAGGAGGTATTAGAATGCAGGGGAGTGGGGAAGCCAGAGGGCTGGCGTACTAACATTGAGAACCTGAAAAGAAGGGCAGGCAGGAAGGTGAATGTAAGGAGAAGCTGCCTCGTGTCACTTTTTTTTTTTTTTCGGTCCCTCCCTACTCCACCTCAGAACAAAGAGCTATGCAGGCATCTCTAGACCCTGTCCTCTTGGATTCCATTAATTCTAGGAAGGAACCACCCGTGCCTTTCCCCACTCATTTCCTGAGAGGCGGGGCTGGGGTTTCCCCAGGTAGAATTGCTCTTTGGAAACTCAAGTGGTGAAAGATCACTCTCCTCTCCTTGCATTCACCTTCTCACGTTCTTCTGCAGATTTCTAGCTGGCCTTGGCACCAGTGTGGAGTGGGGAGACAAAGGGGAAGCATGAGATAGCTCCTCTTTGCCAACGGCAGCTATTTTCGTATGTCTCTAGTTTCATATTGTCTCCGCCGGTTTTTAAATCTGCTGCCTCCTTTCATCCCACTTCACTTTTTTGTCTTCACCATTCCAAATATCAGACAAGAAGCTGTAAAACTTTTACCAAGGAATAAACTTTGTCCAGAATTTTTATCTCCCTGATGTCTTGCCACATGCTTATTTAGTAAGCCCTCAAATAAGTACTTGTTTTCGGAGATCACTGTTTGTGACACACAGGCTACCCACAAGGCCAACATACACAGTTTCCTGGCTAAGTCAGGACTTACCCCAGTATTTGCTAGGATGACTGGTGTCTTCTTTCAGAAATTGTTCTGTATTTAATGATTACTGTTGCTTATGAAAAATATTTGCTTCAACTGTTTTACCTCCTTTAATTCTGATTGTAGGCCTTCATATATCCACATAGGAATTTTTAGCCAAGAAAGGCTAATGGTTTAGGTATTTTGGTTTAATTTAAGTATCAAACAAAGGAAGGGCAGCAAGGGTTTGGTTGAGCGTAGGAACAGATTATATTAAAGAGGCAAGCCTCCCGTTTTCACAATAGCCTGGCAAGTTAGGTATTAGCCCCATTTTGCAGATGGAGAAACTAATGTTCTTACAACTACTTACTTGCTCAAGTCTCACAGACAGTAAGTAGTAGAACCAGGATTTAAAGCCAAGTTGGCCTGTGTCTGTGGCCTATGGTCACTCCAGTTGCTCTTTCAGGATGCCGGGTGATGACAATAATGGTCCTAATAACATGGACAGCTCTCCTAAGCCAGTGCTGCTGCCCTTGCTCCTTTAGCAAGGATGATGATGTCATCAGGCCTGGTAGCAGCAACACAGTGTCTTGGCAACGTTCTTTCTCATCCCCTTTTTAGCCCTCCATTTTCCCTTGATCCTCTATTTCCTCACCTACTTTTACTTCCACTTTTACCTCCTTCTGGAATTAGAATATTTCCTGACTTTCCCTCTCCCGCCAGCACTCAAAATTACTTTTAATCTCGATTAACTGCTTAGATGTTGAGGTGCACTTGGTTGAATGAACCATAAGTGGAGGTTGCCCATTATAAATGCAGTTGCCTTTAAAAAATAACATGCTAGGGACTTCCCTGGAGGTCCAGTGGTTGGGACTTTGCCTTCCAGTGCAGGGGGTGAGGGTTCAATCCCTGGTCAGGGAGCTGGGATCCCACATGCCTCACAGCCAAGAGGGCCAAAGCATGGAACATAAGCAATACTGTAACAAAATTTAGTGGAAAGTTTCGAAATGGTCTACATCAAAAAAAAAAAAAATCTTTAAAAATAAAAATAACATGTTGTATAAGTGAAGCCCAAGGTTGCTTTTTACAGGTTGTTTCTGCAAAAGCAAATAGGCCCTTGTCATTCATAATGAAGGTTAAAATGCTCTGAAATTTAGGATCAGCTGATGCTCTTCTTTCAGAGGAGGTAAGAGAAGCACTTGAATGTTTAAATATACAATAATGTGGAAGTGTTGTCACCACTATAAATTGTGCTTTGCAGTTGCCGTCTTAGCACGTCTAAATTTGTTATCTACAGTCCAGTGTTCCTACATTCAAAACTACTCCCTGTTCCTTTGTTCCCTTTCTTCAATTAAAAGAAAAAAGAAAAAAAAAGATGTTGAAATGACTAATACTCCAGTACCAAGAGCATCACAGACCAAAACAGGTGCTTTTACGTTATTGCTATATAAACAGCAGTAAAAGAAATGAGTATAAACCTTGCTTTTAAATGATTCAGTTATTCTCTTTTAGACCATTAGTGCCATAATAGACATTCCCCTTTTAAGTGAACAAGGAACGGAACATCTGTTAATGTAGATTTTTACTTTACACAAAAACTTCTTTTTTTAGCTAAAACCATGCCACGTAGAAAAATAAAGATTAAGTGGGTTTTTCTAAATGCTGCCTCAGTTTAGAATTCATGCAGATGTTTCTATGAACCTATTGTCTCTATACACAGTCTTACAATTTTGCTATATGATTTGGCCAACATTCATTCAGTTAGTATTTACTGAGTACCTATGTGGCAAGTATCTGTTAGACACATCACCACCACCCTTATATTCCACAGAAGACAGGGAAATAAAACAGATTTTGGTATGTACTCTGAAGGAAACAGGCAAATGATTAAGCAAGGAAGTACCTGCTCCTTGATAGGGTGATACCAATATTTAAGTTAAGACTTGAAGGAGGGTGAAGAGCTAGGCATCCCAAGAGTAGAAGGAAGAGGGAGGGTACCCACAGAAAGAAAAGGCCTGTGCAAATTCCTGTTATAAGCACACACCAAGTATGAAGTTAGAGAGCAGTAAGGAAAGGGGATAGTTATGAATGAGATTGGCATGTATGCTGATTAATCCCCCTCCACCCCTCCAGATCCATGCATTGCCTTCTCTCATGTGCTGTGTGTTCTGGAAGGTAGATCCCTCCTGTTCTCCCTCATCACACTGTGTTTATCACCCAGGCTCCTTTGACCTCAAGGTTTCCCAAGCAACAGGAAGTAGCAGTGGGAGATCAGAGGGCCGGAAGAGAGAAGGCAGCGAATTTCTTCCCTTTCCTCCTGCTGATGTCCCCTCCTATTAAGATGCAGTTGCTCTGGCTTCAGTCCTCCCCTCTCCCCTGAAGACCTAGGAATAGTAATGGCTGCCCACTGTTATTATTTTTCCATTTCTGACCATCCTTTGTTTCTTCAACCCTGCCCATACCTCTGTAAGGAGTCATTTCATAATCACCTCTCCATTTGAACTATATGGTGTGAACTCTGTTTCCTTTGAGGTCCCTGACTATAGAGAATGAGGCCTCATGAGTGAGGAAGGGTAGGTAATTTATAGACATTGTAAGCTAGGAATTTAGATTTGTTTTTTCTCAGAGCAGCATAAAGCCACTGAAATATGATGGGATAATTGATCCCCATTTAAGATGGTCACTCTGGCTGCTCTTGAGGGTATTGGAAGGGAGGATGAGAATGGAAGCAGGGAAGCTAGTTGGAAGGTTGTGTAGGCAAGGAACAGTGGTACCTGAGCCAGAGTGTGATAACATAGGAAATAGAGAAAGGAGTGGATTCAGTATAGAACTGATAGACTTGCAGAGAGGAACTCTGAATCAAGAGTGACTTTTAACTTTCTGGTTTGAGCCACTAGGGAATGGTGAGGATGGGGAATTTGGGCTCTTTTCTTAATGTGTTCCGTTTGAAATGTCTGTGAAATATCCAGGAAAAGATTCAAGTAGGCAGTTTGGAGTTCAAGAAATGAGTCAGGGCTAGAAATGTAGATTGAATTGTCAACATAAGGATAACATTTAAAATCAGATGTGGGAGTGGAAATAGTCCCTAAGGGAAACAGTGTTTAAAAAAAATAGAGAAGACAACCCGGGAGCTCCCTGATTTAAAGTCTTTAGGAGCTATTTGAATGCACATTTTAGTTCCTCCCAAAATATTGCTTAAATAATATATAAATCCAGCTTTAGAGAAATAAATGAAAATAATGAATGCTTCAGAAATCAAGTATGAAAATGCTAGGTATTATACTTCTCCCTTTAAAATAAACTTGATATCTAATTGGACGTATCTTTTAAAAGAGCAATATAGTCCTATGCCTTCTAGAAACATACTTCTGCTGTGAATGTTGGCACAAATATAGCTCATGTGACCACTTTAGCCTTGTGCTGGAAACTTGTCAATTGACAGTAGAACTGAATGAGTTAATTTGCCTCCTCATCTCAAGTTCTTATTTCTAACCAACAGGCTTACGCTCAGGTGGTGAATTCTGCATATTGTCTAGCTTAATTGGGAAATGTGTTTACATTGATAAGCGTCCAGCCTAATTTAAATTAAGGAAAGCTTTCTAATTTCACCTTTCATTTACTAGAATTTTTTAAGATAAAAGAATATATAAAAATGGCACCAACGTGTTACCACTAATGCAACCCATAATAACCAAATCTGTTTGCTTTTTTACTTCAAAACAATCATCAGGCCCTGCATCAAAACATGTTTTGGTGTTTTTCTTCAGGTCTTCTACAAATTTTCATCCCCCTGACTCCAGGGGCCTATAGATTTTATTATATGGCCTTCTAGCTTGTACATTATAGCATCGAACTGTCATCTATAGCATCCATTAGAATGTTATTGACAACATGTCCACTCGTATTGAACTAAGCACTCGACAAACCACTATAAGTAAATTGTTGTGCTCTGACCTCAAAGGATAGTCTACTGATTCCCCACATTGAGTATGGGCCTAGTAGAACGACCTTAGCTACAATTCCCATGTGGTACTTGTAAATGTTGCATAATGTCTTTTTTGAGGTCCCCAGAATTAGAGAATTTTTTAACATTCTTTTTTTTGTATTGTTGTTTGCATAGAATATTTATTTTATTTCAGATAGTTAACTGCTAATCAGTGTTTTGTCCTTCTGGGCTAAAACTCTTTCATTTATAAATTATATGTAATTTATAAATAATTATGTAACTTATGGGCATAAATTATATGTCCATAATAAGAAAATTTGGAGAATCGTTCTTCAAAGGTAACTGCTTTTAATAGTTTTTTTGTAAATACCTTCAGATATTGTGTGTGTGTGTGTGTGTGTGTGTGTGTGTGATATCATGGTTATTTTTTCCACAAATAAAATCATACCATTCATACTCTCTGGAAATTGGTGTGGTGTGATGACGGTGGGGCTTTCTACTTTATCTGTCTTGGGAATCTTTCTATAATACTATATATTAATCTTATTCTTTTTAGCTGCAATAGGTATCATTGCATGGGTATAGCATAGTATATTTATCTATTACCTGTGGTGGACCTCTAATTTCCCCTGTTTCTTCATTTTTCTATTAGTGTTATAATTAACATCCATGTAAGTGTATCTTTATGTACTTTTGAAATCTCCATTTAAAGATATGTGAGATTTTCATGTAAAAAATAGAACAGGAGAATGTATATATTACCTAAAGTGCCAAAATCTTCTATACCTGTAATGATACATTTAGGAGAGCAGGGGTGAGAAGGGAGAGAAGAATCTAAAAAGTGAATGTTGGAGGTGTTCAGAGATACTTGACAGATATCCCTCTACCCCCTTGTTGGACACTGTCAAATTTTCACTGACTGGCAACTTACAGCAACTTCTTTTTAAGTTTTCAAGACTCTAAATCATTGGAAATCTCTCATAATCATAGTTTGTGCAGCTTTTTGTTTTTGTTTTGTTTTCTTTTGTTTTTTTGCGGTACGCAGGCCTCTCACTGTTGTGGCCTCTCCCATTGCGGAGCACAGGCTCTGGACGCGCAGGCTCAGCGGCCATGGCTCACGGGCCCAGCCGCTCCACGGCATGTGGGATCTTCCCGGACCGGGGCACAAACATGTGTCCCCTGCATCGGCAGGTGGACTCTCAACCACTGCGCCACCAGGGAAGCCCTGTGCAGTATTTTATATTGATAATTGATCATCCTAACTGATCTGTGATTTGTGAAAAATGTAGTAATTTTAGTACCAAGTATCTTCTTTATTGTAGTCTTCAGAAGGTGGTCATTTATGATTCAGTTCAACAGAATAATCCATTACTTGGAACAAATAACGCCCTAACCCTATGTATAAACAAAAGGTTACAGTGCTTGGTTTTGTATTTCCTAAACTACAGGTGAATTCATTGGCAATTTATGGCAACGTGCGTTGGGTGCGGGGGCGGGCGGTGGGGGTGGGTAGGAGAGTGGGTGATGTGAGAGTACCATAATATTAATTCTCACTTTTTTGTTAGAGATGGGTTTTTTTTTGTTTGTTTGTTTTTGGCGGTACGCGGGCCTCTCACTGCTGTGGCCTCTCCCGTTGTGGACCACAGGCTCCGGACACACAGGCTCAGCAGCCATGGCTCACGGGCCCAGCTGCTCCACGGCATGTGGGATCTTCCTGGACCGGGGCACGAACCCATGTCCCCTGCATCGGCAGGCAGACTCTCAACCACTGCGCCACCAGGGAAGCCCGGTTATTTTTTTAAGTAGACAGTGTATACCCAAACTGTAGCTTCTCTAAGGAAAGTGAATGTTGGTTGAAAACAGATGATCTTGAAGAAAGGGAAGGAGATGACCCAATACATTAGAGCTGACAAATCAATTAGAAGCATACATCTGGAGGAGTAATATTCTGTATTTATAAAGCACTTCACAATCGTTTTCTCTCAGCAGATGAACAGACAGATGTTATTATCCCCTAGAATTGAGACTTCAAGAGTTTGACTCTTAATTCCTGTAACCCTTTGTCTTTAATAACGAATGCATAAATATTACTGTAGTAGTTTCCTAAGTCTGCTGTAACAAATTTCCACAAACTGGATGACTTAGAACAATAGAAACTTACCATCTCACAGCTGAAAATCCCAAATCAAGATGTCAGCAGGATTGGTTCCTTCTGAAAGCACTGACCAAGAATCCATGCCATGTCTCTCTCTCTTAGCTTCTGGCACTTGCCAGAAGTCTTTGACATTTTTTTGGCTTGTAGATGCATCACTCCAATTTCTGCCTCCATCTTCTTCCTGTCTGTGTCTGTGTCCAAGTTTCCCTCCTGTTTAAGGATACCAATCATTGGATTACAGCCCACTCTAATCCATCATGACTTTATCTTAATTTGATTATATGAACAAAGACCCTATTTTCGAATAAGGTCACAATCACAGGTATCAGGAATTAGGACTTGAACATATCTTTCTGGGGGACACAATTCAACACCCCAAAATGACTGCAAGTCATTGAATGAATGCAGGAGCACAAGAGTGTCACAAAAAAATTATCTGTTTCATACTAATGGAATTGAAATAATAGTTCTTATTATTTTCTCCTAAATTTCCATTTATCCAAAGTCCCATCACCAGTAAGTGATTGAACTAGTAACAGCTTTCTTTTTCATTGAGATATAATTCATATACCATAAAAGTCTCCTTTTCAAAGTGTATGATTCAGTGGTTTTTAGTATACTTAATAGAGTTGTGCAGCCATCACCACTATGTAATTTTAGAATGCTTCATCACCCCCCAAAGAACCTGTACCCATTAGTAGTTACTCCCCACACCTGCTACCCCCAGCCCTTTCTTTTTATAATATCTCTATGCCTATTTTGAACAATTCGTGTAAATGAAACCATACAATATGTAGTCTTTCATACCTAGCTTCTTTCACTTACCATAATGTTTTCAGTGTTTATCCATCCTGTAACATGTATCAGTGATTTATTCCTTTTTATGCCTGAATAATAATCCATTTTATGGATCTACTATATTTTGTTTATTCACTGTTGAGTCGATGGACAATTGGGTTGTTTCCACTTTGGGGCTATTATTAATAATGCTTCTGTGAACATTCATGTACTAGTTTTTGTGTGGAGGTATATTTTCAGTCCTCTTGGGTATGTACCTAGGAGTGAAATTGCTGGGTCATATAAACTTTGTGTTTAACTTTTGAGGAATTGCCAACCATTTCCAAAGCGTCTGTACCACTTTATATTCCTACCACCAGTGTATGAAGGTTCCAATTCCTCCACATCCTCAGCAGCACTTATTATTAGTCTTTTTCTATTATCACAGTAGTTGTGGAATGGTATCTCATGGTTTTGATTTTTATTTCCCTACTGGTTAATAATGTTGAGCATGTTTTCATTTGCTTATTGGCCATTTTTATATCTTCTCTGGAGAAACATCTATTCAGATTCTTTGTCCATTTTTTAATTGGATTATTTGTCTTTTTATTGTTGAGTTGTATGAGTTCTTTATACATTTTGGACACTAGGCCCTCATCAGATATATGGTTTGTAAAAATTTTCTTTTATCCTTAACTTTCTTGATAGTGCCCTTTGAAGGACAAAAAGTTTTTATGTTTTAGTTTTTATGAAACCCAGTGTACTGTTTTTCCCTTTGTTGCTTGTGTTTTAGGTGTCATATCGTTTTTGCTCTTAAATTTACACCCTTGATCCATATTTATAAACTAGGATAAGGGAATTTCCTTCACCTATTAAGGCTGTCTACGAAAAACATGTAGCTTATTATACTTAATGGGGAAAGACTGAATGCTTTCCCCCTACAATTAGAAACAAGGCATGGCTGTTTTCTCTTACCATTTCTATTAATTATTGTATTGGAGAGTCTAGTGAATGCAATAATGCAAGAAAAAATAAATAAATAATATAAGACATCCATATTGGAAAGGAAAAGGCAAAGCTGTTTTTAATCACAAACAACATGAATGTCTGTGGAAAAGTAAAACATGAGTTCAGCAAGGTTGAGGAATATGAAAATCAATATACAAAAATCAATTGTACCTCTATATACTAGCAGAGCAATCTAAAAATGAAATTAAGAAAACAGTTCTACAATAACATCAAAAAGAATAAAATGCTTAGGGATACTTTAACAAAGTTAGTGCAAGATTTGTATACTGAAATTAAAATACACTGCTGAGAGAAATTAAAGATCTAAATAAATGGAGAGCCATTTTATTGGAAGATTCAATATTAAGTTGACAGTTCTCCCCAAACTGATCTAAAGATTCACCAGCAGGTGGGTGGTTGTTTGTTTGTAGAAATTGATGAACCTATCCTAAAGTTTATATGGAAATTCAAAAGAATACTAAAACACTTTTGTAAAAGAAGAAGAAAGATGGAGAATTCCATCTTAATTAACTGATTTCAAAATTTACAATAAAGCTACAGTAATCAAGGCAGTAAGGTATTATAGCATGAAGAAAATAAATGAATGAAGCAGCATACAGAATCGAGAAATAAAACCTTACATTTATGGTCACTTGGTTTTTCACAAAAGTACTCAGGTAATTCAGTGGATAAAAGAATAGACTTTTCAACAACTGGTGCTGAGATACTTGGATATCCACATGCAAAAAAATTTAATTTAGAGCCTTACCTCACACACTATACAAAAATTTGCTCAAAATGGAATGTAGACCTAAATGTAAGAGTTAAAAATGTAAAACTCCTTGACAACCTTGGGTTGCTACAAAGGCAAAGCCCTTTTTAGTATGACAAAAACATAATAAAAGAAAAAATGATAAATTGGACTTCATAAAAATTTTAAAGTTTCCATTTCAGAAAACACCATTAAGTAAATGAAGACAAGCCACAGACTGGTGAAAATATTTACAAATCATGTATGTGATTAAGTTCTTATATCCAGAATATAAAAATAACTTATTGTTCATTAATATGAAAACATATCACCCAGTTTAAAACTTGGTAAAAGATTTGAATAGGCACTTCATAAAAGAAGATGGACACATGGGTAAAAAGCACATAATAATATTCTTAACATCATTTGTCATTAGGAAAATGCAAAGTAAAGCCACAATGAAATACCACCTTATATCCATCATAATGACTATCTTCCTGGATATGTACCTAAGAAATATGAAAGCATTATGCCTACACACAGAGTTGAACATTAATGTTTTTAGTACCAATATTTAAATTGACTAAAGCTAAAGACAGTGTATAGCTTCATCAATTCAGCTGGTGAATGGATAAACAAAATGTAACATATCCACATATTGGAATACTATTCTGCAGTAAAAAGTAATGATACATGCTACAATATGGATGAATCCTAAAAACATTATGCTAAATAAAAGAAGTCAGATGCAAAAGATTTTGTATATTTTCATCTCATCTATATGAAATATCCAGAAAAGGCAAATGTTTAGAGACCAAAACCAGATTAATGGTAGCCTGGTGCTGTAGGTGAGAGCAGGGATTGACTGTGAACGGCATGAGGGATTTTTCTTTCTTTTTCTTCTTTTTTTGAATTTTCCATAACTTACTTTATTATTTTTTATATCTTTATTGGAGTATAATTTCTTTACAATGTATCAGTTTCTGCTGTACAACATAGTGAATCATCTGTAAGTATACATATATCCCCATATCCCCTCCCACCCTCCCTATCCTACCCCTCTAGGTCGTCACAAAGCATCGAGCTTATCTCCCTGTGCTATGCAGCAGCTTCCCACTAGCCATCCATTTTACATTTGGTAGTGTATATATGTCAGTGCTACTCTCTCACTTCTTCCCAGCCTAACCTTCCCCCCCGTGTCCTCAAGTCCATTCTCTACACCTGTGTCTTTATTCCTGCCCTGGCACTAGGTTCATCAGTACCATTTTTTTAGATTCCATATATGTGCGTTAGCATACGATATTTGTTTTTCTCTTTCTGACTTACTTCACTCTGTATGACAGACTCTAGGTCCATCCACCTCACTATAAATAACTCAATTTCGTTCCTTTTTATGGGTGAGTAATATTCCATTTTATATATGTGCCACATCTTCGTTATCCGTTCATCTATTGATGAACACTTAGGTTGCTTCCATGTGCTGGCTACTGGAAATAGTGCTGCAGTGAACGTTGTGGTACATGTCTCACTCTTTTTTTTTTTTCAAAAAAAACTTTTAATTATAAAAACAATGCACAGCACTCACTGCCTTAGAGGCAGTGATGCCATAAATTCAGTACAATTCCATAATATTTTCACTAATTGTTTCTACTAAATCATGTTCCATTTGCTTTATTCACACAATAATATATTATGGACATTATTTCAGGGTAGTATGTACAACCTACCTATTTTGTTAGCTGTTGTATTTATTGCATTTGTGCCATAACTTACTTAACTCTATTAATGGGCCTTCAGATTGTTTTCAGTTTTTCCTTTTCACAATGGATAAGAGCAAACTCTGATAAGTGCTTTTGAGAATATATGTATAAATCCATACAGATGTTTGTAAAATTTATAAGGATTTATTCCAGGATTTCTAAGTATAGACTTGCTGGGTCATATGTTATACATTTTTTCTTTAACATCTTTACTGGACTATAATTGCTTTACAATGGTGTGTTAGTTTCTGCTTTATAACAAAGTGAATCAGCTATACATATACATATATCCCCATATCTCTTCTGTCTTGCATGTCCCTCCCTCCCACCCTCCCTATCCCACCCCTCTAGGTGGTCACAAAGTACTGAGCTGATCTCCCGGTGCTATGCAACTGCTTCCCACTAACTATCGGTTTTACATTTGGTAGTATATATATGTCCATGCCACTCTCTCACTTTGTCCCAGCTTACCCTTCCCCCTCCCTGTGTCCTCAAGTCCATTCTCTAGTAGTAGATTTGCGTCTTTATTCCCATCCTGCCCCTAGGGTCTTCATGACCATTTTTTTTTTTTTAGATTCCCTATATATATGTTAGCATACGGTATTTGTTTTTCTCTTTCTGACTTACTTTGCTCTGTATGACAGACTCTAGGTCCATCCACCTCACTACAAGTAACTCAATTTTGTTTCTTTTTATGGCTGAGTAATATTCCATTGTATATATGTGCCACATCTTCTTTATCCATTCATCTGTCGATGGACACTTAGGTTGCTTCCATATGCTGGCTATTGTAAATAGAGCTGCAATGAACATTGTGGTACATGACTCTTTTTGAATTATGGTTTTCTCAGGGTATATGCCCAGTAGTGGGATTGCTGGGTCATATGGTAGTTCTATTTTTAGTTTTTTAAGGAACCTCCATACTGTTCTCCATAGTGCATGAGAGATCTTATATGCTGATGAGAATATTTGACAACTGAATTCTGCTGTCTGGTGATGGTTGCATAACTCCCTAAATATACTAAAAATGGAGAATTTTATCGCATGTAAATTATACCTCAATAAAGTTTTTTTTTTTTTTTTTTTTTTTTTTTTGCTTTTACGCGGGCCCCTCACTGTTGTGGCCTCTCCCGTTGCGGAGCACGGGCTCCGGACGCGCAGGCTCAGCGGCCATGGCTCACGGACCCAGACGCTCCGCAGCATGTGGGATCCTCCCGGATCGGGGCACGAACCCGCGTCCCCTGCATCGGCAGGCGGACTCTCAACCACTGCGCCACCAGGGAAGCCCTAATAAAGTTGTTTTTAAAAAGGGAATCAAGTGATATTCAAAGAAAGAGTCCAAGAGCACTAGTTATTAATTTAAATTCACATATGTGAAATATGCATCATAATAAATGTTAACACTAAAAAGCTATATTGTGTTTTAATAAGAATGTGAAAGCATTTTAGGTGCAGAATTACTTCTCTATTAAGGACAAAAGAGTCCTCAATGAATTTAAACTTTAGCAGAAGTGATCCAGGAAAAACTAATGGAATAAAATTCCCTTTGATGATTGTGAAGCCTGGGAATGAATGTGTAAGGGAGACCTTGTACATGGAACCACCTTCTGTAAAACTTTAAATTTCAGTACACAGCCATATTAACTATATACCTAAACATCACTGCACATATTTAAATATGCTATTTTGCAAACTCACTTTTTCCTTGTAATTATACCTAGAGCTATTTGACAGCATCACTGAAGATGTACATTGAAAGTTTGTCCTTCCTAGATCATAACAAGAAAAATAAATACCATTTTGCCTTCTAATACATTAATCAAATCATGAACAAATGATTCTAAACATTAATCAAATCATCAGAAGTCTGACATCAGTTTTGCAAGTTCATTCTGACCTGAAGTGAACATTCACAAATGGTTATAAATGATTGTACATACAGAGGACCTTTAAGATGATAGAGGACCTTTAAGATGGCAGAGGAGTGAGATGTGGATATCACCTTCCTCCCAACAAATACATCAGACATACATCTACATGTGGAACAACTACAGAACACCTACTGATCGCTGGCAGAAGACCACAGACTTCCCAAAAGGCAAGAAAATACCCACGTACCTGGCCGTGAGGCTGACAGGGTCTTGGTGCTCTGGCCGGTATCAGGCCTGAGCCTTTGAGGTGGGAGAGCTGAGTTCAGGACATTGGACCACCAGAGACCTCCTGGACCCATGTAATATCAATCAGCGAGAGCTCTCCCAGAGATCTCCGTATCAACAATAAGACCCAGTTCCACTCAACGACCAGCAAGCTCCAGTGCTGAACACCTCATGCTAAACAACTAGCAAGACAGAAACCCCACCCATTAGCAGAGAGGCTGCCTAAAATCATAATAAGTTCACAGACACCCCAAAACACACCACCAGACATGGTACTGCCCACCAGAAAGACAAGATCCAGCCTCATCCACCAGAACACAGGCACCAGTCACCTCCACCAGGAAGCCTACACAATCTCCTGAACCAACCTTACCCACTGGGGGCAGACACCAAAAACAATGGGAACTACGAACCTGCAACCTGCAAAAAGGAGACCCCAGACACAGTAAGTTAAGCAAAATGAGAAGACAGAGAAATACACAGCAGATGAAGGAGCAAAGTAAAAACCCACCAGACCAAACAAATGAAGGGGAAATAGGCAGTCTACTTGAAAAAGAATTCAGAGTACTGAGAGTAAAGATGATCCAAAATCTTGAAATAGAATGGAGAAAATACAAGAAACGTTTAACAAGGACCTAGAAGTACTAAGGGGCAAACAAACAATGATGAACAACACAATAAATGAAATTAAAAATTCTCTAGAAGGAATCAACAGCCGAATAACTGAGGTAGAAGAATGGATAACTGACCTGGAAGATAAAATAGTGGAAATAACTACTGCAGAGCAGCATAAAGACAAAAGACTGAAAAGAATTGAGGACAGTCTCAGAGACCTCTGGGACAACATTAAACGCACCAACATTCGAATTATAGGGTTCCCAGAAGTAGAAGAGAAAAAGAAAGGGACTGAGAAAATATTTGAAGAGATTATAGTTGAAAACTTTCCTAATATGGGAAAGGAAATAGTCAACTCCAGGAAGCTCAGAGAGTCCCATACAAGATAAATCCTAGGAGATACACGCAAGGACACTTTTTTAAAAAATTAATTTATTTTTTGCTGCGTTCGGTCTTTGTTGCTGTGCACGGGCTTTCTCTAGTTCTGGTGAGTGGGGCTACTCTTTGTTGTGGTGCGTGGGCTTCTCATTTTGGTGGCTTCTCTTGTTGTGGAGCACAGGCTCTAGGTGAGCAGGCTTCAGTAGTTGTGGCACGTGGGCTCAGTAGTTGTCGCTCACAGGCTATAGAGCACAGGCTCAGTAGTTGTGGCACATAGGCTTAGTTGCTCCGCAGCATGTTTGATCTTGCCAGACCAGAGCTCAAACCCATGACCCCTGTGTTGGCAGGCAGGTTCTTGACCACTGCACAACCAGGGAAGCCCCACCAAGACACATATTAAAAATTAAATACAAAGAAAAATATTAAAAGCAGCAAGGGAAAAGCAACAAATAACATACAAAGGAATCCCCATAATGGTAACAGCTGATCATTCAGCAGAAACTCTGCAAGCCAGAAAGGAGTGGTAGGACATATTTAAAGTGATGAAAGGGAAAACCTACAACCAGGATTACTCTACCCAGCAAGGATCTCATTCAGATTTGACAGAGAAATTGAAACCTTTACAGAGAAGCAAATGCTAAGAGAATTCAGCACCAGTAAACCAGCTTTACAGCAAATGCTAAAGGAACTTCTCTAGGCAGCTTTTCTCTAGGGAAATCTGGTTCCTTGAGAAGATAAAATTGATAAACAAGAGAAAGAAAAGACCTACAGTAACAAACCAAAACAATTTAGAAAATGGTAATAGGAATATACATATCGATAATTACCTTAAATGTAAATGGACTAAATGCTGCAGCCAAAGACACAGACTGGCTGAATGGATACAAACACAAGACCTGTACATATGCTATCTACAAGAGACCCACTTCAGACCTAGGGACACATACAGACTGAAAGTGAGGGGATGGAAAAAGATATTCCATGCAAATGGAAATCAAAAGAAAGCTGCAGTAGCAATTCTCATATCAGACAAAAGAGACTTTAAAATAAAGACTATTACAAGAGAAAAAGAAGGACACTACATAATGATCAACGGATCAATCCAAGAAGAGGATATAACAATTGTAAATATTTATGCAACCAACGTAGGAGCACCTCAATACATAAGGCAAATGTTAACAGCCTTAAAAGAGGAAATCAACAGTAACACAATAATAGTAAAGGACTTTAACAACCCACTTTTACCAATGGACAGATCAACCAAAATGAAAATAAATTAGGAAACACAAGCTTTAAATGGCACATTAAACAAGACGGACTTAATTGATATTTATAGGACATTCCGTCCAAAGCAACAGAATACACTTATTTTCTCAAGTGCTCATGAAACATTCTCCAGGTTAGATCATATCTTGGGTCACAAATAAAGCCTTGGTAAATTTGAGAAAATTGAAGTCGTATCAAGTACCTTTTCCGACCGCAATGCTATGAGACTAGATATCAATTACAGGAAAAAAAAACTGTAAAGAAATACAAACACATGGAAGCTAAACAATATGCTACTAAATAACCAAGAGATCACTGAAGAAATCAAAGGGGAAATTAAAAAATACCTAGAAACAAATGACAATGAAAACACGATGGCCCAAAACCTATGGGATGCAACAAAAGCAGTTCTAACAGGGAAGTTGATAGGAATACAAGCCTACCTCCAGAAACAAGAAAAGTGTCAAATAAACAACCTTACACCTAAAGCAATTAGAGAAAGAAGAGCAAAGAAACCCCCAAAGTTAGCAAAAGGAAAGAAATCATAAAGATCAGAGCACAAATAAATGAAAAAGAAATGAAGGAAATGATGACAAACATCAGTAAAACTAAAAGCTGGTTCCTTGAGGAGATAAAATTGATAAACTATTAGCCAGGCTCATCAAGGAAAAACGGGAGAAGTCTCAAATCAATAGAATTAGAAATGAAACAGGAGAAGTAACAACTAACACTGAAAAAATACAACGGATCATGAGAGATTACTACAAGCAAGTATATGCCAATAAAATGGACAACCTGGAAGAAATGGACAAATTCTTAGAACACTACAACCTTCTGAGTCTGAACAAGGAAGAAACAGAAAATAAAACAAACCAGTCGCAAGCACTGAAATTGAAACTGTGATTAAAAATCTTCCAACAAACAAAAGCCCAGGGCCAGATGGCTTCACAGGTGAATTCTATCAAACATTTAGCGAAGACCTAATACCTATACTTCTCAAACTCTTCCAAAATATAGCAGAGGGAGGAACACTCCCAAACTCATTCTACGAGGCCACAATCACCCTGATATCAAAACTAGACAAAGATGTCACAAAGAAGAAAAACTACAGGTCAATATCACTGATGAACATAGATGCAAAAATACTCAACAAAATACAGCAAACAGAATCCAGCAGCACATTAAAAGGATCATACACCATGATCAAGTGGGGTTTATCCCAGTAATGCAAGCTTTCTTCAGTATACACAAATCAATTAATGTGATACACCATATTAAGAAACTGAAGGATAAGAACCATATGATTATCTCAATAGATGCAGAAAAGGCTTTTGACAAAATTCAACACCGATTTATGGTAAAAACCCTCCAGAAAGTAGGCATAGAGAGAACATACCTCAACATAATAAAGACCATATATGAGAAACCCACAGCCAACATCATGCGCAATGGTGAAAAACTGAAAGCATTTCCACTAAGATCAGGAACAAGACAAGGTTGCCCACCTTCACCACTGGTATTCTACATAGTTTTGTAAGTTTTAGCCGTGGCAATCAGAGAAGAAAGAGAAATAAAAGGAATCCAAATCGGAAAAGAAGTAAAGCTGTCACTGTCTGCAGATGACATGATACTATACATAGAGAATCCTAAAGATGCTACCAGAAAACTACTAGAGCTAATCAGTGAATTTGGCATGTAGCAGGATACAAAATTAATGCACAGAAATCTCTTGCATTCCTATACACTAATGATGAAAAATCTGAAAGAGAAATTCAGGAAACACTCCCCTTTACCACTGCAACAAAAAGAATAAAATAGGTAGTAATAAACCTACCTAAGGAGACAAAAGACCTGTATGCAGAAAACTGTAAGACCCTGGTGAAAGTAATTAAACATGATACAAACAGATGGAGAGATATACCAGGTTCTTGGATTGGAGGAATCAACATTGTGAAAATGACTCTACTACCCAAAGCAATCTACAGATTCAGTGCAATCTGTATCAAACTACCAATGGCATTTTTCACAGAGATGGAACAAAAAATTTTACAATTGTTTGGAAACACAAAAGACCCCAAATAGCCAAAGCAATCTTGAGAAAGAAAAACGGAGCTGGAGGAATTAGGCTCCCTGACTTCAGACTATATGACAAAGCTACAGTAATCAAGACAGTATGGTACTGGCACAAAAACAGAAATATAGGTCAGTGGAACAGGATAGAAAGCCCAGAGATAAACCCACGCTCATATGGTCACCTTATCTTTGATAAAGGAGGCAAGAATATACAATGGAGAAAAGACAGCCTCTTCAATAAGTGGTGCTGGGGAAACTGGAGAGCTACATGTTAAAGAATGAGATTAGAACACTCCCTAACACCATACACAAAAATAAACTCAAAATGGATTGAAGACCTAAATGTAAGACCAGAGACTATAAAACTCTTAAGAGGAAAACATAGGCAGAACACTCTATGACATAAATCACAGCAAGATCCTTTTGGACCCACCTCCTAGAGAAATGGAAATAAAAACAAAAATAAACAAATGGGACCTAATGAAACTTAAAAGCTTTTGCACAGCAAAGGAAACCATAAAGAAGACAAAAAGACAACCCTCAGAATAGGAGAAAATATTTGCCAACGAAGCAACTGACAAAGGCTTAATGTCCAAAATATACAAGCAGCTCAGGCAGCTCAATATCAAAAAAGCAAACAACCCAATCCAAAAATGGGCAGAAGACCTAAATAGGCATTTCTCCAAAGAAGATATACAGATTGCCAACAAACACATGAAAGGATGCTCAACATCACTAATCATTAGAGAAATGCAAATCAAAACTACAATGAGGTATCACCTCACACCTGTCAGAATGGCTGTCATCAAAAAATCTACCAACAATAAATACTGGAGAGGGTGTGGAGAAAAGGGAACCCTCTTGCACTGTTGGTGGGAATGTAAATTGGTATAGCCACTATGGAGAACAGTTTGGAGGTTCCTTAAAAAACTACAAATAGAACTACCATCTGACCCAGCAATCCCACTACTGGGCATATACCCTGAGAAAACCATAATTTGAAAAGAGTCATGTACCACAGTGTTCATTGCAGCTCTATTTACAATAGCCAGGACATGGAAGCAACCTGAGTGTCAATCGACAGATGAATGGATAAAGAAGATGTGGCACATATATTCAATGGAATATTACTCAGCCATAAAAAGAAATGAAATTGAGTTATTTGTAGTGAGGTGGATGGACCTAGAGTCTGTAATACAGAGTGAAGTAAGTCAGAAAGAGAAAAGCAAATACCATGTGCTAACACATATATATGAAATCTAAAAAAAAATTAGTTCTGAGGAACCTAGGGGCAGGACAGGAATAAAGACGCAGACATAGAGAATGGACTTGAGGACACAGGGAGGGGGAAGGGTAAGCTGGGAAGAAGTGAGAGAGTGGCATTGACATACATACACTACCAAATGTAAAATAGATAGCCAGTGGAAGCAGCTGCATAGCATAGAGAGATCACCTCGGTGTTTTGTGACCACCCAGAGGGGTGGGAAATGGAGAGCGGGAGGGAGGCGCAAGAGGGAGGGGATATGGGGACATGTGCATACGTATAGCTGATTCACTTTGTTATACAGCAGAAACTAACACAATAATGTGAAGCAATTATACTCCAATAAAGATGTTTTTAAAAAATCATTGTATATACAGAAGCAAAGTGAATAGGTAATCTTAATAGATGAGTTTATCTGTGCTCTTGGAAGGTTGGCGCCATTTACTCAAATACTCACTGAGGTTGCCATTGTGAAAAAAAAATTGTCAAACAGAGATGAAGATAAAAAAGTGAATTGAAAATTGAATTGAAAAGTAATTTTACTTTCAATTGGTTTGCAAATGTAGATGTTAAGTTTGGAATGAATGTTGTTAATGACCATAGCTGGGAAAGTTATACACCTGCTGATCACTAGAATATTATAATAAATGAGATTGATTTTCCTGTTGACTACCCCATTTTTTCTCATCGTGGTCTCATTACTTTTTCTATCACATTGCCGACCCTTAGCTGTGAATGCTCAGTTACTGATATAAAAAAATATTAACTCCTATATGTTTTTTTAAAAAAGAATGTGTCTTTAAGCGTAAGAGGAGTGTTGCAAGTGTTGCTTGTCTTTTTCTGCTTTGTTAGGTCACAGGAGGTTTTAGATGGTGAAAATCAACCCTGTATTACAAGAGAAGAGATGTTTTACAAGCAGCCTTCCTTACAGCAACTAAATTGTCCCCAAAAAAGCATATAAGCATAATGAAGCTTTTAAGTCGTCACATATATGCATTTATATTCTCTCTCTCATGAATGACTAATTTTAATTTTTTAAAGTAGCAATTCAGCTTACTTTCAGAACCATTTAAGCTTAGCACATGATTTTGTTTTCCCTCCAAAACCAACTACTCTTGATTATGAGATAATGTTTGCATATTTATTTTTACAAAGACAATAGAATAAAACCTCATCATCATGTGAGTGGCTTAGTCCTAATACCTTGGTCCTAAGCTGGGCACATGATCATTTAGAAATTCTTCCAGAAGTCAGAGCCATAATAGTTAGATTTAACTGAGAACTGTTTTGTGCAAACCAACACCTGACCTCCACGAGGGCAGAGTCATGCCATGCACCCATTGTGTGGTTCTTGTCAGGCTTTTACAGCCCAGGGGACTCACCTTTCTTAATATATATTTGTTGGAATACATTGGAAGACCTGCTATAGAGAGGAACAGATTTCCACATAGTCCTCAGTATTCTGTCTGGAATCTCCCAGCTATCTGCAAGGTTCCAACCATTTCATTCAACTCTTGCCCAAATGGCACCTTCTTTGGGAAGACTTCCCTAACTACCACTTCTGAAATAATACTTTCCACCCCATCTCTATCACCTTTTTGTACTTTACTTTTCTTTATAGCCCTTACTGAGAGCTGACATAATGTGTACTTGTTTATTTTTTCTTGTTTATTACTGTCTTCCTCTATTAAAACACATGCTTCATGAGGGCAGGGACTTTGTTTTATTCACTGCGATATCCCCAGTATCTCCTTCCAGGCTTGGCACCAAGTAGGTGCTTAATAAATAGACATGCAAATATATGATTCCAATAGGGTTTCAACAAAGACAGTTGAGCAGCTATTTCCCAATTAACTACAAAACTCTGAACCAAGCTCTGTGAGATGCTGTGATAACCAGGATGTGGTCTCAGTCATCAGAGACCTTTCAGGCCAGTAGAAGAGACAGACTGTAGGTAGCAGCCTACAGTGACACCCATATTTTTTCACCAAGACTCACCACGGCAGGATGAAAGATGTCTTGGCTCACAGCCCCACCCATTCCCACTTTCCAGTTTGGAGATTGGGACATCAGTAGAGGATTATGTTGTCACATACAGGCCAGTCAAATTTTAGTTATTAGAAAATTAAAGGCCAAAAATACAAAGCATTCAGTAAACAATCCACAGCCACCCAAGTTGATAATGGTTAGTACTTACTTAGAGCTTTCTGTATGCCAGGCACTGTTCTAAACATTTTATGTATATTCAGTTATGCAGTCCTCACAACAATCATGTGAGTACTATTATTTTTCCACATTTTACTGATGAAGAAACTAAGGCACAAAAGGTTAAGTAACTTGCCCATTGTCACAAAGCTAAGAAATGGCGAAGCCAGAATTTTTACCCAAAAACTCTGGCTTCAAAGTTATTGCTCAGTATTATGGCCTATTTCCCCACTTGTTGATAATGAGTAGTCTAAAATAATAACAATTTATTATTTTTTAAAAATGTATATATATATATATATATATATATATATCAGTTCTTGAAAACTACAATCAACTCAAGATGACAACACTTGATGATGAATTTGTAACAAATTGTCCTTCCCCTAAATTGCAGAAATTCTACTTCTCTTGTGCTTGTACATTTGCATATTAGGAACTTTACAAATTCTTTGTAGAATTTAGAATGAGAGACTGCTTTAAACTCTAAAATGGGCTTTGCAATACCAAATTCTAGTAACCCTTTTAAACTCAAAATGTTACTAGCAAGTGGTAAAACTGAGATATATGAGACCACATGTTATTCACCTGTAAAAACAAAGGAAAAGATTTGCATCCGATCATGGTCTATAAAGTGGACTATCGTTACTGACCTAAGAGCACCAAGGAGGAATGAAAAGAATTCAGTGTTAGGGGTTGAAAACATGCTGTTGTAAGTTTAAAAAAAAAAAAGTGATTATTTTTAATTTACAGATCCAAGACGTTTTCAAGGAGGAGGCGGCATATCTAATCCAGACTGTGATGGATGAATATAATTCAAGTGGCATAATGAGGGAAGGGACTTTCCAAGGGAAATGCATGAGCAAAGGCATGAAAATACAAGAGGATGGAGTATGTTTAAGTAGGAGCAAGAATGCTGGTATTGTCATTGTGGCAGCCCACTCCAGTGTCCCACCTTACGTCCTCTGGGTCCACCTCTGGTATCAGCTGCAGCTGCAGTGAGCAGTTTGGTGCAAGCTTGATTGGACAGCATCCCTTATCTAGTGCCACCCAGGGCCTTCTTTGATGCAGTAGAAGCCTGACAGCTTGGAAATACTGGGGAGTTAAGCCCCCCAAAGGCAACTCTTAACCACTGGGGATTGGGAGTCTGTGGATATAGGCTCCCACCTCCCATTCTTCAAATGGATTATCTGGGAAGTGTTCTGTACCTGTCTCCAGATACCCTGGTAGAATGGAGCCCCTGTGGCCTATATAGCAGTGTCGTAGCCAGTGCATCCTGATCTTGGCCTTTCCTCTTTTGCTCTCTTCCTCTTCCTGCTCCTTCATTCCTGCTTCATGGAATCACCTAAACTACTGGCACCTAAGTCCTTTTCTCAGAATCTGCTTTTGAGGGTGTAGGTATTGAAGAGGCTGCACAACATAACCAGCCATATGAGATAGCTCAAAGGATTGAATTGTCAAACAGACTCACAAGAATCAGAGATTTTAGCCAGTATTGAAGTACCTGTGAAGCAGAAAGAGATCCAGGACTTCCACTGAAGTCTTCCAGTCCTTTCTTAATGCACTTTGGCCCAGATTTAACAGATGACTTCTCTAAGCAGTACCTGAGAGAGTGATTCTGAGAGAATATCCCTCACCCAAAGCTGTTACATTTATGGCTTATGTGACATTTTCCAGGGAGCCATGCCCCATGAGTGCATGAATTCCAGGTTTATTAGCCATAAGAAATCCTAGACAGATCGAGTACATCCAGCAAAAAGTATTTCATTAAGGACTTTGGCCCTGATAAATACCATTAGTGTATTTGCCGGAAGATCAGTCATGTTTACAAGAAGCTTTGGCTGGTCCCCTTTCTCTTCTGGAATGCCCTTTAGAAAAGGGGTAGAATGTGGTGCAGGCCTGTTACACACACCCTTTTCTTCCTAGTAAGCATGTTACCTTTCAAAAACACTAAGCCAGACAACTACCATCCTTTATTCCTCTTGCTTTGTCTTTTTAGATTGATTTCTAGCTCTGCCACATACTAGCTCTGAGACCTTGAACAAGTGGCGTAGTATCCCTGAGCCTTTAACTACATTAGTAAGGTGTGAATATTAATTCTTGTTTCAAAGAGCGGTTGAGGGAAATAAATGAAATAACAGTGGTGAAATGATGTACAGGCTCTGGCACATGGTAGGGATTTAGATGTTGCTCTTCCGTTTCCCATCCTTTTCTGTTTGTAATTACAGCCTTGGTATCTCCCCTATGGAGATCTTCTTGGTATCTCATGTTAAGACTCCCAACAACCGAACCCTGGCTTTATTCTGCAACTCCACTCTTTCTCCCACCCCAATTCTGATATTCTCTCCTGATATCTCTGAAATCCCCCTGGTTTGCATCTTGTACTCTTATTATATGATGTCTGACATGGAGAGGAACATGGTGAAAGGTGATATTGAAGTAATGGCTGAGGGTCAGATTTTGGAGGTTCTTGAATAACAAGATAAGGAGCTCTATTTTGGACTTTATTCCTTAGACTATAGGATGACAAAGAAGGAAATGGAGCCAAAGCTTGATGTTCAGTCCCCATGGCTGGTCCACATGAAGAATGGACTGAGAGATAAAAGATTAGAGGTAGAGAGACTAGTAAGGGAGAATATTTAAAGCATCAAGTGACCCGAACTAACATTGTAGCTGTAGAAGCCAAAGGAAGGAACAGATGTGAAACTATTAGGGAAGTGACTTTGACAGGATGTGACAGCTAATTGGACTGATGAAGCCTAGATGTTAAGGATAGGAAGCAATCAGTCGTTCTTGGTGGTGCTCACTAATAGCTGAGAGGATTGTAAGTATATGAGGCCTATGGTGAGACAGTGAAGTGACCTGCAAGAACGTGGAAGTGAGTAAAGTAAGATTAGCCTCTGAGCTTTTAATTTTAAGATAATAGTTATTGGATCTGAGGGTTATTTTTAACAAATCTAAAGGAAGAATTTGTCAATGGAAAAAAGATGTGCACACGCACACCCACACACAGAGGCAAATTTGGGCTCTTTTCTTCCAAACACAGTGAAGGGTAAGAGTCTTAAGCATCAGATATTAAATATTTTTCCCCAGGAGCAAAGAGTATGCTACTATGGATATGTTTATAGGCAGTGCCTGCCCCAGAAGAAAGTAAGCCTGTGATTAACAATGTAGATGTTGGGATCAATTAGATTTGAGTTTAAATCTGTACTCTGATAGATATGTGACTTTAGGAAAGTCACTTAACCATACTAAGCCTTAGTTTCCTCATTGTTAAGTAGAAAAAATAGTAGTAGATATCTTGTAGCATTTATGGGAAGATTAACTGAGATAATGCATAGGGCGTGCATAATACAGTGTTGGCATATAAAAAATGCCCAATAATTAATAGATATTTAATAATGATAATAATACCTTTGGGGACTATATGTATCAGATACTGTAGTCTGAGTCACTTGTTCTGATTATGTGCTGAGCAGACAACCTTCTGATACTTTGTAGATTTTTTTCTTTAGTTGAATTACCACATTCCAACAGATTACACTCCAGTCTTGCAAACTTTTTTATTTTTTTTATTTTTTTTGTGGTACGTGGGCCTCTCACTGTTGTGGCCTCTCCCGTTGTGGAGCACAGGCTCCGGATGCACAGGCTCAGCGGCCATGGCTCACGGGCCTAGCCGCTCCGCGGCATGTGGGATCTTCCTGGACTGGGGCACGAACCCGTGTCCCCTGCGTCGGCAGGTGGACTCTCAACCACTGCACCACCAGGGAAGCCCCAGTCTTGCAAACTTTGAGATCACCCTTTCAGGAGGCTTTACATGGTATAGTGGTTGGAAGGCATATGTTTGTTACCTGTTGGAAGATTAGATTCAGAACTGGAATCCAGAATGGAACAGAAAACGGTTCTAAAAGAGTGAAAAAGGGGGAGAAGTGAAAGGATTCATGGTTTTTATCTGATAAACAGTATTCTATTGAAAATATTTGGCTGTGGTTCTGCAAGGACAGAAACCAGGCACTCTTGTCGCTGTCAGCACATGTCTGACAAATAGTAGTCACTCAGCATAAATGAATGAAAGAGCTTCAGCCTGGTATAGTAGTGGACATACAGTTTCATCACAGAAATGACAATGGATTCTATAGAGACAAGTTTTAATACCTGTCTCTGCTACTTACTAGCTGTATATCTATGGACTAGAACCTGTCCTGGTTTCTAGAGTCTAGTTTCATCATCTACAAAATGGAGGATGAATATACTACCTGCAGTGAAGGACTGATGTGAGATTTAATAAGAGAATGTCTATGGAATGTACTAAAAAGAGCTACTTAAGAATATTTTCCCCTACACCCACACTAGAATATGATTTCCATGTCTTAACTACTTCCATGTCTCTAGTACCTTATACTGTGCCGCTAAGGCATTGACTGAATGTTAGTTGAATGAACTAATGAATCGGGGAAAATTTGAATAGAAGACCTCAAAGTTGAATAGTTTCTAGTGATGATTGGCAACAGAGTAGGACTGTTCATCTAAGTCGCTAAAATGGAATAGAAATATTGGTTAACATTGTGGAAGAGGTTTAGGTTTAGATTAAAACTTGTTCTCTTTAAAGTCACCCAGAATGATGACAGAAGAGGAAAATTGTGATTCAGGTGCCATAATTGCCTGGAAATATGAAGAAATGTCCTAAAGAGCAGTAGATGATAGATCAGTATTGACTAGACTTAAGGGAAAGTAGTTTTTAATGGTTTGAAGTTTTAAAATGTTAGCATCAAAGAAATTTAAGTGCATATAAACCATTCACCAATCATATGCTGGGTCATACAATATCTTATTACTTTTTTCTTAATAAAAAGCAAACTTTACCAAGTATGTTTTCTGACCGAAATGGAATTAAATTAAAAATCAATAGCAATGCAATATATAGAAAAAAACTGTACTGTTTGGAAATTGAATAGCACACTTCTAAGTAATCCAAGATTCAAAGAAAAATCATATGAGAAATTAGAAAATATTTCAAACTGAATAAAAGTTAAAATGCAACATAATCAGAATTTGTGGGATGCAGCTAACATAATGCTTAGAGGAAAGCTTGTAGTTGTAAATGCTTGTGTGAGAAAAGAGGAAGGTTTAAAATTAATGATCAAACTTTCCATCCTAGGAAGCTAGTGGGAAAAAAGAACAAATTAAACCCAAAGTAAGTAGAAGGAAATAAATAATACAAATAAAATCAGGAATCAGTAAAATTGAAAACAAAGAACAGACAAGTTTTTCAAAGACAAAACTTGTTTCTTTAAAAGGATGAACTTGGTAAACCACGGCAGGACTGATAAATTTAAAAAGAAGTCACAAATTACCAGTGTCAGGAATGAGAGAAGGGATATCACTACAGATCCTACTGATCCTACATAAAGGGAATTTATGGCAATAAGCTCAGCAGCCTTAAATGAAAATCACAGCTTATCAAGACTGAAACAAGAAAAATTAGAAATGTGAATAGCCCTGTATGTAAATTAAATTGAATGTGTAAACCATAATCTTACCAAGGAGAATACTTCAGACAAATTAATTCTGTTAATAGGTAAAGAATATTTAGCAGCATTTTAAACAAATTTTTAGACAATAGAGGAGTAAACACTTCCCAAATCACTTTATGGAATTAAATTCTGTTATCAAAACCTGACACAGATATTATAAGAAAATTACACACCAGTGTCCCTCATGAACATAGGTATAAAAATCCTCAATAAAAATGCTAGCACAATTGAAATATACACCAAGAATACAAGGTTGGTTTCACATTTGAAAATCAATTGATATAATTCAACATATGGAAAGAATAAAGGAGAAAAACAATAGGATCATCTCAATCGATGCAGAAAAAGCATTTGACAGAATTCTACACCTTTTCATGATTAAAAAAAAATTCTCAAAAAGCTAGAAATAGAAGAGAACTTCCTCTGAAAAAAGAAACCTACATCTAACATCATATTTAATAGAAACATAGTGAACGCTTTCCCCCTATGATCAGGAACAAGGCAAGATTTTCTACTCTCATCACTTCTGTTTAGTATGTGCTGGAGATCCTAACCAGGGAAGTAATGTAAGAAAAAATAAAGAAAAAGTATAAAAATTGAAAAAAGCAAAAGTAGAAGTCTTTATTTACTGAAGACCTGATTGTATATGTAGAAAATTCTCAGGAATTTACCAAGCAGTTAGTAGAACTCACGAATGAATTAAGTAAGGTCACAGGAAACAAGGTCTACGTACCAAAAATCAATAGCATTTCTATATACTAGTAGCATTCAACTGGTAAATGAAATTTTAAATTTTATTTTCAGTCATATCAAAAAATAAAATACTTAGAAATAAATTTAACAAAACATATGCAAGACTTCTAAAATGAAAACTATGAAACATTGTGAAATAAATTAAACAAGGCCTAAATAAATGGAGAGATATATCATGTAAGTAGATTGAAAGACTCAATATAGTTCTCCTTAAATTGATCTATGGATTCAACACAATCCAAGTTAAACTCTCAACAGCTTTTTTTTTTTTAACAGAAAATGATAAGTGGATCCTAAAATTTATATGGAAAAGCAAGGGCCAAAAAAACCTTGAACAAAACCAAGTTGAAGAGTTTCTTTACCTAGTTTTAAGACTTACTTTGAATCTACAGTAATCAAAGCAGTATAACATTGGTGTTTAAGAACGGATAAATGAAACAAATGGATCAATAGAGAGTCCAGAAATAGACACACACACACACACACACACACACACACACACACACATTTATAGTCAATTGAGTTTCAACAGAGTACCAAGGCATTTCAGTGACTAAAGGAGAGTCTTTAATAAATGGTGCTGGGACAACTGGATAAACATACAGAAAGAAAAGAACCACACCCAGTACGTCACACAGTATAAGGTACTTGATGTGGGATGGATCGTCGATGTAAATGTAAAAACTAAAGCTATAAAGATCTGGAAGGAAACAAAGGAAAGTACTTTTGCAACTTTGGACTAGGTGAGGATTTTTTAAGACAGAAAGCACTACTATAAATAATGATCAACTGGACGTCATGAAAATTAAAAACTTCTGCTAATTAAAGTCATCATTAAGCAATAAGCTAATCTAGATAAAGCATATAAGAGTCTTCTGTTTGCTATTCTTGATACTTTCCTCTAGCTTAGAGATTATTTCCAAATAAAAAGTTTTTAAAAGATACCATTAAGATAACAGGCAAGTAAATACTCACTATAGATATATAGCTATAGATATAGATATAGATATATCTGACAAAGGACGTGTATCTAAAATATGTAAAGAACTCTTAGAATTATAGTAAGGAAACAACCAATAAAAACTGAGTAAAGACTTAACAGATACTTCACAAGACACACCAGTAAACACATATAAAAGCATTCAATGTCATTATTCATAAGCGAAATGCAAATAAAATCACAATGGTATCCATTTCATACCCACTAAAATTGGCTAACATTAAAGTCTGATAGCACCAAAACTTGGTGAGGATGTGGATCCACTGCAATCACTTTGGAGAACTCTTTCTATAAAGTTATACATATATCTTCCCCAATGACCCAGAAATCCCATTCCTGCTTTTCAAGAGAATGAAAAGACATATCCACAAGAAGACTCTTCAAGCATAGATAGTCACACAGGCTTTATTCATAAAAAACCAATACTGGAAACAAATGTTCATCAACAGGAGAGTGAACAAATAAATTGTTGTATTGCCACACAAGACTCAGCAATTTAAAAAAAGAACTATTGACTCATACTACAACGTGGATGACTCTCATACACTTCATGTTAAGTGAAAGAAGCCAGTCACAAAAGAGTATATTCTACATCAGTCCATTTATAAGAAGTTCACGAACAGACAAAATTCATCTATGGTGATAAAAATCAGGAGTGAGAACTGACTAAAAGGGACTAGGAGGGAACTTTTCTAGGGTAATGGAAATGTTTTATGTTTTATTTGGAGTGGTGATTACATGGGTATACACATTTACCAAAATACATGAGATTGAACACTAAAATCTGTACATATCAGTTACTCAAATCTTACCCCAATAAATAAAAGAGACCATATCTGTTTATTTTTATGATATCCATTCATCATGCATGGTAGAATGTTGACCCTCATAGCTTCCTATTGTGCACAATAAATTTATAAACCCCTTACCTTAGCATAAAGGCCCTGCGTGATTTGGCTCTTACCTCTCCTTTCTACCTCATATCCCTCCCTTACCTATTAATTCCTAGCCCTGCTGGCTTTACTGTCTGAAGTAGTTCATTTCTTGTTATTTTCTAGTTCAGTCTCTTTTTTGTTTCCTTCATTGCATTTAGGATAACGTGCATTTATTTTGTCTCTTTATACTTTATTCACCTGCCTTTTCCACTAGAATAAAAGCTCCTGGAGGGTAGAGACCTTGACCTTTTCACTGTTGTATTCCCCAGTATATTCCCAGGATGTTGCTTGGCTCAGGGAGTATTTGTTGAATATATGAGTGAATGAGGGAATGAATGAATGAATGTTCCTATTGTTCCATGTGTTGATAAAATGGGACTATACTCAGATGTTCCTCTGTTTGGAATTCGGTCCTTACCAATTCAAATGAAAATGACATAGTCTTATCCCTCCAAGCAAAGCAAACCTTAACAAAACTGTGTCTCATGTAAGTTTTTGGTTGTTGCAATCAAACATTTTGTTTGATGTGAGGGAATTTTTTGTTCTCTTTTACTTTCCAGAATCGCTATATAGTCTTTCCTTTTATTTCCTAATCAGAACTTCTTATAGAAGCGACTTAATAGCATCCCTCATGACAATGCCTTCCAGACATATTTGATCCTGAATCCTATTGGTAAAATGTTTGAGCACACTAACCACATGGGTACATTTATTTATTTAAAACATATATAAATATGTTGCTGTACTGTATATGTAATGAAACATACCCAAATACAACATTTTAAAAGGATGGTATGAAAGATGGTTCTAATATTTTCGTCCTCTCCCATGTGCACATCCCACTTTGAAGACACTACCTTAGGGCAAATATTGTACATTTACTTATATGTGTAAGTGTAAAATTTCAGTAGTGTTAACACTTTTGCACTTTAAACCTGACATCTGACCATGGATTGAAAGGCTTTATTGCTTTTTTTTTTTCCCAACATCTTTATTGGAGTATAACTGCTTTACAATGTTGTGTTAGTTGCTGCTGTATAGCAAAGTGAATCAGCTATATGTATAGCTATATCCCCATATTCCCTCCCTCTTGTGTCTCACTCTCACCCTCCCTATCCCACCCCTCTAGGTGGTCACAAAGCACCAAGCTGATCTCCCTGTGCTATGCAGCTGCTTCCCACTAGCTATCTGTTTTACATTTGGTAGTGTATATATATGTCAATGCTACTCTCCCACTTAGTCCTAGCTTCCCCTTCCCCCTCCCCATGTCTTCAAGTCCATTCTCTACGTCTGCGACTTTATTCCTGTCCTGCTTCTAGGTTCATCAGAACCTTTTTTTTTTTTTTTTTTTATGATATTGTTTAGTGCAGGTAGGGTAGAATGTTTAGGTCTGGGGCATATTTGAAATCATGTCACCTAATTTTTGTTGTACTTACTCTTAACATTGTTCAATGATGGTTTTTCTACAGAAAAAAATATGTATTAGTATTTTAGAGGAAAGAAATAATGAGATTAGAAAAGTGCAAATAGGAGGCAAGGAAGAGCTCTGGAGAAGGCTGTGTTGATTTACACTATAGTTAATTACACTGTAAATATTGGTAGCAGTATATTTGAATGAAATGTCTTCTTGAGGAATTACTAATTGTATAATATTAGCAATTAGTACACCTAGACAAAGTTGCTAAAAAATGGGGGAAATATCACTCCTCTCCAATAAAAAGACAGTTTTTAAGGAAGCATCAATTCTTCAATATAGCAGCATGAGACAGGTTTGGAGATTTTGAGCCTTTTGTGTTACCTCTGAAACCTAAAGGAAGCAGAACATAAAAATGATCCTCTATCAATTTGAAGCAAACCTAATCTTTGTGATCATGGCGGTGGTCTAAATCTATTAAAGATGTTCAAATTCAGTGTCCTTGTTATCACTGTGGGTTGACCTGAGTAGTGAGCAATAAACTTGTGTATTATAATTCTGGTTCAAAGACATGTGTTTGGAAAGTGAAACCGACAGTCAGCGTTTTGTGTCTGTCTATAAGCAGACGAAGAGCATATATAAAATGACAGGTGCATTTTTAGAGAAAGAAACCCATAATGTTTTCCTATTTAGTAGGTGACAGTATGTCCCAAGATAACACAAACTTAAGGAGCTGGAACAAGCGTGGCTATTAAAGGCTAGCAGTTTCTCAGTTCATACAAATTGAATTTTTTCATAGGCTGGAAGAGTGGAAATATAGAGTAGAGTACTGAAATAAATTAGCATATTAAGTGAATTTATACACTCAGGCTTGTGAACACTTTGAACTTAAGGAAGAAATTTTATTACTTCTTCAAAGAAAAAGGCAATTTTTAAATTCGGAGTTTGATCTCCCTGTTGGAAAGGGCCTATATAATAAATTATATTATTTTGATGATTATCCAAAGAAGTGTGGTTATTATATTGATGGGAATCTTCTCTTCTCTCCTCTCTCTTTTTTCAGAATTACTGATTTAAGGAACATAAAAAGAAGATTGTATTTATCAACAGTCCATAAGGAACTGTCCTCAACCCCTCTTCATGCAAAAATCCCACTCTTCATGATCAAACGCAAAATTGTAAGTGTCATGAATATTGCTTAAAATATTAAATTTATTTCAGCAAATATTAATTCTGGGCCTACTCTGTGTATGAGGCATTCTGTTAAGTTCCATGGTGTTATTAAAAATGAATAGAAATTTATACTCTTCTTTTCCTTCCATGAAAGAGCTTAAGATCTACTAGGTGGGAGAATATAATTGAATATCTAGAATATCACCAAAACTGTGATTGGAAGCACAGTAGAGAGAGTAAGTGCCATTGGTACAGTGAGAGGGAAAGAAGTCCATCTGACTGCAGGACAAGGAAAGGCTTCATGAAGGAGATTGCACTTGGCATGGACTTTGAAGGACTAGAGTTTCAATAGGTAGAAATGAAAAACCGAGCATTCCAAGCAGAAGGAACAGCATGAGTAGAAGCATAGAGGCTGGAAAGTGGCACATATTTGGAGGACAGAGAATGATTCATCATTGTTGCCAGATTTTTTTAAATAGCCTTAAGGAAACCTCAGTTCTATAATCCAAGAGCCTGATATAGGTTGGGAGATTTGTGTAACCTCTGAGACCTAAAGCAGCATAATATATAAGTAGGTAAGCCGTAGGTTACAGGCTAATAAGTTTGGGCCTGATACGACTGACTAGTCTTTCTCAAATGTTAGTCATTTTAATACTACTCTCATGACTTTACCATGTTTGTGTACTACCTGTTCCAGTATGTACATAATACTCTCCTTTAAACCAACTCAGCCTTTTTTGACTTAAATAAATTTATTTTTTTAAAAAAACTTTATATCACACTTATAAATGGAAAACCAGTATAACTTTCCAGAAATAAAAATTAACCATAACAGTAAAGATAACTGAAAACAAAACAGTATTTTAAAGTCTAGCTAAGTACTGTTTCCTGTTTAGGGTTCTGTCCTGAGGCCTGCTCTTTATTAACAAGAGTTTATCAAGAGTTAGATACATGTTCAAGCTTTTTCTTGGGCATAATTAGGATTGAAAGAAAATTGATGGATGAAAATTTTTATTCTGTGATCTGTAGTCATTTAATGCCATGCCCATGTACCATCTAAAACCATTTCACAAACGGTGCATATTCCACTCTTTGGGAGCCACTGTAGCAGAGAAAAGGAAGCCATTAAAGCTTTTGGTTTGGAGAGGAACATACAGTCAGTTCTATGCTTTGGGAAGATTAATCTGGTAGTGACGTTTGGAATGGCTTAGAGGGGCTGGAAAATGGAGATGGAGAGAACATTTGCAGTACTCCAGATTAGGGTTAATGAGGACTAGGGCAGTAGCAGTAGAGGAATGGATATAAGGTAACATCAGAAGCTTATGGTCCAATGAGCTAAGACATATTTAAACAGACCTTTTCCATATCATGTGGTACATGCTGTGAGAGCAGGACCCACAGTGAACTATGGAGCACCAGGGGAGTGATCAGAGAAGGGCTTCTGAAGAAGGGGATGCCTGAGCTGGGCCTTGAAAGATTAGAAGAAGAAGAGAGAAGGCAGTAACCAGTTCAAGTGGGGGTGGTATTCCTAGAACAGAAAGAGTAGCATTAAGAGTAGCTGCATGAGACGTGTAGGCACGTCCAATAATCCAGTGTTGCTGAGGAGAGACCAGAATAGTAGGGAAGTAGTAAGGCTGGAGAAGAAAACAGGGCAACCTCCTGGTAGGCCTTATATTTATAGGCAGGGAGCCTGGACTTTTATCTCATAGGTGATAGGGAGCTTTTGAAGGGCTTGCAGCAGGGGGGCATGGTCAGATTTGCATTTTAGATAGAACATCACTTTGGAGGATGGGTGGGAAAGATGAGACTGGAGGCCAGCAGGACCAGTTAGAAAGTCAGTGCAATTGTCACAAGAAGGTAAGAGGGGTTTTGTGTCATTTTGTCACTCTCGTATCCCCAGTGCCTAGAGCAGCAGTACCTGGCTCCTCCTAGACACTCAATAATTATGTAAGTGGATGGATGAGTAGATGAATGATACAGGTGTAAGAGAGATGAGTCCTAAAGTTGGAAAATAGAAATCAGAGTGGAGATGAGGAAACAGGGTTGAAAAATAACTAAACATTTTAATTGAAGATTAATTAGGTGTCAGAAATGAAGAAGAAGGAAAAGTCAAGGATGGCTCTCAGTTCACTTTCTACTTTGGATGACTGGTGACAGAATCAATATCTAGAAATCCAGGAAAAAGAGCAAGGTTAGAAAGGGAAGATGGAAATGTTGATAAAGGAGTCTAAGACATTCAGATTGAGAATTTGGGGGGTACATGTATGTTAGAGTCCTAGAGAGAGGTATGAGCTGGATATTTGGGCTTCTTCAGCATACAGGTGGCACTTAAAGTCATGAGAATGATGAAATTGCCTGCCTGCGCAGAGAGTAAGAATGGCAACAACAACAACAAAAGAGGCTAGAGGAGGAAATGCAAGGGCCTACCCAAGAAAAAGGATGGGCAAAAGAAGAAGAATCCATGAAGGAGACAGGGCAACAATGAGAAAGTGATGTGAATCATGAAGCAAAGTACAGTGTGGTGGAAACCAAGGAAGTTTTGGTAAGAGAAAATGTCAAGATTTGAAAGTATTTGGGATGTGGCAATCAGGAGGCCATTAGTAACTTCACTGACAAGTTTTGGTGTATGAGGAAGGAGTCAGGACAGTGGGCCGTGCGAATGGAAGATGGAGACATGAGAGCATCCTGACCATTGCTTTCAGTAGGCTGATCCACTGGGCTTCATGTTCAAGTAGATATAAATAGAGGGGAGGAATCAAAGATAACTTTGAGGTTTTGAGTCTGGAAAACCTTGAGATTGAGCCCAGTAACAGATAGGTGCTGGATTTTGGAATAAATTGATGGTTTCTGTTTGCAGTAGAATTATTTTAATTCATTGTGTACTAAACACTCATAGATGCACAAAGATTAAATGCAAATACTTCAATTATTAAAGTTTAGTCATTTAAGATGTTAAGGAAGTGCATTAGTGCCTTACAAATGAAATTATATTCATCCTCTTATATTTAAGTATGATTTCCTTATTCATCTAAGATTGTTTAGAGTTCAGTGTTAGGTGGTGTCCAAGAGCTAAACCATATATGAGACTAATACACTATTCTGTGTGTGGTTAATCAATCAGGTTTGTCATTACCTTGCTTTTGTGAGTTCAGTCACCCTTGTCAGTTAACTAACTCTGAAGTTTCTGGATATCATATTAAAATCTGAACTGATCATTCTGTACATGGCTATAATCTTCACACACACAAACACACACACACACACAGTGTACCCTTCCAGTGGCATTTGTGGGAATACAATATCTGAAAATAAAATATTGTCTGTTAAAAGTAAACCACACAAATATCTTGCTGAGATAGGAAGTAAACTTCATTGAACAATCTTTCATATTTAATAAATGAGTCTTTAAGAGGAATATGTGCTAGCAGTGCCAGGTGTCTAATGACATAAGAAATGTACTATTTAAACTAAAAAGAAAATAGCTGTAATAGGCCCTGTGGGGCAGTGTGTCTTAGCTCATCTATCTACCTCATCTTCTCATCCCCAGTGAGACAGCTCAGTAGAAAATATAAAAGAAAGTAGATGCAGGCATGAAAATTACATGTAGTTGTTTTTAAAAAAAATCCTAATGTGAAAAAATCAAACTGGTGTCTATATCTTAGGTGACTTCAGCTCATGCTAAATTTTGAAAAGCAAAATACCTAGAACTTGTCTTGAATCTAGAAAAATTGCTCACGTAATTCAAGGCAGTCCTAAACAAGACAAGGTATTTGTTTCTATTGTGTTCCCCATCCCAATGAAATCATCAAATCATAACTACTTATAGTATGTCCTAATTATTCTATATTTTGTGAAATATAAACATAGGAGTTAAGAGCATGGCATCTGAGTTCTGACACTTACTAGTTATGTGACCCTGTGCAAGTTCCTGTGTTCATTTTCCTCATTTATAAAATGCAGATAATATGAGGCATGCATACTACTAAGGTTGTTGTGGGAATTTACATGAGTTAATAAACATAGGCTTTTAGAACAGTGCCTGGCATGGACCAAGCTTTAAATAAGGATTATATCTCCTATTTGCTCTTTAGGTGCTACTTCTTCCAGGACACCCTCCATGATTTCCCCTCTGCTGATTGATTAGACATTTTGGGTACAGCACATCATTACCATTCACAAATTCATAATTCTTATAACACTTCTTCACCCTGCACTTCAATCGTCTGTTTACTTACCTATCTCCCCTTTTAGGCTGTAAGCATGACTCATTTGGTTTTTATCCCTAGTGATGTACATGGCAAATAGTAAGTGCTCAATAAATGTTTGTTGAACAAATTGGCAAGTCTTAATGTGCCTCCTGACTTGGGAGATAAAAGAATGAGTTTATCATGGAAAAATTGTATAAGCTTTCTAAATGTGCCTGCCTATTCCATAAATGTCCAGGAGTACTCAAGCAAATATTAAGAAACTCGGTTCTAATACTTGCTCTCATTTCCCCTCATTTTCCTCCCAATCCAGGATATGCTACAGCAGCAGAGGGAGGGTCTTTCCTTTCCATTGCTAACATAGTCTATTCCAAATGAGCCCTTATTGAATTAAAGCTGAGTCTTGTTTAAGGGAAATTTCTAGAGAGAGGAGCAAAGTGACAGAGAGCCCTCCACCCATTTAAAATGCCATGCCTGGGGTCCTCCCTGGTGTTGGTGTGATGTTGGCCTCAGTTCTCTGCTTTTTGCCAAAGCACTCTTCACTTCGTTCTACTTTTTAAGAGCCATAGATATTTTGGTGATAAACCTCAAAATACAGTATTTTAAAAGCACTTCAGCTAACATTTGTAAATCAGGAGATTTCACATAAAATTTCTGACCTCTTTTTTAAAAAAATCAGAAGTTAACATTGAGTCTGCTTTCTTGCGCAGCAAGCAGTCAGCTAGAGCAGAGTGGCAACTGCACACTTTTAATGGAGCTTTAAGCTCTCCTGTGAAGTTCAGTCCTCTCCACTCATAAGGATGTGGGTGCAGTCAGACCCTTCCTGCTTCACTCATTTAAGTGACCTGCCACGGCCCTCTAGGCATATAGTTTGCAACCCCTGATTTAGAGGATAATTGCCGAATGGTCCACTTTGCCTTGGTTCTTTAACTAAAGCCTTCACATAACCAGAGGCAGCAAATAAAGTTAATATTTTTATAGCCACACCAACATGAATATTTATTTAGAGACCACTTACTGTTCCAGTTACCATAGAATGTTCAACCTTTCAAATAAAAATTTTTATTTTTCATGTTATTCTTAATTATGATGGATTGATTTTAACATTTAAATTATAAAAATTTATACTTTTAATTTAGGTTTTCAATGACAAGAACAGTTTTAAAAATTAATAACCATCATATTAAACAGTGGGGGTAGCCACTTAGTCAAGACTCACTGAAATAAATCTTACTTCTTCTTTAATATAATTTCAGTCAGTTGGTGATGGTATCAGATGAACATCAATGTCTTGCCACCAAAGTATGTATTAATGTACAGTGAATTTAATTCCATTTGAATAGGAAGTTCAGTTATGAGATATTGCTGAGAATGAATCTTTCATTGGAGATATAACAAAGTAGTATGATAAATTACAATGCCAATTCTTTTAGTAACCTTTACCACTTAAATACCCAGTGTTTGTCATTTAGATAGATAGAATTACTCTTTAGGAGTTGTACTTTCTTGAACCACAACTCTGACGGAATATGTTATAGATTTTATTACAAACTGAAAGAGTGGCATAGTGTTTTTAAAGTTTCCCCGCAAAGATCATTTTTCCCATAGAGCTAGTGATTTGGAAATTTTTGGTTCTTAACAGTATTTAATTTCTTAAGTGCCATTAAATGAACAGAGAATGGAGGAGGCAGATTTTTTTAGATGTGTATTTAAGACATAATTAGAGAATGTCTCTCAATGAAGTCATTCTAACCTAGAATCCACTGTAGTGTCTGTGGTACTTATTTGAGGGTTTGTAAATGTTTTCATGTGCATATCATTTAATAATACTTGTTTTTCACTCTCTCTACTCACCTGTCTAATGTGGGTGTTGAAGAGATTTGGGAAAATGAGCAGTTTCATGCTTTTCTCTGCTGACCCTGAATGGTTATGTGAAATAGGGACAACTACATAAAAATATTTGTTCTGGAAAATGAATGATTACCCAGCTTTAGGTCACCCTATTTTCAAATCAATTGAACAGGCAGAGTAGTGTTAGAGGTAAAATCTGGCCTTGAGAGCTAGATTGTAGGGGTTTGAAACCTAGCTGTTGTCACTTCCTGTCTGTGGGCCCTTGGGCAAGTCAGTTATCTCTGTGTGCTTCAGTTTTCTCATTGGTTAGGTCATGACAATTATAGAACCTACTTCACAGAGGAGTTGTTACTATTAAATGAGTTATTACTTAGAATAGTGCCAAGCTCATAGTAAGTGCTTAGTTACTGTTAGTTGATATTGTTATTTACTATTTTCTCTTGACCTGAATCCATGTTTATTAATTTGTGAATATGTTATCATAATAAACATCTGAACTTGCAGTTTATTTCAATTAACAAATACCTTTTGAGCCCCTACTGTAGGCTAAGGTCTGTGCCAAAAGATGTGAATCCAAAGGTGAATGGTGCACAGTCTTCTCATCCATGAGATTATAATAGGCAGAGGAGGCAAACATATAAACAAGTTAATGATGATGGGCAGTGGTTAACACCAAACTAGTCTTAGGAAACAAATGCTGCTAAAGGAAAATATCAAACTTTTCTAGCCAAGTTGGAGCTTGTTATAAGTGGATATATTTGTGCTAAATTGTGAATACACACAAATAAAAGCATGGAAGTTCATGTCACGTTTGATCCCTTAACTGGGTTGTATAATGGGAATGTACAGAATCACAATGCTGGAAAAGAAGACTAGATGAAACCATGAAGGGCCTTGAAAGCCATGATAAGAAATTTAAATTTTCAGTCCATTAGAGATTTCTTTTTAAATTTTAATGTGGAGGGCTTCCCTGGTGGCGCAGTGGTTGAGAGTCCGCCTGCTGATGCGGGGACACGGGTTCGTGCCCCAGTTCGGGAAGATCCCACATGCCGCGGAGCAGCTGGGCCCGTGAGCCATGGCCGCTGAGCTTGTGTGTCCGGAGCCTGTGCTCCGCAATGGGGAGCCACAACAGTGAGAGGCCCGCGTACCGCAAAAAAAAAAAAAAAAAAAAAAAAAAAATTTTAATGTGGAGAAGTTTCACAATATTATCTGTATTCTAGAAAATGAGTACAATGTCAGAATAAAAAGAGCTAGAGGCAGAGATACCAATTAAAAGGCTGTGCGAAGTCCAGTTGAGTCATATTAGCCTGAATTAGTGTAGTAGCAAAGAAGTAGAAGAGGAGAATAGATATAAAAGATAATTCAGGATTTAAATTAGTGAAAAAAAGGGAGAAAATGGCACTGACTTAATCTAGGGCTGGAAATTGGCAAAGTACATGTGCTACCAACAAGGGAAATATCCTGTAGGAGCTTAAATGACTGCTTAGATTGCTGTTTCTGACCATGACAGAATATCTGGTATCAAACTGTCCTTCCTACTATAAACAAATATAAAATTGGAAAAAATATTTGCAATAAGACTTTTCAACCATTTGGATAGCAGGCAACATACTTTTAAAAGAGAGAAACAAATGAGATGAGTCCTATATTCCCAAGCTTTCTGAAGACCCATTCTGGACTGCAGTGCAGAGATGGGAGCCCAGACAGGGCATGGCATCTTGCTGAATAGAGACAGAGATCAGAGTTAAGGATGACTGAGACTGAGGTAGCCAGAATTTGTAGGTTAGTGTATCTGAGAGGAGCTTCAGAAATATACATCAGGGTCTTCTTGAACCTTTTTGCATGCTTACAGTAGGACCCCCTGAAGTAATCACAGACCAGCCCCTGGGGAAAGAACACCTACTAAGCAGCTGTGACACACAGGGCTAGGAGATATTCAAGTTCTGGCCAGAGTGAAGAGGTATCACTGAACACATACAGGAGAAATTCCAGAAAGACAATATTACTTAGAAATGGAGCTTATCTAGTCCTGGAGAAAAGGTCACCTTATACCTGACCTAACAAATATAAAAACTCACATCAAAAGGTCAAGATGATCTGCAAATAAACTTCCACCTGGAACATCTTTAGGACTCTTCTAAGAAAAACAATGAAATCCAAAAGCCCAAAAACTTAGTAGCCATAATGTCCAGCATACAATTTTTTAAAAATGGATACTAGATAGGCGAACTGGGTAAACATGATCCATAACCAGGAGAAAAATCACAGAATAAAAATTCAAGGGCCTTAAAATAACTATTATAAATATATTAGAGAATTTAAAGGAAACTTTGAACATAATGAGGGAGCAAATTAAGAAACCCCAATGGAAAAAGGAAACTATGAAAAGAAATTTGGAAAAATACAATGTTGAAATGAAAGTTTCACTGGATAGACTTAACACTAAGTTAAACACTGGGGAATATCAGTAAAATTGAAGTCAAGAATATAGAAACTCTTCAAACTGAAGCACAGAGAGAGGGGAAAAGCCTGGAAAAAAAATGAATATAGTCTGAATGGCCTGTGAAACAATATCTGTCAGTCTAATATATGTGTAATTGGAGTACTATAAGGAGAGCAAAAAGAGATTGAGCAGGAGAAACTTTATAGAAATCATGGTTGAAATTTTTCAAATTTTGAAAAATATACCCATAGATCCAGTAAGCTCAACAAACTATGAGCTGAGAAACACACAAAAACCACACCAAGATCACACCATGGTATATCATAACTAAAAAAAAAAACAAACAAACCCACAAAAAACCCCACAAAGATCACACCATGGTATGTCATAATTAAATTGCTAAAAATCAATGATAAAATCTTAACAAGCAGCAAGAAGAGAAAAAATCAATTATACACAAGAGAACAATGATAAAATATATCACCAGCTTTCCATCAGAAGCAATGAAAGTAGGAAGACAATGAAATAGTGCTAGGGAAAAAAAAATGTTTAAACCTGTCAACTTAGAATTCTTTATCTAGTGAAAATATTCTTCAAAAATTGGAGCAAAGGGCTTCCCTGGTGGCGCAGTGGTTGAGGGTCCGCCTGCCGATACAGGGGACGTGGGTTCATGCCCTGGTCCTGGAGGATCCCACATGCCGCGGAGTGGCTGGGCCCATGAGCCATGGCCGCTGGGCCTGCGCGGCCGGAGCCTGTGCTCCGCAATGGGAGGGGCCACAGCGGTGAGAGGCCCACGTATCGCAAAGGAAACAAAAAAAAAAGAAAAAAAATTGGAGCAAAATAAGAACATTTTCAGACTAAAAAGTTGAGAGAATTGGTTATCAGCAAACCTGCACTACAGAAATATTAAAGGAAGTTATTCAGGCTGAAAAAAATGTGCCAGATAGAAATTTGGATCTAAATGAGAGAATGAAGAGGACAAGTAATGGTAAATTAATAGGTAAATCTAAAAGGTTCTTTATTCATATCATAAATTCTTTCAAAGTATTTGATTGTTGAAAGCAAAAATAACAATGTAGAAGTAAAATATGTGACAATAATAACACAGAGATGGTAGTATACTTTTATGAGGTTCTTATCCAGAAGATATTCTAATATTTATTCAGGGTTAAATTGTTAGAAGTTAAAGATTCATATTGCAAACTTTGGCAACCATAGCAAAAAGTAAAAGAACAACTAATCAACAAATATAGCTAATCAACAAATTGCTAATCAACAAATTGAGGAAATTAATGGGGCACTAAAAATATATTCAATCCAAATTACAGGAGAACTAAACAAAGAGCAGATGGGACAGATTGAAAACAAATAAATTGGTAGCCTTAAAATCAAACACATCAGAATAATTACATTAAATGGAAATGGACTAAACACTCCAACAGAAAGACAGAAATTGTTAGATTGAATAAAAAGTGAGGCAATTATATTCTGTTTATAAGCAGTGCACATTAAATTTAAGGACACAGGTAGGTTAAAAAAATTTTAATAGAAAAATTTTTACCTTGCAAACACAAATTATAAGAAAGCTAGAATGGCTCTCTATTAATATCAGTCAAAGTAGACTGCAGGACAAGGAATATTATGTAAAGAGGAATATTTCATAATGATAAGGGGGTCAAACATGTAGAAGATATAACATCCTACATGTGTACATAGCTAGTAACAGTGCTTGCAAATGCATGAAGCAAAAACTAACAGAACTGGAGAAAGATAAATACACAATTATAGATGACGATTTCAACACTCCCCTCTCAGAAATTAACAGAAAATCAGTAAACTTGAAAAATGCTATCAGTCAACCTGACTTATTTGACATTTCTAGGATGTTTAATCTAACAATTGCAGAATAACACTATATTCAAGTATGCATTGAATGTTCACCAAGATATATGGTATATTAGGCTGTATTAATCTCAGCAAAGTTAAAAAGACTGAAATCATACAAAGTATATTCTGTGGCTAAATGGAATTAGATGGAAATTAGTAACAAAAATATAATTGAAAAATCCTCAAGTACTTGAAAATAAAGCAACATACTTCTAAATAACCTATAAGTAAAAGAAAACTAACAGGGAATATTAGCAAATATTTTAACTGATATTTTTACTAATTTTAAATGGTACGGAAAATAAAGCATACTAAAATTTGTGAGATGCATTAGAGGCATCTAAAGTATGCAGAAAGAAATAATCAAGAGAATAAGTCAATGAAATGGAAAATGGGCAATGGAGAAAAATCACTGAAACCAAATTTGGATTTTTGAAAATATTTACTAAGTGATAAACCTAGACTAATCAAGAAAAAAAGAACACACACACATTGTCAATATCAAGAATGAATGTAAGGAAAAAGGAAAATAAGGGAATATTATGAACAATTGTATACTAATAAATTTGACAACTTAGATTAAGTGGGAAAATTCTTTTAAAGACACATTACTAAAACTGATACTAAAAGAAATAGAAAATCTGAGTAGGCTTATATCTATTTTTAGAAAATGAATTTGTAATTTAAAACATTTAAGACATAAAACATTTAAAAATGTACAGGTTCGGATGGCTTTATGGGTAAATCTAACCAAACATTTAAGGAAAGAATAATTCTCTCTCTCAGACAATAAAGGAGAAGGAACTTTTTCAATTCACTTAATAAAATGTGGCCAGCATAATTCTGATACCAAAACCAGGAAATATATTAATTCCCAAAAGAGAACTATAAATCAATACCACTCAAGAACATAGACACATGGATCCTTAACATCATGACCAAGTGGTGTTTATTCCAAGAATTCAAGGTTAGTCTTATACTTGAAAATTAGTCAGTGTAATTTTTCATATTAACAGAATGAAGGGGAAAAGTCATAAAGTCATCTGAATGTATGTAGAAAAATCATTTGATGAAAATTCATTAGCCATTAAAATGAAAACTCACATCAAACTAGTAATAGAAGGAAACTTGTTGAGCCTGATAAAAGGCCTCTATAAAAAACCTACAACTAAATGATACTTAATGGTGAAATATTATCAATACTTACCTCCTAAGATGGGGAACAAAGCAGAGATATCCACACTGACTGCTTCGATTCAGCATTGCATTAGAGGTCCCAGCAAGTGCAATAAGATAATAAAGAGAAATTTTAAAACATACAGATTGAAAAAGAAGAAATAAAAGTTTCTCTCTTTTCAGACAACATAATCATCTTGTAGAAAATTCTAGAGAGGACTGCCATGTCCTGCCCGCTGTCTGCTGCACACAGTGGGGTGTTGCTCTGGGACCTTACTTCAGACATGCAGAGACTCTCCCTGGAGTGTCTCAAATGCATGCAGCGTGCATGAACACTGGATTGGGATCAGTGAGCTGAAAGATACAGAGCAACACGCTTGGCTGGATGAATCCCTCTGGATTGTGGATGGAAAAGACCGTGAGCACTGTTTGTTTTAGAAGGGTCTTCATGCTCTGGCCGGGTGTCAGGCTTGAGCCTCCGAGGTGGGAGAGCCGAGTCCAGGACACTGGACCACCAGAGACCTCCTGGAACCACATAATGTAAATCGGCAAGAGCTCTCCCAGAGATCTCCGTCTCAACGCTAAGACCCTGCTCCACCCAATGGCCAGCAAGCTCCAGTGCTGGATGCCCCTTACCAAACAACTAGCAAGAGAGGAACAAAACCCCACCCATTAGCAGAGAGGCTGCCTAAAATCATAATATGTTCACAGACACTGCAAAACACACCACCAGACGCAGCCCTGCCCATCAGAGAGACAAGATCCAGCCCCACCCACAGGAGCACAGGCACCAGTCCCCTCCACCAGGAAGCCTAAACAAGCCACTGAAGCAACCTCACCCACCAGGGACAGACACCAAGAACAATGGGAACTACAAACCTGCAGCCTGTGAAAAGGAGACCGCAAATGCAGTAAGTTAAACAAAATCAGAAGAAAGAGAAATATGCAGCAGATGAAGGAGCAAGGTAAAAACCCACTGGACCAAACAAATGAAGAGGAAATTGGCAGTCTGCCTGAAAAAGAATTCAGAATAATGATAGTAGAGATGATCCAAAATCTTGGAAATAGAATGGAGAAAATGCAAGAAACTTTAACAAGGACCTAGAAGAACTAAAGAGCAAACAAACAATGATGAACAACACAATAAATGAAATTTAAAATTCTCTAGAAGGAATCAATAGCAGAATAACTGAGGCAGAACAATGGATAAGTGACCTGGAAGATAAAATAGTGGAAATAACTGCCTCAGAACACAATAAAGAAAAAAGAATGAAAAGAGGCCCGTGGGACAACATTAAACGCACCAACATTCGAATTATAGGGGTCCCAGAAAAATAAGTGAAAAAGGAAGGGTCTGAGAAAATACTTCAAGGGATTATAGTTGAAAACTTCCCTAACATGGGAAAGGAAATAGTAAATTAAGTCCAGGAAGTGCAGAGAATCCCATACAGGATAAATCCAAGGAGAAACATGCCAAGACACATATTTATCAAACTATCAAAAATTAACTACAAAGGAAAAATATTAAAAGCAGCAAGAGAAGAGCAGCAAATAACATACAAGGGAATCTCTATAAGGTTAACAGCTGATCGTTCAGCAGAAACTCTGGAAGCCAGAAGTGAGTGGCCGGACATATTTAAAGTGATGAAAGGGAAAAACCTACCACCAACATTACTCTGCCCAGCAAGGATCTCAATCAGATTTGACAGAGAAATTAAAACCTTTACAGATGAGCAAAAGTTAAGAGAATTCAGCACCAGCAAACCAGCTTTACAACAAATGCTAAAGGAACTTCTCTAGGCAGGAGACACAAGACAAGGAAAAGACCTACAATAACAAACCCAAAACAATTAAGAAAATGTTAATAGGAACATACATATCGATAATTACCTTAAATGTAAATGGACTAAATGCTCAACCAAAAGACACAGACTGGCTGAATGGATACAAAAACAAGACCCATATATATGCTGTCTACAAGGGGCCCACTTCAGACCTAGGGTCACATATAGATTGAAAGTGAGGGAATGGAAGAAGATATTGCATTCAAATGGAAATCAAAAGAAAGCTGGAATAGCAATTCTCATATCAGGCAAAATAGACTTTAAAATAAAGACTATTATAAGAGACAAATAAGGACACTACATAATGATCAAGGGATCAATCCAAGAAGAATATATAACAATTGTAAATATTTATGCACCCAACATAGGAGCACCTCAATACATAATGCAAATGCTAACAGCCATAAAAGGGGAAATCGACAGTAATACATTCATAGTAGGGGACTTTAACACCCCACTTTCACCAATGGACAGATCATCCAAAGTGAAAATAAATAAGGAAACATAAGCTTTCAATGATACATTAAGCAAGATGGACTTAATTGATATTTATAAGACATTCCATCCAAAAACAACAGAATACACTTTCTTCTCAAGTGCCCATGGAACATTCTCCAGGATAGATCTTATCTTGGGTCACAAATCAAGCCTTGGTAAATTTAAGAAAATTGAAATTGTATCAAGTATCTTTTCTGACCACAATGCTCTGAGACTAGATATCAATTACAGGGAAAAAATTGAAAAATACAAACACATGGAGGCTAAACAATATGCCACTGAATAACCAAGAGATCACTGAAGAAATCAAAGAGGAAGTAAAAAAATACCTAGGAACAAATGATAATGAAAACACAACGACCCAAAACCTATGGGATGCAACAAAAGCAGCTCTAACAGGGAAGTTTATAGCAATACAATCCTACCTCAAGAAATAACAAAAACGTCAGATAAACAACCTAACCTTACACCTAAAGCAATGAGAGAAAGAAGAACAAAAAAACCCCCAAAGTTAGCAGAAGGAAAGAAATCATAAAGATCAAATCAGAAATAAATGAAAAAGAAATGAAGGAAACGATAGCAAAGATCAATAAAACTAAAAGCTGGTTCTTTGAGAAGATAAACAAAATAGACAAACCATTAGCAAGACTCATCAAGAAAAAAAGGGAGAAGACTCACATCAACAGAATTAGAAATGAAAAAGGAGAAGTAACAACTGACACTGCAGAAATACAAAAGATCATGAGAGATTACTACAAGCAACTCTATGCCAATAAAATGGACAACCTGGAAGAAATGGACAAATTCTTAGAAATGCACAACCTGCCAAGACTGAATCAGGAAGAAATAGAAAATATGAATAGACCAATCACAAGCACTGAAATTGAAACTGTGATTAAAAATCTTCCAACAAACAAAAGCCCAGGACCAGATGGCTTCACAGGCGAATTCTATCAAACATTTAGAGAAGAGCTAACACCCATCCTTCTCAAACTCTTCCAAAAAATTTCAGAGGAAGGAACACTCCCAAACTCATTCTATGAGGCCACCATCACCTTGATACCAAAACCAGGCAAGGATGTCACAAAGAAAGAAAACTACAGGCCAATATCACTGATGAACATAGATGCAAAAATCCTCAACAAAATACTAGCAAACAGAATGCAACAGCACATTAAAAGGATCATACACCATGATCAAGTGGGGTTTATTCCAGGAATGCAAGGATTGTTCAATATACGCAAATCAATCAATGTGATACACCATATTACCAAGTTGAAGGAGAAAAACCATATGATCATCTCAATAGATGCAGAGAAAGCTTTCGACAAAATTCAACACCCATTTATGATAAAAACCCTGCAGAAAGTAGGCATAGAGGGAACTTTCCTCAACATAATAAAGGCCATATGTGACAAACCCACAGCCAACATCGTTCTCAATGGTGAAAAACTAAACCATTTCCTCTAAGATCAGGAACAAGACAAGGTTGCACACTCTCACCACTATTATTCAACATAGTTTAGGAAGTGTTAGCCACTGCAATCAAAGAATAAAAAGAAATAAAAGGAATCCAAATCAGAAAAGAAGTAAAACTCTCGCTGTTTGCAGATGACATGATACTATACACAGGGAATCCTAAAGATGCTACCAGAAAACTACTAGAGCTAATCAGTGAATTGGGTAATGTAGGAGGATACAAAATTAATGCACAGAAATCTCTTGAATTCTTATACACTACTGATGAAAAATCTGAAAGATAAATTAAGGAAACACTCCCATTTACCATTGCAACAAAAAGAATAAAATACCTAGGAATAAACCTACCTAAGGAGACAAAAGACCTGTATGCAGAAAACTATAAGACCCTGATGAAGGAAATTAAAGATGATACAAATAGATGGAGATATATACCAGGTTCTTGGATTAGAAGAATCAACATTGTGAAAATGACTATACTACCCAAAGCAATCTACAGATTCAATGCAATCCCTATCAAACTACCAATGGCATTTTTCACAGAAATAGAACAAAAAATTTCACAATTTGTATGGAAACACAAAAGACCCCAAAAAGCCAAAGCAAACTTGAGAAAGAAAAACAGCTGGAGGAATCAGGCTTCCAGACTTCAGACTGTCCTACAAAGCTACAGTAATGAAGACAGTATGGTACTGGCACAAAAACAGAAATATAGATCAATGGAACAGGATAGAAAGCCCAGAGATAAACCCATACTCATATGGTCACCTTATCTTTGATAAGGGAGGCAAGAATATACAATGGAACAAAGACAGCCTCTTCAATAAGTGGTGCTCGGAAAACTGGACAGCTACATGTAAAAGAATGAAATTAGAGCACTTCCTAACACCATACACAAAAATAAACTCAATATAGATTAAACACCTAAATGTACGGCCAGACACTATAAAACTCTTAGAGGAAAACATAGCCAGAACACTCCATGACATAAATCACAGCAAGATCCTTTTGACCCTCCCCCAGAGCAATGGAAATAAAAATAAACAAATGTGGCCTAATGAAACTTAAAAGCTTTTGTACAGAAAAGGAAACCATAAACACAATGAAAAGACAACCCTCAGAATGGGAGAAAATATTTGCCAACGATGCAACTGACAAAGAATTAATCTCCAAATTATACAAGCAGCTCATGCAGCTCAATATCCAAAAAACACACAACCCAATCCAAAAGTGGGCTGAACACCTAAATAGACAATTCTCCAAAGAAGACATACCGGTTGCCAACAAACACTTGAAAAGATGCTTAACATCACTAATCATTAGAGGAATGCAAATCAAAAGCACAATGAGGTATCACCTCACAGCTGTCAGAATGGCCATCACCAAAAAATCTAGAAACAGTAAATGCTGGAGAGAGTGTGGAGAAAAGGGAACCCTCCTACACTGTTGGTGGGAATGTAAATTGATACAGCCACTATGGAGAACAGTATGGAGGTTCCTTAAAAAACTAAAAATAGAACTACCATATGACCCAGCAATCCCACTACTGGGTATATACCCTGAGAAAACCATAATTCAAAAAGAGTCATCTACCACAATGTCATTCCAGCACTATTTACAATAGCCAGGATATGGAAGCAACCTAGGTATCCATCAACAGATGAATGGATAAAGAAGATGTGGCACATATATACAATGGAATATTACTCAGCCATAAAAAGAAACGAAATTGAGTTATTTGTAGTGAGGTGGATGGGCCTAGAGTCTCATACAGAGTGAAGTAAGTCAGAAAGAGAAAAACAAATACCATATCCTAACACCTATATATGGAATCTAAAAAAAAAAAATGGTTCTGATGAACCTAGGGGTAGGGCAGGAATAAAGATGCAGACATAGAAAATGCATGGGGAGGGGAAGGGTAAGCTGAGGACATGGGGAGGGGAAGGGTAAGCTGGGACGAAGTGAGAGAGTAGCATTGACATATATATACTACCAAATGTAAAATAGCTAGCTAGTGGGAAGCAGCTGCATAGAACAGGGATGTCAGCTCGGTGCTTTGTGGCCACATAGAGAGGTGGGAAAGGGAGGGTGTGAGGGAGGCACAAGAGGGAGGAGATATGGAGATACATGTATACATATAGCTGATTCACTTTGTTATACAGCAGAAATTAACATTGTAAAGCAATTATACTCCAATAAAGATGTTTTAATAAAAAAGAAAATTCTAGGGAACCGACAAAAACTAAAGAAAACCTAGTAACGTAATTGAGTTTATCAAGGTCCCAGAATACAATGGCAGTATACCAAAATCAATTGTTTCTATATATTTCTATACAAAGTTGTAGCAGTAAACAATTGAAAATTATAAATCTTAAAAATATTTACAATACCATGAAAAATATTAAATATTCAGGAATAAATTTAACAAAATATATGTTAGACCTTTACAGTGAAAGCTATAAAACATTGCTGAGAGAAATTGAAGACCTAAATAAATGGGGGCATGTTGTTTATGGATCAGAAGACTGTATTTGTTAAGCTGCCAATACTCTCTCAGTAAATCTGTTGGTTCAATCTAATCCCAATTAGAATCCCAAGAGGCTTCTTCTTTTTTTTTTTTCAGAAATTAAGAAGATACTTCTGAAATTTACATAGAAATTCAAAGGTCCTAGAATAGCCAGAACAATTTTCAAAAAGGAAAATTTATTCCTCATGGTTTCAAAACTTGGTTTAAGCTTACAGTAATGAAGACATTATGTTCTTGGCATAGATACCAATAAAAAGTTCAGAAATACACCCACACATGTATAGTCAGTTGATTTTCAACCAAGACATCAGAGCAATTTTTTGAGAACTGGAACGTCTGAGTATTCATATAGAAGAAAGAAAAATGAACCTCAACCCATACTTCATACCATTCACAAAAATTAATTTAAGATGAATCATATACCTAAATGTAAATACTAAAACTAAAGAGCTACTTTAAGAGATTTCTTAGGACCCAGAAAGCATTAACCATAATAAAAAATTAATTGACAAAATAGACTTCAATAAAATTTAAAACTGCTCATCAAAAAGATATTATTAAGAAAATGAATAAGCAAGGCACAAACTGGGAGAAAATATTCTTAATACATATAACTGACAAAAGACTTGTATTCAGACTACATCCTACACCTCTATAATAAAAAGACATAACTTTTTAAGGCAAAAATAATTAAACAAAGATTATACATTTGGTTAAATAAGCATACGAAGAAGAGCTCTATACCATCAGTCAGGGAAATTCAGATTTAAAACACAGTTACCACCACTACTTCATCCAATAGAATGGCTAAATTAAAAGAGACAGGAAATACTAAATGTTGTTGAGATGTAAAGCAATTTCATAAATTTCTAGTGTAAAGGAAAATGGTATAACCACTTTGGAAATACCTTTGGAAGTTTCTCATAAAGTTAAACATTTACCCTTTGACCCAACAGTTCCACTTCTTCATGTCTGTTCAAGGAAATGAAAATATATGTACACAAATTTGAATTTCACAGCAGTTTTATTTATGATAGCCAAAATCTTGAAATAATGCAAGTGTCCAACAACAGAAGACTGAACAAACAAATTGTGGTCTATTCATAGTGAGCTCCTACTCAGCAAAACAAGAATGAACTACCAGTACATGCAAGAACACTGATGAACCTCAAATCTTAGCCTAACTCTAAGAAGCCATTTACTGTGATTTCATTTATATAAAGTAATTGAATAGACAAAATTAATCTAAAGTGAAAGAAGTTAGTACTTGCCCTTAAACGGTATGACTGCTGAGATTGATAGGAGAGCTGCACAAAAGATCGGTCTGCAGTGATCGAAATGTTCTATATCTTGATAGAGTATGGTATACAGATGTATGAAATGGTCAAAACTCATTGAACTGCACCCTCAAAGTCTATGAATTTCATGGTAAGAACGTCAAAAAGATCATATGGTTAACATACATTGAGCATTTACCATATGCTACACACTATTAGAAGTGCTTACATGTATTTAAACATTGAATCCTAACAACTGTATGAGAGATGTGTCATTATTATCACGATTTTACAAATAAGGAAAGAGAGTCACAGAGAGGACAAGTAACTGCAAAGATTATATAACTAGTAAGTGGTGGAACTGGAATCCAAATCCAGACAGTTTGGCTCCAGGGCCCAAACTCTTGCATCCCTCAGAGGAATATATTTAAAAGGTGTTGTCAGTAGAGGTTAACTGGAGGGAGTTGACAGACAGATAAAGGAATAGAATATAATTCAGAATTTTTAAAGTATTTCAGGGTAATTAAATTAAATCTCAAGATATGGCCGTGTGAGTGGATTAAGGAGTGAAGAGGAGAGGAAGACTTTAAGAAAAGGTTAAGGGACTTTTAGGGTGTTGAATCAGAAGGTAAGATGAACCTGGTCCCAGTATTTTCCAGGAATGTGTGTATAGGATGGTGCTTGTGTACCTGAGGAGGTAGGAGTGACTGGGGCATGATGTGAAGCTGAAAGGGTGGAAGAGCCTGTCTCTGCAATGCCTCAGGCTTCAAAGAAGATAGGGTTCCCAGTCAGAAGAGCAAACTCTCTTCTAGTGCCACCCCGCCCCATGGCCTCAAAATAGGGGGCTGTAGAAGCACAGGTGAACTGCGTAAGTGAACTTCAACTCCAGACTTGAAGGGGAAGTAATATCTCAGAGAAAAGCCAGGTTTCAGTTAAGGTAAGGTGTGTAGGACCCTTAGAAGAATATAAAGAATATGGGTACTTTTCAGTAGTAAGGATTTCAAAGGGCACAGTGAAAGGGTGACTTGAGGATTAGCAAGAGAAAGATGGGACAGCTGTTTCAGGAAGAGATAGCTTGCTGGAGGAGGATAGGAACTGGGAGGTAGAGATTGATTGCTGAACAGGTATAATGATGACACTTCTACAAGGAATTTGCCTTTCCTTGGTTCAGCCATGAGCTACTACCCTGGCAGCCCCGACCTCCAGTCATCAACTCCCCTCTCTCCATATAAGGGCTTGTGGTGATTTGCTTTTCCTGGAGAAATTGCTTTTAATACACTAGTAATAGGTAATTACTTCCCCTGACCATGTGGAAATTACTATTGCAATCTCTGCTTACACCACTTAATAAACACAATATGATGGTGAAAAAGATAGATAAAGTCATTGTAATCAGATTTTCTCTTGAGAAATTAAAGCTAAAGTGAAAAATTATTTTAAAAAGAGCAAGAATAAAAGCCTTAAAACCTTGTTTTTTGTTATTTCAGGAGCATGAAAACAGAATGAGGTTCTAAAATTCTGGGAAAAGATGCACTTTAGGAATTCTAGGTTATGAAATTGTAATTTTTTGTTTGTCATTCCTTTTTAGCAAGGCAATGCTGACTAGAGCTGTGTACTGTTAGCGACTCAGGCTCTTTACACACAGGCAAAATGAATCCAGTTGTCTTCAGATCTTTCCTACGGTATTGGCAGAGAATAGGGGCACAGGAAATCAAAAGAGTTCTGGGACAACCAAGCGCTTGTTATTGCAAGCTCTTGAATGTGTGTGTGCACGCGGGGGCGGGGGTGTGTGCACGTGCATGCATGTGTTTCACCAGTACAGTGAAGCCATATGGCCAAAACATTTCAGTAAAAACTAGAAACTGATGCTTTGAATAATGCTTTCACCCTTTGGCAGTCAGTTGTTTCACGTAAAATTCCATGCTGGAACTAAATACCATAAACTCTCTTATCAATCCAAGAAACAAACTAAACAGAACTGTCTCTTCTTTATCAAGATTGCTGTCTTTCCTGTGCTTATTTCTTAAGGACCCATAATTATATATATTTTAGATCAAGAGCTCTTCCCTGATGGCCTAGAGTTGCACATAGGAATAAAGTGATTAGAGATCAAGAAAAATGTCAAAAAAGGGATTTTAAGAGTGAATGATATCCCCAAGGATAATGAAAATATTTTATAAAGATCAGCTGTAATTCAGATAACCCACCTGTTGATAGTAGAGAGTTCATAGTCTTTTATAAAACTTCAGAAAATTATCACAGAATTTATATGAATAATGAGTTATTTGTGGAAGCTTATGAAAATTGTAACCTTTAGAAATATCAGCTAAACCAAAAAAAAATTTCTATCCACTAAACTAAAAAAAATTTTTCTATTTCCTCTAACCAAGGAAGATTTGTGAAAGATATTCCCATCTTTTTCAGGAATTACTCCCATCTGTACTTCTAAGAGATGGATTCACTAAATAACTTACCAGTTCTCACACATTTATGGTGTTTGTCGAATGATGATATAATGAAAGATTGAAAGTATTTGTGTAGGCATGTATGTATATGCGTGTCTTCATATATTCATACACACACATGCATACCATTATTTGTTGAGTACTTTCCATGAAGCATGAAGTCCAAGCAGAGGGAATAAAAGCAGTTTGACTAGGATATATAAGAAGTATATAAATCACACCTACAACACAAGCCACAAAATCAAAAGTAAACAACAACTGGGATTACATCAAACTAAAAAGCTTCTGCACAGCAAAAGAAACCATTAACAAAGTGAAAAGACAACCTATAAAATGGAAAAAATATTTGCAAGCCATATATCTGATAAGGAGTTTATATCAAAAAGTATACAAAGAACTCATACAACTCAATAGCAAAAAAAAAAACCAATTAAAATGGATAAAGGACCTGAATAGACATTCTTCCAAAGAAGATATACAAAAAGCCAACAGGTATATGAAAAAATGCTCAACATCACTAGTCATTAAGTAATTGCAAACTAAAACCACAGGGAGATATAACTCATACCTGTTAGAATGGGTATCATCAAAAAGACGAGATAAATGTGTATGATTGCAGAGGAAAGGGAACCTTTGTGCTTTGTTGGTGGGATTGTAAATTGGTATAACCACTATGGAAAACAGTATGGAGGTTCCTCAAAAACTTAAAAATAGAACTACCAAATGATCCAGCAATTCCACTTCTGGGAACATAGTCAAAGGAAACAAAAGCACTAACTCAAAAAGATATCTGCACCCCCGTATTCATTGTAGCATTATCTACAAGAGCCAAGACATGGAAATAACCTGTGTCTGTCTATAGATGAATAGATAAAGAAGTTGTGGCATATATGTACAATGGAATATTTTTCAGCCATAAAAAATGAGAAAATCGTACCATTTGCAACAACATGGATAGACCTTGATGGCATTTTATGCTAAGTGAAGTAAGTCAGATAGAGAAGGATAAGTACTGTATGACCTCACTTATATGTGGACTCTAATGAAAACAAAGCAAAACAAAAACCACCAGACTCATAGAAAAAGAGACAGATTTGTGGCTACTAGATGTAGTGGGGGGTGGGTGTGAGGGCAGAGCAGGAATTGAAGGTAGGTAATCAGAAGGTACAAACTTCTAGTTATAAGATAAATAAACACTAGGGATATAACGTACAGCATGGTGACTATAGTTAACACTGCTGATGAGCTATATAGGAAAGTTGTTAAGAGAGTAGACCCTGAGAGTTCTCATCACAAGGAGAAATGGTTTTTTTTCTTTCTGTTGTATCTGTATGAGATGATGGATGTTAACTAAATCTATTGTGGTAATCATTTCACAATACACGTAAATCAAATCATCATGCTGTACACCTTAAACTTATACAGTGATGTCAATTGTTTCTCAATAAAACTGTGGAAAAAAAGAGAAAAAGTGGGTGTAGAAGGTAAGGGCCTGGTTTCCTGGACTTGCGCTGTTTAAAGGAGGTCGACACCAATTCCCAAGCAGATCTGGCAGATTCTGATTGGGTCTTCAGGTGCAGCCAGCTGGAGGGTTTATCTAAGCAGAGAATAAAGGGGGATGGTCCTGAGAAAAAATGCCCAGCACATTCCCATACCACCCTGGGCCTGGAAGCCCTTATTAGTTGTTCAAAACAAAACTCAGTTGTCACCTCCAGGCATTTCCTAGATGTAGGAAGACTCAAAATATTTATTTCAAACAAAAAAAGATAATTTAAAAAGCAGTTATTAACTCTAGAAATCTAAAGAAGTTGCATAAGGAAAGGAAAGGTAATCATAGAGCATCACTTGGCTCAGATGTGTACAATATTTACATAGTCACAATAAGGAAAACACAGAATATGAATTTTAAAGAAAAGAGAGAAAGAGAAGAATGAGAGATAATTATCTAGGGAGGATGGAGTCAGGAAAGTTAGGTGTATAAGTGAGCTAAAAATCTTATCTACCGTAATAGGAAGTCAGCAGATAATGTCTAAAATTGATGAATCAAGAGGTATTATTTTAAAATACAGAGAGAAAAAAGGGTTAGAAGTTGACAGTATGATTGCATGAGTGGAAAAGTGACAAAGGGATACATTTTGTATAAAACTTTCGTTAAGCCCGTGTCTAACACCTGATAAGCACTTAACACCTGTGGGGAAGAATGGATGAATGGGATTCCTGATGGGACAAACCAGCTGAAAGATTGGAATTGGGGCATAATGTTAAGTTTTTAAGGAATGGAACCCAAATTTGTAACAACAATAATAACGCTGGTATAATAATGTTAATAATTAGTGTTGGATAGCTGGAAACCCCACTACCTCCATATAACCTGAATTTTACCAAGCCCTGATGTTTCACCATGTGGCATGCATACTGGATTTGTCCCTTACATTTCACTTCCTATGCTAGCCTTCAAACCAGACCCTCCTCACTTCATGCTTAAATGACTGGTAGAGACTAATTGGTGCTTCTGTGCCTCAGTCTGTCTCTACTCTGCCTCAGCCTTCTTCCTACCACCCCAAACATTCCTGCATCAGGGTTAGTCCAGACTTCCAATACTCTACTTTTCTCACATTCTCCTTCAAGAACCACAGTGACACTTGACCCTCTGGGATCCAAGTTTCTCTTCTTGATCTTCCAGCTCCTCCAGAACCTGGCCTCACTGCCCTATCCAACATTACTTCCCACACTTCCCCAGAGCGCACCATTCCGCTGGTCGAGCCAGTCTCATTGTTACATCACACTCAATCCTACCTCCTACCTTTTATTACAACTGACTCCTTTTCCCCCAAAAGACCAGAGCATTCTCATCACCTAGGAATAAAATGTTACTGTTGAGACATCTACAAAGAAAATAATTTTACATATTTAATCAATAATTTACTGCAGTCTCTTTTACTTTTCTACTATGGAAACAAGCTCAGGTTCTCCTGCATATTAAAATCAATACTTCTAAATGGAATTTGACTTTTAAAATGACATTATTATTTCCTTTATCAATTAATATATCTTTTCATTTTGATAAGTTAATAAAATAGACCTTATGTAAACTGTGCTTCTAAGCAAATAATGGAGGAGCCTAATATTTTAATCAGAGACAATTTTCTTTTCTTTTTTTAAATTTTTTCTTTTTCATCTTTGTTGGAGTATAATTGCTTTACAATGGTGTGTTAGTTTCTGCTTTATAACAAAGTGAATCAGTTATACATATACATATGTTCCCATATCTCCTCCCTCTTGCGTCTCCCTCCCTCCCACCCTCCCTATCCCACCCATCCAGGTGGTCACAAAGCACCAAGCTGATCTCCCTGTGCTATGCGGCTGCTTCCTACTAGCTATCTATTTTATGTTTAGTAGTGTATATATGTCCATGCCACTCTCTCACTTTGTCACAGCTTACCCTCCCCCCTTCCCATATCCTCAAGTCCATTCTCTAGTAGGTCGTGTCTTTATTCCCATCTTACCCCTAGGTTCTTCATGACATTTATTTTTTCTTAGATTCCATATATATGTGTTAGCATACGGTATTTGTCTTTCTCTTTCTGACTTACTTCACTCTGTATGACAGACTCTAGGTCCATCCACCTCACTACAAATAACTCAATTTCGTTTCTTTTTATGTTTGAGTAATATTCCATTGTATATATGTGCCACATCTTCTTTATCCATTCATCCGATGATGGACACTTAGGTTGTTTCCATCTCCTGGCTATTGTAAATAGAGCTGCAATGAACATTTTGGTACATGACTCTTTTTGAATTATGATTTTCTCAGGGTATATGCCCAATAGTGGGATTGCTGGGTCATATGGTAGTTCTATTTGTAGTTTTTTAAGGAACCTCCATAGTGGCTGTACCAATTCACATTCCCACCAACAGTGCAAGAGTGTTCCCTTTTCTCCACACCCTCTCCAGCATTTATTGTTTCTAGATTTTTTGATGATGGCCATTCTGACCGGTGTGAGATGATATTTCATTGTCGTTTTGATTTGCATTTCTCTAATGATTAATGATGTTGAGCATTCTTCCGTGTGTTTGTTGGCAATCTGTATATCTTCTTTGGAGAAATGTCTATTTAGGTCTTCTGCCCATTTTTGGATTGGGTTGTTTGTTTTTTTGTTATTGAGCTGCATGAGCTGCTTGTAAATTTTGGAGATTAATCCTTTGTCAGTTGCTTCATTTGCAAATATTTTCTCCCATTCTGAGGGTTTTCTTTTGGTCTTGTTTATGGTTTCCTTTGCTGTGCAAAAGCTTTGAAGTTTCATTAGGTCCCATTTGTTTATTTTTGTTTTTATTTCCATTTCTCTAGGAGGTGGGTCAAAAAGGATCTTGCTGTGATTTATGTCATAGAGTGTTCTGCCTGTGTTTTCCTCTAAGAGTTTGATAGTTTCTGGCCTTACATTTAGGTCTTTAATCCATTTTGCGCTTATTTTTGTGTATGGTGTTAGGGAGTGTTCTAATCTCATACTTTTACATGTACCTGTCCAGTTTTCCCAGCACCACTTATTGAAGAGGCTGTCCTTTCTCCACTGTACATTACTGCCTCCTTTATCAAAGATAAGGTGACCATATGTGCGTGGGTTTATCTCTGGGCTTTCTATCCTGTTCCATTGATCTATATTTAGCACAGACAATTTTAAATACTGCTTTTCTTTTAACTGCAAAAATTCTTTTTTCTGCTTTTGCCCTGCCGTCTTATATATGTCATAATTTTTTACTAAACGATTATTTGCTCCTTTTCTTTAACTTAGTAAGACCATTTAGAGAATTTATGTGATGAAGTATTGAGGGGTCTAATTGTTTAATGGGCAGAAATTAGTCCCTGCAAGAGTGCTTTAAAAACTGGCAAATACCTGGCATAATTACAAATTCTTTAGAAGAATCTATTTCTGTACAGTAGGTTAATTGGTTATGAATAAACAGCAATGGCTACAGTTTAGACCCAGCTTCTAATTTCAGTTTCATCCATGCTTTTTTTTAAACAAATATAAGTGGCTAATTGTGATCAAATTAGTCCTCTTGAAGGAACAATTGGCTACTTATCCTTGATTTTCAAGATTTAAGTGGTCTAATGCACCTACAGTTAGCTTCCCACTAGCATACTGCCTACTGATCTAGAGTTACCTCCCTAAGTTGTCAAAACCTTGTCTCACAATGGGAACTCTTTAGCCAGATGACCAGTGTACAGTTTAGATCATGATGATTTCTTTGGAAGAATCAAGACAATTTTTAAGAAAATTGAAGCCAAAACAGATAGATTTGCCTAAAGGGGAAAATTGGTTTGGGGCTGGTCGACCCAGACGATTGCCTCAATTCTGGACTTTGCATTTCATTTATGTGATTTTACATGGTACTTACTCCTCTTTCCTTTTTTAATTTTAGTGGTGCAATCTATGCATTGACTTGGTGGCATTTACCAGTGAAATATTCAAAGGAGCAGTTTTCCAGTCACTGGATGGAATTATTGTCTCAGCTAACTGTAAGCTACGGAAGATCTTCACTTTAAAATGCAGGCCTCAAGACACTGCTGATAAAGACGGTATGTTCAAGCTGCTATCAAGATTTTTTAGTTCTTCAATTTTTAAAAAATTGAGACATGCCTTTGGACAGTAAGAGTACATGGTAGTGGTTTTTGAAATTTTATCTTGCTCTATTTAATTGTGGAAAGAACACTTAACATGAGACCTATTTCAACAAATTTTAAAGTATACAATATGTTATTGTTGACTGTAGGTACAGTGTTGTACAGCACATCTCTAGAGCTTATTCATCTTGACTGAAATTATATTACTATATTAATTTTCTAATGATCATGTTAAAATAGAAAGATGGTTGAGTTATTCCTCATATTATTTCTAAAGAGACTGGAAATAATACATTAATTACTCATTAAACAATTAATGAATATACTCTGCAGGAAACTGAGCCATCTAGAATTCATAAAGCAGCACAAACTCTCCTGCTAAGATAGTTTTAAACAACTGAAAGTATTGAGAGACTACTGATGCTTCTTTTTGATTTTCGTCTGGGATTATTTTTAACAAAATCAATTCTTCTAGAAACCCAGGAAACAGGACTGCACATAAGATGGCAAAGGTGATTTCTTAGAAGTTTGCATGTAGACTTTAGATTTGTGCTCCATCTGGATGAGTGCCTGTGAAATCCTTCTGTGTTTCATTCTGTGGAACAGGACACTGTAAATTTCATTTGATAATAAAACACAGCAATGCATTTACAGTTCCCCAAAAAGATCATAAGCCAGGAAGTATGGCCACTCATATACCACTTAAAGGCTATACAAGTGAAAGATTTCATTTAAAAAAAAATGGCACCCAGCTAATAAGAAACCTCAAAATTTATAGAAATATAGGTGAATTCTACATCAGATCATAAGAGGTAAATCATAACCTAATTAATACTTTTAATAAATGTAAGGAAAAAAAATGAATCAAAAATTGGCAGATTAGGGCTTCCCTGGTGGCGCAGTGGTTGAGAGTCCGCCTGCCGATGCAGGGGACGCAGGTTCGTGCCCTGGTCTGGGAGGATCCCACATGCCACAGAGCGGCTGGGCCCGTGGGCCATGGCCACTGAGCCTGCGCGTCCGGAGCCTGTGCTCCACAACGGGAGAGGCCACAGCAGTGAGAGGCCCGCGTACTGCAAAAGAAAAAAAAAATGAAAACCCTGAAGACTTCTCCAGAAAAAATGGTGGAATGAATTTAGTAAAGTCACAAGAAACAAAATCAATATACAGAAATTTGTGGCATTTCTATACACTAATAATGATCTATCAGAAAGAGAAATTAAGGAAACAATCCCTTTTTACAGTTGCATCAAAAGGAATAAAACACCTACTAATAAATTTAACCAAGGAGGTAAAATATCTGAATACTAAAAACTATAAGACACTGATGAAAGAAATTAGGGAAGACACAAATAAATGGAAAGATATTCTGTGTTCATGGATTGGAAGAATTAATATTGTTAAAAAGTTCATACTACCCAAAGCAATCTGAAGATTCAGTACAATCCTTATCAAAATTTCAATAGCATATTTCACAGAACTAGACCAAATAATTCTAAAATTTGTATGGAACCACAGAAGATTTCAAATAGCCAGAACAATCTTGAGAAAGAAGAACAAAGCTGAAGGTATCTTGCTTCTTGATTTCAAGCTCGACTGCAAAGCTCTAGTAATCAAAACAGTATGGTACTACCATAAGAACAGTTACACAGATCAATGAAGCAGAATTGAGAGCCCAGAAATAAACCCACACATATGTGGACAATTAATTTACAACAAAGGAGCAAAGAACATACAGTGGAGAAAGGATAGTCTCTTCAGTGAATGGTGCTGGGAAAACTGGATAGCCACATGCGAAATGTAACTAGACCACTATTTTACACCATACATTAAAGTTAACTCAAAATGGATTAAAGACTTGAATGTAAGACCTGAATCCATAAAATTCCCAGAAGAAAACACAGTAACCTCATTGACATTGTTCTTAGTGATGTTTTTGTGGAACTGACTCCAAAGGCAAGGGAAACAAAAGCAAAAATAAACAAATGGAACTACATCAAGCTAACAAGCTTCTGCACAGCAAAGGAACTCATCATCGAAATAAAAGGCACCCTACTGAACAGGAGGAGATATTTGCAAATCATATATCCAGTAAGTGGTTAATGTCCAAAATACGTAAAGAATACAGACAAGGGACTTCCCTGGTGTTGCAGTGGTTAAGAATCCGCCTGCCAATGCAGGGGACACAGGTTCGATCCCTGATCCAGGAAGATCCCACATGTCGTGGAGCATCTAAGCCTGTGTGCCACAGTACTGAGCCTGTGCTCTGGAGCCCACAAGCCACAACTACTGAGCCTACACATCCTAGAGCCCATGTGCTGCAACTACTGAGCCTGCATGCTGCAACTACTGAAGCCTGCATGCCTAGAGCCTATGCTCTGCAACAAGAGAAGCCACCTCAAGGAAAAGCCTGCACACCACAATGAAGACACAACACAGCCAAAAAAAAAAAAAAAAAAGAATACAGACAACAACAACAAACCTGATTAAAAAATGGGCAGAGAGTCTGAATAAAAATTTTTCCAAAGAAGACATGCAGATGGCCAACAGGCACATGAAAAGATGTTCAGCATCACTAATTATTAGGGAAATGCAAATCAAAACAACAATGAGATATCACCTCAGATCTCTAAGATTGACTGTTATCAAAAAGACAAGAAATAACAAATGCTGGAAAGGGTGCGGAGAAAAAGGAACCCTCATACACTGTTGGTGGGACTGTAAATCAGTGAAGCCACTATGGAGAACAGCATGGAGATTCCTCAAATAATTAAGAAGAGAACTACCATACGATCCAGATATTTCACTTCTGGGTATTTATCTGAAGAAAACAAAAACATTAAGATGTATGCATCCCTATGTTCATTGCAGCATTATTTACAATAACCAAGATATGGAAACAGCCTAAGTGTCTATTGATGGATGAATAAATAAAGATGTTGTGGTATATACACACAGTGGAATTCTACTCAGCCACAAAAAAGAACAAAATCCTGCCACTTGCAACACCTGGATGAACCTTGAAGGTATTATGCTAAGTGAAATAAGTCAGATGGAGAAAGACAAATACTGTATGATTTCACTTATATGGGGAATCTAAAACCACAAAACAAAGCAAACAAAATAAAACAAAAACAAACTCCTAGATACAGAGATCAGATTGGTAATTACCAGAGGGGAAGAGGTTGGGGGAGTGGGCAAAACGGGTGAAGGGGGTCAACTCTATGGTGAAGGGGGTAACTAGACTTGTGGTAGTGATCACTTTATAGTGTATACAGGTGTCAAATTATAATGCTGTACCCTTGGAACATATCTTTTTTTTAAAATAAACTATAACAATATTAACACAGCTACCATGTTAAAAAAAAAAGAAGAAGAAAAAAGAACTGTCAGCCCTAGGTACTGCTATAGGCAGGGATAAACGGTATGGCTAAAAACAGGTAGATTGGTTAGAATTCTGTATCGGTTGCTATAGGACCCCAGATCCCCTCTCCAACTCCATATAACCATGCAACAGGACCTTTGTCCTCTAGAGACACTAAAGTAGAGTGCCTGAACTCAGGTACATCAAATATATGGTAGATAGACACCAAAACTAATAGGAAGAAGTAAATAGGTAAGTTAGGAATAGATACATGTTTTTCTCAGAGTTAAGAACAGATATTGCATCTATAAAATAATAATTTTTCCTGCTTTACTCCAGTAAACATTTTATTGAAGTATATTATATTATAAACTTTTATATACATATAGAAACATTTATAAATTGTAGGCATACAGCATGAGGAATTACCATAAAGTGAGCACATTTGTTAACCACCACCCAGATCAAGAAATAGAACATTACAAGCAGCCTAGAAGCCCTCTTAATGTCCCATCCCAATCATAGCCATCTTCCTTCCTTCCTTCTTCTGAGAGGTAACTCTATCCTTACCTCTAACACCACATATTAATTTACCTATTTTTGAACTTTATATAAATGGAATCATATGGTACATACTCCTTCATAAATACATTCTTCCCAGTACACATAGAGATTCATCTATATTGGTGCTGATCTTCAGTACTGTATAGTATGCCATTGTATGTATATTCCACAATTAATTTTTCCATTTTAGGCTATTTCCAATAGTGCTACTTGAATCATTCTACATTTCTCTTGGAGCATCTATGTAGGCGTTTCTTTGGCTATTTAGTAAGGAGCTGAATGAATACATACTTTAACATTCTTAATTTCAGTTATTATTTTTTTGATTCTAGAATTTTATTACATTCTTTTTTATAGTTTCCTTTCCTCAACTGAAATTCTTTATTTTGTTATCTAATTCCTGAAATATATTAATCAGAGTTATTTTTAAAGGCCATGGCTCATAATTCCAATACGTGACTCTCCTGTAGGTCTGTTTCTATTGCCCGTTTTAGTCTTGGTGTTGTCTCCTGGTATGCCTGGTAAGTTTCAAGTGAAAGCTGGACACTTGAAATCAAAAACTATAGAGTTATTTTGAGACTTTGTATTGTACTGTCTTCCTCTAGAGATATAAAACCAAAAATATAAAATAAAAAGGGAGACGTTCAAAAAACTGAAAATAGGATGGAAATGTTAAGAATATTAGAAGTTAGTACAAGAGGTTAACCATCAGAGTAATAGGATTCCAAGATGAGAGACTAGAGAAACAGAAATGATGAAATATAAGATTTCCCAAAATTGAAGGCCAGATATTTTCAGTAGACATAACTCATCAAAAAAAGACTCACTATTGTGTAATTTCAGAACAGGAGCGGAAAAAAAAAAGATCCTTTAAGCTTCCAGGATTTTTTAAAATACATACAGTGGTTACATACAAAGGGTTACAAATAAGAATGATGTCTGACTTTATACAGCAACCTTAAATGGTAGAAGACCTTGAAACTATCTATATCTTCAGAAGCCAAAGGGAAAGTATTTAGAAAAATTATTATTTAGAATTCTACACCCATCCAATCTATCAATTAAATGAGTATAGAATGAAGATATTAGCAGACATGCAAGGTCTCAAAAATTTATTTACATCCTTTCTCAGAAAAGATCCAGAAGACATTCTCCACAAAAATTAAGGAATAAATCCAGAAAAAGGCATATAGGGGACGCAAGAAACAGAAGATTTCATCCAATAGAAAAGCAAAGCAAATTTTCAGAATTATGGTTAAAGGAATTCAAGGCATGACACTTATAAAACACATCTAGAGAACAGTCAGTCCATATTTTCGCAGAAAAAAAATGGGGCTTCCAAGAGGAGAGTCTTCAGGAAAAGAATGTATCTGATAGAATATGGTGTGTTTGAAAATGAAAAACAAAATCAGTTGTGATTATACAGTGCTAATGGGGAGTTTAGGAAGCATTAATGTTAGGAATGTAGAAAAACCCATGACAAAACAAAACAGTGATCAACTACAAGGGGAAAAAATGCACAAGAAAAGACATGTAATCATAGTATATCATGTGGCTAAGATATGGACAACATTTTTTAACATCTTTATTGGAGTATAATTGCTTTACAATGGTGTGTTAGTTTCTGCTGTATAACAAAGTGAATCAGCTATACGTATACATGTATCTCCATATCTCCTCCCTCTTGCGTATTCCTCCCACCCTCCCTATCCCACCCCTTTAGGTGGTCACAAGCACCAAGCTGATCTCCCTGTGCTATGCAACTGCTTCCCAAGAGCTATCTCTTTTACACTTGGTAGTGTATATATGTCTGTGCCACTCTCTCACTTTGTCCCAGCTTACCCTTCCCCCTCCCCGTGTCCTCAAGTCCACACTCTATGCCTGCATCTTTATTCCCGTCCTGCCCCTAGGTTCTTCAGAACCTTTTTTTTTTTTTAGATTCCATATATATGTGTTAGCATATGGTATTTGTTTTCCTCTTTCTGACTGACTTCACTCTGTATGACAGGCTCTAGGTCCACCCACCTCACTACAAATAACTCAATTTCGTTCCTTTTTATGGCTGAGTAATATTCCATTGTATATATGTGCCACATTTTCTTTATCCATTCATCTGTCAATGGACACTTAGGTTGCTTCCGTGTCAAAAAGACAACCCTCAGAATGGAAGAAAATATTTGCAAACGAAGCAACTTATAAAGGATTAATCTCCAAAATATACAAGCAGCTCATGCAGCTCAATATCAAAAAAACAAACAACCCAATCCAAAAATGGGCAGAAGAGCTAAATAGACATTTCTCCAAAGAAGATATACAGATTGCCAACAAACACATGAAAGGATGCTCAACATCACTAATCATTAGAGAAATGCAAATCAAAACTACAATGAGGTATCACCTCACACCAGTTAGAATGGCCATCATCAAAAAATCCACAACATTTTTTTAAACAGATTTATTTTTTAGAGAATTTTTAGATTCACAGCAAAATTGAGTGGAAAGGACAGAGGGTTTCCACGTGCTCCTTGTTCCCACACGTGCAGTCTCCCCAGCTATGACACCTATACCAGAGTGGTACATTCCTTACACTTGAACCTACACTGACACATCATTGTCACCCAATATCCATAGTTTACATTAGGGTTCACTCAGTGTTGTACAGTCTGTGGGTTTTGACAAATGAATAATGACATGTATCCACAATTATAGCATCATACAGAATAGTTTCATTGCCCTAAAAGTCTTCTGTGCTCTACCTGTTCATCCTTCCCTCCCCATTAGTGCCTGGCAACCATTGATCTTTGTACTATCTCCATAGTTTTGGCTTTTCCAGAATGTCACATAGTTGGAATCATGTAGCATGTAGCTTTCAGATTGACTTTTTCACTTAGTAATATGCATTTAAGGTTCCTGCACGTCTTTTCATAGTTTTATAGCTCATTTCATTTTAGTGCTGAATAATATTCCATTGTCTGGATGTACCACCGTTTACTTAATCCACTCATCTCCTGAAGGATATATTGGTTGCTTCCACATTTTGGCAATTATAAATAAAACTGCTATAAACATTCTTGTGTAGGTTTTCGGTATGGACATAAATTTTCAACTCATTTGGGTCAATGCCAAGGAGCACGTTGCTGGTTCATATGTTAAGAGTATGTTTAGTTTTGTAGGAAACTGGCAAACCATCTTCCAAAGCAGCTGTAACATTTTGTATTCCACCAGCAATGAATGAGAGTCCCTGTTGTTCCACATCCTTGCCTGCATTTGGTGTTGTCAGTGTTTTGGATTTCTGCCACTCTAAGATGTACAATGGCACAATTTTTTTACACAGTCTTAATAATTAAAACACTGAATAATAACTTATCCCAAAGTTACGTAAAATCATGTTTGGGGGATGTGGGGAAGAAAGAGAGGAGAGGAGGTATTATAGTGGTTTAATAATGCTGAATTTTCTTTTTCCAAAATAGGAAATCAGAGATATCATCTAAAACTATTAAGTGCAGAAATGGCAATATAAAGCTACCATTTACAAATATGGAAGTAAATACCAGAAGATTTAGCACATATAAATGAAAGGCTTGGAAATAGTTGCCTCTGCATTGCAGGACTGGTGGATGTGTGAGGTGGGAGGGTAGCAGTTAGGGCATGATGGTATGATGGGTTTTTTCTCATAACTTTATAGCACTACTTGAATTTTTTTTAATATAAATTTATTTATTTATTTTTGGCTGCATTGGGTCTTCGTTGCTGCGCACGGGCTTTTCTCTAGTTGTGGAGAGTGGGGGCTACTCTTCGTTGCAGTGCCCGGGCTTCTCATTGCAGTGGCTTCTCTTGTTGTGGAGCATGGGCTCTAGGCGTGCCGGCTTCAGTAGTTGTGGCACACGGGCCCAGTAGTTGTGGCTCGCTGGCTCTAGAGCACAGGCTCAGTAGTTGTGGCGCACGGGCTTAGTTGCTCCATGGCATGTGGAATCTTCCCGGACCAGGGCTCAAACCCATGTCCCCTTCATTGGCAGGCAGATTCTTAACCACTGCACCACCAGGGAAGTCCCGTACTAACCTGAATTTTTGAACAATATATGTGTATTTTGTTTGATAAGTAGATTTTAAGTGAATGGATAATCTATAAATATTTCCAAAGAACAAGAATTGGCATAATTTCTTTCATGTTTTCAGAAGGCCTGAAAAGAAGCCTTATGAATGGGGCATCTCAGATCACCTGAAAGGCTCTGAACAGACTTGGGGAAGTATGCTGTGCTTCAGGGTACTGTGGAGTATAACCCCATTTAGCTGCCAGTATTTAACCTTGTACAAATACTGACCCTATCTCTGTGCTTCAGTTTCCTCATTAGTAAAATAAGGATAATAATTGTTCCCTTGTTAGATAAATACTATTATTATAGTCTCAGTGAAAGTATAATGTATGTAAATCAAGTACATCTTAGAGAAATTAAATTGATATTGTAGAGCCTAAAGATTTCGATTAATATTTCCACAGTCTATTGCTTTGATCATGTACTAAGTTTGTGGTTTTGTTTGAGTTTTGAATATCTCTGTGCTTTGTTTGCTCAATAATTACTATAAGGTTTTGGTAAAGATACAATCAAATACAAAATATATATGAAAAGACATAAACTATAATATAGTGCGTAGATGCTAAACATTTGTCTGCCTTCTACACATCAGGCACTGGGATGAGCACAGCTCCTGCTTCAAGGAGCTCAGGGTCTCAACAGGGAAACTTACATGTATGTGTAATTTATAGTACCTGGTGGAAGTTTGTCTAATGGGCTTGACAGACAGTGAGGGAAGAGGCTGGAGCACTGACTATTTACTGGAGAGAGCCACTTGGTGGGGTGCTTGGATTTCACAGATCTGTCAGGTTAAGAAAAACTTGAGGACTAGCATAGTGATGACAACTTTTGAATTTGCCAAATCAGTGTGTTAAAACAGGCAAACAAATAAGAAAAGCAACAGTTATTCTGATTGTTTCACTAAATGCAAGGACATTTACACATACACACGTGAGAAGTTCTAAATTTCAGAATAAAGTCACACATTTTCACCACAGACCAGTGAATATGACTTCGTGGATCAGTATCTATCTATATACCAGTGTCTGGTCTATAGTTACCTAGAGGAATAAACTTTCCAAGCTGCCTGCTAAAATAAAAACAAAAATTTTCCAAGTTATGAAAATGGACAATGAGAAGATAAAGCATTTCAGGCAGAAGAAAGAGCATATATGTATAAAGGCCTGGCATTATGAAAGGATCCGATGTGTTCAAGGAACGGGGAGTTCAGTATGGTACATGGCAGAGGTGGGAGGTATGGTGTAATATAATATTGCATTATTAGGCTTCATACTTTGGGTGACATAAAAATGTAGAACAGGCTCCTGTCCTCAGAGTTCACTGTATAATTATAGACAATAGAAAAGTTAACAATATAAGAGTTCATTCTGAAGACAGTTAGATAAAAAAGGACAAAGGATTACACAGTATGGGGCAAACTGAGTGTCCGTGGTCAAGGAGGTTGGCAGCAGAAGTAATAATCGTGATGATGATGATGATGAAGATAGAAGCAGTGGCTGTTATAAGCACTTTACATATATGAAGTTAGATTAGATTAATATTTATAACAACTCTACAAGACGGATAGTACTACTATCCCCATTTTATAGATAGGGAAGTCAGGATATGTGCCCAGTGTCACATAACTGCTAAGTAGTAGAGGCAGGATTTAAACCCTGGCAGTCAGACTCCAGAATTTATACTCCTAATTACTACAGCACACTGCCTCTCATGGAAGGACAGAAAAGAGGGAAAATTTTTAAAGGAAATATACAAGAGATGTCATGTAATAAGAATTCGAGGATTTGGTAACTGGCTGTGTTGAGGGTATCTGTATTACAATAAGTGATGAATGTCCCTTTGTCTTTCTTACTGAAAGAGAGGGGTCATTCTATTCTGTAGAAACAGATTAGTCAGTCATAGTGTTGAGACTTTTATCCAAGGAAACTTTTTTTATGTGTTTCTTACATTCCATTCTCAGGTTCAGTTTTAAAATATTATATTAAATGCGTACTTAAACTCAGTACTGTGTGGTCCTTGGCTTATTTAAACTGCTACCATTTCACTCTAGGACCTCTCAAACTCACCTAAGCTAGGAAATGTTGCCTAATTCCCTTGCTGTTCTCTGTTACACGGTGGGATATAATAGAAAGTGAGTTATTGGAACCTAAAACGGCAATTAACCAATTTTTTAGTTGCCCAGAGGAATGACTTATGTTGGACAAGTAGTAAAGCATGCTGATTCAATTTAGTTTATTACTTTTATGGTTCCCAAGGGGACATGGACTGGCATTTGCGTGACTAAATTATTGATTAACTTGTATCATTCTGCATTTTCTTAAAAACACAATATATGTGTAGATAGATAAGAGAAAGACAAAGGAGAGAAAAGAGAACAGATGAGAGAAAAGAACAAGTAATGATCCATTAAGCATGAACTTATGCTATGCCAATGACTGTTTTACACATCTCCTGACTCCCCAGTCTCCCCAGTTCATTGCTCTCTCTAAAAGATCAGGACTGGGGAGTATGTGTTCTGTGTTTAGAAATGCAAGAAGAGAAGAATTAAAACTATGATTTAAGACTGAGAGCACTTTGAGGGCATAGACTAGATCTCCACTGTTTTTTTTTTTTGGATCTCCACATTTTTATCTGTAGCACATGAGCTGGCACCAGTAACCTGTCATAAATGTTTGATGAATTAATGAAGAAAGGGCTAGCTAATTGTTTATTCAATTATCCATTCATTTACTATCTCTAGCCTTAGTAGAGTCATTGATCAGGAAAGGGCCCTAGAGATCATCTGATGTCTTGCCTTGATAGACTCATTGATCAGGAAAGGGCCCTAGAGATTATCTAATCCAATGTCTTAATTATACAGATAAGGAAAACAAGGCCCATGGAAATGAGGCATCTTGTGCCAAGGGTACAGAAGGTGGAACTCGACGCCAACTCTCTGACTGTCCTTTCCTCAGTGCTACACAAGTTTACCTTCCACAATAAGTGCAATGATTTAGTGCTTTTAATAATTAACATTCTTGAGTTTTTTTCCCACCTCCAGGTCCGGTTAGTGCACACCGTATCCGAATCTTGTCAGTTTAAGGCTACATTCCCACTCCTTACCAAAGAGGAGCTGAACTCAAAATACCCTTGCCTAGCAAACCACTCCATGGGGAGTAAAGGGGATAATATCTCAGCATAGCAGAGATGCCCAGCAGCCAACAGTAGGTCCCACAGAAATGGGTCATGAATATCTGTATATCAAGACTCAATTATTCTGATTAAGATACATATTTTATAATTAAGTATTATAAATATTATTTATAATAAAACATTATTTCTCAAAACTTCTAAGGACAACAATTTCATTTACAGTACCATCCAAATACTTAAATACCTAGGAATAAATTTAATCAAGGACGTAAGGTCTTGTACACTGAAAACTATGAAACATTGCTAAAAGAAATTAAAGAAGCCCTACATAAATGGAAAGACATCACACATTCATGCATTGGAAGACATGATATTGTTAAGATTTTCAATATTACCTAAAAAGATCTAGAGATTAAATTCAATCTCTGTCAACATTTCAATGGCCTTTTTTGCAGAATTGGAAAAACTAATCCTCAAATTCATATGGCATTGCAAGAGGACCTGAATACCCAAAAATTCTTGAAAAAGAAGAACAAAGTTGGAGGAGTCACACTTCTCAATTTCAAAACTTACCTCAGTGTTACAGAAATCAAAGGAGTTTGCTGTTAGGACTGACATATAGACCAATGGAACAGAGTTAAGTCCAGAAATAAACTTATACATCTGATTTTGACAAGGATGCCAAGAGCGTTCAATGGGGAGAGAATAGTCTCTTCAACAAACGGTTCAGGGACAGTTACATATCCACGTCCAAAAGAATGAAGTTGGAACCCTACTTCACACAATATATAAAAATTGACTCAAAATGGATCAGTGACCTAAATGTAAGAGGTTAAACCATTAAAGTCTTGGAAAAAAATATAGATAAATCTTCATGACCTTGGTTTTGGCAATAGATTCTTAGATATGACACCAAAAGCATAGCAACAAAATTTTCAAAATAGATAACTTATACTTTATTAAAATTAAAAACTTTTTATATCAAATGACATTATCAAGAAAGTGAAAAGACAGCCTACAGAATGGGAGAAAATATTTGTAAATCATATATCTGATAGAATATATATTCTGGTTCTTAAATAGAGTGTACATATATACTCTGATGTATTCTAGTACCTGGAATATATAACACAACAACAAAATGACAACCCAATTTTTTTAACATGGTCAAAAGACTTAAATATATCTCCAAAAGAGATATACAAAAGAAGATAACACAAATGTCAGGCAACAAACATAAATGCTAAACATCATTGGTCATTAGGGAAATACAAATTAAAACCACAGTGAGTTACCACTTTACACCCACTAAGACGGCTATAATTTTTTTAATGGAAAGTAAGTGTTAGCAAGTGTGGAGAGAAATTGGAACCTTCATACATTGCTGATGGGAATGTAGAATTGTCCCAGTGTGGAAAACATTTTGGCAGTTCCTTAAAAAGTTAAGCACAGAATTGCCATATAACCCTGCAATTCCACTCCTAAGTATATACCCCACAAAATGGAAAGCAGATACATGTACATGCATGTTTATAACAGCATTATCTATGATAGCCAAAATGTGGAAACAGCCCACATATCCATCAGTGGATGAATGGTTTAACAAAATTTGGTAAGTACTATTCACACAGTCACAAAAGGACACATACTGTTTGATTCCATTTATATGAAATATCCAGAATAGATAAATCCATAGAGACAAGATTGTAGATTTATGGCTGCCATGGACTGGGGGCCAGAGAGAATGAGGAGGTATGAATTAATGAGTAAGTACATTTTGAGTATACTATATGCCACTGAATTTTTTATCTTAAAATGCTTAATTTTAGGTTAAAATGAATTTCTCCTCATTTTTTTTAAAAAAGCTTCAATGGGGCTTCCCTGGTGGCGCAGTGGTTGAGAGTCCGCCTGCCGATGCAGGGGACACAGGTTCGTGCCCCGGTCCGGGAGGATCCCACATGCTGCGGAGAGGCTGGGCCCGTGAGCCATGGCCGCTGAGCCTGTGCGTCCAGACCCTGTGCTCCGCAACGGGAGAGGCCACAGCAGTGAGAGGCCCGCGTACCGCAAAAAAAAAAAAAAAAAAAAAAAAAAAAGCTTCAATGGAATGATTCATTCAAGATAGCCAAGTTTTTGTGTGGTTCCTTTAAACATCAAAACCTTTTATTATTAAAAACAAAACAAAAACACACATACTAAGATGTGGTGGTTTTGTCACCATTGTAATGAAATAATTTACATAAGTATGTCTATTATTAATAGTAAACATTTATATAGCACTTGCTATGTACCAGGCACTATTCTTATCCTCTTGTATACATTAAGCTCATTTAATCGTCACAGTAACCCTATGAGGAAAGTGTTATTTTTATATCCATGTTTCACAGATAAGGAGAGCAGGGCACAGCAAGGTAAATTACAATGCTAGGATCACACAACCACTTGGTAGAGCCAGAATGTGAACCCAGGATGCCTTGCTGCAGAACCTGTGCTTTTAACCACAATGATATACTGCTTCTTAAAAATCTTTCCACATTTATACAGTAAACTCCATAAAGCAGGGATTTGAATCCATGCCAGGCCCAGAGAAAATCTGATAGTTATATGGTAAGTGAATGAATGAACAAGCAAAAAATGAACCAACTTTGTACCAAAATTGCTATAGATTAAATGTGTCCCCCTAGAATTTATATTTGCCCTAATAAAAGAGATCCCAGAAAACTCTCTCTCCCTTTCCACCATGTGAGGTTTTAGCAGGAAGCCATCTAGGAACCAGGAATAGGACCCTCATCAGACATCAGATCTGCTGGTGCCTTGATCTTGGGCTTCTCAGCCCCTAGAACTATGAGAAATAAATTTGTTATTTATAAGCCACTCAGTCTGCAGTATTCTGTTACAGCAGCCCAAACAAAAACAAATATCCTGGCAGTTAGAAACTTTTATGTTTTCTGCTTGGCTCGCACGGGTGTTTCAGAGAGGGGAGATTTGATATAAGTAAGGCACTGTGCTAGGCACTGCAGATAGGTAAGATGAATATAGTTGAGTCCAGGTTCAGTGAACTATTACAAAATTGGTACTTACTTAAACTGCAATGAATTATGAGTAGCCTTAAGTGGAAACAGGTCTATAAATCTCACTATTTTATAAGGCATTTCCCCCCAGTAAAATGGGGATGATGGTTTTTAATGCATAAAGTGCTGTATATATGTATTTAAATTGATGACTTAATTTTTAAAGCTAGTTAAGATCTTCATCAGGGGTATTAAACACCTATAGAATGGTTCATTTTATTATGACTTTATGGCCAAAGAAAGGAGAACAGGGTTAAAAAGTCACTCAAACATTGCAATAATACACTATCTCATACTGGGAGCAAAGACATCAACAAAAACTACCATCTGGTTGTGTTTGGATGCTACATGAGCAAATCTGTCAGCTTTCTCATAGCTTTCTCCTTCATGTACCATTGCCATTCTGAGCTAACCATTCCAGCCAACATTATGTTCTTTCAGATGTGTTAGCAAAAGCAGTTTAAATTCGATTGTATCATTTTTCAGATGTTAATCAAGCAGTCTGCACGTTTCCATACACAGTTCCTTCCGGAAGATAGAAGTTGTCTGAAAGAAAAAGGCAGACAGGCCTTGGTCCCTTAATATCTGATTGCCAGCTTGATTTGTTATTTGCCCTCTGGGGAGAAAGATGTGCTATCCAAATAAAATGTGCATGCAGTACTTTTCAGGATATAGCTGAACAAAGAACAACCAGAGAAGAAAAATGGAAGACTGGACAGCTGCATTTAATCTAGGTTGGCTGTTCAAAAGGGGCTTTTGTTCATGACCATTTATTAAGCATCCCCTTTGAACCAGGTGTTGTAGTAAAGCTATCATTGGGATTCTCTCACTATTCTGTTTGGCAGAACTATCTTTCTTCCACTTCCTAGAATGCTCCAAAGTCTTTCTGCCTTCAGAGTCTTCAAAAGCTGTTTCCTCTACCTGAATAACTACTTATCCTTTATGACTCAGCTTAAATGTCTCTTCCCTAATACCCTGTGATGTTGGATTCCCCCATTGCTTCTTTTATAACATCTTGAACTTCTCTTTCAGAGCACTTAACACAATTATAATTTAAATATTTGTGGTATAACTTGTTCCATATTCTCTGCTAGGTATAAGCTTCAGTAAGGCCGGCACAGAGTCACTCTGGCTCACCACTGCATTCCCAGCCACTAGATGAAGATGAGTGCCTGACACATAGTAGAGGCTCAATAAGTATTTACTGAATGATGAAATGAGTAAATGAATGATACAGGCAGACCATGCCCTCTAATACTCACAGTTCAGCACGATTTAATTTTTATGTAGGATCTATGCTGTTTTCAGAATTAATCCTTATTTTTAAATTAAGCTGTAAATGCTTAAAAAATAAAATAACGTAACCTAGTAATAGGGCCTGGAGAAGGGGGTTGTTTAGTGGGGAGATGAGTTAAGTTCTATTTAGGTCTATCAGAACATCCAACTACCAGGTTTAAAGCTCCTTCATAGTTTGGGATCGCAAAAATGAAACTAAGACCCCTTTCCTCTTTCTCACAAATGAGACTTTCTCTACAAAGTCTCAAAGTTTGACAGTCAGTAGTTGCTGAATGATTAGGCTCTATTTTAAAATAATAAATCAGTAGTTTTTTTTCTTGGATTTCTTCTTTTATTGAAGGTTTTATACTGTCCACAGTTTCCCTCAATGAATAATCCAATAAATAGTGAGACATTCTGAGAGCAAAGAGAGAGTAGATACAGAGAAAGGAAAAATGATACAGAGGGGATTTGAGCCTTTTAATGTGAAATCTGATTTGCATGTCAACCACGTTCCTGTAGGATTCAGATTAGAGTTTTGTAATAGTCTCTGCCTTGTTCTATCTTTCATAAAAGCTTATGGAGTTTTGGTTACCAGAATTTGCTGTGTCTTTCCCTTGTTAGTTGGAAACTCAGCTTTTCTTTTGGATACAGTTCAAACTTTGTATGGCATTATACATTCACAAGCCCTATGAGCTAAAGTTTCCATGATTTCTCTTCATAGGATTCAGAATCTTATTAGCCTACAGAATTCTCTTCCTCTATTAATATAAAATCTTAGTTTATCAATATTGGCATTGATGTGGAAATTATCTTTTTCTACCTCAGAGAAGTCTGAAATGACATGTCAGATACACATCTGGAGTTAGTCTACTTATTTTCCAAAAGTTTTCTATTTTGAGAATTCATTTACTCAATTACTTTACTAAATGTCGATGACAAATAAGAAATGAATGGACAAAGAATACCTGAAAACTACGATTTGTAAAGCCAGTGGCATTTGTAATTACTGGAGCATTAAGATACTTAGAAATCATGACACTGCTGATGAGCATTTAAGTTTTTAGCTAAATGATTCATTTTCCTTTTCAAGATTAGGACATTAAGATCTAATTAGGGAATTGCCATGGCTTGGATGTACAAAAACCTAACATCATTTGCCTTTATATACATGGTTAGAGTTTATACATACCTAAGGATGTTTTTGAGGGATGAATTTGGTTGAATTTTTCTTACTACTCACATTCACATATACACACACCAAATTTTTTCACTAGATTCTAAAAATAGAAACTCTTTCCTAATAAAAATTAAACACAAATTATTCTGAAGAAGAAAATAAAAACTATGCTTAAGCTAATCATGAAAAGTTATTTTACATTTTGGTATATTTCCTTCTAGTCCTTTTGCCATTCATACATTTTATTTAGTGATTTTCTAAAATCATTAAGTTGAGATAGAGTTTTGGATATGTTACTTTCATTTAACTTCCTGTCTTGAGCCTTTCCCATATCATCAAGCTATCTTCATAAATACAATTCTCTGTGACTCTTTACTGAAAATTCCAGTTGCTTCCTTTTTCAGAAATTATACTTATTTACATAGATCTTCATCTGAGTTTCTGATTTGTTTACTTTAGAATACATTCATAAAGTGAAATTACTGAGTAAAATGCCATGGACATTTTTAAGGCTTTTGATGCACACAGTAAAATTGCTTTTTGGAATGCTAATAGCAACTTAATTCCTACTTGCTACATATGACAAAGCTTAATATCTTTGCGACAAAATAGATCATATAAATAACTTTTTAAAATGCTATAAAAGTAAAATGGGTTAACATGAACAGAAAATTTACTATAATGAAAACTTAAATATCCATATAAACATATATGAATAATATTAAATCTCATTGGAAATACAAACTATAATAATGAAAATACTATTTTAATTAAACTATTTTTTTCTTTGAAAGTATTTGAAGGTAGGATGTTAACATTAGGGGAAGCTGGGTAAAGGGTATATTGGAACTCTGTACTATTTTTGTAACTTTTCTGTAAGTCTAAAATTATTTCAAAATAAAAAGTTTAAAAATTGACTCATATAATGGCTCTAGGTGCTTATTCGGTAATGTCATTGTACTTATTGACCTTGTATAAATGAGCCAGTGTACTCCCAGAAACCTTTCTTGGAGCATACCTAGCTAGTTCTTCTTTCGAGTACCACTCTAGTATTAAAAAACAAATATAAAATGTTTCCAGTCAATGCTCTCATTTATTGCAGTAGTCTCTGAACCTGTTCCATATGTTAAGTACTGTATCTCATTTAATCCTTTCTACAGTCCTAGAAAGTAAACATTAATATTATCATGCTCGTTTTACAGATGAGAAAACCAAGCCTGTAAGGTTGAGTAACTCATCCAAAGTTATACTCTAAAATGTTTTAATTTAATTGGTTTCATTTATAAGATATGTCCATTTGGCAGAAATGGCTTACATTTGGGGAATGAATGGTAGTCTTTATTTCCAACTGGATATGGTGTTCCCTTTCCAACAGATGAACCTACAGACATCATTCCACGAAGCTGCCAACTAACGACAGATGTTCCACAAGTCACACAGCTGCTAAACATGACTAAACTCCGCCAAACTGAAATAAAATTTGGAGGTCATACTCTAAGTTCAGCAGAATCAGGTATGTACTCAAGTATCTAAATTATAAGCACGTTTATTTGTAAGACCAAAAAGGGGTTGGGGGGTGGGGGTGGAACAGCCTTGTGACGATGCTTTATAGCTTGAGGTTAAATATTAAGTCACTTTAACATCAACTCAAGTCAGTGATAAGTCATTATTTTAAATTTCTCTTCTAGCAACTAAAATATCTTCTCGATTTTTACACAATAAGTCAAACATCCTGGGTTGTTCCTCTCTTTTTCCTGTATGCTTCCACGCCCTGCCAGTTATACCTCCCAAACGTCTCCCAAATCTGATCCTATTGCTACTTTCATTGTTCAGGTCCCCACTGTCACTCACCTCACCCTCCCAGTTAATCCTCACATTGCTGTCAGATTTCTCTTTCTGATAATAGAAATAGAAATGTGATCATGTCACTCTTTGATTAAAGACTTTTAATGCCTTTCCTACTATCTTAAAGACAAAATGAAAAAACCCTTGGAAACTCACACAAAGCCAACCTCCTCTATTCCAAACTTACTCCACAGTTTCATCTCCAGACCCTTTCTCTCATTTCCCATGTGTTAATTTCTGACCACTCTCTGGGCTTTCATATGTTTGTATTTTGGGATTGCTGTTTTGTTGGCCTAAAATGGCTTTTTTGCCTTTCTGCCTGGAAAAAACTCCCAATTCATCTTTCTAGATCCAATTCAAATGCCACGTCTTCTGTTCTAACAAGCATTGTTCTCCTCTTTTGATGCCTTTTGTTTTTTCTTTCTTTTTTTTTTTTGCAGTACTTTTTTTTTTTTTTTTTTTTTTTTTTGTGGTACGCGGGCCTCTCACTGCCGCGGCCTCTCCCATTGCGGAGCACAGGCTCCGGACGCGCAGGCCCAGCGGCCATGGCTCACGGGCCCAGCCGCTCCGCGGCATGTGGGATCCTCCCAGACCGGGGCACGAACCCGCTTCCCCTGCATCGGCAGGCGGACTCTCAACCACTGCGCCACCAGGGAAGCCCTGCAGTACTTTTTAATTAATATGTCTGCATTCCCCAATTAAGCATGACTTCCTCCAAAATGGCACTGAACCTCGTTCTTCTATATCCCTGGCATCTAACACAGTGCTTGCCATATATTAGGCCAGGGGCTGCAAACTCATATTACCACAAAAGCCAGTCAGAAAACATAAATTTACAATTGTTCCCAAACTCATTCTACGAGGCCACCATCACCCTTATACCGAAACCAGTCAAAGATGTGAGAAAGAAAGAAAACTACAGGGCAGTATCACTGATGAACATAGATGCAAAAATCTTCAACAAAATACTCACAAACAGAATCCAACAGCACATTAAAAGGATCATACACCATGATCAAGTGGGGTTTATCCCAGGAATGCAAGGATTCTTCAATATACGTAAATGAATCAATGTGATACACCATATTGAAAAATTGAAGGAGAAAAACCATATGATCATCTCAATAGATGCAGAAAAAGCTTTCGACAAAACTCAACACCAATTTATGATGAAAACCCTCTAGAAAGTAGGCATAGAGGGAACTTACCTCAACCTAATAAAGGCCATATATGACAAACCCACAGCCAACATCTCATCCTCAATGGTGAAAAACTGAAACCATTTGCACTAAGATCAGGAATAAGACAAGGTTGCCCACTCTCACCACTATTATTCAAAATAGTTTTGGAATTTTTAGCCACGGTAATCAGAGAAGAAGAAGAAATAAAAGGAATCCAAATCAGAAAAGAAGAAGTAAAGCTGTCACTGTTTGCAGATGACTTGATGCTATACATAGAGAATCCTAAAGATGCTACCAGAAAACTTCTAGAACTAATCAATGAATTTGGTAAAGTAGCAGGATACAAAATTAATGCACAGAAATCTCTTGCATTCCTATACACTAATGATGAAAAATCTGAAAGTGAAATTAAGAAAACACTCCCTTTTACCTTTGCAACCAAAAGAATAAAATATCTAGGAATAAACCTACCTAAGGAGACAAAAGACCTGTATGCAGGAAGTTATAAGACCCTGATGAAAGAAATTAAAGATTATACAAATAGATGGAGAGATATACCATGTTCTTGGATTGGAAGAACCAACACTGTGAAAATGACTATATTACCCAAAGCAATCTACAGATTCAATGTAATCCCTATCAAACTACCACTGGCATTTTCCACAGAAATAGAACAAAAAATCTCACAATTTATATGGAAACACAAAAGACCCCAAATAGCCAAAGCAATCTTGAGAAAGGAAAACAGAGCTAGAGGAATCAGGCTCTATGATGTCAGACTATACTACAAAGCTATAGTAATCAAGACGGTATGATACTCGCACAAAAACAGAAATATAGATCAATGGAACAGGATAGAAAGCCCAGAGATAAACCCACGCGCATATGGTCACCTTTTCTTTGATAAAGGAGACAAGAATACACAGTGGAGAAAAGACAGCCTCTTCAATAAATGGTGCTAAGAAAACTGGACAGCTACATGTGAAAGAATGAAATTAGAACACTCCCTAACACCGTACACAAAAATAAACTCAAAATGGATTAAAGACCTAAATATAAGGCCAGACACTATTAAACTCTTAGAGGAAAACACAGGCAGAACACTCTATGACATAAATCACAGCAAGATCCTTTCTGACCCACCTCCCAGAGAAATGGAAGTAAAAACAAAAATCAATAAATGGGACCTAATGAAACTTCAAAGCTTTTCACAGGAAAGGAAACCATAAACAAGACCAAAAGACAAACTTCAGAATGGGAGAAAATATTTGCAAATATTTTTATATAGTATAAGATATAAATCCACATTTTTGGTTTGGGGGCCTTTTTTTTTTTTAATTTGGATATCTAGTTGTTGTAGCCTTTGCTAAACAGTGTCCTTTTCTCCACAGCATTTCCTTTGCACCTTTGTCAAAAATCAGTTGTCAGTATACTTGTGGTTATATTTCTGGTCTCTTTATTCAGACTCTTTATTCTCTTTATTCTGTCTCATTTATCTATTTGCTTTTATGCCAATATCATGATTTTTATTACTATATGTTTATAAGTCTGGCATTCAGCTAGCGTGAGCCTTCCAGTTTTGTCCTTCTTTTTCAAAAATTATTTTAGGTATTATGGACTATGTGCATTTTAGTATGAATATTAGAATCAACATATGAATTTCTGCCAACAAGCCCTGTTGGGAATTTGATTGGGATTGTGCTGCATTTATAGATCACAATTTGAGGAGAATTGACATCTGAACAATATTGATTCTTCCAACTTCGGTTTTCTTTAATTTCTCTCAGCAATATTTTATAGTTTCAGGGTACAGTTCTTTTATAACTTTCTTCAGATTTATCCCTAAGTATTTTATATCTTTTGTTACTACTGATAAGTGGTAAGTTTTAAAATTTCTATTTCCAGTTGTTTGTTGCTAGTGTGTAAAATACATTGAAATTTTGTAAATTGATCTAGTATCCTGCAACTTTGCAAAACTTATTTACTACTAGTAGCTTTTTGTAGATCCCAGTAGACTTCCTACATAGATGATTATGTTGTGTGTGAACAAAGACAGTTTTACATTACCAATCTGAATGTCTCATTTCTTTTCCTTGCCTGATTGCACTGACTAAGACCTCCAGTACAAAGTTTAATAGAAGTGGCAAGAAAGGATAGCCCTGTCTTATTCCTGATCTTAGTGGAAAGGTATTCAGTCTTTCATGATTAAGTATGATGTTAGCTATTGAAATTTTATAGATGTCCTTAATCATGGTGAGCAAGTCCCTTTCATCACTAGTTTGCTGACAGTTTTTATTAGGAATGGATGTTGGATTTTGTCAAATGCATCTTCTATATTTATGAGAGCATCTTGTTTTTTTTTCTTTTTTAGTCTGTTAATACGGTGAATCACATTGATTGATTTTTTAATGTTAAACCAACCTTGCATTTCTGGGGAAAACCCTGCTTGGTCCTGACGCAAATATCCTTTTAGTCTATTGTTTGATTCAGTTTGTGTTCGTAGGGGATTATTGGACTATAGTTCTCTTTTTTTATAATGGCTTTGTCTGCTTTTGGTATCAGGGTGAAGCTGGCCTCATAGAATGAATTGGGAAATATTTCCTTCCCCTTTCCCCCACTCCTTAAAACTTTTTGAAAGAATTTGTGTTAAATTGGTATTATGTCTTTCTTAAATGTTTTGTGGAATTTATCAGCGTGAGAAAGTTTTTATAACCTGTAAATTCAATTTCTTTAATAGATAAAGAGTTTTTCAGGTTAACTATTTCTCTTTGCGTAAGCTTTGGTAATTTGTGTCCTACAGGGAATTTGTCCAGTTCATCTAAGTAGTTGGATGTATTGGCATAAAGTTGTTCATAATGTTGCCTTATTATCTGGAGAATCTATAGTGATACCACTACTATTCCTGATGTTAGAAATATGTATCTTTGCTCTATTTTCCCTGGTCAGTCTAACTAGAGGTTTATCATTCTTACTGATCTTCCCAAAGAACAAGCTTTTGGTTTCATTGATTCTTTCTACTGTTTTTCTATATTGTTTTATTTATTTTCACATTGATCTTTATTATTCCTTTCTTCAGTTGTTTTGGGTTTCATTTGCTCTCCTCTTTCTATCCTTAAGGTGGGAATCAAGGTCAATGATTTCAAACTTTTCTTTTTCTAATATAGCCATTTAGTGCTAGAAATCTCCCCATAAGTGCTGCTTTAGCAACATCCCACAAATTTTGGTATTGTATTTTTATTTCATTCTGTTCTAAATATCTTCTAATTTCATTTTTCATTTTTTCTTTGATCCATGGGTTACTTAGGAGTTAAGTGTGTTACTTAGTTCCCAAACATTTGAGATCTTTCTGTTATTGATTTATAATTTAATTCCAGTGTGACTTGAGAAAATCATTTATATGAAGTGATTTGTTTTAAATTTGTTGAGATTTGTCCTGAATAGAGTCTATCTCAGTAAATGTGCCATATGCTCTTGGTAAGAATGTAAATTTTGCTGTTGTTAGGAGTATTCAATAAATGTCATTTGGATTAAGTTACTTAAAAAAAAAAAAACTAGAAATTTCCTTAAAAATTAGGAGGTAGTTTTCCCAAGTGCCCTCCTTTCCACAGCACAGCAGTCTTACTGGATTTTTACTTCTTTTTAAATAAGGAGAGACTGACATCCATATCTCCTAACTCAATCGCAAACCGATAAAGGATCTAGCAAAACCATGAAATAGTAATCTAACCATAGTTGGCATTGGCGAGATCTTTATTAGAATTTCTTCTTTAGGTTGTACGTTATGAAAGCAAATTTCAAATCAAGAAACAAAATCTACTGTGAAGTAGAACCTTAAAAAAAGAGAGAGAGAGAGAGATTCTGACTTCAGGAAAAAACAAGACACTCTAATTTCTTCTTTCTAAACTCAGATTTTTGGTAATCCTTGTCTTAGGATTGTTGGTTAAAGAAATGCCACAATTAAAAAATGGGCCGAAGACCTGAATAGATATTTTTCTTAAAAAAAAAAAAAAAGTTTGTAATTAAAGTACTTTGCATAGCATGTGCACTCTCAAATTAGCCGCAGTTTCCCCCACGTTCTACATGTGCCTGCTTGTCACTTATATGTTACCTGCCTGGCATTCAAGCCACTTCATTTTGTCCCTCCTCTGCTTCCACCACCACTTTCTTCCCTCTGGAAAAGATTATTACAGAATTATATCCCATTCTTGATTCCTCAGGAACCCCATTAGTCTTCATCAAATACATTAATTATCATATTCATAAAGTTCTCATACTTATCCATATAATCACTATTAGACCCACTTTTCACATAGCAAAACAAAAGTTTTTAATTAGATAGCTTTACAAAACTGCACAGAGAATAAATAGTGGACAAGGAAAGAATCCCCTGCAATGCCCTCCTGGCCCACCAAAGGCAGTATCATGTGTGGTGAAAAGAGGGCAGGCACAAAGAGGCCTTGGGCATTTGGGTTCTGAGACCCTGCTCTGAGTGGACAGATCTCTAAACATCATGAGCCTCAGTTTCTTCATCTGTAGAGGTGGAATAATATCACACAAAGTGACTGGAAATTTCATAGAGATCATGTACACATCATCATACCCATCATCCTTTAGACCTCAGATTGAATGTCATTTCCCTCACCCTAAAGACTAGATATCAGCCCCCTGTTAAACACACTTTGAACCTTCCCTTCATAGCTCTTACCACAATTGTAATCATGTAGTTATTTATGACTTACTTGCTGTAATATCTGTCTTCCCCGTGAGACCCAGAGTGCCTTGGAGGAGGTGATGTGTCCACCTTATTCCCTATCTTATTCAGTACTTAGAGCAGTGGCTGCCCAGACTACGTGCCCAATCACTAATGAAAGAATGTGTGAATGAAGGGATAAATGATTGTGAATGGACTTCATAAACTGTTAAATGCTATTCAAGATGGAAGGTATTAATACCATATTTACTAAGCATTTACTCCCTACTAAGCACAGTATTTAGCATGTTACATGCATTGTTTCATATAATCTAACAAAAATGCCTTGACTTAAGTACTATTATTATCTCAATCTTATGGATGAAGAAAGTGAAGCTTAGAAAGTTTAAATACCTTGTCTAAAATAATATTGCTCTACTAGATCAGTCTTTTTTGTGTTTTTGACATTCCTTATAACAATGCATATATAATAAAATAAAAATTAATCCAATTCAAAATATGGATTCTGGTAGCAGGTTTAATTTTGATTCGATCATTAGATAATAGATGTAAGTCTTGAGCATGACCCCTGAATGATTAGAGTTGAAAATTCAGCAGGTTTTTCTGGTTAAACTTTGAAAACCTTGCAAACTTAAATGACTATAATAGTTAGAACATTGTACCTTGAGACAAAAATGAATGTTTATTATTCTAAAAGACAATTAGAGAGTAGACCCTCAGGTTTTATAATCTAACTACAAAGGCTGTACCCCTCAGTAAAATAGCAAAATAATTAATGGTAACATCTCTGACCTATACCCAGTTCATTCTCCACAAACTCAAGAAAATGAAACGCCTAGAGCATGACTTTAATCAAATCTTGATTTTTAACCTTATATTATATATATTGATATCAGGTCTTAAAAGAACTCCTTTTAGAATTCAAAAGGCATGCATTTCTGCTTGTAGTTTTCTTTCATTAAGATTTTTCTCATTATAGAAACTTCGTCCCTTTTACTTTTTATTTTAGAAACCAAAGGTCTAAGTTACTTTTCCTTGTAGGTTTTAATTAGGACCGTATTATCGTGGATACATAGCATGATACATGTTTATAGACATAATTATGACAATATGATTATAAACAGAATTATTAAAGTGAAACAGACTTTAAGAATGTGTATGTGTTAATTGTGCTAATAGTTTAAAAAGCCCTGCTAATTAAAGAGATACTAAATAGTGGATTATCGTATACTTTGCTTTGTGAAAAAAGGTATACTAAAATTTGGAAAATTTTAAAAATAGATTTCAATTTAAACACACAGTGGTAGATTGCTCTAAAGAAATCCTATAGTAGATCCTCTTATAAAATACAGAATAACATCTTATTTTCTGTGATTCAAGGAATTACATGGTATCAGGTTTAGTTGTAGCTTTAATAGCCATTGACTATCCAAGAGATAAGTCAATGACTCTTGACTGCTAAGCAAGAAATTCCTCTAAGAAGTTCAAGGTATTTAGGAATTTTCATTTTTTAAATAGCTATGAACTATTTAATATGTTCATTTTGTTGAAATTATAGCTGGAACTGTGTCAGTATGATTTTTTTAAATACTCCCCCAAAAGTTTTCCTTTTAATCTTTGGTACTGTCCACAATTTTGGTGAGATTTATCCATTGTCTACCATATGCTATGCTGGGCTCAGCAGATGAGTATACATGCAGTACCAAAAAAATGGTCTTTCTACTCAAAGAAACTTAAATTGTTTGGGGGCAGCCTGTATATAGATGAAGAATATGAAAAATCATCAAGGAAACTGACCTAGTACAATGTTTGAACAGAAAGATATGCCCATAAGCCAAATGATTCGTGTGACTGGAACTTTAAACAAAAAAAAAGAAAAAGGCTTCTATTCTGGTACTGAAAATTCCCATGTAGGCCTATGCCATGTCCCATACATGGTATCCATACGTTTGTTCTCTACATCTGTGTCTCTCTTTCTGCTTTGCAAATAAGTTCATCTGTACCATTTTTCTAGATTCTACATATAAGCGATATTATATAATATTTTTTCTCTTTCTGACTTACTTCACTCTGTATGACAATCTCTAGGTCTATCCACGTCTTCACAAATGGCACAATTTCATTCCTCTTTATGGCTGAGTAATGTTCCACTGTATATATGTACCACATCTTCTTTATCCATACCTCTGTTGATGGACATTTAGGTTGCTTCCATGTCCTGGCTATTGTAAATAGTGCTGCAGTGAACATTGGGGTTCATGTAACTTTTTGAATTATGGTTTTCTTTGGGTATATGCCCAGGAGTGGAATTGCTAGGTCATATGGTAGTTCTATTTTTAGTTTTTTAAGGAACCTCCATACTGTTCTCCATAGTGGCTGTAACAATTTACATTCCCACCAACAGTGCAGGAGGGTACCCTTTTCTCCACACCCTCTCCAGCATTTATTGTTTGTAGATTTTTTGATGATGGTCATTCTGACCAGTATGAGGTGATACCTCATTGTAATCTTGATTTGCATTTCTCTAATAATTAGTGATGTTGAGCAGCTTTTCATGTGCTTCTTGGCAATCTGTATGTCTTCTTTGGAGAAATGTCATTTACGTCTTCTGCCCATTTTTGGATTGAGTTGTTTGTTTTTTTGATATTGAGCTGCAGGAGCTGTTTGTATATTTTGGAGATTCATCCTTTGTCCGTTACTTTGCTTGCAAATATTTTCTTTCATTCTGAGGGTTATCTTTTCATCTTGTTTATGGTTTCCTTTGCTGTGCCAAAGCTTTTAAGCTTCATTAGGTCCCATTTGTTTATTTTTGTTTTTATTTTCATTACTCTAGAAGGTGGGTCAAAAAAGATCTTGCTATCTTGCTATATCAAAGTATGTTCTGCCTATGTTTTCCTCTAAGAGTTTTATAGCATCCTGCCTTACATTTAGGTCTTTAATCCATTTTGAGTTTATTTTTGTGTATGGTGTTAGGGAGTGTTCTAATTTCATTCTTTTACATGTTGCTGTCCAGTTTTCCCAGCACCACTTATTGAAGAGACTGTCTTTTCTCCATTGTATAATCTCGCCTCCTTTGTCATAGGTTAGGTGACCATAAGTGGGTTTATCTCTGGGCTTTCTATCCTGTTCCATTGATCTATATTTCTGTTTTTGTGCCAGTACATACTGTCTTTGTGCCAGTACCATACATACTTGTAGCTTTGTAGTATAGCCTGAAGTCGGGGAGCCTGATTCCTCCAGCTCAGTTTTTCTTTCTCAAGATTGGTTTGGCTGTTCAGGGTCTTTTGTGATTTTTCACAGAATTAGAATAAAAGCTTTCTGAAGTAAATTCTACTCATTAGTTCTGATTCTGCCATTTGGACAAATGGAATCACTACCTAATAGGGCTTCAGGAATTTGAAGAAAACTAGAATGGTATTTCTCCCCACCACTTTGCCAGCCACCTTAGATCCTCTGTCCAGCAAAAATTCTTTTTATTTATTTATTTATTTATTTATTTTTGCGGTACGCGGGCCTCTCACTGCTGCGGCCTCTCCCGTTGCGGAGCACAGGCCCCAGACGCGCAGGCTCAGTGGCCATGGCTCACGGGCCTAGCCACTCCATGGCCCGTGGGATCCTCCCAGACCGGGGCACGAACTCGTGTCCCCTGCATCAGCAGGCGGACTCTCAACCCCTGCACCACCAGGGAAGCCCCAGCAAAAATTCTTTTAGATCAACTCAGCAGTGTAGCCCTTGCCCATGTCTTCAGCTTCATCTATTACAAACACAGAAACAGACCCCCCACAACACCTATATACCCACTCAGATTACTTCCACTCAGATCTAAATGTTGTCTTCCTAAGCATGATATGTTTTCACAAACTTTTGTGCATTTTCTCATGACTGTTACATAGGAATGGTTTTTAATTCCACCACTTATAAAATTACAGTTCTCTAGCAGAAGCGAATGAGACCAACTAGCTAACCATAGGAATTTTTTTCAGGAGAATAGATCAGACAAGAAGTTGCCAGTAGCTCATATATGTCCAGAACTGTAGGACAAATTTAGACTTACTCAGGGCCAACATTGTAATATTCAAGTTGGTCCTGTCTTGCAAGCAGGACATGGCAGAAGGTTTTCTAGGCTGTGGGCCATGTTCTGAGTTAAAAGCTGTCACTCTCACCTGCTGTTTTAGTCAGAGAAGGCTGCCTGCACTCACACAGAACTCCACAGTCCTAGTCCACTCAGGAGTTCCTTGGGCATCCCTCCATATGGTCTTTCAGAGACTCGGGCTTCTTTCGTCTAGTGGCTCCTCTGGGAGCCTTGAAGTCCTCCGCTGGATCTTTTGCATCTTGTCAAGAGATGAGGGAGGAGAGAGCATGGGGATTATGCAGGAAGTTTTAGGAGCAGGAGATGGTTTACATTTCACATATTCCACTTCTCACGTTCCATTAACCAGAACTCAGTTACATGACCCATATAACTGCAAGGAAGGCTCGGAAATGTAATTTAGCTGTGTGCCCAGAAGGAAAAGGCAGCAGGGTTTGGTGAGCACGCCTTCCTTATCCTTGAGGTGATACCAGTTTGCTCTCTTTCTCCCCAAAACCTTCAGTGATTCCCTGTTGCCTACCGAATTTAGAACAGGCTCTTAGCGACCCGAGCCTACCCTTCCAGCTAAACTGGTGATTTCATTATTCCCCAAGCATACCCTACCCTTTCACTCTTCCATGCCTTTATTCAGGCACTTTCTTCTGCCTTGGGCACCCTACATCTCTTATTCTTGAAATCTTATGTCATTCAAGGTCCATTCAAGAAGTCACTCTTCATTCCCACTGGTCTGCCTTATGTTTTAGTTACCTGTTTACTTGTACTATCACCTCCCTCCAGACTCCCTGAGGGCAAGCAATGTGTCTTATCCATTTTGCATCACTGACAACCTCTAGGAAGTGCCTGGGAGTGCTCAATGAAATATTTGTTCAGTTGAGTTAGTTTTATTTAAATTATTTCCTTAAAGAGAAAATGCAGTGTATTTTTCAGTAGCTTTCCTTTCTTTTCTCTTTTTCTATGAGGAAAAACGTTTGTGGTAGTGGTTCTCAGATGATATTGAGCACAAGAACCACTTGGGAGTTAATCTTAACCACTTGTTAAGATTGTAGATTTCTGTTGCCCCCCCCCACAAGATTCTAATTCTATAGATCTGATGTTGGACCCCAGTATCTTCATTTTTATAAGTGCCCTGGGAGCGTGGGAGAGTTAAAGCAGGGGAGGATTCACATCATATGACCCCTAGATTGTACTTTCAGAAATATTGCAACATGGTGTGTGTCATTACGCCCATTAATGGACTACTATTCCCTTCCTTTACCAAAACAGGTCAGTTCATTAACAGAGGAACAGGTAGCATGCGGAGCGGTAAAAATCAAGATGTTTGTCATATTGCCTTTGGATCCAAAGTTCTTGGACCACCTCCACTCTCTGGCAGAAGAAATAACATGAGGATATTCAGTGAGGTAGGAGCAAGGTTTGAACAGCTTATCTAAGCATGGATGGCATGGGAAGGGATGGGATTTTTCCCAATGCAGGGGGGAAAAAAAGAGGGAGAGAGACTACATGCCAAAAACAGAGGGCTTGAATAAATTTGGAACAGAAATTCTGGATTTTAAAAGACCTCAAAACTGTTTTCTTTTCGTCATGTCAACGCAATTAACATTTCTGAGCATTCTTTTTATTAAATATGTGCACAAAACTTAAAGGCAAATATATGTGAGCACATTTTGTGGTCTCCTTCAAAAAGGAGTTGGATCATCACCAGACACCTTATAATGAACAGATTCTCAAATGTTATATTTTTATTTTTAATTTCCTCTGAATTTCTGACATACACAGTGTTTTTCATTTCAACTCCTACCTACTAAAGATGGAGTGTAGCAAATGAGCACATTTTAATTTATGTGTCTATGAGATTTGGTTGTCTTCTGTTTTACCTTACATTATATTTATCTCCTATTTCTTTCTAATTTTCTACCATAATTTCCCTCTCCACCAACTTTTTAATCTTCTCATTTCCTCTAGTTCTTTTTTACCTCACTATTTGTCCAGCTATTATTTCTTCTATGTAGATTCTACAAGAAATAAATGTAATTCCTATATTTTAAAATATAGATTAATTCCTTTTCCTTATAGACAGTAAGATTTGTTGGGTCCAAAAATAACCAATCGTGCCAGCAGTCTACAGTAGAGAAGTGTGTTAACAGGGCAGAAATGTCCACCTTGCTGTTATCTGAGTCTGAGGCACAAGGAGATAAAGAAAATATTGGCCACATAAAGCAGACTATACCTATTCATGGTAAGAATCATGCATAAAGATTGATAGCTAGTGAAAACAGTGAGAAATGTTAAGATAAATCCATAGTTATATTCTTGACTAGATCTTAAGTCCAGAGAATTATCATTTAAAAATGAAAATGGTGGTGGATATTGAAATATGTTTAGGGGCTTCCCTGGTGGCACAGTGGTTGAGAGTCCGCCTGCCGATGCAGGGGACACGGGTTCGTGCCTTGGTCCGGGAAGATCCCACATGCCGCGGAGCGGCTGGGCCCGTGAGCCATGGCCGCTAAGCCTGCGCGTCCAGAGCCTGTGCTCCACAATGGGAGAGGCCACAACAGTGAGAGGCCCGCGTACCGCAAAAACAAACAAACAAACAAACAAAAAAAAAAGAAATATGTTTAGAATTCTTATACCATATATTATCTTCTGGAACCTGTCATTCTGTTTATTCTGTTATTTTACATTGCTGTAGTACCCTGTATTTTTACTTTCTGATAACAGTGAGAAAATAGTATAGTGTCCTATTATTGCTATGTCTTGGAAACCCCATGTACATTTTAAGTGTTCTTAGTTTTACCTTTTAATTAATCTCTTCCATTTGTAAAGTGCTCTTTATTTTCTCTCATTGGTACAAAAACAACCCTGTTGGTGAAAAAAACTTTTATCCCGTTCTATAGATTGAGAGTTCAGGGCTAAGAGAGTAAGTGATTTGCAATTTGTAATCACTGGAAAGAATTGAGACCAGAACCCAAGGCCTACCACTCCCTGTCAGTTTGTCCACTTTAACTGGTCTGACTTTTGTGAACATTGAAAAGGGGAGGCATTTGTGTTCATTTTATTTGATTTAGAAATTAACGATCACTGTTAGAGACTCTATCTCCCATGGAGTGTAAAACTGAGATAAGGAAATAAATAACATAGATATTCAGTCCCAGTTTTACCACTGTCTGTGAGACCTTAATCAAGTTTCTTAAACCCTATGAGCCTCAGTTTCCCCATCTGTAAATGGGGATACAATTACTACTAGCACTAGTAGTAGTAAGAAATAACAGCTGCCTCAGAGGTCAATATGAGGGTTCAGTGAGAACAGTCAGTCAAGCACATCATATTGTGCCAAGAATTTAAATGTTCAGAAAATATCAAATGCTGCTATGAATATTATTATTATTATTGTTACAGAATTAAATTACACTTAAGAATTCTTCAAGATTGATCTCAGTTCTGCAGGGTTCTTTTGGAAACTACCCTCTAAGCTCTTGTTGAATCAAACTTAAATCTTTTAAAGGAAAAATAATTTTTCTGTATTGGCTGTCAATTTCATTTTAAAATATTTTTTAATATAGCATGTTGCAAGATTGACATTAACCTAATACTTGTAGCTCTCTATATGGTTATATTACATGAATAAAATGTATTAATAGTTGGTTTTTCTTTAACACCTTTATTAGAGTATAATTGCTTTACAATGGTGTGTTAGTTTCTGCTTTATAACAAAGAGAATCAGCTATACATATACATATATCCCCATATCTCCTCCCCCTTGCATCTCCCTCCCACCCTCCCTATCCCACCCCTCTAGGTGGTCACAAAGCACCAAGCTGATCTCCCTGTGTTATGCGGCTCCTTCCCACCAGCTCTCTATTTTACATTTGGTAATGAAAGCCTGATACAATTCTAATATTGGAATAGAAATAAACACCTATTTCCTATAAAGGAGTAAGTTGTGTTTTTTATACAGCTTTACATTTTGTCAAAATGATTCATGAACATTCTCATTATAGCTATAATTATATTTACTGAGTTATTTCAAACTATATAGTACTTTCTGTTCTGGCTTTTTGTTCTTTGATATGAAAATGTACCAGCCAATCTGCATATTATGCATCCACATCCCCCTCAAGAACCATCAGCCGATAAGAATAATAACAGGAGAAGATTACAGTTAAAAAGAACCAGCAGAGAAAGGACAGAGACACCCAGCGGTATGGTACTAATTCAATACTATCTTATATCTGTATATTATTCAGAGCAATGGAATCTCTCTCTGCAGGTTGTAAATTTCCAGGGATTATGAACCAATTCATTTAAAATATAAATATCTGTTCTACAAGGATTATGGAAATCAAATTTTTTACAAAAGAATTGCTCTAGAGCCCTAACAGAGATTTGTTGGATTAAATAGACAGTACCACAAAAATAAAGGACTTCCTACTTCTACTCTCAAAGGCTGAATAAGCTTAAATTATTGATTTTTTTAAATGGCCCAAGTTTGATAGAAGTTCCTGCCTGCAGACTTCACTAAAATTGAACTTAACTCATAATTTTTCATTTTTCATTTATCTCTGCTCTTTTTAAATTGGGCCCTTTCTAGATTGTTTTTTACATTTGCTGTCTCTCCTTTTGGACTCCTTGCCATCTACTGTAATGTAGGTTAAAGTTTCAACTCTTTGTAACCAGTAAAGCATTAGAGAAATATAGTTGGCTATTATAGTTATTGCTTAAAATATTAGATTTGAGGCATGTATGTATAGATTTGTATACACATGCATTAGTCTATCCTGAATCAAGCCCAGAAAGTATCATGTACACATCTGTTAGCATAATTTCTCAAAAACGTAGGTTTCTTGGGTAGGCCAAAATTCTGCTTGCTAGGTTTCATGTTATTATTATAAAATAGATAGAAAAATTACTTCTGCAATAATGCCTGTATCCATTTTTCTTAAGGTGCTGAAAGAAAGAATCTCATTTAAAAGAGTTGAGTTCAGTAAAAATTGTAATTTAAAGAAAACACACTCCATTTTATATGGAACCAAAGTAAAAACTATAGGACCTTTTAAAAATTATATGGGTTTTGGAATTCCTTTTATTGCATATTGTAAAACTTAAATTTAAAATGTCCCCATGCAAATATCAAGGAATTTTAAGATGAACCTCTACAAAAATGCAGCTGAGTTCATCTTAAAATGCTCTCCTGAAAAAGAAAAAAACTGCATATAATCTGTATTGTCACCTCTTACTTGCTTTTCAATAATCAAATAGAAAAGTATACCACAGTACCATTCCTCAAAAATTAATGTATATATATATCAAAAGAAGTAATATAGAGGAAAATATTTATTCCAATAAAGGCAATTCTTCAGGAAATAACAGAAATGAACATAAAGCAACAACTGTCCTCACCACTGTGTCCCAACAGAGAACAGAGACATTGAACCCCAGCTCTCCAGCACCCCAGTCTCCTGATCAAGCAGGTTAGCATCTTTATTATACCATAATTGCTAATGATTAATAAAATATAAATATGTTAAATATTTCAAACCTGGTCATTTTGAAAAGTCATGATGCAGTCACTTGCTAGAATATATCATTTTTTTCAATCTCTTTTTAACCCCAATTTTATGTCAGACTTTAATGGATGAAGGAGTATTTTTATTTTCATGTTTTAATGCACAAGCGGTCCTGTTCAGAATGAAAGTTTAAAACTTTGAGGTTTTCACATAACATTGTCACCCTCCCCAAAGATTATCTATTGTTGCACTTCTCCAATCCTCTTTATAATGGAGACGATTGGAGTGTAGAGCATTGAACCCATCAACATATCTTGCCTAGCAGGTGTGTGGTACTTTTACAAAGGCAAATTGTTTTTGAGCTAGGGAAAAAGGAAAATAAATGAAAATTGTTTGTAGGTTGTCAGTCTTATATATGCAGTGTTGAAGCCTTCATTAAAATGTTAGGCGCAATTAGTGTCTCTAGCATAAATCTGACTGTGTAGAAAAACTAATTAGATGTTTAGGTGATCATTCTTGCATTTATCTTGTTTGCTGCAATATTGTGATTACACAGTAATTTACATATTTTCCTAAGAAAACACACCAAATTATTCATTACAATTGATATGGAAATACTTGAGGTAAAACTACAAATTCCAAAGAAACATGTGGTAGTGAGATAATTAGAGTTCTTTTGATGTGAGAACACTTCTTTTACTTTGACTTTTTGACAGTTAATAATATGTTTGGTGCTAGGTCATACAAGTTGTTTAATTGCATAATGAAGATTCCCAGGATCTTTTCCTCCTATTTTCTTTACGTATCCTTGTATGTAATGCAACACATTGGTTTTTATAATCGTATTCAAGGTTTACTAAAGCACCTACTGTGTTCACAAAGCACCTACTAGGTGCTTAGCACCAGGCAAAAGTTTGCTGTCCAAAAGAGGACAACCCAGTGAATCTATTCATTTCACCTCCCCACAGCTAACACTGACTCAGGACCCTCCACATTTTCTGTGTATGTGGTCAGATTGGGTATTGATATATTCAACCTGTTATTGACCATTTGCCTACAGAAAATATGAAAGCCTTGTCCCTAATAGATTTTCTCTAAGAAATGTATATTTATTGCCCTTTTTATAGGCAAGTTATGTTATATAATCATAGCCTTAGGTTAAGAAATAGGTGAATACAGTTGAGAAGAATACAGTTTTATTTGTGCCATCAATATAATTTTTATTAAAGGTCTTTTTGTTTGCTTTCTGCTTTTGCTTTTGTAGTGTTAGCTTTCAAGTTTCAAGTGAGCATATCTTAGCTCTTGGTTACTCTTCTTGTGATGATAAATATAATATAATTCAAGAGTCAGGAGTAAAATTACCACGTCTACATTGTGGTTCTGCAGAACATGAATTCTTATAAGATTTTCACCATTGACACAATGCAGCAAAAAATAAATTTAAAAAAAAAAGGACTAAGTTGAGAAAATGCTCAGCTTTTCCTGCTGCCATTCTAAAGAAGAAAGTAAGCCTGCTTTTAATAATGTTTATTATAGAGTTTTGTTTTTTCCAGGTCATAGAATTATAAAGTCTGTTTCAATGTTGAATAAAGATTAAAACTTTTTAAAGTTTTGATAAAAATGTATCTCAGTTGTAGTATATAGTATTTTTAAAGAAAACAATGTGCAAAAAGATTTTCATATCAAAGCATTCTCTCCTAAAATTAAATTAAAATTAAACATAAAGGTCCTTTTCACCAGTAGAATTCACCAGTCACATTAACAAATATTTCTGTGAATTTGCTATTGACAAGTCTAGTCAGTTTAATCTATGAATTGTCCTGTACCGATGAGTAGCATGGAGAGAGAAAGACTGTCAGCCTTTTCGTGGTTTTCCTCTCCTCCATGTTTTATAATCTGAACAAGGCCCAGATACTTTGTTTAAAGAGCTTGTAAAGTACTCTGTCCCCCTGAAATTAAAAGAAATTAGTAACTCAAACCCTTTTAAATTTGGAAGATTTTCCCCCTCTGAAATACCAAATTAATGAGGCTGTGCTATAAAGAACTTGCTGCAAGACAGGTGATAATTATTTCAGACTTACAAATTTCCTGGCCAGTGTTTCAACTCAGATGGAGAGGAAGTACAAATGAGTTGCCCGTATCTATAAGCACTATCTGTGGGTTAAATGTTTAGCAGGTTACAAAATGGTGGATAAATTGCCTTCCTTGGCTTTTGCATTATTTGATAAATCTCTGTTTCAACAACAAGGAATGTTAACCTAACTACCTGCCTAAAATAACACTTATGGAACACTGCTCTAATTTTTGTCATCTTTTGCAAATGTCAGATGAGTGGATATTTCCTGAAAATGATGACCACAACCCCCATTTGGCCTCCAGCATGCAGTCTCTACTTCTGGACGAAAACTCCTGCAACACCTCACACCTGTGGCTAGAAGCCAGCAAGAAAAATGAACATGACCAGCAGACAGAGGAAACCCAGATTGTTCCAAAGGATATTTTCACTTTTTCATCAAGACCACGATCAGCACCTCATGGAAAGACTCAGAATATGTCCCCAGAGGGGTGCCCATTTATTTTGGATCTAAAAGAGGATACCAGTGTAACAAGGAGAGACACCCAATTGGAGGATGATTTTTATGGTGGTGATAGCACCGAAGAGGTACATTGCTTGATGAGTGAAATAGTTCTAAAGAACAGTTTATTGTCTCCAACTAAGCACTAAAACTAGTTGAAATGAAAGGGGAAGTCAACTGCTATTTATAAAAATGCAGCAGATTGCAGTGTTAGTCAACAGTTGCCTCAGATTGTTATGGTAACTCTAAATTGCTGCCTTTTTTATTAACAGTCAGCCATTTTCATTTTTAATTATGGAAACCAGTTTTTGGTTTGATTTTCTTTTTTCATTTTAATCTTTGCCTCACAGAGTGAGAAATAATATGCAGTTTAGTTATATGATAGCATGTCCAGTAAAATATTGGGAACACATTGTTCTAGATCTCTGGGGAAATTGTGTTGCAGTTGCTAAGCATTCTGAATTGACACTTTTCTGGCTTCCTAACTCCCCTGCCATCTTTTAACCTTAGACCTATTAGGACTCATTATTTTCCATATGGTTCCAGAATTTCAAGAGTTGTGCCAATTAAAGTTTAAGTAATGAATCATGAATTAGTGCTGGGACTTGCCTTACAGGAGGTTTTCTGTTTGCAATTATTTAGAATACAACTATATCTCATAAATCAGTAAATTCATAAAAAGTTTTTTAATAACTAATTAAATATCAAACTGAATGTAGTTCTGAAACATTTATTTAAAACTTAATATAAAAAAATTTAATATAACTCTTTTTCCCCATATGAAATGAATTTGTGAAATTCCTTTAGCGTTGTTCTTTAATAATAGGCATTTATATCTTCTAGAAAAAATAATTATCTTAAAAGCAGATTATAGTTAAGTTATGGTTTAGTGAAATTATACAAATCATTTATATGTAGAAATTATAGAAATAATCAGAAAAACTTTTTTTGTATGCTTACAAAACTTTTTTTTAACAACTGTATCTGATTAAGAATACCCCTTTCAACAGTGGGATATAGATTAAGTCCACAGCTCCTACCTTCAGAGCCAGTTGAGAATATGGTGAGATTGTTCAGGCAGTAATTATGGTTTTTTGCAACCTTTAATGAGTTTCTGTAGCAAAGTGCATGGGGAAATCCTTTTTTATAACCTCCTTACTTCTGAGTGTGATGAAACTATCAGTCATACCAAACATAAACCTACTACAAACCCCTTTATGCATAAATGCATAAACAGTACATTTTAAATGTGCTGTGAACAACTTTATCCCTTTCACCCTACATAAAATTAAGCTATAAAACTGTAAAATGAATATGTCTTCAGCATCTAGTATTGCCCCCATCCCAGCTGTCAATTCTTATACAGTATTAATTGGCTAATCTGATAAATCATACCATTTTGTTAATGGGGTAGGCCCATCCCCTTCCCATGTGCACAGCTTACCTAACTCAAAAGAATTACTGTGATGGGGGCGATGTCATGGCAGGTAGGAAATAATAGTTCTCTGGAAAACTTTGAGGGAAGTATTATGTAGAAACAGCCCTTTAAATAACACCCCATGAGGAACTTACCTCTCCACCTATATGAAGGAAGAGCCTTGAGAAGAAGCAATAGAGCTTTATGGGAAAATGAAGAATACTAGTTCTGAATATTTTAATTTGCTATCACTTTATGAGCTTTCTTTTGCTACTAGCTACTCTACTTCTGACATCCTTCAATATTTATTGTGCAGACATGTACTTGTTACCAACTACATGAAATTGAAAATTAATTTATCATGCATTTTCAAAGCTCTGATTGGCATAGCTCTCTGGTCACCCCTGTGCCAAGACCATCAGAATATGGCTTGCGTCTGCAGTGGGACGATATCATTGCTAACACCTGCCCTGGCCCACCTTTAGTCAGAGCCTACTAAGAGTGGCAGCCAGAGAGGGGGCAGAAGCCTTGCCATGTTATGCAAGCTTTGAGGTTTGCTGTTAGAGGCAATAGCAAGATACAAACTAAAATACAGATGACTAACAGAAGTGCTAGGCTATATTTAAACAAGTTCTAGAATTTGTAATGATCCCTTTTTTATCAAATTGGTTTTTTGGGAGCTTTTTGTAAATTCTTTTTCTGTAGGATTATTTCTCCCATTTATTATATGTCAAAGGGAAATTAGATTACATATTTTATTTTATTTATTTTTTAAGAATAAGTTTTAATTTAATTTGTCAAAATTACAAAACACTTCCTTTGTTTTGCTCTCAAAATACAGTGAATCTGCCTTCATGTTCTGGATGCTTAGTTTTTTGTTTTTTGGGGGGTTTTTTGTTAATTTTTTTTTGAGTATAATTGCTTTACAATGTTGTGTTAGTTTCTGCTATACAATGAAGTGTGTCAGCTTTATGTATACATATATCCCCTCACTCTTGGACCTCCCTCCCACCCCCCCATCCCACCCATCTACAGATTACATATCTTAAATATTTACTTACATATAGTCTTTGAAGAAAAATCAGTTGATTTAGGCATTCTTACTATTGTTGCATTATTTTATTTATTTATTTATTTTTAAACTTGCCTTTCTTTTCTTTTCTTTTAATTAATTAATTTATTTTGGCTGCACCAGGTCTTAGTTGCGGCACTCAGGATCTTCATTGCGGTGTGCGGGATCTTTTTTTTAGTTGCGCCATACGAACTCTTAGTTGCAGCATGCATGTGGGATCTGGTTCCCTGACCAGGGATTGAACCGGGCCCCCTGCACTGGGAGCTTGGAGTCTTACCCACTGGACCACATAGGAAGTCCCTAGTTGCATTATTGTAGAATGTTATATCGTTAGAGTAACACTATTATATCTAAGGAAAACAATGTCATGCTATAAATAATGGTGGACAAATGAGTAATAATTGCATTACTTATTATGCTTGAAGTTTATAACTTGTAGTTAAAAGACTTTACTTGATGTTAGACCATTTGAATATTTTTAAAGGGAAATTAGATGTATTCAGAAGCAAAAAACTAGGCACAATCATGGTATTATGATAGAGAAAAAATACACATATGACAGTAAAGACTAATTAAAATAAGCTTTCAGTGACTGTAGTTTAAGTCCCTAATAATCAGTTCACATTTGAGATCTTCATCAGTGTGAGAGCCTTAAAAGTATGGGGTTTTTTTGCATATTCTCATCTTAGTCTTGGCTTTACTATATATTTTATTCCCTAGGCAGACATATATACTAATTTTCCTGACATTCAATTAATTTTGAATTTGTACTTCTTATCTGAAAAGCACACTATGGAAATGTATCTGCTGGTGAGTTATAAAATCAAGACTACCACGTAAAATGAATTATCTAGGAAAGCTGTTAAAACAGAGTACCTTTCATACAATTGCAGCTTCTGAAAGAAAAAAAAAAAGCATGTTACTATTATCATCTCTGTTTTGTATTTTATGCCATTATTCCCAACGTGGCTTTGGGTATATATACCTGGTTGGTGATTTGAAATACTTAGCTTTATATTAGTATTTTATTACTTCTGTAATTCAATTTTTTATCTAGAAATATAGTCATTTGCTTCCTTTTTTTTGTTTGTTTATTTGTTTTGTTTTGTAGGTTTTGGCCCTACGGCCAAATAAGGATTTTTCTGTGGAAGCATAATGCCATCTAGTTACCATGTCAGTGTGGTTGGTTGTAATTTGGACGTAGAAATGTAGAAATATTGATAGAAATTATTGTGAGCTCTATGAATCAATATATTGAATTTGGACCTAACAATAGTAGGACACTTAATAATAGCTAGTGCCATTAGGACTTAATAATAATTGGACACTTAATAATAGTTGGTGCCATTAGGCAAAGCATTATATACGCCTACAGGGGAATTAGTTACTACTTGTGACACCATTTTATAGATGAACAGAGTAAGGGCCAGAACAGTGACATAGCTTGTTCAAGGTCATATGGCCGAGCAAGATGAACTGGAACTGAACTTGGGCACATTTCCTTAACTCTTTTTTTTTTTTTTAATTTTTCTTTTATTTATTTTTGTATACAATAGGTTCTTATTAGTTATCCATTTTATACATATTAGTGTATACATGTCAATACCAATCTCCCAATTCATCCCACCACCACCACCACCACCACCACTTTCCCCCCTTGGTGTCCATACATTTGTTCTCTGCATCTGTGTCTCGATTTCTGCCCTGCAAACCAGTTCATATGTACCATCTTTCTAGGTTCCACATATATGCGTTAATATATGATATTTGTTTTTCTCTTTCTGACTTACTTCACTCTGTATGACAGTCTCTAGATCCATCCACATCTCAACAAATGACCCAATTTCATTCCTTTTTATGGCTGAGTAATATTCCATTGTATATATGTACCACATCTTCTTTATCTGTTCATCTGTCAATGGGCATTTAGGTTGCTTCCATGTCCTGGCTATTGTAAATAGTGCTGCAGTGAACATTGGGGTGCATGTGTCTTTTTGAATTATGGATTTCTCAGGGTATATGCCCAGTAGTGGGATTGCTGGGTCATATGGTAATTCTATTTTTAGTCTTTTAAGGAACCTCCATACTGTTCTCCATAGTGGCTGTATCAATTTACATTCCCACCAGCAGTTCAACAGGGTTCCCTTTTCTCCACACCCTCTCCAGCATTTGTTGTTTGTAGATTTTCTAATGATGCCTATTCTAACTGGTGTGAGGTGATACCTCATTGTAGTTCTGAGTTGCATTTCTCTAATAATTAGTGATGTTGAGCAGCTTTTCATGTGCCTCTTGGCCATCTGTATATCTTCTTTGGAGAAATGTCTATTTAGGTCTTCTGCCCATTTTTGCATTGGGTTGTTTGTTTTTTTGATATTGAGCTGCCTGAGCTGTTTATATATTTTGGAGATCAATCCTTTGTCTGTTGATTCATGTGCAAATATTTTCTCCCATTCTGAGGGTTGTCTTTTCATCTTGTTTGTAGTTTCCTTTGCTGTGCAAAAACTTTTAAGTTTCATTAGGTCCCATCTGTTTATATTTGTTTTTATTTCCATTACTCTAGGAGGTGGATCAAAAAACATCTTGCTGTGATTTATCTCAAAGAGTGTTCTTCCTATGTTTTCCTCTATGAGTTTGATAGTGTCTGGTCTTACATTTAGGTCTCTAATCCATTTTGATTTACTTTTGTGTATGGTGTTAGGGAGTGTTCTAATTTCATTCTTTTACATGTAGCTGTCCAGTTTTCCCAGCACCACTTATTGAAGAGACTGTCTTTTCTCCATTGTATATCCTCGCCTCCTTTGTCATAAATTAGTTGACCATATGTGCGTGGGTTTATCTCTGGGCTTTCTATCCTGTTCCATTGATCTATATTTCTGTTTTTGTGCCAGTACCATATTGTCTTGATTATTGTGGCTTTGTAGTATAGTCTGAAGCCCGGGAGCCTGACTCCTCTAGCTCTGTTTTTTTCCCTCAAGACTGCTTTGGCTATTCGAAGTCTTTTGTGTCTCCATACAGATTTTAAGTTTTTTTGTTCTAGTTCTGTAAAAAATGCCATTGGTAATTTGATAGGGATTGCATTTCATTTCAGTTATTGTATTGTTCATCTCTGTTTGCTCTTTAATTCTTCTAGGTGTTTGTTCTTTAATTCTTCTAGGTCTTTGTTAAACATTTCTTGCATCTTCTCAATCTTTGCCTCCATTCTTTTTCCGAGGTCCTGGATCATCTTCACTACCATTATTCTGAATTCTTTTTCTGGAAGGTTGCCCATCTCCACTTCATTTAGTTGTTTTTCTGGGGTTTTATCTTGTTCCTTCATCTGGTACGTAGCCCTCTGCCTTTTCATCTTGTCTATCTTTCTGTGAATGTGGTTTTTGTTCCACAGGCTGCAGGATTGTAGTTCTTGCTTCTGCTGTCTGCCCTCTGGTGGATTCTAGAAATATAGTCATTTTCTCCAAACTCTAATCAGATACTAAAGTAGATAGTTGCAAAGCTAGGCAATTTTTCTTACGTAACAGTCCAAACTAGAACATTTGAGCCAAAAAATTTTCCATATTTGAACATGAATTATGTGGACTGACTACTTATAGTGTTCAAATTAGCTAGTAGCTTCTAGATCTTCTCTTCATCTAACTCTGTTAAGACCTGTAAAACAAATTTACAAACAGCAGATTAAAAGGACCATTTTAGTCCTTCCTCTCAGCTTTCCTGGTATTGTTGCTTTCAAGGTTTTTTTTTAGCACTCAGTAAACTATTTCATTTCATTGTTTTTTTCCACTCACCCCTACATGCTTGACTAGCAATTCTGAATAACATTCTCACACACATTTACATACACACAATAGAAATGATATTTACTCCACATGAGGCCAGTTATATTTCTGTGTAGCCTTTAAAAAACTTTAAATGTCAATTTGTTTGAAAAAAATGGAAGAATTCTATTTTGAATGTATTGCTTGCATTTTTAGTTCTGTATATCATGAATTACAACATAACATACTCTCTAAACCTACCAGGCAAATTTAATATTTATTTTTATGTGAGTAATTATTTTAGGCTGTTCACGCCTACATATCTTTATTGTTATCTTTTGAAGCTTTCTTCTTCCCTGAAAAAGTTCGTTCCTGTAACTTGGCCCTTCATTGTTATAGGCAGGGAGAGAAGGTTATAAAACTCTTGTCTCCTTAGAATAATGTCATACAACTTTGGCTTAAAGATCAATATTTGCAGATAAGTATATACTTGGTTATAGATAGGAGTTTTCACAAGAAACCTTTGTTTTATCAGTTAAAGAGCATGAAGTCTAACTTATAAGGAAAATGTTTTTGTCTTGAACAATTAAAGGAGTCTCATCATTTTCCCCAAATACTCACATGATGATGTTTACCTGTCCAATACAGTCCCTGTAGCTTCTGCTATGATTTGTCTGTGAGGCATCATTGGCTACAGGTAAAGATGTTTACAAAAGTAATTTGCCCAAGTCCTTGTAATATCAAGCATGCTGCGAATTAGTTACTTGTTAGAAACAGTCACATCTTCCTTTCATTTTATTTGGTATTATTTTAATAGTTTCCTATTAAATTCAAGAGGCAGAAGTTAGAAATACTCCTTGGGGATGGTTGTTAGTGAAAACATTTAAGATACATTTGAATGGTCAATCTTGCTATCATCAAAGAAGAAATGATTTTTTTATTCTGTTATGACTAATATCTTTAGCTATATTTGTGCAAATAATTGTGCTCTTTAGTTGACAACCAAAGTATATACCTGTATCGGCTCTATTGTCTGCTAGTGCTGTTGTTCAGCTAAAAGGTTCTGTCAGTTCACACATTTAATCACTAAAACGTTGGACAAATGTAAAACTCCTGCTGACTCTATCTCAATTACAAATTCAAAACTGCCATCAAAAGTGTGTGTGGAATATTGCAGATGTGTTTTGTTCAGAACTTTTAAGAATGTTATGTAGATTTTTTTCTGGGTGGACTGAATTAAAAATCAGTTGAAATATAAATAAACATGATCATCCACTTTTTACAAAGGCTAAAACAGAGTTCTATCCTGACTCACTCAACATTAAAGTTGTAATACAAAGAGCCTGGGTCCCACCTGCTCCAAGTAGGTGGCCCTCCTGAGTCATTAAAATTATCTTTTTAAAATTACAACTCAGCAAGAGCTATTCGTTTTGCACATCCAAAAATTATTGTCCAAGTGCCCATCTGCATGTCCTTTTAAGAAACATAGTTCAACAGAGGAAGTGCTGGGTCCTTGGGGAAATCATTCTCATCTTCAGCGTACATATGCTGTGCTACAGTTAATCAGACAAAATCTATTGATCTTCCTGGCACTGGGCGTGATTGAATATTTAACAAACAAATGTTTCTGAGCCCAGAAGACAAACAGTTCAAGAGATTTGGACTTTTAAAAAATATATATTAAGTTAAATCAAAAACATTTTGTATTTGTTCTTCTGAGAAACAGATGAACAGATGATTGGAATATGAAAACAGCATAACAAATTCTTTACTACTCTGACAAATTATATTCACTTGCTCTGCAGGTTTTCAGTAGCTAAATGATAAACCAAAGGGGGAAAAGTGGTTATTTTTCAATTAGATTATAGTAAACTTCTTATGCATGTAACAAATGTATACGTTATTTAGTATAAAATTAATACAAAGACATGTCGAGGCCACATGTGTTATGTATGTGAAAGCAATAAACGTCATCTATACCTATATAATCTATTTTAGTAAGTCAGAAGCATTACTAAAGAAGGTTTTGCTAGTGCACCACTACTAGTAAATACTATACTATTTTTTATTCTCCATTTATTTCCTCTCTAAAATAGAAGCTGACACAACTCAAATCAACCTATTAGTCTTGTATATTGTCTTGCCTTTCCCATTTATCCTAATTCCCCTTTCAAAATCTGGGATAGACCAGAATTAGTGGTTCTGGGGCAGCCAAAATAGGCAAGCTTTTTGTGCTCTGTACAGATTCTCCAGTTATTTGTCTTTTCCATATATTTAAAATAGCATAGAAACATATTACTGTGGAAATGCAATACTACGAAGAGAATGAATACCTATTAGGGAACACAGCTCAATCTGACCATTTCTTGACCCATCTCCAAACCAGGGTATATCTTAGGAAAATGTGAGGTGAATATCCCTGTACATACTCATGAATAGTTCTGTGTATATAATCACTGCTCATGCCAAGCAAAAAGAAATACACCTGAGTAAACTTACAGAAGGAAGAAAAGTGCTCTGATCCACTTACAGGTGGAAAAAATACACTTCTTATCAAATGTATTGATTTTTAAAGCGTTTTTTAAATGATCTAGCAAACATCAGGCTGTCCATGCATTCTTCTAAATCCTCATAATAGTACATCTGAAACTCTCTGCTATTAGACTTTATGCCTCTCGAGGGCAGTGTCCTTTTTCTTCTTACCTGTGTATCTTATATAGTCCCTAGAAAAGGCCTTACACATAGTAGTAGCTTAATAACTATTTATTGAACTAATGTTTATTGTAAAAGCTCCTAATTTCTACTTATGTCATGTACAAAATGGAATCCCAGAGTGATCCAGAGATTCTAGTCCAAAGAGTTATAATTATACCTTTTCCCCTTAGCCAGCCTGTTTTTAGGGGCAATCTGTTTTAAATCCACCGTACATGTGCTTATTTTTTACTGTGAAAATATGATGTAAACGAATAAGTAGAGGGTATTCTGGTCACAGAAATCCCACTGTCAATTGTATATAACAATTATAGGAAATTAAACTGGAATTTTTTTTTTTATGTTGGAGAAGATACAGCACTGTCTAGCAACCAGACTGAATTTTTAAAAATCTATCCTAGTTCCACCAGTACCTTCTTAAAACCAAGGCCTGGAAGATGTTTGTTCTGTTTTCTGTTTACCTTTCTTTAGAAAATTGGCTAAACTTTTATTCTCTTTTCGTCTGTGTGAAACAAAAATTGCAAGAGTCACCACTCCATTACCTAGTAATTCAGAACACTAGGCATTTTTCAGGTCTCTTGCACTCTTTCCAGTTTTCTGCCTGAAGGCAGAGTTCTTCAATCATGTGAACATCCTCAGGGTTCCCAGGATGTGGTGAGGGACAAGCTCACTTAGTAAATGTACAGCAAAGAGAGTTGCGCAGTGCCTGCAGCTCAGGCCTCTGTCACAAGGGCGGAAATATTCGTCTCTCTCTTATTTTTCCACTTGGGACATAAACTAAGGTCCCATGGATTGACACCCAATCACCATCTTTTCTTTCCCCTATCTGGGACTCTGAATAATAAATCTCTCCATCATTTATAAAGAAATATACGTATCAGAAGATCAAGCCAGCATAGACACAGAAAATAAGGCCCAGAATGAATACCAAGAAGAAATGTTTGTAAAAGATCCTTAGACACTCTGCAATTTTTTCTTTACTACAGATAGGCAAGCTGTTTCTTAGGAGAGGTTCTTACACCCAAGTGTACCTTTCTTGAGACCGCAGTTGTCTGATAATCCCAACTGCTTTCCATAAGAAAGGAAAATCGTAACATGACTAGGGTTAAGAATTGCAGACTCCATGTAAAAGCTTTCCAGAGTCACTAAGTACAACATACTCTGCCTTCTACAGAACTCTCAAATCAGTCCAGCCTCCGTCATCACCACCACTGAATTAACGCAAGTCACCTCAGCATTTCTAATCATTCCAGTTTAATAGTCTCCTAATTGGCCTCCCTCACTACTTTACTACTATCTCCACAGACACTTCAGACACACCACAAACAATATCCACACAAACTCATTCCCATACCTTCTATTTTGTGCCGTCATGACATTCTCCTCCACCAAATCACTCAGTGACCCCTTGTCTTTGGGATACAGTCCCTGGATGGCAGGGATTAACTTTTGGCCTACCATTATATTCCTAGCATCTGCAGCACATAGAGCAATATGTAGCCCGTGATGAGGAAGAAAGGAAGAGAGGCAGAACAATGACAGACACACAGACAGATAGATCCCTTCTAATTAAAAGTTTTGATAAATTCCTCTCTTGTCTTGTGCCCAACATAAAGCAGGCTCTCTCACCGTTACACATACTTCACTTGTACTGAAATGGAAATTTCACCTTAGATAGTGATCTGTACCTTGAGGTGTATGATGACCGAACATTCAGGAAGAAGCTGAACAGTTCAATCAGTCATTCAAATATTTTGTTTAAAAATGCCAAATTTGGGGAATAACCAGATGTTTGGTTCTGTATGGCTATAAATGAAAGGATAGTGGAATAGCTTACTGAAACAGAAAGTAAGATAGTACAGTCTCAGACATCAAATAATGTCTTTAAATGTACTCTGCTTTTGTTGATTTTTTTCTGTTCTAAGTTTGTTTATTATATATTTAAACAGATAAGACAAGTTAGAAAAATCTCATGACAAGTATAAGCAATTATCACATTAGTTTTTTCTTTAAATTTATTGTTTTATCGCAGAAAAATATCTACCAACTGAAATAACACTGTGTTTCTCTTTTTCCTTATTTACCATCATGGCCATTGATTTTTTTGTTTGTAATTGCTCCTTTCTCAGATTTTAAAAATTAGAATTTTTAGGGATAATTCCAGAACTGTACATTAGTGAAATGTTTCTAGCTTTTATTTTCAGCTTTCCAAATAATTATATTTGGTGAGGTTCATGTCTTGTGGAAAAATACTTTCTATAATTGAAATTTTCACGTAAGAAAAATATTTCACAAAACATGCTGTATTATCTATTGCTCTTGAACAGTAAAACTTTCGTACAAAAATGTAAGGCAAAAATACTTTGATAGACCAGCTTGTTTTAAAAGTAGCATTTTCCTACATAAATAAGGTAAATGCTATAAGTTCCAGTTCTTTCTTCTCTCATGGAGTTAGCTTATCAGGAAGCCAAAGTATACAATTCCTAAGTTTTAGGTAACTTCTTATGGATCCTCTTCTTTTTCATACTTTCTTTGGAATGAATATATTTGAGCAACTATTTCCTAAATGTACTCTTGTTACTCAGTGGTAAAAAACATGCTTTACCAAGACCAGAGGCAAACATAGCAGGGCATCTTAGCAAATGATTTATGCCTGTTTGCATTGCTGTTTTTAGTTTATTTTTTTTTTGCAGAATAAAATAGTATATATATATATATAAGTATATGTATGTGTACTTTGCTTTATTCAGAGAATACATGAACTTGTTAAGAACTTGTACTCAGTAACTTATTCACCACAAGTTTCAGCTCAAAATGATTTCACTTTGTTCCTCTTTGTAGGGTAACCACAGGGTCCAGGGTTCAACCGGCCCAACAACTAGTCCTCCAAGGTTAACTCAGTTAACATTAGAGAGTGTGCTGGGGAAGACTGCGAGGTGGACAAGTAAAGGATATCTAAAAAATTCCTACACAGAAGCAGGAGCATCAGAAAACCAGAATTCCTTGGCAAAGCAGATAGATAAAAAAGACTTTGAAACGAGTTTGGTGCCTACACCATGCCTTTCTCCCCCTGGAAGAAGGAGTGAATCCTCTCCAAAAATTCCAAGTCCTGTTATCAAAGCAAAGGACCTACCAACCCATCAAGTGTCATCTTCAATATACAACATCTCTCTACAGGAAATTTCAGGGGAGAAGTTGAAACCGATTCCTGAAGTATCTGTAAGTGGTTTCATTCTGGTTTATATATGTGGGCAATACATACTGCTGCGTTCTGTTCTGTACCACTTTGCACACATTTGCACCAGTATCTATTTTTCATCATTTGGGTGATCAGTAATGTATTTTCTTTTTTTTTTAACATCTTTATTGGAGTATAATTGCTTTACAATGGTGTGTTAGTTTCTGCTTTATAACAAAGTGAATCAGCTATACATATACATATATCCCCATAGCTCCTCCCTCTTGTGTCTCCCTCCCACCCTCCTTATCCCACCCCTCCAGGCAGTCACAAAGCACCAAGCTGATCTCCCTGTGCTATGCGGCTGCTTCCCACTAGCTATCTATTTTGGTAGTATGTATAAGTCCATGCCACTCTCTCACTTCGTCCCAGCTTACCCTTCCCCCTCCCTGTGTCCTCAAGTCCATTCTCTACATGTGCATCTTTATTCCTGTCCTGCCCACAGGTTCTTCATAACCTTTTTTTTTTTCTTTAGATTCCATACATATGTGTTACCATACGGTATTTGTTTTTCTCTTTCTGACTTAACTTCACTCGTATGACAGACTCCAGGTCCATCTACCTCCCTACAAATAACTCAATTTTGTATCTTTTTATGGCAGAGTAATAGTCCATTGTATATATGTGCCACATCTTCTTTATCCATTCATCTGTCGATGGACACTTAGGTTGCTTCCATGTCCTGGCTATTGTAAATAGAGCTGCAGTGAACGTGGTACATGTGTCTTTTTGAATTATGGTTTCCTCAGGGTATATGCCCAGTAGTGGGATTGCTGGGTCGTATGGTAGTTCTATTTTTAGCTTTTTAAGGAACCTCCATACTGTTCTGCATAGTGGCTGTATCAATTTACATTCCCACCAACAGTACAAGAGTAACACTCAGTAATGTATTTTCTTTCCTGTTTAAATGTGTTTTAGCTCAGTAGCAGCAGATGTTAAAGAGTATCTTGCACATCCCAACGATTACAGAATGCCTCATGTTTTTAATGAGAAAGATAATTATCATGATAGTTATTTTTTATTTCCCAGTTACTTCTCATAATTTGAGTCATCACTGCCTGCAAGTTATAAATGAAGATCTTATTTTTGAGCCAAAGGTTTGCCAGTAAAATTGATAGATTTTCAATAACAATCTACATTAGGAGCCATAAAAACATCATTATTCTATTCACTTTCTGGTCTCTTTGCAGCCGTTCCCCAAATAATAAATGATATGAGTGAAGGTTAACAGTAAAGCAGTGTCGTTGAATAAATCCCTAGGCTAGTTAGGTGGCTATATTCATGTCCATCAGATTGATTTTTTTCCTTCCTGTGTAAGTACTTTTCTTCCTTCAGTTCCCCCATAGCTGCCCTTAGAAACTAGAGAACAAATGAGGCTATGCAGAACAAATCACACTTATATTCCTTTTTTTTAAGCATTGAAGCTTTTTTAAAATTTGTCATGTCCTAAGTATTCTGTGTGTGTTACAGTGTAAAATTTTGGTTCAATTATGTTCTAAGCATGTTAGAGTGGATTACCTAGTGCAGATAATAGACATATACATCATTACCATCAACTAATATTTCTTTATTTTATTTATTTTTTATTCCTTGGGATTTTGATAGGGATTGCATTGAATCTGTAGATTGCTTTAGGTAATATGGACATTTTAATGTCCGTATGTTAATTCGTCCAATTCATGAGCACGGAATATCTTTCCATTTATTTGTGTCTTCAACTTCTTTCAACAATGTCTTATAGTTTGCAGATCTTTCACCTCCTTGTTTAAATTTATTCCTAGGTATTTTATTCTTTTTGTTGTGATTGTCAATGGGATTGTTTTCTTAATTTTTCTTTTTTATAGCTCATTGTTAGCATACAGAAATGCAACAGATTTTTTTGTATGCTGATTTTGTACCCTGCAACTATACCGTATTTGTTTATTATTTCTAATGTTTTTTTGGTGGAGTCTTAAGGATTCTCTCTATATAAAATCATGTCATCTGCAAATAGTGACAGTTTGACTTCTTCCTTTCTAACTGGTATGCCTTTTCTCTCTTTTTATTGCCTAATTGCTCTGGCTAGGACTTCCAATACTGTGTTGAATAAGAGTGGTGAGAGTGGGCATCCTTGTCTTTTTCCTGATTTTAGAGGGATAGCTTTCAGTTTTTCACCATTGAGTGTGATGTTAGCTGTGAGTTTGTCATATATGACTTGTATTATGTTGAAGTATGTTCTTTCTATACCTATTTTATTGAGAGTTTTTATCAGAAATGGGTGTTGAATCTGGTCAAATGCTTTCTCTGCATCTACTGAGATGATCATATGCTTTTTATCCTTTGTTTTATTAATGTGGTATATCCCATTTATTTACTTGTGAATGTTGAGCCATGTTTGCATCCCTGGAATAAGCCCCACTTTATCATGGAATATGGTCCTTTTAACGTATTGCTGTATTTGGTTGGCTAATATTTTGTTGACGATTTTTGCATCTATGTTCATCAAAGATATTGGTCTGTAATTTTCTTTTTTTGTGTTGAGTTTGTCTGGTTTTGGCATAAGGGTAATGTTGGCTTCGTAAAATGAGTTAGGAATCATTCCTTCCTCTTTAATTTTTTGAAGAGTTTGAAAAGGATAGGTATTAAATCTTCTTTGAATATTTGACAGAGTTCACGTGTGAAGCCATCTCGTCCTGAACTTTTCTTTTGGGGAGGTTTTTGATTAATGTTTCAGTCTTTTTATTAGTGATCAGTCTATTCAGATTTTCTGTTTCTCCATGATTCAGTCTTGGAAGGTTGTATGAATCTAAGAGTTTGTCCATGTCTTAAGTTGTCTAATTTGTCGGCATAATATGTCTAATTTGTTGTTCATAATATTCTCTTATAATCCTTTGTCTTTCTGTGGTATATCTTACTTATCCTCTTTCATTTCTGATTTTATTTATCACAGCCTTCTGTCTTTTTTTCTTAGTGAGTTTAGCTAAAGGTTTGTCAATTTTGTTTATCTTTTCAAAGAACCAGCTCTTAGTTTGACTGACATTTTCTATTGTCTATTTTTTTAATTTTTTAATTGTATTTTATTTCTTTTTTTATACAGCAGGTTCTTATTATTCAACAATTTTATACACATCAGTGTATACATGTCAACCCCAATCCCCCAATTCATCACACCACCATCCCCACCCCCCCACGGCTTTCCCCCCTTGATGTCCATACGTTTGTTCTCTACATCTCTGTCTCAACTCCTGCCCTGCAAACCGGTTCATCTGTACCATTTTTCTACATTCCACATACATGTGTTAATATACGATATTTGTTTTTCTCTTTCTGACTTACTTCACTCTGTATGACAGTCTCTAGATCCATCCACATCTCAACAAATGACCCAGTTTCGTTCCTTTTTATGGCTGAGTAATATTCCATTGTATATATGTACCACATCTTCTTTATCCATTCATCTGTCGATGGGCATTTAGGTTGCTTCCATGACCTGGCTATTGTAAATAGTGCTGCAATGAACATTGCATTGCATGTGCCTTTTTGAATTATGGTTTTCTCTGGGTAATGCCCAGTAGTGGGATTGCTGGGTCATATGGTAATTCTATTTTTACTTTTTTAAGGAACCTCCATACTGTTCTCCATAGTGGCTGTATCAATTTACATTCCCACCAACAGTGCAAGAGGGTTCCCTTTTCTCCACACCCTCTCCAGCGTTTGTTGTTTGTAGATTTTCTGATGATTCCCATTCTAACTGGTGTGAGGTGATACCTCACTGTAGTTTTGATTTGCATTTCTCTAATAATTAGTGATGTTGAGCAGCTTTTCGTGTGCTTCTTGGCCATCTGTATGTCTTCTTTGGAGAAATGGCTATTTAGGTCTTCTGCCCATTTTTGCATTAGGTCGTTTGTTTCTTTAATATGGAGCTGCATGAGCTGTTTATATATTTTGGAGATTCATCCTTTGTCCATTGATTCATTTGCAAATATTTTCTCCCATTCTGAGGGTTGTCTTTTCATCTTGTTTATGGTTGCCTTTGCTGTGCAAAAGCTTTGAAGTTTCATTAGGTCCCACTTGTTTATTTTTGTTTTTATTTCCATTACTCTAGGAGGTGGATCAAAAAACATCTTGCTGTGATTTATCTCAAAGAGTGTTCTTCCTATGCTTTCCTCTAAGAGTTTGATAGTGTCCAGTCTTACATTTAGGTCTCGAATCCATTTTGAGTTTATTTTTATGTATGGTGTGAGGGAGTGTTCTAATTTCATTCTTTTACATGTAGCTGTCCAGTTTTCCCAGCACTACTTATTGAGGAGACTGTCTTTTCTCCAATGTATATCCTTGCCTCCTTTGTCATAAATTAGTTGACCATAGGTGTGTAGGTTTATCTCTGGGCTTTCTCTTTTGTTCCATTGATCTAAGTTTCTGCTTTTGTGCCAGTACCATATTGTCTTGAATACTGTAGCTATGTAGTATAGTCTGAAGTCAGGGAGTCTGATTCCTCCCACTCCATTTTTTTCCCTCAAGATTGCTTTGTCTCTTTGGGGTCTTTTGTGTCTCCATACAAATTTTAAGATTATTTGTTCTAGTTCCGTAAAAAATGCCATTGGTAATTTGATAGGGATTGCATTGAATTTGTAGTTTGCTTTGGGTAGTAGAGTCATTTTCACAATATTGATTCTTCCAATCCAAGAACATGGTATATCTCTCCATCTGTTGGTATCATGGTTAATATCTTTCATCAGTGTCTTATAGTTTCCTGCATACAGGTCTTTTGTCTCCCTAGGTAGGTTTATTCCTAGGTATTTTATTCTTTTTGTTGCAATGGTAAATGGGAGTGTTTCCTTAATTTCTCTTTCAGATTTTTCATCATTAGTATATGGGAATGCAAGAGATTTCTGTGCATTAATTTTGTATCCTGCAACTTTACCCAATTCATTGATTAGCTCTGGTAGTTTTCTGGTGGCATTTTTAGGATTCTATGAATAATATCATGTCATCTGCAAACAGTGACAGTTTTACTTCTTCTTTTCCAACTTATATTCCTTTCCTTTCTTTTTCTTTTCTAATTGCCATGGCTAGGACTTCCAAAACTATGTTGAATAATAGTGGTGAGAGTGGACATCCTTGTCTTGTTCCTGATTTTAGAGGAAATGTTTTCCATTTTTCACCATTGAGAATGATATTTGCTGTGGGTCCGTCATATATGGCCTTTATTATGTAGAGGTAGGTTCCCTCTATGCCCACTTTCTGGAGAGTTTTTATCATAAATGGGTGTTGAATTTTCTCAAATGCTTTTTCTGCATCTATTGAGATGATCATATAGTTTTTATTCTTTAATTTGTTAATATGGTGTATCACATTGATTGATTTGTGTATATTGAAGAATCCCCCACTTGATCTTGGTGTATGATCCTTTTAATGTGTTGTTGGATTCTGTTTGCTAGTATTATGTTGAGGATTTTTGCGTCTATATTCATCAGTGATATTGGTCTGTAATTTTCTTTTTTTGTAGTATCTTTGTCTGGCTTTGGTATCAGGGTGATGGTGGCCTCATAGAATGAGTTTGGGAGTGTTCCTTCCTCTGAAATTTTTTGGAAGAGTTTGAGAAGGATGGGTGTTAGCTCTTCTCTAAATGTTTGATAAAATTCACCTGTGAAGCCATCTGGTCCTGGACTTCTGTTTGTTGGAAGATTTTTAATCACAGTTTCAATTTCATTACTTGTGATTGGTCTGTTCGTATTTTCTATTTCTTCCTGGTTCAGTCTTGGAAGGTTATACCTTTCTAAGAATTTGTCCATTTCTTCCAGGTTATCCATTTTATTGGCATAGAGTTGCTTGTAGTAGTCTCTTAGGATGCTTTGTATTTCTGTGGTGTCTGTTGTAACTTCTTGTTTTTCATTTCTAATTTTATTGATTTGAGTCCTCTCCATCATTTTCTTGGTGAGTCTGGCTAATGGTTTATCAATTTTGTTCATCTCCTCAAAGAACCAGCTTTTAGTTTTATTGATCTTTACTATTGTTTTGTTTGTTTCTATTTCATTTATTTCTGATCTGATCTTTATGATTTCTTTCCTTCTGCTAACTTTGGGTTTTGTTTGTTCTTCTTTCTCTAGTGCCTTTAGGTGCAAGTTTAGCTTGTTTATTTGAGATTTTTCTTGTTTCTTGAGGTAGGCTTGTATAGCTATAAACTTCCCTTTTAGAACTGCTTTTGCTGCATCCCATAGGTTTTGGGTCTTCCTGTTTTCATTGTCATTTGTCTCTTGGTAGTTTTTGATTTCCTCTTTGATTTCTTCAGTGATCTCATGGTTATTTAGTAACATAGTGTTTAGCCTCCATGTGTTTGTGTTTTTTACGTTTTTTTCCCTGTAATTCGTTTCTAGTCTCATAGTGCTGTGGTCAGAAAAGATGCTAGATATCATTTCAATTTTCTTAAATTTACAGAGGTTTGATTTGTGACCCAAGATGTGATCTATCCTGGAGAATGTTCCATGTGTACTTGAGAAGAAAGTGTAATCTGTTGTGTTTGGATGGAATGTCCTATAAATATCAATTAAATCTATCTGGTCCATTGTGTCATTTAAAGCTTCTGTTTCCTTATTTATTTTCATTTTGAATGATCTGTCCATTGGTGTAAGTGAGGTGTTAAAGTCCCCCACTATTATTGTATTACTGTTGATTTCCTCTTTGGTAGCTATTAACAGTCGCCTTATGTATTGTGGTGCTCCTATGTTGGGTGCATATATACTTATAATTGTTATAACTTCTTCTTGGATTGGTCCCTTGATCATTATGTAGTGTCCTTCCTTGTCTCTTGTAACATTCTTTATTTTAATGTCTATTTTATCTGATATGAACATTGCTACTCCAGCTTTCTTTTGATTTCCATTTGCATGGAATATCTTTTTCCATCCCCTCACTTTCAGTCTGTATGTGTCTCTAGGTCTGAAGTGGGTCTCTTGTAGACAGCATATATATGGGTATTGTTTTTGTATCCATTCAGCAAGCCTGTGTCTTTTGGTTGGAGCATTTAATCCATTCACAGTTAAGGTAATTATCAATACTTCTCTTCTCTTGTGTTTCCCACTTAGAGAAGTTCCTTTAGCATTTGTTGTAGAGCTGGTTTGGTGGTGCTGAATTCTCTTAGCTTTTGATTGTCTGTTAAGCTTTTGATTTCTCCATCGAATCTGAATGAGATCCTTGCTGGGTAGAGTAATCTTGGCTGTAGATTCTTCCCTTTCATCACTTTAAGTATATCATGCCACTCCCTTCTGGCTTGTAGAGTTTCCGCTGAGAAATCAGCTGTTAACCTTATGGGAGTTCCCTTGTATGTTATTTGTCGTTTTTCCCTTGCTGCTTTCAATAATTTTTCTTTGTCTTTAATTTTTACCAATTTGATTACTATGTGTCTCGGTGTGTTTCTCCTTGGGTTTATCCTGTATGGGACTTTCTGCGCTTCCTGGACTTGGGTGGCTATTTCCTTTCCCATGTTAGGGAAGTTTTCGACTATAATCTCTTCAAATATTTTCTCGGGTCCTTTTTCTCTCTCTTCTCCTTCTGGGACCCCTATAATGCAAATGTTGCTGTGTTTAATGTTGTCCCAGAGGTCTCTTAGGCTGTCTTCATTTCTTTTCATTCTTTTTTCTTTATTCTGTTTCGCAGCAGTGACTTCCACCATTCTGTCTTCCAGGTCACTTATCCATTCTTCTGCCTCATTTATTCTGCTATTGGTTCCTTCTAGTGTAGTTTTCATTTCAGTTATTGTATTGTTCATCTCTGTTTGTTTGTTCTTTAATTCTTCCAGGTCTTTGTTAAACATTTCTTGCATCTTCTCAGTCTTTGCCTCCATTCTTTTTCCAAGGTCCTGGATCATCTTCACTTTCATGATTCTGAATTCTTTTTCTGGAAGGTTGCCTATCTCCACTTCATTTAGTTGTTTTTCTGGGGTTTTATCTTGTTCCTTCATCTGGTACATAGCCCTCTGCCTTTTCATCTTGTCTTTCTGTGAATGTGGTTTTTGTTCCACAAGCTGCAGGATTGTTGTTCTTCTTGCTTCTGCTGTCTGCCCTCTGGTGGATGAGGCTAGCTAAGAGGCTTGTGTAAGTTTCCTGATGGGAGGGACTGGTGGTGGGTAGAGCTGGCTGTTGCTCTGGTGGGCACAGCTCAGTAAAACTTTAATCCGCTTGACTGCTGATGGGTGGGGCTGGGTTCCCTCCCTGTTGGTTGTTTGGCCTGAGGCAATCCAACACTGGACCCTACCCGGGCTCTTTGGTGGGGCTAATGGCGGACTCTCTGGGAGGGCTCACGCCAAGGAGTACTTCCCAGAACTTCTGTTGCCAGTGTCCTTGTCCTCCCGGTGAGACAGAGCCACCCCCCACCTCTGCAGGAGACCCTCCAACACTAGCAGGTAGGTCTGGTTCAGTCTTCCCTAGGGTCACTGCTCCTTCCCCTGGGTCCCGATGTGCACACTACTTTGTGTGTGCCCTCCAAGAGTGGAGGCTCTGTTTCCCCCAGTCCTGTCGAAGTCCTGCAATCAAATCCCACTAGGCTTCAAAGTCTGATTCTCTAGGAATTCCTCCTCCCGTTGCCAGACCCCCAGGTTTGGAAGCCTGACATGGGGCTCAGAACCTTCACTCCAGTGGATGGACTTCTGTGGTATAAGTGTTCTCCAGTCTGTGAGTCACCCACCCAGCAGTTATGGGATTTGATTTTACTGTGATTGCACCCCTCCTACCGTCTCATTGTGGCTTCTCCTTTGTCTTTGGATGTGGGGTATCTTTTTTGGTGAGTTCCAGTGTCTTCCTGTCGATGATTGTCCCGCAGCTAGTTGTGATTCTGGTGTTCTCACAAGAGGGAGTGAGAGCTCATCCTTCTACTCCGCCATCTTGTTTCCATCCCCTTTCTATTGTCTTTTTAGACTCTATTTCATTTATTTCCACTCTCATCTTTATTATTTCCTTCCTCCTGCTAAGGTTGTACTTCATTTGTTCTTTTTTTTCCTAGTTCCTTTAGGTGTAAATTTAGATAGTTTATTTGAGATTTTTCTTATATGTTGAGGTAAGCCTGTATTGCTGTAAAATTCCCTCATAGTACTGCTTTTGCTGCATCTCATAGATCTTGGTATATCATATTTTCATTTTCATTTGTCTTCAGGTAGTTTTAATTTCTTTTTTTATTTCTTTATTAACTCAGTGTTTATTCAGTATCATCTTTTTCAATCTCCACATATTTGTGATTTTTCCAGCTTTCTTCGAATAGCTGATTTCTAGTTTCATACCATTGTGATCAGAGCTGATATTTCTTAAACATTTACTATGTGCCAGTCATTGTGCCAAGCCTTTTTCCATGAAGTGTTTCATTTAATTCTCACAGTGACCCTGAGAGGTAGAAACTAGCACCATCCCCATTTTTCAGATAAGGAAAGTGAGGTTCAGAAGAGTTATACACTTTGTTTAAGGACAACAGTTAGTTGGAGAGTCACAACTTGAACCCAGATTGTCTGAATCTAGAACAATAGTGCCTGTGTCCACCATGCCATGCTGCACAAACATGTGCTAAGTCATAAAAGTGATGGCCTTTCTTCAGGAAACATCCAAAGATAAAACTGAAATGTATTTTCCTCTTTTTGTTTCTCATGCTTGCGTACATTAGTGTATGTGTGTTTGTAAGAGAATAGTAAATCACTTAACCTAACGAAAATGGATCTGTCTTATGGTCATATAGGATAGAAATGGTCAGTAATATTTTTGCATGTTTTTCATTTTTGAAAATATTTCTAAAGTGCATGTTCTTGTCCTACCCAAATGTAATTTTTTCTTTGGATATGCTAATAATTAGAATACAGCTAAGAAACTAACCTTACAGGTTTATTCTACAACAGTGTTTCACTTGACTGTAGTCAATACTGGGCTGCCAAAAACAAGTCTTTGAGAAGCATTCTAGTCCATTTTCCCCCTAATTTCTTTGCCACCACCTTCTATTAGATAGAATCTGTCATCCTATATCCAAAAGATTGTTCATTTTCAATCATTTTATCTTTCTGTAGAAATAAAACCAGAGCATGAAAATCAGCTTGGGAGTCTCAGGCACAAATGAACTTTAAGTACCTGGGCACTCAGCAAAGTACACTGGCTGTGAAAGATAGTGCTCTCTGCTAATACCAGGGAATAATGAAAGGAGGAAAGGGGCCAAAGTTAGGAGAGGAGCCTTTCCCTCACCCATTCTCTTAATTTAAGAAGCTTTTAGGATAAGACAACTCCAAAAACTACTTGGGTTATTTCAGGAGACCCTTCTAGAGCTGCTCACTGCAGATTACAAAGCACAAGGCTGACATGTGTGAGTGTTCTACACAGGAGCCCTCTGAGATATTACTATTCCATTTTACAGCTAAGGAGACTGACAGAGCAATCACTTCAATGGGATGAAAGGGAGAAGGAGCTTTATCTTTGATGAGGGGATAAAGGCACAAAGGCATTGCTTCCCTTTTGTGCAGAGAGGTTTGACTTCAGTGTCAAAGTTCAGGCTAAAAAAATTTACTCTCCAACAACCCATGTGGTCACTACAATCTGTGGCTCACATTTGTGAATGTGATAATCTCAGTTTAATAGGATATAAAATTATTGAAGCCATCGGCATTCTTCCCCATTTCAAAGTGAATTTACAATGGGAATGAAGGGTTCTTAAAGAGACGCCATTCAAAAAAAAATTCATGGTCATAGTGAAAGCATTCTAATAATTGACATTCTCTCCACTTGATGTTTGCTACCAAAAACCTGTGAAAACAAAGTTTCCTCAAAAGAGTGTTGTGTGCTTACTAATTCCACAAAGGGATTTTTCTTCAGATCCCAAAAAACCACAGGGTGACTTTTAAAAAAAAATAACTACTGAGATTTAATTCACACAGTATAGAAGTCAACTTTTTTCTTACAATATTTACAGAGTTGTGCAACCATCACTACTATCTAATTTTAGATCATTTTCATCACCCCAAAATAACCTACATACCCATTAACAGTCATTCCTCATTCCCCCTTCCCCCCAAACTCCTGGCAACCACTAATCTACTTTTTGTCACTAAGGATTTGCCTGTTCTGGACATTTCACGTAAATAGAATCATACAATATGTGGCCTTTTGTGTCTCACTTCTTTCATTTAACATTTTGTTTTCAGGGTCCATCCATGTTGTAGCATTTCATCCCTTTTTATGCAGGAATAATTTGTTATATGGATATGCCATACTTGTTTATTCATTTATCTGTTGATAGACAGTTGTTTCCACCTTTTGGCTGTTATGAATTGATGCTGATATGAACCTTCATATCAAAGTTTTTGTGTGGAGATATGTTTTCAGTCCTCTTTGGTATATACCTAGGAGTGGAATTGCTAGGTCATATGGAACTTTACATTTAACTTGTAACGAACTACCAAACTGTTTTCCAAAGTGTCTGTACCATTCTACAGTCCCACTAGCAATGGTGGGGGAGGGGAGGCAACTTCTCCACATCGTAATCAACACTTCTTATTGTCTGTCTTTTATTTAAGCCATCCTAGTGTGTGTGAAGTGGTATCTCATCGTAGTTTGGGTTTGTATTTCTCTGATCATTAAAGATATTGAGCGTCTTTTCATGTGCTTATTAGCCATTTGTGTTTCTCCTTTGGAGAAATACCTATTCAAATCTTTTGCCTATTCTTTAATTGGATTTTTTTGTCTTTTTATTGTTCAGTTGTAAGAGTTTGGATACAAATTCTTTGTCAGATATATGATATGCAAATATTTTCACTCATTCTCTAAGTTGTCTTTTCATTTCCTGATGGTGTCTTTTGAAGTTTAAAAGATTTTAATTTTGATTAAATCCTGTTTATATATTTTTTTCTATTACTTGTGCTTTTGGAATTATATCTAAGAAACTATTGCCTAATCCAAAGTCACAAAAATATACTCCTGTTTTCTTCTAAGAATTTTGTAGTTTTAGCTCTTAAATTTAATTCTATGATCATTTTGAGTTAATTTTTGTATATAGTGAGAGGTAGAGATTCAACTGCATTTTTGTGCATGTGGTTATTCAGTTGTGCTAGCACCACTGGTTAAAGGACTATTCCTTCCCTATTGAAATGTCTCACCACACTTTTTAAAAATCAGTTTACCCACACAAGTAAGGGTTTATCTCTGACCTCTCAATTCTATTTTATTTATCATATGTCTATCCTTATGCAGTACCACACTGTCTTAATTACTATAGTTTTATAGACTAGTTTTGAAATCAAGAAGAACTTTGTTCTTTCCTTTTTTTTTTGGCAGTATGCGGGCCTCTCACTGTTGTGGCCTCTCCCATTGTGGAGCACAGGCTCCGGACGCGCAGACTCAGCAGCCATGGCTCACGGCCCCAGCTGCTCCGCAGCATGTGGGATCTTCCCGGACCGGGGCACGAACCCGTGTCCCCTGCATCGGCAGGCGGACTCTCAACCACTGCGCCACCAGGGAAGCCCTGTTCTTTCTTATCTTGACTGTTTTTGCTATGCTGGGTTCCTTGCATTTCCATATGAATTTGCAGATCAGCTTATCAGTTTCAGCCAAAAAGACAGCTGGGGTAATTATAGTAATTCCCTTAAATCTATAGATCACTTTGAGGAATATTTTCATCTTAATAATATTGAGCCTTCCAATCCATAGGATGTCTTTCATTTATATGTGTTTAATTGCTTTCAGCAATATTTTATAGTTTTCAGTGTACAAGTCTAGCACTTCTTTTCTTAAGTTTATTCCTATTATATTCTTTTTGATGATACAGTGAATGTAATTTTTTCTTAATTTCATTTTTTGATTTGTTCATTGCTAGTGTGTAGAAATACAATTGATTTTTTCCCTTTTTTTTAGCATCTTTATTGGAGTATAATTGTTTTACAATGGTGTGTTAGTTTCTGCTATATAACAAAATGAATCAGCTATACATATACATTTATCCACATATCTTGTCCCTCTTGCATCTCCCTCCCACCCTCCCTATCCCACCCCTCTAGGTGGACACAAAGCACCTCGCTCATCTCCTTGTGCCATGCGTCTGCTTCCCACTAGCTATTGGTTTTTCATTTGGTAGTGTATATATGTCCATACCACTCTCTCACTTCGTCCCAGCTTACCCTTCCCCCTCCGCCTGTCCTCAGGTCCATTCTCTACGTCTGCATCTTTATTCCTGGCCTGCCTCTAGGTTCTTCAGAACCTTTTTTTTTTTTTTTTTTTGGATTCCATATATATATGTTAGTATACGGTATTTGTTTTTCTCTTTCTTACTTACTTCACTCTGTATGACATACTCTAGGTCCATCCATCTCACTACAAATAACTCAATTTCGTTTCTCTTTATGGCTGAGTAATATGCCATTGTATATATGTGCCACATCTTCTTTATCCATTCATCTGTCTATGGACACTTAGGTTGCTTCCATGTCCTGGCTATTGTAAATAGAGCTGCAGTGAACATTGTGGTACATGACTCTTTTTGAATTATGGTTTTCTCAGGGTATATGCCCAGTAGTGGGACTGCTGGGTTGTATGGTAGTTCTATTTTTAGCTTTTTAAGGAACCTCCATACTGTTCTCCATATTTGCTGTACCAATTTACATTCCCACCAACAGTGCAAGAGGGTTCCCTTTCTCCACACCCTCTCCAGCATTTATTGTTTGTAGATTTTTTGATGATGGCCAATATGACAGGTGTGAGGTGATATCTCACTGTAGTTTTGATTTGCATATCTCTAATGATTAGTGAGGTTGAGCATACTTTCACGTATTTGTTGGCAATCTATATATCTTCTTTAGAGAAATGTCTGTTTATGTCTTCTGCCCATTTTGGGATTGGGTTGTTTATTTTTTTTTTGATATTGAGCTGCATGAGCTGCTTGTATATTTTGGAGATTAATCCTTTGTCAATTGCTTCATTTGCAAATATTTTCTCCCATTCTGAGAGAGAATGTTTATGGTTTCCTTTGCTATGCAAAAGCTTTTAAGTTTCATTACGTCCCATTTGTTTATTTCTGTTTTTATTTCCATTTCTCTAGGAGGTGGGTCAGAAAGGATCTTGCTGTGATTTATGTCATAGAGTGTTCTGCCTATGTTTTCCTCTAAGAGTTTTGTAGCATCCTGCCTTACATTTAAGTCTTTAATCCATTTTGAGTTTATTTTTGTGTATGGTGTTAGGGAGTGTTCTAATGTCATTCTCTTACATGTAGCTGTCCGGTTTTACCAGCACCACTTATTGAAGAGGCTGTCTTTTCTCCATTGTATATTCTTGCCTCCTTTATCAAAGATAAGGTGACCATAAGTGAGTGGATTTATTTCTGGGCTTTCTATCCTGTTCCATTGATCTATATTTCTCTTTTTGTGCCAGTACCATACTATCTTGATTACTGTAGCTTTGTACTATAGTCTGACATCATAGAGCCTGATTCCTCCAGCTCCGTCAGAGGAGAAACTTGATACGATTTCAATTTTCTTAAATTTACCAAGGCTTGATTTGTGACCCAAGATATGATCTATCCTGGAGAATGTTCCATGAGCACTTGAGAAGAATGTGTATTCTGTTGTTTTTGGATGGAATGTCTATAAATATCAATTAAGTCCATCTTGTTTAATGTATCATTTAAAGCTTGTGTTTCCTTATTTATTTTCATTTTGGATGGTCTGTCCATTGGTGAAAGTGGGCTTTTAAGTCCCCTACTATGGTTATGTTACTGTCGATTTCCCCTTTTATGGCCTTATGTATTGAGGTGCTCCTGTGTTGGGTGCATAAATATTTACAATTGTTATATCTTCTTCTTGGATTGATCCCTTGATCATTATGTAGTGTCCTTCTTTGTCTCTTGTAATAGTCTTTGTTTTAAAGTCTATTTTATCTGATATGAGAATTGCTACTCTAGCTTTCTTTTGATTTCCATTTGCATGGAATATCTTTTTCCATCCCCTCACTTTCAGTCTGTATGTGTCCCTAGGTCTGAAGTGGGTCTCTTGTAGACAGCATATATACGGGTCTTGTTTTTGTATCCATGCAGCCAGTCTATGTCTTTTGGTTGGAGCATTTAATCCATTTACATTTAAGGTAATTATCGATATGTATGTTCCTATTACCATTTTGTTAATTGTTTTGGGTTTATTTATTTATTTTGGTAACAGCTTTATTGATATACAAGTCACATAGCATACAATTCAACCATGTACATTGTACGACTCAATGGATTTAGTATAGTCACAGAATCGTGCAATCATTGCCACAGTCGATTTCAGAATACAGTGCTTATTTTATCAGCAAAATTCTTTGATTTACACTGACCATAGTGAGATTTATAGCAAATTAAAAAGAAAAATATTGCCATTTCAGGAAATGATGGGTACCTCTATTATCTTTCATGTTATTTTATATTGCCATAGAGGAGGGTTTTTTGTTTGGTTTTTTTTTTCTTTGCTGCATTGGGTCTTTATTGCTGCGCACTGGCCTTCTCTAGTTGCAGCAAGTGGGAGCTACTCTTCATTGTGGTGTGCAGGCTTCTCATTGCGGTGGCTTCTCTTGTTGTGGAGCACGGGCTCTAGGCGTGTGGGCTTCAGTATTTGCACCACGTGCGCTCAGTAGTTGTGGCATGCAGGCCCTAGAGTGGGTGGGCTTCAATAGTTGTAGTGCACGGGCTTAGTTGCTCTGCGGCATGTGGGATCTTCCCGGACCAGGGCTCGAACCCGTGTCCCCTGCACTGGCAGGCAGATTCTTAACCACTGTGCCACCAGGGAAGTCCTTGCCATAGAGTAGTTTTTAAAACATGACTTGTACTACAGTATATATATTGAATTAATGCAACAGAAAACACATCCAACCTCTTGTTTTGTCTTTTGAAGAGGAAGAATCGCTATATAAAGGTTCTGTTAAACTACTTTAAGGTTCTATTAAGAATCAGTTAAGGTTATATTCAGTTCTTAGGTTTCTTTAGGGTAACTACTGAAATATTTATGTTATACTTCTGAAAGAGTTATTGTACTAATCAATCTTGTTGAAAGTTCTGGAAAATCAGGAACTATTAACGTGTAAAATGCTCATGCCCTTAGTAGTGCTATTTAAATAGGTCTCCTATGGCAGGAAAATAAACTGAAATGTGCCCCCAAACGTAGCCCTCAACTCAGTAGGACACAATCAGCTATTTGCAAATCTTTCAACCCCACCTCTACCTCCAGAGGCACGTACTTTCCTGGGAAATTATTCTATTTTGGCTATTATGTGTCTCTCTAAATATTCTAAGTTTAAAATTTAGAATATTTTACATTTTCTCTTCCTTAGAATCACACTCTAGTGACCAAAGGGGATAAAAACCTCACAAAACTACAAATTGTTTTCTGGAAAGTGTCAATATCTTATTTTCTTATTATTAATGTAAGCATGTGATGCCGAAGAAATGAAGGTAATTTTACAAACTCAGAATTTTGGCAAATACATGAAGTTTCCATTTTATTACAGTTTTATACCACATTAGTTCAAATGCATTTCTCTACAACTACCCCAACAGAGCTCCTCTGGAATTATTTCAGTCATCCTTAACATGTGACTTTACCAGACTCTGAATGTAAAATAAACATATAAGATTTCAGATTAGTAACTCTTAATTATGAATGGGATAAGAAATAATGTCATCAGATGATGGCTGGGGCTATTAATTTCCAACAAGACACTTTGTTGAAATGTTTCTCCTGATACCCCAGGTATAAATAAGAACCTTCAGAAAACAAGGGCAGAACCAAAGTACAATAAAGAAGCCTCTGCAGCTTAAGCCTCCCCTAGTCCTAAACCTCTGACAGAAGCTAGGCAAAGCATCTTTCTTGCAAATTAAGTGGGTGTCCAGTATTTCCATGTAGTTGAGCTTTCAGAGGTAGACACTCAAGCATATCATTAGGATATACCATCTTGGCTCTGGTTGTAGTAATTATACCTGAAAAGTTTAATACCCATCCAGGTCCAAAGGTGGAAAAACACATAAACGGGTATGGTAATCGGCAAGAGCAGACTGTAAAAGCACAGGCTGGTTGTGCTAGTGCAGCCCTGTGGGAAGTTTTCTTCCACAGAGGCCGAGTGTAACAGCCCTGCTAACGAGACCAACGGAATAAGGACAGTCAACATAGGAAGAGACAGAAACATTCTTCTCCTCCACTTATTACCCTCCACTCTGACTTTTTAAAAGGTGGATGGTATTTAGAAAATTTAGTTGTGTGTGTTGTCGTTTTTAAGTATGATCTAATGCTGCTCCATTTCTTCTTGCTTCTTATTTTGATGTGTCATCCTAGCTGCGTGTGGTATCATATTAGGAATCCCATCAGTAATTGGATAGGCTCTTCCTAACTCTTCGTTAATCAGTTCATTTGTCGATGCTTCATATCGGAGCGGCTTATTGGAGAGCGGGCACACCAGGAACTCCAGCAGCGCTGGGTCGAAGGTGCAGGGCGGTTCCCGCGTCCGCTCACTCTGGTCTGGGGACGGCCGCGACACCGACGTGTGCACACACCTCTGGGCGACCACGGGCGGCTGTGCGCGTGTCCCCCACAGCACTGAGGCGAACCGGCCACAAACTCTGCGCGGCATGGCCTGGCAGCCCGCAACCGGGCCTCTGAGCGCCTGTGTGGGTTTATTATTGTAGGTCTTTTCCTTCTCTTGTGTTTTCTGCCTAGAGAAGTTCCTTTAGCATTTGTTGTAAAGCTAGTTTGGTGGTGCTGAATTCTCTTAGCTTTTGCTTGTCTGTAAAGCTTTTAATTCTCTGTGAAATCTGAATGAGATCCTTGCTGGGTAGAGTAATCTTGGTTGTAGGTTTTTCCCTTTCATCACTTTAAATATGTCCTGCCACTCCCTTCTGGCTTGCAGAGCTTCTGCTGAAAGATCAGCTGTTAACCTTATGGGGATTCTCTTGTATGTTATTTGTTGCTTTTTAATTTTTTTTCTTTGTACTTAATTTTTGATGGTTTGATTAATATGTGTCTTGGCATGTTTCTCCTTGCATTTATCCTGTATGGGACTCTCTGTGCTTCCTGGACTTGATTGATTATTTCCTTTCCCATATTAGGGAATTTTCAACTATAATCTCTTCAAATATTTTCTCAGTCCCTTTTCTTTTCTCTTCTTCTTCTGGAACCTCCATAATTTAAATATTGGTATGTTTAATGTTGTCCCAGAGGTCTCTGAGACTGTTATCAATTCTTTTCATTCTTTTTTCTTTTTTCTGCTCTGAGGTAGTTATTTCCACTATTTTATCTTCTAGGTCACTTATCCATTCTTCTGCCTCAGTTATTCTGCTATTGATTCCTTCTAGAGAATTTTAAATTTCATTTATTGTGTTGTTCATCGTTGTTTGTTTGCTGTTTAGTTCTTCTAGGTCCTTGTTAAATGTTTCCTGTATTTTCTCCATTCTATTTCCAAGAGTTTGGATCATCTTTACTATCATTACTCTGAATTCTTCTTCAAGTAGACTGCCTATATCATCTTCATTTGTTTGGTCTGGTGGGTTTTTACCTTGCTCTTTCATCTGCTGTGTATTTCTCTGTCTTCTCATTTTGCTTAACTTACGGTGTTTGGGGTCTCCTTTTCGCAGGGTGCAGGTTCGTAGTTCCTGTTATTTTTGGTGTCTGCCCCCAGTGGGTAAGGTTTGTTTAGTGGGTTGTGTAGGCTTCCTGGTGGAGGGGACTGGTGCCTGTGTTCTGGTGGATGAGGCTGGATCTTGTCTTTCTGGTGGGCAGGACCATGTCTGGTAGTGTGTTTTGGGGTGTCTGTGAACTTATGATTTTAGGCAGCCTCTCTGCTAATGGGTGGGTTTGTGTACCTGTCTTGCTAGTTGATTGGCATGAGGTGTCCAGCACTGGAGCTTGCTGGTCGTTGAGTAGATCTGGGTTTTAGCATTGAGGTGGAGATCTCTGGGACAGCTTTTGCTGTTTGATATTATGTGGGACCCAGAGGTCTCTGGTGGACCAATGTCCTGAACTCAGGTCTCCCATATCAGAGGCTCAGGCCTGACACCCAGCCTGAGCACCAAGACCCTGTCAGCCACACGGCTCAGAAGAAAAGGGAGAAAAAAGAAAGAAAGAAAGAAAAAATAATAAATTAAAATAAAGTTATTAAAATAAAATATTGAAAGAAAGAAAGAAGAGAGCAACGAAACCGAAAACCAAATCCACCAATGCTAACAAGCGCTAAAAACTATACTAAAAAAAAAAAATATGGACAGACAGAACCCTAGGACAAATGGTAATAGCAAAGCTATACAGACAAAATCACACGAAGAAGCATACACATACACACTCACAAAAAGAGAAAAAGGATAAATATATATATATATATATGAATGGAAGAGAGCAACCAAATCAATAAACAAATCTACCACTTATAATAAGCTCTAAATACTAAACTAAGATAAACATAAAACCAGAAACAAATTAGATGCAGAAAGTCTACAGTTGCTCCCAAAGTCCACCGCCTAAATTTTGGGATGATTCGTTGTCTATTCAGGTGTTCCACAGATGCAGGGTACATCAAAATGATTGTGGAGATTTAATCTGCTGCTCCTGAGGCTGCTGGGAGAAATTTCCATTTCTCTTTGTTTGCCCAGCTCCTGGGCTTCAGCTGTGGATTTGGCCCTGCCTCTGCGTGCAGGTCACCTGAAGGCATCTGTTCCCCGCCCAGACAGGACGGGGTTAAAGGAGCAGCTGATTTGGGGGCTCTGGCTCACTCAGGCCTGGGAGAGGGAGGGGTACAGAATGCGGGGCGAGCCTGCGGCGGCAGAGGCCAGCGTGATGTTGCAACAGCCTGAGGTGCACCGTGTGTTCTCCTGGGGAAGTTGTCACTGGATCACGGGACCCTGGCAGTGGCAGGCTGCACAGGCTCCCAGGAGGTGAGGTGTGGATAGTGACCTGTGCTCATACACAGGCTTCTTGGTGGCTGCAGCAGCAGCCTTAGCGTCCCATGCCTGTCTCTGGTGTCTGCACTAATAGCTGCGGCTCGCGCCCATCTCTGGAGCTCGTTTAGGTGGTGCTCTGAATCCCCTCTCCTCGCGCACCCCGAAGCAATGGTCTCTTGCCTCTTCGGCAGCTCCAGACGTTTTCCCGGACTCCCTCCTGGCTAGCCATGGTGCACTAGCCCCCTTCAGGCTGTGTTCACGCCACCAACCCCAGTCCTCTCCCTGGGATCTGACCTCCGAAGCCGGAGCCTCAGCTCTCAGCCCTCACCCCCACCCACTGGTGGGTGAGCAGACAAGCCTCTCGGGCTGGTGAGTGCTGGTCGGCACCGATCCTCTGTGCGGGAATCTCTCTGCTTTGTCCTCTGCACCCCTGTTGCTGCGCTCTCCTCCGTGGCTCCAAAGCTTCCCCCCTCCGCCACCCCCTGTCTCCGCCCGCGAAGGGGCTTCCTAGTGTGTGGAAACCTTTCCTCCTTTACAGCTCCCTCCCAGAGGTGCAGGTCCCGTCCCTATTCTTTTGTCTCTGTTTTTTCCTTTTTTCTTTTGCCCTACCCAGGTACGTGGGGAGTTTCTTGCCTTTTGGGAGGTCTGAGGTCTTCTGCCAGCGGTCAGTAGGTGTTCTGTAGGAATTGTTCCACATGTAGATGGATTTTTTATGTATTTGTGGGGAGGAAGGTGATTTCACATCTTACTCCTCTGCCATCTTGAAGGTCCCTCCATACAATTGATTTTTAAATTGATTTTGTATCTTGGATTCTTGCTGAACATTTATTAGTTCCAATAGTGTTTTGTGAATTCCTTTGGATTTTCTATATACAAGATCATGTCATTGCAGATTGAGATAGTTCTACTTCCTTTCCAGTCTGGATGTTTTTTATTTCTTCTAACTTAATTGCATCCACAAACTGCAGGGTTTTTAAAATAAATTTATTTATTTTATTTATTTATTTTTGGCTTAGTTGGGTCTTCATTGCTGCACGCAGGCTTTCTCTAGTTGCAGCGAGCGGGGGCTGCTCTTCGTTGTGGTGCGCAGGCTTCTCATTGTGGCGGCTTCTCTTGCTGCAGAGCACAGGCTCTAAGCACTCAGGCTTCAGTAGTTGTGGCACGAGGGCTCTAGACACAGGCTCAGTAGTTGTGGCACATGGGCTTAGTTGCTCCGAGGCATGTGGCATCTTCCCAGACCAGGGCCCAAACCTGTGTCCCCTACATTGGCAGGCAGATTCTTAACCACTGCACCACCAGGGAAGTCCCCACAAATCAGATTTAATTTCAATAAAAACCTTTTTTTCTTTCAATATATATAAGATTTAATACTTAATAGTGTGGCCCCAGTATTGAATTGTAACACAGGCCTGATGAGCTCAGACAGGCCTAGAAAGATTCTACTGGTATGACTCAAAAGAATTGTGCTTGATGCAAGAAGAAAATTTTGAGAATTCTCCTGGAACTAGAAGTCCATTTAATATTAATATGAATGCAGGTGTGAAATTACCTTTGCTGGCTAGCATCATAGTCCCTATATGTAGAGTTCTGATATGTATGGAGGTTCTACCACCTAAGCTAGGTTTCTAAAATAAAGGACCTCCAGGTGATGGAGTATACTTATTCTCGTTCTACTTCTGAATAAGTAAGAGCATCTCCTCTTCTGTTGACAGCTTATCAGGTCAGGTATTCTCCCAGCTGCTAGAGATACACTGACCAATGTCTCTCTCCTCAGGGAGCTTATATCTGTTGGAAGACACAGGAAACAAATAAACAAGTGCATACAGTGATTATAAACTTTATATGATAAAGACTTGGGAAGGAAAAAACTGGGTGATATAATAGAGTGGTAGGATGGATAGAATTGTGGGCACTTTACCTAGTATCTGACTGAGTAGGTGACATTTGAGGTGAGAGCTAAAGTTTAAGATGAAGGCAGCCATGCAGAGAACTAGAGGATAATGTTTTAGGCATCAGGAACAGCAGGTACAAAGCTCCTAAAATGGGCATCTTGAGGAATAAAGGAGGCCCGTGTAGGTGGGACATATGGGCAAGGGAAAAGTAGAAGAGGGTGACATCAGAGAGGTAAACAGGCCCAGATCATGTAAGGTCAAGAAGGACATGGTGAAGAGGGTGGCCTTTATTCCAAATGCAATGGTAAGTCTTTGAAGGTTATTAAGCAAGGCAATGACATTTATATTCAAAAAGTCTCCTCTGGCTGCATCCAGAATGGATTCAATAGGGCAGGCATAGAAGCAGGGAAGGCAATTGAGGCATTACTCTGATAGTTCAGAGTGGAGATGAAGAGACATAGCAGATTACTGGAATAATGGGGAAGTAGGACTGACAGGATGTAAGAAAGAAGAAACAGGCAGAATCAAGGATGATGCTTAGGTTTAGGACTTGAGTAACCAGACAGATGGTCATGTCATTTACTGGGCTGTGGCAGACTGGATGTGTCTGAGCCATCAACCTAGGCATCAAGGTACCACAATCAGGAATTGTAAGTGAACATCCCATTGAAAATCTGTGCTCTCGCAAAGTGCCAACGTGAAGCAACTTTATGACAGAAGAAAAATGAAGGCTGTTACAAAAGGAGGTGCAAGAAAATTGTCTTCCTAATCCCCTAATATGGAAGAGTACTAGTAATTTTTAAGAAACGCTTACTGAAATTGATTTGCTAACTGCTTGGTAAACTTCTTTCTTGCAATGTTTTATTCATATCTTAATAGAGTTCTCTATTATTAAGTTCAAATATTTTTAATTAAGAAAGAAGTACAGCCCTCTGGGTAGTATTGCAATCATATAGATAGCTGGTAATTAAACTTTTCCACATGTATAACTGCATTCAAATACTTTTGAATGAATCATTTTAAACCTGCAGATGTTGTTATGTGCACCTTTAAACAAATAAACAAGACATATATAACAGTCTTTGTGGTTCCAGAAAAAAGTTGGAGTTTTTGAAGAATTGTTATTTTCATAAGAATGACAAAACACGCTACCAATTACAAATTCAGGTATTCTCTTTAGAAAAAAAGACATGACTTTTTATAGGAAAAACATTGTAAAATATATGTAACTTTTTAGTTTAATTTTCACATTTCCATGTTTGAAAATCAGAACTGAATTATGGAAAGACACTTTTAAAGACATTTTAGGCCATGGTATGATGTGAGCAAATTTTTTTCTTAATCATCAAGCCTTTTTTTTTTGGATAATAAAAAAGGATTAGTTTCATCGCCTCCCTGATGAACTTGAGCCCAGTATTGGAGCAGTGAATGTCTATCATCATATATTTTTTAAGTTATAAAAGTTTACTATTCAATGCAATTTATGCTCAACAAACTTAGAGAAAAATGAATTTGTAAGTTATTTTAAGGTTCTAAAGGCATTATTCCATTACATAAATTTCTGCATTTTCTAGGGTATATAATACTCTTTGGTCAAAGTGATGCCATCTTTCTCTCTTTGAATTTGCCACTCAAGTATGCTATTTACAGCTGTCTTTCTAACAATACTGCATTGTTTGAAGAATTCATAAATGTCTTTCTCACCCCTGACTTGCTTCAGCTACAACAATATTCCATTGTTGCAAAACACCTGTCTCAGGGTCAGGTTGCCTTGTATATTATACATCACCCTGGCCCAATTGGGGAGGTTCACTTAGGGGTGATGCTCCCTCCTTCAGCAGCTTCCACCACAGATGCCCACCGACCTCATGCTGCCCTGATCCTTCCCTTTGCTGCCCTCAAGGCCTTCCCCAAACAGGGCCCTGTGTCATGTCTATCCACATTTTCATTCTTCGGAACTGAGAAGTCAGGAGCAGTGGGCACCGTGGTTCGGAGCACCAGCTCAAATCAGACAGACCTGATTTGAGTCCTAGCTTTGCTTCTTTTTACTTATGTGACCATGGACACATTTCTTAACCTCTTTGAGCCTTGGTTATGTCATATGTAAACTTGGAGAAAATAACAATACTTATTCCGTAGGTTTGTTGTGAGTATTCAATGAGATAGTACACGTAGAACTAGTATCCCATAGTCCAACAGGATATTTTCTTGTACTTATTTATGAGTAGTTAGAATTGTAAACCAGTATGCCTGGCATTCTAAAACAAACCTTTCAATTTCAATCAAATTCTAGAAACTAATTATTGAGATTGTTCAATAAGTCATAACTATATATGCTTCTTGTCCTCTGCTTATCGTTGAATCCAGTGTTAACGTAAGAGTAAATTAGGGCTTCCCTGGTGGTACAGTGGTTGGCAGTCCGCCTGCCGATGCAGGGGACATGGGCTCGTGCCCCGGTCCGGGAGGATCCCATATGCTGCCACGGAGCAGCTGGGCCCGTGAGCTATGGCCGCTGAGTCTGCGTGTCCGGAGCCTGTGCTCCGCAACGGGAGAGGCCACAACAGTGAGAGGCCCGCATACCGTGAAAAAAAAAAAAGAGTGAATTAATGGGTCACTTCTTCCAGGTAACATGTTGATATTTTTTCAAGGATACACTGAAGAGAGAAAAATATTTAGAAGCAGGATGTGATGTCTCTCCAGTCATTCCTCAGAGACCACCCTCGATGTACTTGCCATGTTCCCAGAACTAAACTGTAGGTGTGTAGCTTCATGATTGATGGAGTGAATTGAACTTGGGCAGGACTGACAGCACTTCATAAACCACACTGTTAACCATGGGAAGAATATTTCATTTATTAAATTGGACATTCCTGCCAATTAATAGTCTTTGGAAAAAGAGTCTGATATTTGATATTTTGTTGAAACTGCACTCTTTCCTTGTCTCTGAAAAAACAAGGTCATTATCTCAGTCTTATCTGTCAGTGCACTGCTGGGTATATTGCTGAAGCTATAGAACTTGGTGATTAAATAACATTTGTGTCACCAGTAAAAGTATTTGAATTAGGCATAGAAATTTCCCAGGTGGAACTCACTCCTAGCCCTCTGCCTTCTTTCTGAATATTTTTCTGTCTGAACTGCTGCTGATACTACAGGGTGGTTTGTTTCTTTCACTTTCTTTGTACCTAGTGTCTAATTTAGTTATCCACCAAGGCAAAATGGTCTAGAATAGATGTATGTTAAAATAATTTAAATGGAATTGTGGTTTAAAATCCAGGTGATGGGGCTTCCCTGGTGGCGCAGTGGTTAAGAGTCTGCCTGCCGATGCAGGGGACACGGGTTTGTGCCCCGGTCCGGGAAGATCCCACATGCTGAGGAGCAGCTGGGCCCGTGAGCCATGGCCACTGAGCCTGCGTGTCCGGAGCCTGTGCTCCGCAACAGGAGAGGCCACAACAGTGAGAGGCCCGTGTACCGCAAAAAAATAAATAAATAAATAAATAAAATAAAATAAAATAAAATCCAGGTGATGATATGGAATTGCAAGAGTTATTAGGACATTTTGATATCTCCATTTCTGAGTAGTTAGTTATGCAAACAATATGCCAGTTACTCTGATGAAGAGGAGCAGTTTCAAATTCTCAAAAGTTTCAGAAATTGTAGCTAGAAAGTCTTGACAAAAATTAAGAGACTATCAGAAGTATGAATCAATGAAAATACGTTAGTGGTTTAACCAACACACTGTGGCGTTTCATTGTCAGTTCTCCAGTATTCCAATGCTAAGGTTAGCATCCTACTAATCAAATGTTTATGGAAGAAATCCATCTTCTTTGATGTCTTGTTCTTCCTAATTTTAAAGAGGAGCAAGTCAAATTTGTCATTTTCCTTCTTTATGTAAGAGGTACTAGGCTATTTTCTAAACACATTGAGATTGAGGTCTTTGATTAAGAACCTCGTTTGTGGCTTTTAAGTATTTGGAGTACTTGCCATGTGCCAGGCCCTCTACAAGGTGTCCCATACTATCTCCAGTCTCCATTTTCACCCCTCATGAGAGGCCTTACTTTTTTGAAAGATAAGGAAGGAGAGAGGTTTAGCTTGTTCACATATAAGTGACAAGGCAGAGTATCAAACCCAGGAGATCTGGCCAGAAAAGCCTGTGTACCTTCCACCACACTGGCCCATCACCCTTAGTTAAAGACCACTGAAAAAATTCTGTGATTATGTGGCAATGTAACTTCTGTTGCCACTTGAAGCTTTGCAGTATTTTAATGTGCAGAAGCATGCACAGATGTTGGTATATCTGTTATTAATGTTTTACAACCAGTTTTATATTCTAAACAGTTCAAACTTACTTAAAAGTTATCATCTTCCCACTCCAGAAGCATCAGTTGGCTTGCCTCTGCTGTTTTCATCTCTGTAAGCAGTATCAGTAATTGTTTTCCTCCTGGTTCTTTAAATAATATTTTAAACTACCACTTATTGAATGGCTACTGTGCTTGTCCCATGTATAAGGCTACACTTCACCTTGTAGATGGCATATCCTTGAGTATAATATAAAACCTGTTCAATTTGGTTTTACTAGATTCCTTCTAGTCTATTATTCTTAAACTCAGAAGATAGATGCTGGAAAATTACAAATTGTTTATCAGCTCACTTTAAGGTTAATAAGAGATCAGCTATGTTTGTCAGAGAATTCTTTCTGAAAATTAGCAAGCTGACTACCAAGGCAAAATGTATGGAAGTATATTTCTTTTTAGGTCATGGATTAAAAGAGTACTCTATACAAATATAGCACATAAATATAAAGATCTTTTTCTTTAAATCTTTTCGTGCCAAGAAAGAGAGAGCCACATAAGATAGATAGCTATCGCTTTGCAAGGAATTTTGCCACTATTGGATTTAATTAGCCAACCATTCTTTACCTGAGACATTTTGAGAGATTATTATTCATGAATAATGAAGTATGGATTGAGTCAAGGGTTGTGAAGTGTCTCCAGGTCACATGCTGAAATGTTTGTGACAGACATTTCAGAGGCAACATTGGGTCTGGTTAAGCCTATGTCCACGTGAACGCTTTTAACATAAAACATGATCTAGATTCTGACCTGTTGGTTCTTTTGAATAGCCTGACTCTTAATTTATGCTGTGCAAGTTGACGTAGCATCTCTTAAATTTAGCAAAGGTTTTCAAGTTGTACTGTGGCTTGGTCTTTAAGTTTTGATTTATCTCTTTGTGTGATGAAGACATGCTGAAAGCTACCGTGTAATTGTGAATGAGTTATGAGCTCAAGTATGTGTCACTTAGAGCTCATGTTTGTGGCTTCTGTCTTCTCTTCATTCCTATTGTTAGTGGGCCTGTGTCCCCAATGAATCAGAGCAAATTCTTGTGTGGGTAAGTAGCTCCAGAACTTGAAAAAAGTCTTCAAGGAGTGCTAATTGGAAAAGAGATGCTCTAGAACACTAATTTACCATGAGCTATTAGTATTAAAAATGTCAATTTAGGAATTAAATACTGTCTGCAAATAGCAATAGGGAGGAGATAAATCTTCAAATTAAAATGCCGATTAAAGTTTAAAATTAGTTTTGGAAAATGGACTTCCACTTTTCTTGCTGTCGTGTTGGAGTTCAAAAAAACTCACAAAACTTCCTAATTACATCTTTAAAACTCTTAATAATAAATACAAGTTTGAAACTACCATGATACTGACTCCCAGCCACATTTACAAACTGCTTTTTTTCCCCCATTAAGACAGTCCACAGTAAGGTGCCAATGATTAATGACTAATCACTTCCTAGGAAATCTCTCTTTGACTCTTAGACTTCTTTGCTCTTGTTGGCCACAGAGAAGTGTGCATATCATAAACATATACTTAGATGGATTTTCACAAACTGAACAAACACATGTGGCCATCATCTGAATCAAGAAAGAAAACAATGCCAGCACCCCAGAAGCCCCATTGTGCTCCCTCCCTGTCACTATCCTTTTCTGTCACTATGCCCTCACAACCACCCTCTACCTACCAAGACTAGTTTTACCAGTGTATGGTCTCTTGTGTCTGGGTTCTCTCACTCAGCATTTCATTTGTAAGATTCAGTATATCAGTCATTTCAATATAGTGTCCTACTGTGTGACTCTCACACCATTTATTTATCCTACTGTTGATGGGCATTTGGGTAGTTTCCATTTGGAAGCTATTAAAATTATGTCTTTTGGTAGAATCCTATATTCTTTAATAAGACTTGGGCAAGGAAGTGGAAGCCATCTGGTCTTATAAGATTTAGGTTAAATTCTAGGTATTTTCATTCTTGTTACTTTGGAACAGTATTACAAATTTCATTTCTAAAACAATATGTATAAGTAAATAATGCTTTCTATGAATATATGCTCCATACTTCTAACTTGCCCCATGTTTTCCTGCCTGATGCTTAGAATATGCTTCCATATCACCCTTCCTATCCTTCAAGGCCCGGCTTAAAGAACATCTCCTCCATGAAGCCTTGCCTGATCCTACAAGAAGTGACCTCTCTCTTTTCTGAAATGCCAGACTATTTGGTATATCTCCCTTTTCTCACGTTGCCTTCTGTTATAAGAGCCACTATCCCTTTTTTAGTAGTAGCACCTTTTGAGTCTTGGTGTAACTTAAAGGAATACAAAGAGCTGGAAATTGATTGTTAGAACTTTTATTAAGAGTTTTTACAACATGATGTCTCCTATGCTCTAGGTATCAGGCACTGTCACAATGCAAACCTGATTCAGAAAGAGTCTCGAAGATTTTTATAGGCTCCAGAATGAGAATAATGACCCAGTTTTCTCTCAATTCTGTTACTCTCCCAACCATATTAAAATAGAAGGAGGTTCGTTATCTCATCTATTAACTGGTGGCAGTGTCTCACTTTGCCTCTACACCACCATTGTAAACTCAGTCTTGTGTCACCTACAGTTCAGTAGAATTGGGTCTTATCTGAGGCTCACAAAATTCTATAGGCAGATATTTGATCAATTAAGCTGTTCCGTCTTAAAATCTTTGAGAACACAGATTAGGTGAAGGGCATCAAGTTGAAAGATTATTTTTGTTTGTTGTGTTTTATCATTTTGCTGGAGTTATCAGTTTTCCTTTTAATCATTATCAAAGCTCTGTGTGATTATTAATACTATACCTCAGTATATGTTACCTTATTGTATACTCATTTCTTTAGAACTCTTAATTGCCCTCCTAGATTGTAAGGCCTGTGAAAGCAGGGGCCACATCATACTTGTCTTTGTAACTTCACTGTCTTAGGCTCCCAAAACTGTCTGAAAAAACATCAAGAAAACAAATGGCTTGAATGCTTTATAAGGGAAGGACTTGCCTGGGAGTCTGAGCACAGCTGAATTATATAGCCTTGAGCCCATTATCTTGCTCCTAAAACAAATCTGATTGATAATGTCTCCCCTCTTTCCTACAAGGATATTTTGAGACAAAACTGGGTTATACATAACAGTTTGAGCCTTTAAGAGATAGAATTACATAAAACACTTTGCCTCTCAGGAGTTGCATAATCTAGTTAGATGACTTCTTGTGCTGGGTCTACTTTAATGTGAAGACTTTATTGCAAGCCTTCTTTTTTAAAAAAATTAATAAATGATTTAGCCTTTCTGGTGATTTTGAAATGGCTTAAGAGATTGCAAATCAAGAATGTATCAAAGGACTAAGTTAATTACCTCTCTCTGCCACCAGTTGCCCTATTCATGACCCTGGAGAAAGTTGCTTCTTTCTTTCCGCTCACTTTTGGCTGCCCCTTCCAGGGTGTTGTCAGAATACATTTAACTGTTGTATCAAATAAAATCATGGAAATATAGAGTTTTAAGCAAAGTTAGCACCACCAGTTTCTAGCACATAAAAAGGTCTCAGTAAGTATTTGTGGGATAAATTAAGGAATGATCAATCCATTTCCACCACTGCAGATTACTGCAATATTCCAGACAAGTATTTACTTCCCTACCCTCTGCTTCAATACCTCTGGTGGTGGAGAGAGTTCACTCCTTATGAAGGCCACTCATTCCATTTGTTAACAAATTTAATTACTATCACATGCCACCTTAGACTTCTGTGAGGCCTTTTCTAATTCTACTGGGCAGTTGCATCTTAGTCATATCCCTTGTAGTATTGATCATGATACATTATAATACCCCAACTTATAATAGCTGTTAGGTCTCCCTTTCTAGACTGAGCTCCATGAGGACAGAGATGTGTCTCATTTTCTTTATACTCCCAGCTCCTAGCATAGTACAGAATGGATGAAAGGGGCCAAAGAAAATGAGAGGAAATAATAATAATAACAGGGAGCATATGTATTGATTGCCAACCCAGAGGTGTCCTAAGAGGGATGTACTCACCCCAGAAGAGGTGTATCAAAAAGAATCAGCTGAGCTTCACACTATTTCCATTTATTTTTTTAAGCTCAACCATTTTCATTTCTATTTTTTTTGTGTGTATGTTTTATACCATACATACTATTTTAATATAGTTGTACATTTGTTTAATTTTATAAATAAACATATATTGGAAGGTACACACTCAAACACGTTCTGATAAAGGCACAAATCGTTAAGTTTGGAGACACTTAGTATAGCTGTTTGTCAGGTACTATGCTAAGCATTTGACATACATTATTTTAGTCCACCAAAAATCCCATGAGGTATACACTATGGTTCCATTTTATAGATTAAGAAACTAAGGCACAGAGAGATTAGGTGATTTGCCCAATCACATACAGCTGGTAAATGATGAAACCAGGGCCTGGACTCAGATATGTGTGGCTTAGCCACTGCAGCATTCTCTCTTGTTTTTCTGTCTTAGCACCTAGGGTTGTACCCCAGGCACAGTATAGGCTTGTGGATTAAATAAACACATCAAATGGCTGAATTAATCATACTAAGTACATATAAAAGCTTTATTCTTAAGAAAAATTTTGAAAATAAAATTTCCTTTTTCCTTGTAAAAGCATGTATTGTCAATGAAAGCCAAATAACATACCTATGTGACACGTTGGAATGTTTAGTTCCATTTCTTGACAGAAAAACTGAAGTGAAGGACAGCAAGTCACATGTTTACTATTGATCCCAAAGTCAAATGGCTAGTCTTGTTTTCACATCTGATTACTGAACTACTTTTTTTTAATTGAGGTATAATTCATGTACCATAAAGTTCAGGAGTTTTTAGTATATTCACAACATTCTATAACCACCACCACAGCCTAATTTCAGAACATTTACATCACCCCAGAGAGAAACCCCATACCCATTAGAGATCATTCCCTCTTTCCCCAGTCCCTGGGCAATCACCTGTCTCTCCTCTATCTCTATATATTTGCCTTTTTTGTATATTTCACATAAATGAAATCATACAATCTGTGACCTTTTGCTTCAGGCTGCTTTCACTTAGCATAATGTTTTCAAGGTTCATCCATGTTGTAGCATGTATCTTTATGGCCACTAATACTCCATTGTATGGATAAACTAAAATCCATTCATCAGTTGATGGACATTTGGTTGTTTCCACTTTGGGGCTGTTATGAACAATGCTGCTATGAACATTTGTGTGTAAGTTTTTGTATGCACATATATTGTCAGTTCTTTTGGATATATCCCTACAAGTGAATCGTTGGGCCACATGGCCCATGTTTAACATTTTGAGGAACCACCAAACTGTTTTCCAAAGTGGCTGCACCATTTCATATTCACAGCCAGTGGTGTATGAGGATTACAGTTTCTCCACATCCTCTCCAGCACTTATTACTGTCTATCTTTTGTATTATAACAATCCTAGTGGATGTGAATGTTACCTCATTGTCATGTTGATTTATTTTTTCTAATGACAGTGATGTTGAGCATCTTTTGTTTATTGCTCCCCTATTTCTTTGGAATTTAAATTATTTTTCTTTTCTTCTTTTTTAAAGTGTTTTTCATTGGAATATAAACTTTGTTTTTCTTCTTGTGATATCGGTTTTGTCCCAAGAACTCTCAAAGCATATTAAATACTCATGAAACCTCTTATTAGAGATTGCATGATTTCTCAGGGTGCCAAGCTGCTGGAGCCATGAACTGTAAGAATTTAAGTGAGTTTCCACTGGCAACTTTCCAGGAAATCTCCACATCACATTATTAGATCGCAAGCTTTCATAACCCCCAAGTTATGATGATGATTATGCTTTATTAAAAAGCTTTTAATGTCATAGAAACACCAAGAATTTTTTTTCCAAATTATATTTTCTTAACTTTTTACATCCCTATGAGGCAGAAAAGAAGGCAGTAGCCATCTCAAAGGATCTTCCAAGAAAATAAGTGTAGAGATTTGAAAATCTTAAAAATTCTAGTATGTCATGGAAAAAAACTTTTTGAGCATAATCACTGATTCTAGATGTACCAAAATATTTCGAGATTGTTTTCACGTTATATGCCAGTCCTGGATGTAAATCACACTGCTCATTCATATGTGATGCTAACATTTCAGCAATGTTGAAGTTAATGTTAGCTACCAAATTTGGTTTAAGCCAGAGAGAAAGGAAAGGGCTTGAAAATTCCATATGCCAGTTTCTTCCCTGTACATTGAAATAATATTTATACTAGCCTCTAAAGATTTGTAGTAGTAGTCTTGACAGATTACACATTTAGTGAAGTCCGTGTGAGTATAAGTGTTTATGGTAGCTCCAAGGTCTTTCTGGCTTTCAGACCTTACATGTTTTTATCTTCAGTTCATATTTTATTTGATGGCTTTTAACAGCATTAGTCATTCTCAATCTTACTGTAAGTTGGAGTTATTTGCTCATAATGTTCACACTGATGAAAATGATCAATTCTCTTGTAAACTGGACTTTTTTATGGAAAGTTATTTTTCTTTTTTAGAAACTGCTTTGAATTTTTGTTTATTTAGTCAATCCTCGAATACTGGTTGGGCACCAGATGTGAGAAATACAGTAAGACAGTCATGGTGCTTGCCTTTGTAGCACTCATAGATTACCTGTAGACTCCAAAAGCAGTTACATAGCTGCAATTGTGATAGCGCTAAAAATGAACACTCTAAGATTCGGTGAGAGCACATAATGTGGAGGAACTGATCCAGTTTGGGGTTGTCAGAAAAAGCTTTTCTGAGGAAGTGACACATAATTTGGGCCCTAAAGGATACCTAGGAATTAGCACATGGGGAACTAGCATGTGCACGGGCACCAAGACAAACATGAGTTCGATGCTTTTGAGGACCTAAATGAAGTGTGGCTGACACGTCAGGAGGAAAAGACAAGGCGAGGCAGCTGGCATAGGCATCATATAAAGGCATATTAAGGATCTGGGCCTCTGTCCATCGGAAGCCATTGAAGGGGTTAAGGCTGTAGAGTAGCATTTACTGGTAGCCCATAAAATTAAGAAAGGCCAAGTGACCCTTTGCCGTGTCACTTTCTTCTCTCTTGGTCAGGAATATGACTGGAGAAACTATCAACCCAGCCAGATGAGTGAATCCGAGTTGCAAATGCTAGCAAGCCTACGGCGGCAACAGAACGAAGAACTGGAGGACACTGGGGCTCCCCATGGCCTGAGCGCATCCCAGGTTGACAACTGTAATGTCAGCATAAGTACCAGCAGCGATGACACAACCACCTGGAACTCCTGCCTGCCACCCGTGAGTCCAGGGTTTTGCGTCTTTGTTTACTGCCTTTGTCACAAAGCCCAGCCTTGCCTGGGAAAACTAGGGCCAAATGAGGACACTCCTATGAAATCTATTCTGAAATAGTGTTTTAAGTCTGGGGACATTGTCTTGTCTTAAATCGTCTTATTTACCTTCAGATAAGGTATGTTCATTGTGTGGTGATATATAAAACCATACACTGAAAGAAAAAGAATAATTTTACTGTAGACTCTGGGTATCTCATTGTATCCCCACCTCCTAGCACAAGCTCTGGCACGTAAAGCAGGCTCAACACTTGTTAAAGAAGTGTCTGTTAAATGAACGAACAGAAAGGAGGAGACTATAGATATATGAAGTATTGGTTCGTATATGGCAGCAGCAAAGAACCTTCTGTTCAAGTCACCGGATTTATGCTGACTCCTCCCTGTGCCTAAGGGCCATGATAGGCACTGCATATGCTTCAGCAGCTTGTATTTTCCTATATGTTCATACAGTTAAAGCCCTTTCAAATATGGCCCATCATTCTCTCTATAGACCAGCAGACGGCCTGAAGCAGGCCAAAGTCTTCCTGTTTTTCAGGTGAAGAAACTAAATTCTGGGCTCAAGCTTCCATACCTGGTCAGTGGTAGAGCCCAGAGCAAAGCCCAGTGTCTTGACTCAGTCCATTCTCCTCTATGATCCTCAAGGATCGTATGGTTTAATTGGAAAGACAAAGCAGAAACATCCACGGAACAGTCCTGTGCAACGTAAGAAATGTCATGAGACAGAATAATAAAATCATTATTATAATAATGGTAATTAGAGCTACCATTTCTTTAAGCACTTAAAAACATTTTAAGATCTCCATAGGCCGAAGGAACATTTACTTATAATGCTACATTCAACATCAGATCAAACATATTAAAATGCACTTTTCATCCAACAGTAAATATAACTTTTTTACCAGACAATTTTTGAAAGGAAATATAAAATGGTGCAACTTTGATTCATGCTTATATAAAATTACATAAAGGTTGAGTTTAAGTGTAGCTGATGGTGGATATGTTATGTTTTAAGTATTTAGTTAAATATCAATTTTTCAGTTTTCTTTTTCTATTTTAAATTTTTTTTCCAGATCTCCAACTTCTTTGTAGATGTTAGAAATCTCAGAGGCCCTGACACTGAGCCTTGTGTTTCTAACTTACTCCTTACTGCTATCCTATGTGGTAAGCACTATTGAGTTCCCATTTCCAGATGAGAAAATTGAGGCTCTTGAGTAAAGTGACACAGAACTAGTTTGGCATGACTCTCAATTCTAAGCTTCTAAACACCATGATATGGTGACTTCTTGATCTGTGACTTAATTGTCAAATGAGTGCTACCAATATCTAGCAGAAGTTGAGATTTCTGCTTTGGAGAAAACTTACAAGTCTTCATGGAGGAGGAATTCAAATTGGTTCTAAGTAGATGTGGGGGGAAAAATGATATTAATTTTTCCTCAGGGTTCTTTTTTCCCACCTTGCCCACTCTCCAGGTTTCTCTTGCCTTATTTAGTTGTGCTTTCATTAAACTGAATGATCAAGCATACATAACACCTCAAGCAGCCTTGGTCCCAAAGAGTATCTATGCACCCAGCAAAAATACCCCTGTGTGCTAGTTACTCAGAGTATTCTTATAGCCAGGGCTAAGAACATAAGAGTAAGTTGCAGATTTTTGCCAATGCAGTTTACAATGGAACTGAAATATTCCTTTCTTATAAAATATTTCTTAGCAGTCATTTAAACCAAAAGTAAGAAAGAGAACAGTGGCCTCCTGAACAAGGTCATTCTGTCATGAAGTAGCTCAGAGACCCAACATTACAAAGGGCAAGCTGAGAAATGATTATTTAAGACTGAAAAGGCTGAACTCTTGGTTGCCCTGGGTACCATGTCCTCATCACTGTCCTGTTCTGGGAAGGACTGAAGTCCTCATGCATGATGACTACTTTGCTCTAAAAGTACACAGCCAAAAATAACCATTGGTAATGAACTTAATAACACCTCTATTTGACCAAATGAGAAATTGAAAACAGTTTATTTTTTTAGACAGAGAAAATAATTGAAAAACCTACCTTTGGTATTCATAAGATATGTTTATTATTACATCAAATTCAGTCTATTTTCAATGTTGGAACTATCACCAAATGGAAAAGTGCGTTCCTTAATGAACTCTGCATCTTGTTGCTCATATAGAGTTTAAATAGAGCAGTTTACAAGAACCACTATGGTGTTTCTGGGAGCTCATGACTTTCTCTTTAGAAGTTGTACCAGGGCAGTGAAAAAGAAGAAATGAAAGAAGACATAACTTTATCACAGTGATATCCTGCTTTTCTTGTATCACAGTGATAGCACCATCCTCCATGCTGATCCTCCACACTGACACTTCAACAAGAAATTTAGAAGACATCTCCACTTCTCCCACTCCTTCATTTCCCATACCCAGTTGGTCTCCAAATCCTGAGAATCCTCTCTCCTTTTTACATCTTAACCCTCCCTATCTAATACCATAGCCCTGGCGTTTCATTTCTTATCCAACTCCCTTCAGCAGTTTCCTAATACTAAGGTACCTCCAGTCTAAGCACTGTAGCCTGATGGTTAGAAGCATCGATTCTGAAGTCAAATAGCCAAGGTTCAAATCCAAGCTGTGTGACCTTGTAAAGCACTTGGCACTGTATCTGAGATATAATAAGCAATTAATAAATTAAGATTAGTTGTCATTATTATTCACACTAGTTATCTTCTAAAGCCCAGATCTGATCTGATCTCTTCCCTGCATGAAGTCCTTTCATAACTCCCCATTGGCTCTTTAGCCTGGCCTACAGGGCCCCCCATGATCTGAGACCTGCCCCCCTTCCAGGCACATCTCTCACTGCTCCCCACCTTTCACTCCATCCTTTAATCCCAGTTCCCTAAGGGCACTCTGCACATATCCTTGTACCTGATTATCCCTTAAGACTTAGCTCCAAAGCCTTCTTTAACCCTTCTCCAGGCCTCATTGAGAGACACAGCTTCCTTTCTGCCACAAGAGCCGGGACTATCTCCATGCTACCTCTCAGCACAACCTAGCTTATCTGTCCCACGTAAATTCACTCCACGTATTTTTTTTGAGTGGTACAATATGCTGTGGACTCCAAGTTCTGAAAGGAGCAGAACTAATTCTCTCCTTTAACAAGATAACCTCCTCTTTGTGCTTTTGTTTCTCCATCACCTTGAATAGGACTTGAAATGAATTTTTACTTCCCTCATAATCACTACCCATCCCCCACCCAACAACACTACTGCATACTCTAGCTACACTTCAGCTTGCCCATCACTGTCATGCCTTTTGTCCACATCATGTCAGTGATGCCATTGCCCATACCCTTTCCTCTGCCTGGAGACCCTCCATCCCTCTTCTCTACACTGAACACTCCTGTTTTCCAAGGCCCGACTCAGATGTCCCAGCTTCATGAAACCCTCCCTCCTGCACAGAATTGTTTTCTTCCTTCTCTGGTTCCTGTTATCTTCAGGTTCAGTGATAGCACTTACCAAATCAGGTAACCATTATCAGCGATATCCCTCAGGCCTGGTTGTGATCCCCTTGAAGGCAGGACTGGCACAGAGCAGACACAGGACTGGCACAGGACTGGCAGGCAGCACAGAGCCTGGCATGAGGTCACTCTCAGTAGCTGCTGGTTGTTAGTTGTTGGTTGAATAAATCAATCAATAATATTAAAAGATTCCTTTTTGGGGCTTCCCTGGTGGCGCAGTGGTTGAGAGTCCGCCTGCCGATGCAGGGGACACGGGTTCGTGCCCCAGTCCAGGAATATCCCACATGCCGTGGAGCGGCTGGGCCCGTGAGCCATGGCTGCTGAGCCTGCATGTCCGGAGCCTGTGCTCCGCAACGGGAGAGGCCACAACAGTGAGAGGCCCGTGTACCACAAAAAACAAACAAACAAAAGATTCCTTTTTTACTCTAAAGTAAGGTCGTTACATCAAAATTCCAAAATAAACATCAGCTGTGCTTTGCTTAAATAAGTCCTGAATGATGCTAGTAATATTTTACATTTAAGATTTGATAAATGGATATTAAATATACACACAAAGAAAAAATCTCCCTCTGGGCAGGACTTGGTGACCAGTAGTTTAGAAAGAAGATTTAAGCAGGTCACATTCAGTTTGGCATCTTTACCTAATGACTTTAGAAACACCACAGTCAAACCAGGAAGCCAACACAGAGCAAAATGCAGTCTTTAGCAAAATCTATTGTGTTTACTGCAAGCTTTGGTTTCTCAGCTTTCCTCAGCATCTGTACAGTTCAGAGTAATATGTACTGTTTAAAAGGTGTTTAGATATAATAAATTAGTCATTTTAAAGTGTAATTAAATGTAACCATATTTCTCATAGCAAATTTGCTTTTGTAGGCATCTCTTGCTAAATAAATCAAGCCTACTGAGAAAACCATTGGCCTTTGACAGACAAATTTTTCAGTTTCCAACTTAGAACCAAATTCAATTAAAACAATACTTTACAACTTCTGTGGAAACCAGGCTACAAGTAATCAATTTTGGAGGGTTCTGTTAGGAGTAGCCCTCATGAGATTTATTCAAAAACTGGGCTCTAGGCAGCCTTAGGAAGAAAACTAGGAATTAGTTATAATGGATTCTTAAGTGAATTTTATTTTGGTGAAGGATTTTGATTGACAGTAGCATAAAACTATGTCTTGAGGGGTGTGTGTGTGTGTGTGTGTGTGTGTGTGTGTGTGTGATGTGGTTTCTTTTTAGGAAGAGGAATAGTTGTTAATAGAAACAGCTTCAAGTGATGACCAAAAGAATTTAGACTCTACATCAGCCAACCTGGGCTCAAATCCCAGCTCTGCCATTTGCTAGCACAATCACCTATAAAATGGGAATAATAAAGGCCCTTCCTTGTGTTGGCATGGTGGGAATTGAATGTGTACATGGAATGCATGTGCCCAGTGCCTAAAAGAGTAGGCTCACACTAACTGTAATATGCTGCTCCCCCAAAGATGTTTTCCTCAAAGGGCCACTTGAGTGGTCAGAAAAGATTTCTAGGATATTTTCCCTTTTAATGACCACTGAGAGCTGTAAGAATGGGCAGAGGTTCTGTTGTGCTTGTTTTGATGTGAGCTTAACCATTAGAATTCAGACTGACCCCTCAGAGCTTGACAAATAAACTCATTATTTCAATATTTCATTATTTCTCAGTCCCACCTCTAACCTAGATTCAAGAAAAGTATGCCTCATATGCATGCTACCCTGTCAGCAGATGCCTCAAAGCCATCATTCCTTCAAGTTAACAATTCCCATAACCTAATATCAAGCACATAAGACTCCTCAGCTTGTTAAAAAAAAAAAAATCCTCACATGTATCCATCAACATGGCACACTGCAGAGCATGGTATCTGGAGAAAAACGAGGCAAAATGCACTTAATAGGATTACAGGCATATGGTGAGGTTCTCCACAAGTTATTTATGGTCTTGATTAACCTTGCAACATTTTTGCCATTTTCATATGTTTTACGTAACAACAGAAAAATATTGCCTTTACCTTTTAACATGGCAGGATTATCTTATCTCCTGTCCTTTAATTTAACCTTCAATTCTCTCCCTCACCCCAAAATTTCTAGTAGCTTGATCATGGAAAAGCAAAGCTTTTTGTGCTCGGTGGCAGTTAATTTCATGTGAGTGTAGTTTTTCCAACACTAGTGCATAGCAACAGCACCACCAAAAGGACAAGGTCCCAAGTTTCTAGGATCTGTTCCATTTTTTGGCTCATCAACATATCAGTGTTTTACATGATGATTGCTGGTTGCTATGTGTCCAATATGTAATACATTGGCATTTCAGGCTCTTTATAGGTAATAGGTCTTAATTTGTTCTGGTCTATAGATTCATTAACTTCTTAGCTCTCTTTGGGTTTGAGTTTTCTTTTAATGCTCCTGAACTAAAAACGTAAGTAGTTGATTGTGCTAAGCTGCAGATAAATCAGATGAGCAGCTGTTCTTTATACCACCATAGAAATAATATACAAAAATTAATATCAGAGTCAGTGTAATATCTGTGCTGTCAGGAGAAAATATTGAAATGTGCGAGTTGTTCTGTGTTTAGTGACTATGAAAGTCACCCCATGAAATAAACTTTTCTCATTCTTAGAGTATTGTCTATTATATCTTATGTTGCCCCAAATTTAACAATGTGGCAAACTTATTTTCTTTAATTTTAAATATATAGTGACATGTCATAAGAATGAAATCAAATTAATTTAATTTATGGCAAGGAGATAGTCTTATATATATCAAAGAAATGTATTTCAGGACTACTTTTTCTTCCTGCCATTAACTGAACTGAGTTTGTCATACTTGTTATTCAGAAACTTAGGTATTCACCACTTTAGGTGAACCCCTGAGCTGGGTTAAGCACTACAGCTTACTGGTTTAGAGGGTAAACTATGGAATCAGACTGCCTGGGTTCAAATTCTGGCCCCACTATTTCCTGACTGACATGACCTTAGGTTAACACCCAGTGTCTGAATTTCCTCCTCTGTTAGATGGAGTTGTTAATCCTATCTATTTCATAGAATTGCTGTGAGGATCAAATGAGATAATACCTATCAAGGTTTTAACACAGAATAGGTACTCAATAAATATCAGTTACTGCTATTATTATTGTTGTCATAGTTATTTGTAGGAGTTAGTTATTATTCCTTTGCTGCTTCTTATGGAACTCTCTAAATACAGCTGAATTCCAAAATCAAAAAATCAATTTTATTTTTTTAACTTGTGCTTTCATGGAATGTTACCTACCTAGAATAGCAGAAATAGGTTTACTACTGCACAGGTACAGAAATGTATCTATTCCATTCGTGGATGGGGACATCTGGCTTCAGAAGCCCATCTGTTCCCCCTACCTCCACCCCACCATGTTCAGAGAGCTTTTAGAAGCCATTAGGCACATTCCCATTTATTCTGATTTGGGCCTGGGAAAGCAAAATGACATCATTGAAGTGAAAGCTCTGCCCTTTGAAAGCATCACAGCAAAGTTATGGGAACTGAAATATCTTGAAGGAACCTTTTAGCTGCATCATTGCCATATCCCTTCCTGTCCCTGAGTCTGATTATGAAATTGGGAGACATGTACAGAGAAAGGGAACTGGGACCACCCAGTTTTGTATTGTACCCACTTCAAAGGAAGACTTGCATCCTTCCCCAACAGAGTCATTAGCAATTAGGGTTTATAAGTCAGTTTATAGCAGTTACATGTATGAGTCAGAATGCTCTGCCATGATTTGCTATTATTCAATTTAAATTGGCTATTGAATAAAATATTTGGGGGTAAAAACTTGGTAATTCGTTTTCAATAGTAAAAATTAAGTTAAGGAATTGGACATTCAGAGCGAGTTCTACTACCCTACAATTATTTTTAACTGAATTTTTTCATTTACCTTTCTGTCTATTCATGTCAGCAGTCCTTACTACTTCAAAAAGTTTCCACTGATTATTTTTCTGTTTTCTAACACTTAAAAATCACTGTGAATGTGAATCTTTTATTTTAGGATCTGTTTTATATAAACATGAGCAAACATGAAAGGGCCAGTCTATGTAGTCTAAGTAAGAACTCGGTCACAAACCAAATAGGATTCTGTAACCATTTCTGTTCTCCAGAGACTGGAGTAAGTCATTTGGAATAAGGGGGTTAGGGACAGGTATAAAATACAATTATCAGTATAAAATTAAGAAAATGGAAATTTGCCTGAATATCAGGACTATGATGCTTAGAGAGTTATTTAAATGCCTCTAAAAGTAAATAGGCAGAGATCCATTCACTAGAGGCCTGAGTACAGGTGAAATTGTGGACGAATACTAATGAATGTATTATCGGGAGTATTTCTGCACCACTGTGAGTTTGTCTGGAGAACCTGTTAGTCCCCTTGCTTACTAATTCCTTTTTTGCTGTGAAATAATAAAGCCTAAATCATAGAACTAAATTTCACTTGCAAATTGCTGGAAGTGTTATTTCTCCAGTGAGATCAAATATGTCTTATGACATGTTTTTCCTTCCACTGTTCTCCCAGCTGTTTTTTCTTATTACTGAAATGGTGATGCATTGATATTGGTTCAATTACCAAAGTATCTGAGTACATTCAAGTTCATGGGGCATCACAGATAGGCTAAGTGACTGTGATTATTAGACAGGGTGTTTGATTTAAATTAAAGGAACACTTGCAAGAGATTATTCATAGAGGAAGACAGTTTAAAGAATTCCCATCACCCATGTCATTAATATTTTAGGACCCATTAAAATAAGGAATATGTGGAAAATAAGGAATATGTGCCTTTTATGTACAGGCATCATTGCTACACTCTTTTCTTCAGTTGGGGTCAGCACTCTGGGTCCACATTATGGCTGAGAAAACCTTAATGCCAAACCCATTAGGTAAGGAAGTAACAGAAGCCCTCTAAATGCAATTCAAAAATGTGTACCAAATTCCAAATTGTAATAAAATGAAAATGTTAAAAATGATTTTCATATTAGAATTACATGGCTGTTAACCACATAAGAAAAATACTTTGAGGTGATATTCAAAAAGAGAATTTCTATCAGATATAATGAAATTTTCTCCCTTTGTAGAACAAAGGAAAAACATCAAGCTCCATTGGAGGCAAGTGTTTAAAGCTTGCATGGAATGAAGCTGTTTACCTATGTTTTGAAAAAGGTAGTAACTTAAAGATTTCTTGCAGAGGGGGAAATTCAGATTTCTTATTTTTGTTAGGTATTGGCATCACTTTTTTCAGTTATCTGATTAATGCTTGAGGCTTTATTATACACTCAGGTAAAATGACCACCTTGACCTAAGATTTACATGTGTAATTCCAATAATGAAAATAGAGGACTTCCCTGGTGGCACAGTGGTTAAGAATCCGCCTGCCAGTCAGTGGACACCGGTTCGATCCCTGGCCCAGGAAGATCCCACATGCCACGGAGCAACTAAGCCTGTGTACCACAACTACCGAGCCTGCGCTCTAGAGCCCACGAGCCACAGCTATGGAGCCTGCACACCACAACTACTGAAGCCCACGCACCTAGAGCCTGTGCTTCACAACAAGAGAAGCCACTGCAATGAGAAGCCTGCGCACCACCTCAACGAAGAGTAGCCCCCGCTCGCCACAACTAGAGAAAGCCTGCACACAGCAATGAAGACCCAAAAAGAAAATAGAAGTTATCCTTGCAAACTTAGTAACATTGAGATATAAATATATATATTCTATATCTCCAGGTCTCCGGGTTATTGCTGATACTTGCTATACAGCATTAGTTCCAGGAGATGTCTTGTTTTGTTTTGTTGTATCTGGAAATAGCAACCTTTGTTAACAGTATAAAAATTCCACAAGGAGGAGGATTCCACACATGAACTTTAATTACACCATAGATGCTGTCTAATCCAGTGACTAGCCATTAAAATAACCTGTGTTTTCTTACATATACCACTTTGTTACTTGCTGGGTCTCCCAAACAGCCTTCGACTTTTTGTAAAAATAAACCAGCCCCTTCTTACAGGTTGTTTCTCAGGAAAAAATTACAGTAATGAGAGTGCATGTGAAAGTACCTGTAAGGAGCATTATGCTGATTAGTACCTCACAAATGTTTTGTCTTTTACAGCCTGTCAACCAGGGTCATCACTATCAGAAAGAAATGAATCCACCTTCTCCTTCTAACCCCCGGTAAGAATCATTAATAAGCTAAAATTTTTTTAAGATTATTTAGGAATTGACTGCATTTTTCTTGGTTTCATGAAATTGTTTTCCAGACTTCCAAAGGGCTTCCAAAGTTCTTTTCTATAGATGTCTTAATTCAGCCTACTTTTCTTAATCAGACTATGGTGTCATGGTTAATAGTGTAACTAGGTTTAAATAGCACTTCTGCCTTTTACTAGCTGTGGAACTTTGAGAAAATCATTTAATTCAAAGTAATTCAGGCATAATAATTACCTCATAGTATTTTGGGGAGGATCATATGGACTAATAATACATGAAAAATCCTTAGGACAGTTCCTGTCACATAACAAGCTCTCTTTAAGTGTTCATTTATTCAGTATTATTCTATTTGCATAGGTGTTTCATCTTAATAGGTCTTTGAAGTTTAGTACATTTTAGGCATGAATTTTTTTTGTATCACCTGGTGCCTTTACATTCATCAAGATAGCTAATATGAGTTCAAGTGGCCATTCTCTTTTTTCATAATTTCAGAGTTCATAATCTCAAAATTATTTTATTATTTCAAAAATGTCATTGACACATGAGTCATTTGACAATATAGAAGAACCTTATTATATTAGGCTCATTAGAGATAAGTGAATCTGAATTCAAGTTTTGAAATATATGTAGTATTATATGGCTTTCTAAAAATAGCTAAATAAGCTAGTTTATCAGTATAAGTCAATATCACTTTATTACTGTTTATTAAATACTAAGAATTTACTGAAAATCAGTCTATCTTGGGCTCCACCACAGGATCTTAGTTATTATAAGATTATAATAACTAATTATCTAATTAGTTATTATAATAACTAATGCACCCCATTATCTAAATGCATCTCATTATCAAGCTCTCTCACCTGAGACAGGCAGAAGGAATTTGTTAAATAAGAATACAGGGCTGTATCCTGGAAGCCAAGGGCAGCCAGGCCTCAGGAGGGATCTGAAACTAGGAACTAGAAAGCAGAGGGGCAGGCAGGCAGTATCCTCACTCCACCTCTGTTTGCTTCTTCCTATCTGCTCAATTCTTCTAAGCACCAGCTTTCTTTACTTCTCAGTCACATATAGCTGTCTTGAGTTTACATATTACATTTCAAAATACATGCTGAGGCTGACAGTCTATGTCTGAATCCCAGTTCCTACTTTCCAGGAGAAAGAATGTGATTGGCCTAGCTTGGGCCAAGTATCCACTTCTGGTCCAATCAGCAATGAAGAGCCAACCAACCAAGCCATGTAAAACTAACATGGCTACCAGGAAACCACATACATGGTTTACAGGACTTTTAATGGGGTCCAGAATATTCATGACATAGGTAGAGTAAGTGTTCTTTATTAGTAATCTCTTCTACATGTTCCTGGTCTATATACTTGATCTGGTCATTCTTGCATGTTACCTAGTAGGGGGAATTGTCACTGTCATAAATAAATATGATAAGGAGTTGAAAACTGAGTTTGTAATTTCAGTGTATATAAAAAGGTATTTAAACATTCTTCAAAATAGTTATCTCTTGATATGCGTATATGTCTCTTGCAATCTTGCAGCTCATCTAGATTTGACCAATAAACTCTTTATCTATATATGAATAAACTTTCAAGGTAATTGGAAATCCAACTTTGGTCCAAATTATAACAGTCACGACTTGTAAGCTGAGTAAATGAAAGTGATAGAAAGTGATGTTAGAAAGTGGAGCATTTTGTTTCAATAAAAGGAAAATGGGGACCTAATTTTCATCCTACTTCTGCCACTAACCCAGTGTATGATCTCAGACAAGCCTCTCAACCTGTTCAGACCTAATAATAAGAACACCCTCATGTGTAAAGGAAACGATTCAGTTACAAGCTCTCTGAGGTCACTTACAGATTTATGATTTTGTGACTTTGATGAGACTCATTATAGACTTTCCATATGAAAACCAGTTCCACTATTAAAGGGAACACTGCCCTATATAGGAAACATACCTCATATTATTGGATTAATTAATTAATGTTTAGATGTGGTAGTATTTGATTTTAAATATCTCTTTTAAAATTTGATTCCCAAAGATAGACTATAAGAAAATTCACCAGCTAAACAGACAGCATATTTTATTTAACCAATTAGATGTTCATTCATTTATGAAAAATTAATCTACATTTTCACATAATAAAATTAAAAGCCAAATTTCAAAGCAAAGAATAAAATGCTGCCAACACCATTTTCCAGCAGGTTATCCACCAGTTTCCTAGAAAATTATTATATGGCTGTTCAGAAAATCTACAGATTACATGGCTTAGCTCTTGGCTCATAAATCCAGTAGCTTGGAGAATTGGCAGAAAGGCATTATTGGACCATAAATAAAGAAGATGATAAAATTATGAGGTCAGCATAGATCATCATATAAAAATGGGATAAACTGAATCATGTAATACATGTGATTTAATTTAAAATTGAGAGCTATGATTCTTCTTAAGATTTGTATTATATTTCTTATAAATAGTATCCCATGCTTTAGACCCTACAATACAGAACTTTAAACTTAAACTTTGAAGTTAAAAGATACTAATAATGACTATTGAAAAAATAAGAAATAAAAAGGTAAGTCTCTAAGTCTACCCGCTTGGATAAACAAGCATCTCGCCTGAACCTTGTTGAAAGTTTGGTGTGCAGAAGCTCTGAACAACACATGAGAAGCAGGAAGGCTCTAGATTTCCTGAATTAAGTGTTGTTGTGATCAAAATAATGCAAACATGATGGGGATCGGGGACATATGTGTGCAGGTCCACCAAGAGGAGAGTATGATGGTGCCCTTTGGGAGGTGAAATGGCCACGTTAGCTTCAGTGAAATATCTGCAACTACTCCAGAGACCTAAGAACCTAAGATTTGTAAATTATATGTACTCATACCCACATATGTACATATTTAGAGAGTCAACTTTCAGTTAGCCTTATTAATGTAACAGAATAACCAATATCCCCAAGCTTTTTTTTTTTTTTTTTTTTTTTTTTTTTTTTTTTTGCGGTACACGGGCCTCTCACTCTTGTGGCCTCTCCCGTTGTGGAGCACAGGCTCCGGATGCGCAGGCTCAGCAGCCATGGCTCATGGGCCTAGCTGCTCTGCGGCATGTGGGATCTTCCCAGACTGGGGCACGAACCCGTGTCCCCTGCATCGGCAGGCGGACGCTCAACCACTGTGCCACCAGGGAAGCCCTCCCCAAGCTTTATTAATGTAACAGAATAACCAATATCCCCAGTCTTTTATTTGTATTTTATTCTGGAAAGATTTTTATTTCTGTACCGTAATTACCTTCTTAGTTTTATATGTTGATGAGTAAAGTTAAAGATAGTATGCAGTCCACGAAGCAGACAAATTTGTGTTTTGAAAAGTTATCTCTAGGGTAAAAATGGCTAAAACTCTGCATATATTCATATAGTGGTTTCCTTAGAGTAAAAGAGTTCACTTGCACTCATAGGGCAATGCTTGATATTGGATGGAGGGTGGGATACAATGTTAGTCATTTCCTGAGAAGTTTGCAATCTGGGGATTGAAATACACATGGTTCACCAAATCATATTCCCTTGTGTGTCTAGATTTGCAACAAAGCCATTTCCCCTTGCTTTGGTAGGCATGGGGGACGGGGGTGATATTTCCCACTATTTTTGCCTAACATACCGATGGACACTTAGCATCTCAGTTGCTGGGGCCCTTGCTTCCATTGTTCACCCACACTGCCTCGTGGGGCACTGACAGCTTGTACGACAATGTGCAGAAATGGCTAACATAATCTAATACAATTTAAAGGAGTATTGGGAGGAGGAAACAATTTCACAGTTCATTCATGTTGAGAAATGTTTCCTAGCATGTAAACTTACATGCTGCCAAACTGAGCAAAATGGATGCTGTTCACAGTCTTCAGTCATTTATTTTAAAATGCCGTCTATTGGTTTGCGGGGTTTAGAGCTGTCCCTTAGGCACATCTATGTATGGGTTCATGTAGGTTCTTCAGAACAGCTCAAGATATTTTTGCTCAGGAACGGGTTTTATAAAGTAAGCTGTGATTACATTCTGGTTGTCTGTTCATATGGATGGAGTCTATAACTAGTCTTGCATTTCAAATGATGATTACGCTTGCTATTTTTACAACTCATTGGAAGATTAAGGGGGGAGGAGGGAAGGTAGTCAAAGGCTCTGTAAGGTTCCAAATGTTTATGGAAATAAACAACATAGAAAATAATTCTAGACTGACCAAACAGGCATGAATGGCATGGTTTTCTTTCTAACGTGTTTGCTTTATGATTTAACATTTATCCATAATTTTTTAAAATGTCCTTGCAGATTGTGTTAGGGCTTGAATCCTTTGCAGCCTTGCCACATGTTTGTGTGATGTGAACACACTTATAACTATAATTATCCGATAAACCCCTGTAGACTTTGACAGATGATTAATAATCACTGACCTCGATTCACACTGGCTCAGCCGACCTGACCGAGGCTAGCTGGCCTGTCACTGTAACCTACAGGCACTGCTCTGGACTGATCACGGTGGCTTCATTTATCTTTTCTCTCCAACTGTCAGGAGATGAGCTTCTCCTCTATTGCTTAAGGTTTTTTTCCCCCACCAACACAGGAGAGAAAAAATGTATAAACAAAATTAAATACAGAACTTGTATGTCATTTTCCTCTTCAAATGATTAAGTTTGGATGATTTTAAAACAAGTCAGATTTTTAACAAATATTCCTCCTTAGACCAAAGCACAACAGAGGTTTTCCTGATTAACTGTGCACACAGTTTCTCTAAATGTAGTGTTGTTGTTTTCTACTACCTATATTTTGGCATTAAATCTTAATGATTTGTTTGTAAAACCAAAGACAGCAGTTTTTACTTTCATCATTTCTATTGTTAGGTGTACCGAGGAAAAGCTACCCATATTGGTGCCTCTCCTTTCATCATCCCCTTCCCACAAATTCACACCTGCTCATTGTAGGGAAGTGACTTTCCATACTCAGATTCCTCAGGTCTGATTTAAGATCCTTGACTGAGGACCTGTCATGCTGTTCTCCAGGTTCCCTAGGGACAGAATGGTGTCTCTCCTCCCTGTGACGCTCAGCACAGCCTGGCTTGGGTGGGGGCTCCATCAGAATGTGAGCTGAGGGAGGGAGCAGGGAACTATGCCCACATACCATGGAGAAATGAAAATCTTCATCCTAAATGTTAACCAGTTAAGTTTCAAATATTTTCCTGCATCCTTGCAAGAGTTTCCCACTTCCTTTTCTGAAAATGGAAGGACAATAGTATTGCTTTATTCACTACCAGGATAAAATTGTGTTTTGTGAAAGGCCCTTGTATGGACAGTTTAAATCTGATTTTCATGTATGTTCCACTTCCTACCAACCCAGAGATCCATAGACACTGGTAACCATTAGAATGGCCCTAATCTTTAATACATAATATAATATGTATTATTTATACAATCTCTTTATTAATAGCTTCCAATACCTTCTATATTCTAATGTCTCTCAAAATTATATGTCCAATCCTGACCCTCCTCTGAATTCCAGACTCATCTGTCCAAGCTGCCAATTTGACAGATATCCAATCCACTTGGATCTCTAATGTATACCTCAAATCCATTGCCAAACATAACTTGGTTTTCTCTCCCTCTACACACATCTGTTCTTTCTTCAGTTTTCTCCATCTCAAAAATGCCACCATCATTGCCCTTTTACTAAAGTCAGAAACCAAGAGCATTCCCTGGTTTCTCTCTCTAACCCACCCATGTCCAGCCTCAGAAAGTTGTACTGGTACACCCTCCGACCATGGTATATGCCAGGTCCAGCCAGTGCTCTCTCTTTACTGCTACAATCCTAGCCATGTTGCCATCATCCCTCACCTGAACAAATACCATAGCTTCCCACCTGCTTTCTCTGCTCCTTTGGCCCCTACAGTCTATTCTCCACTCAGCAACCAGAGTGGTATCGATACACCTAAATGGGCCTGAAATGTCCCCCCGTGTAAAACTTCCCAAAGGTTTCCCTCTGCTCTTAGGGTCAAGTCGTGCTCCTTATCCTAAATGCCCACCACTCAGATCGTGTTCTGTACCTTTGTGCACCTTGCTCACTATGGATCAAATACCACCGTCCTGCCTCTTTTTCTCAAATACTCCAGGCTTGGTTTCACCATAAGAGCTTTGCATGAGATGGCCCCTCCGCCTGGCATTCCCTACCCTAGAAAGGACATAGCAGCCTCTTCCTGTCTTTCAGATCTCCATCTAAATGTCATCTCCTCAGAGAGCCCCTTTCTTAGCATCCAACCTGAAGTAGCCCCAGGCAGCCTCATTACATTATCTTTTTCGTTTTTACCATAGTACATTTCACTACCTGATATTTACTTGCTTGTTGCTTGTTGTCTACACACACACACACACACACACACACCTCCAGAATATGCTAGAATGTAAACTGCATGAACATAGGGCCTTTATCTCTCTTGCTCACTATATCCCTAGCTCCTCAAACAGTGCCAGGCACAAAGGAGACACTCAAGAAATGTGTGCTGAATTCATTAAATCTCACCTCACAAAAATGACTTTCCCTCATCTCTCTACACTAGCTACATCGTTGCGTACTTAACTGCTAGCTGGAACCCAGGAGCACCTGTATACTTTTCTCCCTTGAGGGTGTCTAGAACCTGGCCCTGTTCCCACTTGTAATAAATGAAATCTCTCTCATGAATCTGTTTTAAATCATCCCTCAGAAGATGTGCACAATCTAAAGTGTCTGACAAATGTATCATTTTAAAACTTTAAATAGAGACTTTTGTATTGAATTTGAGAATTTTCTCTGTATTCTTACTGGAAGTTGCTTATCCGTATTTGCCTATTCATGCCCATTTCATGGAGTGAGGGTGCCAACGGCTAGAAATCTGCTTGGGTTGGCACTGCTGTCGAATATGTACTTAACCCTCACCAATTAACAGAATCTGGATAGGCAAATGGAAATGAAGAAAAAAAGGTATATATGTATACAGAGAGAGAAAGAGAGAGGACGAATCTGAGCCTATGGTGCAGGTACCCTCTTGACCCAAGTGGCTCCTTGCCCTTCATGCTTCTGGAGGGGTCCTCAGTTCACTGGTCTAAACTTCACAACAGACTTTAAAAACACCTGTACAAAGAGACTCAGCTGGGCCCCTTTCCTCCCCAGTCTACAGCAAAGGCCAGGCTTTAGCCTCTCTAGCCCTGCCCCAGTGAAAACCCGAGCTAAAGTCACCCTTGGTAGCAAATGGAATCCCTGGGGAATCATCCTGCTTCTCACCTCTGACCACTCTGAACCTAGGACCCCACCCTACACAACTTTAGGACGACCACTCTCCTTGGGTTTCAGAGGACCCAGCAGTTACCAACAGGGCCAGACAGCTGGCAGTCCCTGCCCCATCCCTTCTCCTTCCTCCTCTGCTCTTGGCACTTGGCCTGCCCAGCCCGTTTTCAGTCCTGGTTTGATCATTTATTCTACCAGAGCCCATTAGCTCAAGAGTGCATACCTGTTCAAATCACCCTGCCCCAGGCCCTAAGTACTTGTCGCCCCAAGCCCTAAGTACTTGTCACCCCAGAGAACTGGGTACCACCCCTACCCACTGGACCACTATTTCTTTGTATTCACTCTCTCCACTTGTTCATTCTGGCCCCGGGCACCCGCCAGTCCCCTCTGCAGCTTCTCGGTTGAGTTGCCTGCGTGCTCTCTGACCAGGTCTGTCAGGCCACTGGGGCTTAGCTCTTCAACCTGAGTCTCCTAATTTTCCAGCTGTACTCCATGAGAGAGTCTTCTGCCATTAGGGCTGAGGATATACTCATCAATATTTTAGGTATTGTTATGTTTCCAAAATTACAAATTCACAAAACCCATTTGCACAAGAGTTTCAGAACAACAGATTGCATCTTCTCCTCCCACCTCCCCAAAGCTTTTACATCCAAAATGATGGCTCCCTGAAGAATCTTAGCACTTTTAACTAGCAAAATGTGGGGCTCCTGCGATTACCCAGGCCTCCCCATTCACTGTTATCCATCCATATGATGAACTCAGATTATCTTTGGCCCAGGGTCCAGTGTAAAGAAGGTAACTACTAAAGCAGTTATTTACCATTCCAACTTTTTACAGTTTCAGCTTTTAATTAAAAGATTCAGCTTCCTCTTCTAGAGTAATGAGCACCTTTTTAAAAAAAATCGAAGTACTAATTCTAGTTTCTAACATTCACCTCTATTCTGTCTGAGGGGGAGGAGAGAGGAATGCAGGCTGAGGTCCAGGATAATGACTTGAACCTAAAATATGGAAGACCATGATTATGGTTAGATGGCCACAGCCAGTCACATCCGTAGACTCAATGCTCACCATTCACTTTGTAACCTAACGCAGAATAGCTTCCCTGGTTGTTTAAACACGAAATGACTGAAAGTGTGTTGCAGTTCATACCTTCAGTAATATTCAGTGAGTATTTTGAAGCACCTACTATGTGCAGAGCACCGTGGAGAGATGACTTTAACATTCCCCCTGCGAGCTTGCAGCCTCCCAGCACAGGCAGTCCACACCCTGCATATCAGCAAGGCTGTGTGTGAATGCTTTAAGAAAGGTGCCTGGGGGTGTGGGAGCATGGACCAAGCCTGGCACACAGAAATCACAGCCTTTTCCAAACCCGGTACCCACTCACAAACTCTGCTTTTGTTGGCAGTTGGTTCTACTTCTTCCCTGTAATTCTTTTGTTTCTCTTGTTAATGAAAAACATTACATTTTGAAATTAATTAAAGTTAGAACATAATTTTTCACTCTAGCAATATATTATGTTTACCAGAGTTTACAGCTTCATATTTTGCTGTTCATTACCTCATAAAAACCCACTCGGTATAATAAATATCATACAAGTCAAACGTCCAGCCTAATTTTAAAATTTCTTGAAGGAGAAAAGGCAAACAACTTTTAGCTCATTTGATTGGATTAACACTAACATTATTGTTCTATTGACTCTTTCTTGTCCATTCAGTAAAGACAAATCAGATGCACTTTGGTGCTTAGGACAGGAAAATGCTGTTGGGTATTGGGTGTATGCATGGAAGGAAATTATATATGTGCTGAAACAAGGCTGGTTAGAAGGCAGTTTCTCATATTTCGCGGTAAACGACTTGTTTGCTTTTGATTTTTGAGGCAATAGTGTCCTTTGTTTTATTATGTGAAAGCTTGGATTAGTAACAAGTGAAGCTAAATGGTGACTTGTAGATAATGAACTTTATGGCTTAAGATGAAAGGAAACTAGCTAGAATTTTACATATTCTCATATTTTTCAGTTCTTAATTCTCTTTATTTGCAGAATTTATAGACTAATAAGCAACTGAATTAAAGCAAGAAATGAGGGGAGGGTAAAATATCTTCTGTTGAATTAATAGTAAACAGTTTTTAAACAGCAGAACTATTTGTATTATCAAAATAACAAAGAACAAGAAACCTGAGATCTGGCCTGGCCTGAGGTTAATCAAAATCATGATAAAAATGAAGCTCTCAGCTTCAATAAAATCACAGTGTGGCTTTCAATCAAGTAGTGATGTTTATGCTAATGAAGTCCTGTCTTTGAGGGGGGCAATTCATCCTAAACTACTGGATGAATGGCTTTTTCTTTTTTTTTTTTTTTCCATATCTTTTTCTGTACATCAAGGGTTTGGAGATAGAAAGAGAGGATCTATTCACTGGCCACTAGTATTGCAAGAAAATTCCATTTTGGTCAGTGTTTTGACTTGGTGAAGGGTGCAATTACTTTGTATTTTACCATTTGCCCTCTTCCGACCTCTTTCACAGTACTTTTATTGAAACCTGAAATTGCCTTCATTTTGGAAATACTATCAAGTCACATTAAGAATCCAGAAAGTTTTGGTTTCTTCTGCTGAAATAATGGAAGAAATGGGAAACAAACAAGAACACCACCCTTGTGACATTCTCTAAATTTGCTTGTGATATTTTAAATTTCAGTGCTAGCCAAAAAGAAAGATACAGCAAGGCATACCGTAAATGAAGATATTATGTATTAGAGAAGGAATGAATCTGTCACTTTGACGGATTGTGAAGCAAAGAGCAGATTAACAGATTACTCAAAGTCAGGAGGCAGCTCAGCTTGAAAAATGTGCAGGAAATGATAAGTGCGGGTTTGTGCTGATTTAATGATATTTTTAAACTACAATAACACTCTGGTGGTATAATATAATAAAGCACTTTGCTTGCATTTTTAAATCATCAACATATTTCCAGTTTGACCTTAAGAAACATTTTGGACCATTCTCTATTAAAATATGTAGCTTTCGAATTAGAAAAAAAGTACCATCTAAAATATCACAGCAACGACCTTATAGGAAATCAGGAAATATTGTTGGCTTTTAAAATCAGTTATTTCCTAAACTAGCATTTATGATACAAATTTTAATTATGTTTCAAGCACCCTAACAACACATGTACTTTCTCTTTGGGCATTTAAATCACTTACAACAAGAAATTGTTATCTTCTAACAACCATTTCCAGTGAAACACCTCGTAGATGGCACTGATATGCCTTCATATTTTCATTGCAGGTTTTTAGTTTTGTGGTTAAGATCATGGAGTACTTATGAATAAAACTATTATATTTACCCACAGATAGTAGGTAAAAGTAGTTCAAATTTGAATTGAGTACTCTGAGTCATAGCAATAAGTAAGACAAATAACTTGCTTTATTTTATATGATTACAAATATGTATCAGAAAGCAAAACTTTTTAAGAGGTTTATATTTTTATATAAAATAAAATTAGAATTTGAATATCATACTCTTAGTTAATTTGACAGTGATGGACTGCCATTGTCAAGAATTTGCAGAGTAAAGTTTCTATAATGCACTTAAATGGTTTTTACTCTAGCATCTTCATATTCAAAATCTAATGTAAGGTTTCACTTGTTTCATATTATCTTCTCTCAGCTCACCAATGATAGCTTTTTTTTACATAATTAGGTACAGTGTAACTTGTAAGGGAGTAAAATATATTTTCTGTCTAAACGCTTGTATCTAACCCAAGTGCAAATATACTAATATTGCATGCCCAGGGCTTGAATCCCAGACATGATTATGGCTCACATTATGTTTTACATATATATAGTGAAGACTTTCATTCAACATGTTTTGTACATTTCCCCTCCTCTAATATATTAATACTCTCAACTTGGGGTAAATAAAAAAGCTAATGTAAAAAGGTAGTCAGTATTCTTCTTGAAAGAAATTCTGAAATGTATTGAGCAAAAGTTGTTTGCATGATTTCTGGTCTCCTTGCATATTTATGGTCTGCAGTAGTTACTAACACAATTTGCCAGATAGTCCCAGCTCTTTCAATCCCAAACCCATTGTTGGATTGCATTTCTAAGTCCACTTGGTTTTGTGTGGACCCAATTAGCCCAACTAGTTCTAGCTAATGAACGTGAGAAAGTTGGCTTATGTTGTTACTTGGGTGGAACATTTAATTGCAGGTATGAAACCCTCCAGAGTTCTCTTTTCCTCTGACACCTACCAGAAACATTCAAGATGGTGGTTGTTTTGTCAGCCTGGGTGCTGAATGACCATGATAAACAGAGTTCTCCTGCTCATCTGTTATGGACATTTAACATGAGCAAAAAATAAGCCTTTGTTGTTTTTAAGCCACTGAGATTTGGGGATTGCTTCTTATCATATACTTTCATATTTGAAGATTTAGAAATTGGTTAAAATTGTTGAGCTCAGTATGTGACTCATTGGCATATAGTAGAATAAGTGGTTTTAGGAAGTGATACAGTATTCTGGTTAAAAGCACAGTCAATGGAATTAAAATGCCAGGTCTGTATCCTTTATTTCTCTAAACCTCAATTCGTTTATCTAAAATAGAGGTTATATTTTACTACCTACTTTATAGTGTCATTGTAAGGATTAAATGAGATAATATGTGTAAAGAGTTTGGGGCAGGGACTGGCACATGTATTTTCATTAAATGGTAGAAAGTGGTGGTAAGGATATCATTAGGAATGTTAGGAATAAAGTTTCCCAAAAAATATCATACTTTGAGAGAATCAGACACTCCTAGAGAGTTTGGAGATTATCAAGACGATTTAACCCAGCATCTCTTCAAAAGTCATCTCTGCACATCTTTGCCAAGGAAGCAGGCTCAGTGCAACATAAGGCAGTGTTTTTCATTACAGAGCATTCCTTATACTGAGCTGACACAGGCTTCCCTATAACTTCTCCCCACATGATACCCCTTGAAATTTTTGAATTTTGCTTTTTTGTTGTTTAATTTTCTCCTCCAGCCTCTAACTTTTCCAGCCTCAAGCCCACTTTGCCATTCCTGGTCCTGGCATAGTCTTAATTGCCTTCCTTTGGACGTCTTTGAGTTTATCAAATTGAGATCCTCTAAATTGAATAAAATCACCTAGTAGTCCGGACTATAGTTTGGCCATTGACTAGAACACTGTGTGTATTAGTGTAGCTTGAATCATTTTTTTAGTCCCCATATCCCTCTAGTGGCTTATCTTTGGCTTTTGGTCACCTAAAACTATCACCGTCTTTCTCCTGGACCATTGATATAGCCTCCTAAGTGGAATCCCAGCATCCACATGTGCTTTTTCACCACAACCCATACCCATTCCCTACAGAGTGGTCAGAGTAACCTTTTCTAAACACACATCTGACTGTGACACCCCCATATTAAATCCCTTCAATGACTTTCCATTGTTCATAGGGTAAAAATTAAACTCGTTCAATGGCCTACGAGGCTTGAGTGGCTTGGCCCATGCCTACTGGGCCAGTCTTATTTTGTACCATTTTCCTTCTGGAGATTTGTGCTTTAGATACACTGGCCTCCTTTCCTTTTCTCAAATGTGCCTGCCTCAGGGCCTTTGCCTACTGTTCCCTCTTCCTAGAATGCTTTCTCCTACCTTGCCTTCCACCTTGCCTGGTTAATACCTGTTCATACATTAGATTTTCTTTCAAGTGACACTTCCCCTAGGGAACCTTCAAGTCCCTATCCCTGTGTTCTCATAGCACCTTTTAACTTCACAAAACTTATACATTTTGTGTGATTATCTGACTGATTTTGGTCTCAGGCTCCACACTGTAAGCTCTAAGAAGGCAGTAACTCTATTTTTGCTCACCATTGCATTTCATGCTAGGATCTGACACAAAACTGGATCTTGGTAAATACTTGTGAAGGAGATATTGCTATCTGAACCACTTTTCTTGACATCAAGATCATGCTGAATCTCAAATCTGTCATCTAACCTATTCTCTCTCTCAGCTCAATGTCTTCCATAAATTTGAAAAGTATGTTCACTGTCCCTGCAGAACATTTATTACAGATATATGTAATATATGTACAAAATATGTACAAAAATAGATAATAGGGCTTCCCTGGTGGTGCAGTGGTTGGGGGTCCGCCTGCTGATGCAGGGGACGCGGGTTCGTGCCCCAGTCCGGGATGATCCCATGTGCCGCAGAGCGGCTGGGCCCGTGAGCCATGGCCGCTGGGCCTGCACATCCGGAGCCTGTGCTCCGCAGCAGGAGAGGCCACAACGGTGAGAAGCCTGCGTACTGCAAAAAAAAAAAAAAAATAGAGCATAGCTGAATATAAAGTCCTTTGGTCCACCATTAACGATCTTCTACCAGGTTAATATTGATCAACAGCTGATATAAAGTGATACGATTATAGGGAAGGAAAAAATCCTTTTTTCTTCTACCCTCATAGATTCGGCCCTGAAAATTAAACTGACAAAAGACAGATTTACAAAAGGAAAGCATACAAATTTTATTTATGTGTGCAGTGCACATACACAGGGGAGAAACTCAGTGATGAGTAACTCAAACGGGTGGTTAGAACTTGGAGCTTTTATGTATATATATCATCTTAACAAAGAACAATAAATTTGAAGACAAGTGACAAGACAAAGGAAAAGGGGTTTAGGCTTTTAGGAATGGCGAACTATGGGAGGGTACATATATGGGGGAAACTAATGGAAGATAAGGCTTGTTTTAGTAACGTTTGTTATGTAGATTCTTCTCAGTGCTCTCTCCGGCCTGATAAGAGTCTCTGGTGATTAAGTCATACCCTGTACCAGCAAGGGCACCTTCCTCACAGTAAATTTCATGTCCTACTTTTAAGTAGAAAGGGGGAGATCAGAGAACCCTTCCTGAGTCTGTTGTTTCTCAAATGTCTTGAGCTCAAAATAATCAAAATGTCAAAACAACATCTTCTGGGTGGTATGTTTGGAACCCCTACATGATGAATCTAAATTATTTAAATTTACAAACAGGCCAATACTGTCCTGCTGTTAATACATGATAATTCAATCACTAGCATATGATTTCTGGGATGTTATGATTCACACTCACGTGCAGCTATCCCACATCCTTTGTCCATGGCAGACACTGCTAGTGGATCACAATCCTCTTGCCCCTGGGCCCCATCATAAACTTAAAATCCTTCTTAGTAAGGTACTCCAGACAATACTATCACTCAGAATTAGCATGTGATTTATGATCCATTTGTCTTCTTTGAACTAGAATTTCCATTATTCCTTTAGTCAGCTAGATTATCGAATGGAATTTATTCCTAGCCTTACCTAACTCTGAAATTATCACCTTACCAATATCTCCTACTGTAAAAGTCATCCTCCATCTTCTGTAAAACCTTCTTTGACTGAAGTGAGATTAGGACTGCTTCTTCTCCACAACCCTGACTCCGTTCTCCACATCAACCATGATTAAAATCCTACAACATTAAATGACAAGCATGATATATTTTTTTAAATTATTTATTTATTTATTGGCTACGTTGGGTCTTCGTTGCTGTATGCGGGCCTTCTCTAGTTGCGGCGAGCGGGGGCAACTCTTCCTTTCAGTGCATGGGCTTCTCCCTGCGGTGGCTTCTCTTGTGGTGGAGCACGGGCTCTAGGCACGCAGGCTTCAGTAGTTGTGGCTCGCAGGCTGTAGAGCACAGGTTCAGTAGTTGTGGCACAGGCTTAGTTGCTCCGCGGCATGTGGGATCTTCCCAGATCAGGGCTTGAACCCGTGTCCCCTGCATTGGCAGGCAGATTCTTAACCACTGGGCCACTAGGGAAGTCCCTATATTTTTAAATTAATTAACATGGGTTCTGTCTGTAACAGTGGCACACTTTGGTTGTTTCACACTGAACTTCCTTCTGAGAACAACCAGAAAAGCCAGACAAAATATGAGAATCATCTGATTGAAGCCGTTGGAGAACTTCCAAGGCAGTGAGAATTTACGGAGCCTTGCTCCAAAAGAGAAGGGAAGCCAGGAAAGGCAGCCGCATGTTATGACACTTTTCTCAGGAAAAATTCCACTTCCGAAAGTAGTAGCTGAGAGGCTGAGGAGCTGAACATAGCCTTCAACAGCCTCATGGGCTTGGGGGACAAAAATTGGAATTCAGGACCTGTGAAGAGAAGAGGCCATAGTAAGCTCCAAAGTGCTACACCCTAGATAGCAAAATTAACCAGAAATAGACCAGCTCTCTGGAAGACTCAAAACACATTTATTTTGAACCATTCTACTTGCTGATACCCCTCTGACCCTACCCTAGTTGCCTGCCAGAAGCAAAGCAATCACATCTAGAGGAAGAAAACAATTGAAATAGAATGTGAGCCACATGTATAATTTAAAATTTCTAGTAACCCATTTAAAAATTTTAAAACAGGTAAAATTAATTTTAATAATGTATTTTATTTAACCCAGTATATTCAAAATATTATCTTTCAGCATGTAATTGTAGAGGAAATCGTTTTCACTACCGGCTTAGGTTTGAGTGATGGGATCAGGCAGCTGTGAATTCATTGACAGTAGATTAACAGGAGAAAAGGTTTATTACACATGCATGTAGAAGCATTCAATAAGGAATGGCTCTCTGAACAGCCAGGGGTAAGGGTTTATATAGCAGCTTAATAAGGGGGGATTCGGAAGTGAGTAGGGCTTCATTGGGAAAGGGTTGAAGGATTTGATAAGGCTTTGTTTACACAGTTGTAGTCGCTTGAGGTCAGTTGCCTCCTTGACTGGAGACTTTCCCAGAGTTGGGGGTTTGTAGCAGCTGACTCTTGAAAAGCTCTGCTTTAGTCACATAAGGGAAATTCAGATAAGATTTATTTCTGCATCTTTCCATATGTTTTCAATTTAAAGCAGTCTTTATGCCATTCTGGTTGTTTGTTGTTCCCTTCACAATCAGTATAAAATATTGTATTAATGAAATACCTTACATTCTTTTTTTCATATTAAGTCCTTGAAATCCAGTGTGTCTCTATGACATAAATCACAGCAAGATCCTTTTTGACCCACCTCCTAGAGAAATGGAAATAAAAGCAAAAATAAACAAATGGGACCTAATGAAACTTCAAAGCTTTTGCACAGCAAAGGAAACCATAAACAAGATGAAAAGACAACCCTCATAATGGCAGAAAATATTTGCAAATGAAGCAACTGACAGAGGCTTAACCTCCAAAATTTACAAGCAGCTCATGCAGCTCAATATCAAAAAAAACAAACAACCCAATCCAAAAATGGGCAGAAGAACTAAATAGACATTTCTCCAAAGAAGATATACAGATTGTCAACAAACACATGAAAGGATGCTCAACATCATTAATCATTAGAGAAATGCAAATCAAAACCACAATGAGGTATCACCTCACACCAGTCAGAATGGCCATCATCAAAAAATCTAGAAACAATAAGTGCTGGAGAGGATGTGGAGAAAAGGGAACCCCCTCTTGCACTGTTGGTGGGAATGTAAATTGATACAGCCACTATGGAGAACAGTATGGAGCTTCCTTAAAAAACTAAAAATAGAACTACCATCTGACCCAGCAATCCCACTACTGGGCATATACCCTGAGAAAACCGTAATTCAAAAAGAGTCATGTACCACAATGTTCCTTGCAGCACTCTTCACAATAGCCAGGACATGGAAGCAACCTAAGTGTCCATCAACAGATGAATGGATAAAGAAGATGTGGCACATACATACAATGGAATATTACTCAGCCATAAAAAGAAATGAAATTGAGTTATTTGTAGTGAGGTGGATGGACCTAGAGACTGTCATACAGAGTGAAATAAGTCAGAAAGAGAAAAAGAAATACTGTATGCTAACACATATATATGGAATCTGAAAAAAAATGGTTATGAAGAACCTAGGGGCAGGACAGGAATAAAGACGCAGATGTAGAGAATGGACTTGAGGACACGGGGAAGGGGAAGCTGGGACGAAGTGAGAGAGTGGCATGGACATATATACAGTACCATATGTAAAATAGATAGCTAGTGGGAAGCAGCCACATAGCACAGGGAGATCAGCTCAGTGCTTTGTGACCACCTAGAGGGGTGAGATAGGGAGGGTGGGAGGGAGACGCAAGAGGGAGGAGATATGGGGATATATATATATGTATAGCTGATTCACTTTGTTATAAAGCAGAAACTAACACAGCATTGTTAAGCAATTATACTCCAATAAAGATGTAAAAAAATAATAATGTAGGATCCACAATAAAAAATAAATAAAAAATAAAAATAAAATGGCTTACAAATATTAAAAAAAAAAGAAAAAAAGAAATCCAGTGTGTGTTTTATATTCATAGCACATTTCAATTCAGACTAGCTCCATTTCAAATGCTCAGTAGCCACCTGTGGCTAGTGACTACCATATTGAACAATGAAATTCTAGAAAACAACTTTGAAGAATAGCGTCATGACCTTGGAGTAGGAAAAGATTTTATAAACAGGTCTCAAGTTTCATTAACCATAAAGGAAAAATTGATAAATTGGACTATATTAAAAGTAGGAACGTATTAAAGGACACTACTTAAGAAAATAAAAAGGCATGCCACAGAGTGGAAGAAGACATTGCCAACACAGGAGGGGCTCCAGAATATATATGTCTAGAGTATATGAAGAGCAACAAATCAGTAAGAAAAAGGAGGCAATTCAAAAGAAAGCAAAAATGGCCAGGAGACCTGAACAGGCATTTCACAAAAGAAGATATCCAAATAGCCAGTAAACATAGGAAAATGTGCACAAACTCATTAAAAATCAGAGAAACGCAAATTAAAAATATACTGTGATCCCACTACACTCCATCACAATGGCTAGAGTATACAATACCAAGTATTTTGGTAAGGATACCAAGGAACTGGAACTCACACTGCTGATGGGAGTTTAAATTGATACAACTACCTTGAAAAGCTATTTTGGCAACATCTCTGTAAGCTGAACATACCATATCCTACTACCCACAGTCACCTCTAGATATATAGCCAGTAGAATACATACATATGTGTACTCCAAGACATGCATAAACTGTGAGGACGCACTCAGACCCCCCAGAGTTGATAGAAGGGTTATTTTAAAGAGAAAACATTAGAGCTACAGAGACACAGAAAGAAATCTTATCTGAGCTTCCCTTATCTGACTAAAGCAGAGCCTCATGAAAATACAGCTGACATTCAGCTGCCATGAAGACAGACTGCCCATTTCCAATAGCATCAAAAAACTTAATAGAACCTTCCATACTTTCCCACTGAAGCCCTAACCTCTCCCGCAAACTTTAAGTCAGTCTATAAACTTACATCTCTGGCCATTCAGTGAGTTACTTATTACTGAGCAACTCCCATGTACACGTGTAAATGAACTGTGTCTTTTTTCCTGCTAATCTGGCTATTGTCAGTTAATTTGCAGGGCTCCCACCACTGGACCCAAGTTGGAAGAGGAAAAAATTTTCAACATAAACACATTCATGGTAGCCTCAGATTGGAAACAACACAATCTCCTTCAGTAGTAAAAGGCATAAGTAAACCGTGATGTATTCACACAACAGAATAGTATTTACACTCAAAACCATGGATGAGTTTTATAAATGTAATTTTCAGGGAAAGAAGCTAGACAGCTGAGGAATACATATTGTATGATTTCATTCATACAAAGTTCAAAAAGAAGCCTATTAAATGATAGTGTTAGAAGTCACCATTGGACCTACTTTGGGGGAGCAGGGAGTGTAATGAATAGGAGAAGGAGGGAAAGAACCTTCTATTCTTGGCCCAGGTGGTGCTTATAGTAACTTTCAGATCGTACATTGAGCTGTACATTTATTATTTGTGCACGTTTCTATGTGTATGTTGCACTTTAATAAGATAATTTATTGATAAGAACCATTAGTATAATTCTTAGTCTCATATAGTCAGTTTGCTCTTTCTGGTATTTCAGTGTTTCCGTATCTTCCCGCCTTTTTTACAATTTAACGTGTAAGTTTTCTATAGAACAAGGACCATCTTTAGGTTGAATAGAAGCTGTAACACCATGAATAATTATAATGATGATGATGGTAGCTTGGCGACAGGAAAGAATTATTACCCTCCCTGGCAAGCCCAATTTACACACTAGAATGGTCCCAGCAACAAAAGAATTCTGATTATTTCCTCCATATGTTTTAAAAATAGCATTTTACCATCATATCTGATTAAAAGTCCATTTATCACCCACATCAGCCTTCTATCACAATTTTTTTCATTAATTGAAATGTTACAATTAATACACCCTGCAACTGCTGGGAAATAAATCTAGTCAACTTAAGATCCTGCCAGCTTTCTCCAGTTCTTTATTTTCTTGTGCAACCAGCCAACACTAGGGGAAAATTAAACTGTCATTCACCTCACAGAGCCTTGTTTTTTAGCATATCATTGTTTTATTTGACTAGTGAACATAAAGGAATAACCAAGCTTTGAAAAGAAAATGGAAATCAGTACATAAATATGGCATCTGATAATCTGACACAGTAATGATGAAAATGATACCCTGTAGTTATTCTTTACAAAAGCCCAAAGAGCTAAATTAGAATAATAAATTAAACCCCACCTACTCTTTCTGCACCATTAAGTCCCAATTATTCCGTAGAAAGGTTTAAATGGTTTTATTTTGTATTCTAATTTCAAGGCAATTTTTCTCTAGTTAAAGTTCTAAAAGGCTGCAAAGTTTTATGCTGTTGATTTGCTGAGGGCTTACTTACAAAGCACTTAACACATAGTTGTCTTATAACTCTCTAAAAGGTGTTATATAAGATTAAGAGTGAATCTTTTTCTGTAATTTCAAATAATAATAACTACTAACACTATTACTATTACTACACCTATCACTATTCACTCCATCTCTGTAGCAGGCACTGAGTGGTGAGAGTTTCCATATGCTATATTATACTTTAATCTCTACCACAACCTGGTGTTGTCAGTCCTATAATTCCAATATTCTGGGTGAGGAGACAGAGGCACAGAGTTTATAACCCAAAGTTTGCAAGGCTAAAAGGAAATTTAAGTTCAAATCAACTTTAATTATGTGCTGTGTTGGTACCCCAAATATATATCTAATGTCCAACTCCACCCTGGATTGTCAACATGTTTTCTATTGTGATGATGATAGTCATTGCTGTTGCTACAGTCCCACCCTAGCCATTTGTTCACACAGATATGCAGCATAGGAATATGTTAGTGTTCCATTTGGTGACCAACCAAGCCTTGCTGGGTTTTAGGAAATCAATCCTAGAAGTCGAGGTGGTCAATCTAAAGTCATGGAATTTTTCTCTTTGATTCCCCATTGCCTCCCCATTATTCCTTGTACAGTGCTCTTGCACATGAAAATGTCTGTGGATTCTCAGCAATAGGATTTCCTTTGTAAATAGGGTTTAAATGTGAATTTAATTTCTTCATCTGAGAGGCCCAATATGGTAGAAACATCCATCTCTGAGGGATGGCCCCAAATCAGACATTCTGTGGTTCCCATTCTCCCTGTGCATTTGGAATCGTCCATATGCAATAGGTTGGAGTTTTTATGAGAACCTAGCACCTTATCTCTGTGCTAGAGCTGTTGTATGAAATACTCACGAAATCTTCTTTTATTTTTAAATTTTTATAGCACTTTTTGCTATCTGAAATCATTCATTTCTATAGGGGAGGAAAAACTTTTTCCCTCTACCCTCCTAGGTCCTCCTGCAAGTTAGACTGACAAAAGACAAATTAGCAAAACAAAGAGAAAAACAAACAGAAGTTTACTAACATGTGCAGCATACATACACATGGAAGAACTCATTGATGAGTAACTCAAAGAAGTGGTTAGAACTTGGGCTTATACAGCATCTTAACCAAAGAACAATAAATTTTGTAGAAAAGTGATAAGACAAAGTAAGGAGACTTTGAGCCTCCAAAGGTGGCAAATTTTGGGAGGATAAATATATGGGGGAAACTAATGGAAGATGAGAGGTAGTTAGTAAGGTTTGTTGTATAGAGTCCTCTGGTGCCACCCCTGGCAAGAGTCTAGAGTTGTCGCCAATGATTAAGAATCATCCTACCCTTCCTGGAATAGATGAGTAGAGCAGAGAGTTTTTCTTTTGTCTGCTTCTTCTCATTGCCTTCAACTCAAAATAATCGTTAGGTCAAATTGGCATATTTTAGGATGGCATATATTCTGAACCCCTTCACTTCTTTATATATTTATTTATTGTCTGTCTCCACCCCTGACCTGTAAGCTCCATGTGAGCAGGGACTGTGGCTTGGTCACCACTCTGTTGTCAACACCTAGAACTGAGGTATAAAGTGGCATAGAGCAGGCATTCAGATATTTTTTGAATGTCCCCCAAAGATAAGAAGATAAAACCTGTTATTTGGAGGGACAGTTGTTTCCCCTGCATCTTCAGTGATGTTTATTTGGAATGAAAAATCCTCATTCTATGTGCCTCCTGCTGCTGTAAAATAATATTTAAGTCTCCCATAGAAATATAGAGGTTTAAAAAAAAAAGAAAAAGAAAGAAATATAGAGGTTCTGAAGGACCTCTTGAGAAATAAACCATAGCTTTATACAGTTTTGCTCAGCCTTTATTTTTCTGGTGGGAAAATACACCCAATAGATGTCATTCACCTGTGCATGCTTTAGTAGACATGAGTCAGGACCCTCCTCATAAACCCAACAAAAGCCCAAAAGTGGACTCTGGCCTACCCTGGATCTCAAGCCTGTCCCCATACTGGAAGTGAAGGAAGGCTTATACCCCAAACCACATGAAGTGAGTTGCCCATAGGAAAGAAGAGCTAGGTTCTCAGAAGAGGTAGAAGAAAAGTGGGTTCAGCCAACCAAAATCAAAGCTACCACAATATGTACTAATGGATAGGCTTTAACTCTTCCAACAGGTCACTTCATACATATTTATTATGTGCCATGTATAGTCTTTCTTTTCCACTTCTCTTTAAGAAAAAGTGAATGGGAATAACATTGAGATTACTTTGAATTATTTTCAGTGTAATTTTTAGGGAAATTATTACATATCTCCATAATGAACCTATTTTGGTAACATTACAACAAATATCTGGTTGTCACACACTAGTTAGCAGCATTTAGCAGTATTATTAAATTTCAAGCACAAAAAAAGAGAATTTTACCCCCAAAAGGTTGAGAATTACTGTTTTAACAGATAAAACTCCAGACTGCATTGCAAAGATCTGCTACACAAAATATAATCATTATTTTATAGTTATAACTATGGTTTTTTAAGAGCAAGAAACAAACCATTAATAAGCCAATCTAATTAATAAGCATTAGATGTCTTGACATTTAAACTGACTTCATGCAAATAAAATAAGCAAATTGAATTTTCTGATTTACTCATCAGGCACTCTATAGATACATTTTGCATTCACCTCTTAAAAACGTAATAAGAGAAATTTCATCTGTGTCTGGTGTGTCTGTTCCTGCCAAATTCCGTAACCAACTTGGATGACACTAAGCTGACACTAAACTCACATCACTTTTTTTGTCTTCATTTTATTATTATGTGATCTTCCCAGGTAGTTGATTTTTTTGTGTCTTAGTTGAAGCATTCTGAAGTTATTACATATTTCTGCTACTTAGATGAAACTTCTGGCATGAAAATATCAAGGGAAAAAATTAAAATGTTCATTCCCATGGCCCTCATCATATAAGAAAGTTTTCACTTTATCCTGACTTGACTTTGAATATTTAGGGAAAATGCTCAATGTGTAGCCTTAGTTAATGGCACTACAATGTCATACTCACTGTTTAACATTCAGCTTTGTTAATCAAGAAAACCAGATTGGCTCTCTGCATGTTGATTAAATTGATTACAGCTGTAGGCCTTGATAGCATTTTTTTTCGTGTCTCTAATTAATCAGACAATGCTTGATTAGTTTTTTCTGTTTTGAGGAGATAAGTTGACTTCCTTGAGAATTTTCACCCCAAAAGTATTCCCCTCCAATGAAAGGTAAAGGATAAGTGAGTCACTGCTTAGTTTTCTATGACACTGAGACCTTTTATCTTCCAGCAACTAAAAAAAAAAAAGGAAAGAGACCCTTTGAAAAGCTGATTAAAACATAATATTAAACTTCTTTTCACACATTCCCATGAATACATCTAGAATGAGAAAAGGCTGTGTGTTCCCGCTGAGCTTTTAACCGGGCCTCCCCGCTATGGTAGAGCATCTTTCGTCTTTCCCATTGTAACCATTCTTTGTCAAGTTATATCACTGAATTGTCAGACCTAACGTTGCAAATTTCAGTTCAGGAACCATTTTGTTTTAATAATTGGGCTTGTGTATGATGTGTTAAAAATAATAAGCCACCACCTATTTTTTTAGTCATATCTATAGCATTAGATAAGGCAGCTGTTGTTTATGCAAATGAAATCTTGACAATTTCCTGGAACTTTACCAACATTTATAAAGACCCAAAATGTTCTGCTTTCATCGCTGAAGTTGATATTTCCAATGGAGAAGGCTGCTAGGATCAGCTCAGATGGTGTGTGTTGGCATTGAGGAAGGCACCCCATTTTCCTCCCTCCTCCTCCATTGGTTGAGGGACCAGTCAATACTCCCGTTTCCAATAAGCACCTGTCATGTAAAGCACTTTTTTATAGATATTTTTAAGCCATGTTTAAGAAAAGTTTTCTTATAGATGCCATCAAATTGGAAGCTCTTGAAGAGCAAGAATCTGCCTTTTAAAAGGAAAGTAGTTTTTAAAAAAATTCAACCAGAGTGAGAAAAATTCAACGAGAAAAATAGATTTGAAAAACAGGTCTTACTCTTCCACCCTCAACTTCACATCCCGACTCCCAGGTTAACAGTTTCTTGTGCATCTTTCAGAAACTTTCTATGCACATACAAGAAAACGTGTTTTGTTTATGTATTTTTCAACATAAATGGGGTGAGACTCTATACTGTTCTACAACTTGATTTTTGGATTTTTACTGGATAGATTTTTGGACCTCTTGCTGAATTTGCACATGACGATCAACACATTCTTCATTAACTGCTGGATATTATTTCATTGTTTGGATGTACCATAATTTATTCAGTCAGTTCTCTGCTGACGGGCATTTCGGTGGTTTCCAGCTTTTTGTTACTGTAGACAATGCTGTAGTAAATATCCTTATGCACATATCTTTATGAGCTTGGGCAAGTATGTGTTTACAGTAAGTTTCTAACAATGAGATTACTTGGTCAAAGGTAATTTTGATAGATGTTGCCAAATTGTTCACTAATTTACATTCCTGCAGCCCACACTGAGTATCATCAAACTTTAGAGCTTTTGCCAATTTGCTGTGTGTCAACAATATCTCATTATTTTAATTTGCATTTCTATAATTATATACACGGTCAAATATCTTCCCATCCTCTCTGTTTTATGGGTTTACTTGCAAAGACATGGGCAGGAGAGGTGATTTCGTAGAGGCCAGAAGAAAGAAAGAATATGATTTTCCTTTTGTATGACTGTTTGCTACATGTCTCTAAATAAACGTGGATTTATGTGAGATAAAAACACAGTACTTGTTTACATAATGTGTTTCCCAACCTTTGCTACGGAAGAGACACGATCCTATTCCAGATGTCAGCATAATGTAGACATCCTCTGAGAGTACTTTATGAAGGGAAAAGAAGAAATGTCTGAGAAGAATAATTCTCATAACATTCTCAACTAGCTGCCTTTTCTGACTCCTCTTCTTCCTCCCACTACTCTCAGAGCATGTTCTCCTGACCTCCTCTCTAGCAGGTCTTCCTCAGAGAACTGATCCACGTTCCAGTCTTTTCACTCTCACCTGTATATCTTTCTCTTATAGCTCTGGCCTTCCTACAAGTATCCATTCATTCATTCATTCATTCAACAAACATTTACTGAGTATCTGTGTCAAGCCCAAGGTGAAGAAGACAGACATGATTGCCTGCCTTATGGAACTTACAGTCTGGGCACAGCTCCTCTTAAGGAGCCCCTCTCTCTTTCTAGATTCTGGTCACTGTTCCTCCCTTGTCCCTTAAGGCTGGGGGTGGGGGGATGGCAAAATACCTAGGATTCTATACTGTCCCGTGTGGTTCCCCCTATACCCGTCCTTACCTTTGTAAGAAGCCCCGTCTTAAACCCTCCTCAAATCATCCTGATTTGAGTGTGCCAAGTACTTTCTGCTGGAACATTGACTGATATTAAACTTGCAGTAGACTTAGAACTCAGGCAAGGCTTCTCTGAAGTAAAATCTGAGCTGAAAATGGAGAAAGTAAACTAGGTGTCTTAGTCCATTTAGGATGCTGTAACTGTATACCATAGACTAGGTGGGTTATGAATAACAGAAATTTATTTCTCACAGTTCTGGAGGCTGAGGTGTCCAAGACCAAAGTCCTGGCGGATTTGGTGTCTTGTGAGAGCCCTCTTCCTGGTTCATAGACAGCTGTCGTCTCACTGTGATCTCATATGGGAGAAGAGGCAAGGGAGCTCTCTGGGGTCTCTTTTATAAGGGCACTAATCCCATTCATTAGATCTCCACCCTCATGACCTAAGCACCTCCCAAAGGCTCTGCCTCCAGACACCATCATATCGGGAGTTAGATTTCATCATACGAATTTGCAGGGGAGGTGATATAAACATTCAGTCTATAGTATTAGGCCATTATGGGAAAAGAGACTTAAGGATGTGGCTCTCCATCTGAAGCCTGGGGGTAGAGTGGCAATAACAGTGAGGGAAAGGCACAAAACTGTGCTGTAGAGATAGGAAGGATCAGACTATGCAAAGCTTTAAGCCGATGCAGAGTTTGGGATTTTGCCCTAAGAGCAAATTTTGAAAAGCTCACTCTGGATTCAAGGGAGTCCAGGTTGGCTGGGAGAAAAACAAGGGAGAGATTCTAAAAGCATAGATTAGAATGGTGGCAGATGGGTATGGAGCAATGTCAGCATATTCAAGAGCTAAGACTGGGACCTGGTAATGGATCCTAAATATTTCTAACACATCTTCACATAGAGAAACAACCAAGACCTCCGGTTCTTCATGTGCTAAACCAAACTCCTATAACATCTCCCTAATTTCCCAGTTCATTCATTGGTACCAATACTGTTTTATTCGCAGAACCCAGACTTTAAGCTTCCTCATTCTATCTTCAGACTGACTTCTACCATGTGACAGGAAATGTGGTCACCAGTGGCATCTGAGTTTCACTTCTTTTGGCTTCCATCTTCATTGTGGGACTATCTCTCTTTTTCAGATCCAGTTTCAGAAGTTGTAGGGAGGCACAATGATTGGCCCAGATTATGTCAGTTGTCTACCCATGGGCCAGTCAGCTGAGGCTCTGGGCTCATGTAGGAACATGATCATTCCCAGAGTCGTGTGGTCAGAGGGAGCTGTTCCAAGGAGAAGGGAGAGGAAGGAGTTCTGGACAGACAGTTCCTTACCTCTCTCCTACTGCATCTTGGAGAGAGATTAGAATTGTTCTTTCAAAGCCCCAAGGGATAACAGTAGGAGAAACAGGTGAAAATGCAAAGGAAATTTTTTTCCTCAACATGAGGAAAAACTTTCTAATAGTCAAAGCTATTGGAAGATGAAATATGGTCTTTGAAAGTAGTAAGTACACAGTCACTGATGGTAATCAAGTATACACTAGGTAAACACTTGTTGGGAGTGTTGGAGAAGGCCTTCAGAACCAGAACACTGAGAATCTGGTTAGAGAGCTCCTGCAGGAAACAAACCAAAAGTAAACAGTAACATCTTAATACTTGCTCCAGTCCATACTAAGACACATGCAAAAGAGTTCCCAACATACTGTTTGTGTTTCCAACTTATTGCTTGAGTTTCCTCCTTCAAATGAGAGACGAATCCTATGAAGAAAAGCTATTGAGAGCTCTTATGTTTAAATTTCAAAAAAATAGAAACATATATTTTCTTAGTTTTTCATCCTAGTAAACATATTTCTGAACCAGCATGCTGTTTTCTGAGGCAGAAAATTAAAAATTTTCTGTCTTGGCTATAAAGAGGCAAGTGTGTGTCTCCAGGTTGACCCCAAATTGTGTGTGTACCAAGCACATGATGAGAAGACAATAGCATATTCCTAGCAGGTAGAGAAAGAGTAAGATAGAGGCAAAATGCAAAAGTGGGTTACAACAGCAGCATTATTTATTGTCATGGAAACTTTCAACTCTGAGTGGCGCTCAGTATTCTGGACTAACAAAGAGACTCAACAGTCATGCATTCAGTAAATATTGAGGAAGTGCGTATTCTGTGCCAGGCACTCTGCTAGGTGCTGGGTAGAGTCAAGTGGGGGAGACTTCATTCACTGAACGATCAAACAAATGAGGATGTAATTATGAACTCAAATAAGGACTCTTAAAGAGGAGATCACAGTTGCTCTATTAGAAGAAGTAACAAAGGAACTCAGCTAGATTAGAGAGCGAGCGTCCAGGAGGACTTCTCAAGAGTGTGATGCTTGAGCCAAAATGTGAAAGTTGGATATGATTTTACCAGGATAAGGGGTGGGGGAGGTAGGAGCAGGGGAGGAGGACATGGTCTAGACAAGGGGACACAGCCTGGGCAAAAGTCCTATGATGGCAGTGAGCATGACATATTTCCAGGAATCAAGAGAAGCCCAGTATGGCTGGAGCACAGTGAGTGAGAGGGAGAACTGTGCAAGACGAAGTTGGAAAAACACATAGAGACGAGGCTATGCAGAGCCTCAAAGGCCAAGGTAATAATTCTGGTCTTTCTCCCAAATACAATAGCTTCCCAATGATATTGAAGTGTTTGAAAAAGAGGTTGACATAATCAGACTAGCATTTTGGCCATAGTGTGAAGAACAGAGAAGTGAAGCCAGAATGAATGACTCTAAGGGGATCAATTCAGAGCTTTTACTGCAGATAACAGGAGGCAAGGTAGTTGCTTGGACTTTGGTGGTGGATGTAGAGATGGTAAGAAAGGTAAATTCATAAGGCATTTCGGAGGAAAATTGACAGGAATTTTCATAAGAGCCTTGAGAATGTTCCACTTCACAGTTCCTTCCTCTAAGACAGGGGTCATTCACCTACAGCCTATGGGCCAAATCCTGCCCATTGCAGATTTTTTTTTTCTTTTGTAAATAGACTTTATTGGAACACAGCCACACCACTTGTTTACTTATCATTTATGTCTGCTTTCACACTACATCAGCAGAGCTCAATAGTTGCAGCAGAGACCTATGGCTTGTAAAGCCTAACATATTTACTGTCTGGTCCTTTACAAAGAACCATGGGTTTTATACTACAAAAACACCTCCATGATATTCCAAGATGCAGAAGTTCTTAATTCAGGGTCCAGAAGTCCATGAATGGGCTTCAGATGATCTCTGACCTCCTAAAATTGAAAGAAAATTTGGTATTTTTGGTCATTTTTCTGGGAAAACAGTTTTCACCAGGTTTTAAAAAGAATCTATGAATTCCCCCCGAAGTGAGCTATTTCCTAGTCCTCTCCCCAGTCTGTTCCCTGGCCGAAAAAGATGTTTAAAACCCAGACTGCTTTCAGTGAATAAGAAATTTACACTGGTACCAAATGATAAATATCAATAAGTATTGTATAGAAATTGCTGCAAGTTGCTAAATTCCTAATAGAAGATCTCCTGTATAAGTATTTCACACTGGGCTAGCTCCTCTAACCCAGCCCTTATGATAGCAGGTAGCTCAGTGCTGTAAATGAGAGCTATGTAATAATTGTTGTCATGTTTTAGATTTCTCAAATAATTACTCACCCAAATAAATATTTAAATGTATACAAGATTGTAGGCAGTTTCCTTACAAGGGAATTCCTTTAGGGAACACACAAATAAGCTGATCAGCCCACAGCAGCCCATGTTGTTTTCTGTTAGCTAGAATGCTTCTTCCATCTGACTATGAGCTCTCTGATTCCCCAGGGTCTGACACACAGCAGTTCAGTAAATGATTACTGTATATGTAGACAGATGATCAAGCTAACTGTTGCTCTCATATCATGCATGTATTTGTATATATGTGTGTATGTGTGTGTACATATATGATGTATTTATAGGAAGCACGTTAATGAAATAAATGTGTGTAAAATTCTCTTGTAAACAAAAAATTCTCTTGTTTTTAAATGAAGGAACTGAAACCATAATCTATCTTAAGTGGGGACATTATCCTCAGTTGTAAAAATATCTGAGTCAGCTCTGATTCAGTTAAAGCTCACTGCCTCCCTTCAAAACTCTAACATGCAAGTTGAATGGAAGGAGCATGGTATTTGCGGGGGGCAGGATTTTAATGTTAGATGAATTTGTCCACTGTGAGGATTCACAAGATGGTATTTATCTTTCATCTACATTATATTTTTTATGTGGTATTTGAAGTGAACCCATTGTCTTGACTCTTAAGTAAAACACACCTTCTGGTGACAGAGCTCAGCATGTATAAGTGTGCCTGCAAGTCCTTTCTCTTCAGTTTCAAGAGGAGAGGCAGGGGTGGGAGGCCTGCCCGGGTCCACGAGAGAAAGGAGGAGGAAGCAGCCCCTGAGCATGCTCGGAGAGCAAGCCTGACTGAAAAGGATGCTTCTCCACCAGAGGAGCTGGAGGTTTTCATTACAGGTAGAGAGAAAAGGATTATAGTCAGAGCTGAGGAAACCAAACAAAATAGAGTATCAAGGGCAAACAACAGGGCAAATATGGAAATGGGAGAACGAAGAGCAAGAGCAGGTTCCAGAGCACAGGCAGCCGGGGTGAGAAGCAGGCCAAGGAAGTGGCTCACAACTGAGCTAGGGCTCGACATGTGTGAATGAGCCTCATCTGGCACTCCCCCATCCCTAGATGTTTGCGGCCTGGGAAGGCATGGGGGTCAAAACATGGCTTAGCATTAAATATCACATATAAAAATGTAAACATGTAAGATACAGACGCTAGACTACACATTTCTGGCTTATTAACAAGTCACAAAAAGAAAACAGATTGCTCTTGAAAAAATGAAATTATTAAATATATATGGAGTAAAATAAAAACAAAACAAACAAGAGAAAGAGGAATGTTATATGATATCACTTATATGTGGAATCTAAAAAATAGTACAAATGAATCTATATACAAAACAGAAACAGACTCACAGACACAGAAAGCAAACTTACCAAAGGGGAGAGGTAAGGGGAGAGGGATAAATTAGGAGTGTATGTATACAACCTACTATACATAAAATAGATAAACAATAAGGTCTTCCTATATACCACAGGGAACTGTATATTCAGTATCTTGTAATAACCTATAAAGGAAAACAATCTGAAAAAATATATATATATATATATTATATATATAACTGAATCACTCTGCTGTACACCCAAAACTAACACAATATTATAAATCAAATATATTTCAATAAAAATAAAATAAATTTTAAAAATACTTAAAACAAAAACAATGTCACCAGAGTGGGAAAATGGTATAACCTGAAGTGTCTCAAGGTGTGGTGTGGTCTATGGACTCATGATCCCAAAAGATGGAACAGTTTCAGATGCAAAAAGGTGGTCAGTCTACATATTCTACCCTCCTCTCAGGAGATTCACAGTCTGTTAAAGGTTCTCAAAGGTCCTGCAAGAAAACCTACTGGTTGACTTTGTTTAGCCAAATATTTTCCATATTTTATAGTTAACATGGAAACTCTTTATTTCAAAATATACTTTGTTAATGCTTATTAATAAAAAGCCAAACAAATGAGTTGTTTTGATTAAAGTTTCTTAATTGAATAAAATATTCTAAATCTTAACATCACTTGTCAAGAGAATTCTGCAGTCATTTTTTTAATATCTTTATTGGAGTATAATTGCTTTACAATGTTTATTAGTTTCTGCTGTACAACAAAGTGAATCAGCTATATGTATACATATATCCCCATATCCCCTCCCTCTTGAGCCTCTCTCCCACCCTCCCTATCCCACCCCTCTAGGTCATCACAAAGCACCGAGCTGATCTCCCTGTGCTATGCAGCAGCTTCCCACTAGCCATCCATTTTACATTTGGTAATGTATATATGTCAGTGCTACTCTCTCACTTCGTCCCAGCTTCCCCTTCCCTGCCCCGTGTCCTCAAGTCCGTTCTCTACATCTGCATCTTTATTCTTGCCCTGCCATTAGGTTCATCAGTACTGGTTTTTTTAGACAATGGAATATTACTCAGCCATAAAAAAGAACGAAATTGAGTTTTTTGTAATGAAGTGGATGGACCTAGAGTCTATCATACAGAGTGAAGTAAGTCAGAAAGAGAAAAACAAATACCGTATGCTAACACACATATATGGAATCTGTAGTCATTTTTACAAGATAAAATTAGATGCACCTTACACCACAATAAACTCACAACATATACCAGAATAAACTCCAAATGGATCAGAAATCTAAATGTGAAAAATGAAACCATGCAAGTAACTGGAAGAAAAAAAGGGTGAATTTCTATAGAACCTGGTTGTAGGGAGGAACTTCCTAACTCTGATTTGAAATACAAAGGCAAGGACTTCCCTGGTGGCGCAGTGGTTAAGAATCCACCTGCCAATGCAGGGGACACAGGTTCAATCCCTGGTCTGGGAAGATCCCATGTGTCACAGAGCAGCTAAGCCCACGTGCCACAACTACTGAGCCTGTGCTCTAGAGCCCGCGAGCCACAACTGCTGAGCCTACGTGCCACAACTGCTGAAGCCCGCACACCTAGAGCCTATGCTCAGCAACAGGAAAAGCCACCACAATGAGAAGCCTGCACAACACAATGAAGAGTAGCCACCGCTCGCCGCAACTGGAGAAAAACCTGCACACAGCAACGAAGACCCGAAAGTAAATAGGTAAATAAATTTATTTAAAAATATAAATAAATACAGAGGCAATAAAAGAAAAGATTCATGCTTATGACTACAGAAAAATTAAAAACCTGTTGCATGGCAAAAAATATCATAAGCAAACACAGATGACAAAATGAGAGAAAGAGACCAAAAAAACAGACCTGATGGAAGAAGAGCAAAAGACATGACCAGGGCTTCCCTGGTGGCGCAGTGGTTGAGAGTCCGCCTGCCGATGCAGGGGACACGGGTTCGTGCCCTGGTCCGGGAGGATCCCACATGCCGCGGAGCGGCTGGGCCCGTGAGCCATGGCCGCTGAGCCTGCGCGTCTGGAGCCTGTGCTCTGCAGCGGGAGAAGCCACAACAGTCAGAGGCCCGCATACCGCAAAAAAAAAAAAAAAAAAGACATAAACAGACAGAAAAAATATATATAGATATAAAATACACACATGCATACACATATATACACATATATATTAAATAGCCTTAAACATATGAAGAGTCAACTCTACTCATAATGTTCATAATGAGAACAAATGCAAAAAAATGGAAATCAAAACTACTTTATTAGTTACTATCTCTCGGATTGGAAAGCATTAAAAACTTGACAGCATAATATTGTGACATGTCTGTAGACAAACCAGCACTCTCAGACATTGCTGGTGGGAATGCTGATGGGTACAACCCTTGTGAAAACAATTTGTCAATATCTAACAAAACCAAGTGTGCATTTACCTTTTATTCCAGGAATCCCACTTCCAAGAATTTATCTTGAAGGTATATCTCCACATATACAAAAATAGATATGCCCGAAGTTATTCATTGTAGCATTAATTGCAATAATCACAAAATATTTAAAACTTGCCCAAACATAGGACAGTGGTGAAATAAATGTATGCCACACTGTGGAGTACTATGCAGCTGTGAAAAAAAAGAATAAGGAAGCTCTCTATGAACTGGTATGAGTGATTTCCTGGATATATTTTAAGTTGAAAAAACAAAAGTGCAAAAGAGTAATTATAGCATACTACCTTTTACACTAGAAAGAAGAGGAATGAAAAAATAGACGTGTATCTGCTGAATTTTTGCAAAAAGAAACAAGAGACACAAGAACTAATGAAATTGATTACCTCTGGAGGAGTGGGTGGGGATGGTGTTGAAATGATGAGGGGGTGGAAACAGACTGGAAGGGATGAAGGAAATCTAACTCTTACTGAATATGCTTTTCTGTAAAAGTTTGACTTTTGAACTGTTAATATTTTACCTTCTCAAAACAACAAAAGTAATAAAAATCAAGAATGGGGAGAAAAACTTAATGCAAACAGAAGCAAATTACGCTAACTATATTTCAACTTAAGAATATAAGCTCACTGAAGAGGTAGGAAAATGAACTAGCCTAAGTAAATTTTGAACATGGTATTTTAACTAATGAAAAAAAGAACCATAAACCAGAGAATCCTAGAGAGTAGGTTTGGGGTGTTTTATTGGTTGTTTTGTTTTGTTTGCTTAGTTTTGTTTGAAACTACTTTTGGCGTGTTCTGTACTTCAGAAAGTAAGTAAATATACTGAGGCTAATGGGAGCCAGGTTCCTCAGGGTCAGAAAGGAAAAAGGAAAGATGAAAATGACTCTGTGGTATTATATTAGTATTAAAGGAAGCAATATGACCTCATGGTTATAGACCAGGGGCCGACAAACATTTCTGTAAAAGGCCAGATCACAAATATTTAACTCTGTCATCATAGCACAAAAGCTGTCATAGACAATACGTAAAAAGGTGAATGTGGCTGTATTCCAATAAAACTTTATTTGTGGACACTGAAATGTGAATTATATATAACTTTCATGTGTCATGAAACATTGCTATTTTAATTGTTTTCAACCATTAAAATATATAAAAACTATTTTTGGTTTGCAGGCCTTACAAAAACAGGCAGTGGGCCAGACTTGGCCCATGGCCATAGTTTACCAACCCTTGATAGAGAGATGATGATAGATAGATGATAGAAAGATAGGTAGATAGATAGATAGCAGATGTGATAAAGTGTTTAAATTGGAGAATCTAGGTGAAGGATATATAGGAGTTCTTTGTACTCTTGAAACTTTTCTATAAATCTGAAATTACTTTAAAACAAACAAAAATCACAAAAAGAAAAACTCTGTACTTCCCATAGCTACTGCTGACAAGAAAAACATTAACCAAATCATTGGCCTAAGAAGTAATGTCCTGCCTTTTATAACATCTGCTTTTTCCTGCATGTCCATGGACCACGATAGAAGCTACTACTGCCATCGTGTGGAGTTTCTAATTTGTCGCTGGGGTGTCATCATATGATAACATTATTTTTCTCCTGTTCATCTTTGCTCTCCATGTCTCTTGCCGAGTAATGAAGCCACTGGGCTAGTAATTTGTATGTGACCTTGTAATTTTCTATAATGTAGGAATTTTTTGGTCTGCTATAATTAAATGGACTAAGTGAAAGGTGCTTATCAGAAAATGCCCCATTAGCTTGGAAGTCTGTAACAAATCATTTCTGATGTCCTTAATGTGTTATTATGAAATTCAGTTACACAGCAAGCTCACCTTGCTTATTTCACAAGCCATAATCTGGTGATAGCTAAGGTGAGCAGTGAGTGAAAGTATCTTAAAATAATACAAATAGGAATTGGATAATTTTTACATTAAGATCCTTTTTATACAAGAAGAGTAAATGGCTTGCAAAGAAAACTTGTATTGTATAGACTTGAAATCATTCTACAATCCTTGGCTGGTTTAATTCCAGCAGAATCCAATTCCTACCTTGGTTTATCATTGTGGGTACAGCCATACTATGATCTTCACTGATAATGAAGATGATAGTGGTCATAGCTGAAATTTTTTGACAGCAGCTCTGTACCCGGATCTATACCAAACGTTTTTCATCCATTTTTTTCATTTCATCTTAATGACAAAACTCTGGAGTAATGATTATTATCTCCTTTTTATACATAAGGCTTAGTGATGTTATAAGTGACTTGGCTAAGTTCTCACATTTTGGAAACATGGTGCCAGGATTGGCCTGGAGAGCCAGTGCTCTTAGTTACTGGTCGGGACTGTCTCCCATTGTAGATAAAGACAGCAGGAAATGCAGAAATTTAGAAAGAAATTTTTTGGTCATGAGGACATGTTCTGTTGAGAAGAATAAGGTCAATGACACAGGCTGCTGATATCAATGCAAGGAATATAATTCACTTTGGAAAATCCTTCACATTCCCCTTCCTGCTCTGTTCCCGTGAAGAAGCTCAATAACAAGTTTACAGATGAGAAAGGGTTGAAGTAGAACACACAGTGACTCATGCCTTCAGGATGTCACTGACTTATATCACACCCACCCAGGTATCTGCTAGAGGGAGCAGAGAGACAGGAAAAGAATGGAAAGAAGGAAAGTAAAGAGACTGGGAATGAGGTTGGAAGTTGGAGGCAGAGGGACGGAGAATGTAGGAGGTGCTTTCTGAAGTGGCTTTGCCCCCATTCATACAGGGAGAACTGAAGTATTGAGCCACTCAAGGGCCCAAAGGCCCTCACTCTCCCTTCTTTTGTCCTCCCCTGCCCTAAAGCCCCAAGTGAATGCATACCAGCTCCCACCATCATGGCTGGTCCATGACAGCTCCAAGACTAACTTCTCTTTTGAATCACCAAATGGACTCTTGTCATCCATGACATGTAACTTTGTCAGGCTTTCTTATCCAAAGGTCCTAAGGAGCTTTGTCTCTGCTGCATTTCTTCTTAGTTGTTGAAATAATTTTCTTAGGTGATAGGAGCTATGCTATAGTTGACGATCAACAGTAATAAACTTTTTTTTTTTTTTTTTGCTTTTACGCGGGCCCCTCACTGTTGTGGCCTCTCCCGTTGCGGAGCACAGGCTCCGGACACGCAGGCTCAGCGGCCATGGCTCACGGACCCAGACGCTCCGCAGCATGTGGGATCCTCCCGGATCGGGGCACGAACCCGCGTCCCCTGCATCGGCAGGCGGACTCTCAACCACTGCGCCACCAGGGAAGCCCATCAGTAATAAACTTTTGAGAGGAACAGTCATCATCATTCAGTTGGTGTATTTATTGAACAGCTAGTTAGTTAAGTAATTGACTATGTATTTACAGATTTATAAAACTGAATATTAATTTCTGGACATCTTATTTTCTGAAATAAGAAGGGAAAAATGGTTTTTTGTGGAAGCCCCAGGGAGTTAAAAATCCAGGAGAAAGGTAAAATCTATATATGGAATTACAAACATGTGGTTCATTTATTTTCTTCTTTTCTTTTTAGGGACTGGTTAAATATGCTGAGCCCACCGATTGTTCCTCCCAGTCAACAGCCAGCAGAGCAGCATCAGGATTCTTCCGGAAGCTTGAGTGCTCAAGGTGGGAATATGAAAAACACCAAGCATAAAAAATAAAAATAATTAACTATATATAGAGAAAATCAGTCACTTTGAGATGCCACTGTTTTTTTTAAATGCTGATCACTTAGGCTCACACACCCCAAATGAGGTAATCTGTGCCTCATTTTATAGGATTATAGGTTCTTTGCAACTAAAAGGAATTTAAAAGAGAAATTGTCCTTGTTCTCCTGAAGGTTAATCCATGGGCAAAATATAGTTTAAGGCGTAAGAGCATGGCTTTGGTGTCAAATTGACCTTCATCTGAATTCCAACTCTAGCAATTCCTGCTGTGTGACTTTTATGAATTTCAGTTTTGTAAAATAAGACTAATAATAGATGGTGCCCACCTGCAAGTTTTTCATGAAGATTCAGTGAGGTATACTGTATATGAAATACTTGGGATAGCGCCTACCAAATACCAGTTGTTAGTATTATTATAAAGCAGACCCAATACTCCAGCATCACGGAGATCCATGTTTTCGTTAATACAGAGGTACAGCCGTTTCATTAAAGCAAAGGCTGGCACAGAGCTATGATGGGTAGTATTAGTAATAGAAAAATTAGAAGGAAGCAGGGATGAAAATTTGCCTGGGGTTCTCTTTGTTGACGAGAGCCACAAAGATGACCATTTAGTTTCTGGCTGTGAGCAGGGAACGTAACTGTCAGGAGTGTGTAGAGGAGGGACATAAAAGAATCTTCATCAGACACAGAGGGGTTGAGATGGGAAGGGTGGGGGAAACTCTAAAATGCATAGCTGGAGTGACAGACAACCTCAGAGTGGGACTCCCTGAGATAGCTTTCCGAGTTGGATTATAAAGATGGAAGCTCTATATCTATGGTTTAAAAAAAAAAAGGAACTGAAACCAGTATAAATTACTCCAACAAAGGTGCCCGGGTTTTTTTTTTCCCTAATTGCCCCAGGGAGAAAGTGGAGCATCCCATTTTTCTTCAGGTATGGAGAGTTCAGAGTGAGAGCTCATATATCTGAGTTGTGCATTTTGGTTGCCCAAGGGATGGAGATGTCGCTGTGATTTACTATCTGAAATAGATGATGCCCCTCAAATTGAGACTCTTTTTAAGGGTGTACTTTTATAATTACTCATAACAGAAAAACAGAATCTTGCCTGTCAGGAGGAGTCCTTGCTGTGAGGGAACAAGTAATATTTTAAGTATCCTAAATAAGCCACAGGAGAGTGTGGTCTTGAAGCAAAGGCACCCAAGATCTATAGTGGTGATGAGTGGCTGAAAGTATGTCTTCAAGTTGCCATTGCAAAGTGATGTTTTGACAGCAGGGGCTCAATTATGTTGAAGGTAAACAGAACTTGTATGGAGGACAAATTAACAAATTAAATTCCAAGAATTGTAGAAATGTTCTGGCCAGTGTTAACCAGATCTGGCACGCCTTCTCCCTGTCACCCTAGATTTCCATCTGGTATCCCTTTCCCTCTTCTGATAAACTTGGATAGTTTGTAGTTAATGAAAACCATCAAAAAGTAGCGTTTCCTATTTGCTTAATCTTTACATGTCATTGGCTTAGTTTTAGACAACGTAGCATACACTTACCAATATACTGAGCTAGTGTTTCCATCTGTTCTTACAAAGTGTTTGTCAAAGAAAGATAATAGCCTCAAGCATCCAGTGTATACCATCAGAAGGAGAAGGAAGGCACAGTTGTGGGTAGTCTGGGACTCTTCCTGGGTTTCTGTTGCACAATGCCATTAACTCAGCACCTAATATATGCCAGACACTGTGCTCAGTGGTTACATTTAGTCCTCACAAGTAAGTCAGACAGAGAAAGACAAGTATCATGATATCACTTATATGTGGAATCTAAAATATGATAGAAATGAACTTTTATACAAAACAGAAACAGACTCACAGACATAGAAAACAAATTTATGGCTACTTAAGGGGAAGGTTGGGGGGAGGGATAAATTAGGAGTTTGGAATTAGCAGATACACACTACTATATATAAAATAGATAAACAACAAGGTCGTACTGTATAGCATAGGGAATTGTATTCACTATCTCATAATAAACTATAACGGAAAGGAATACGAAAAAGAATATATATGTACACATACACATAACTGAATCACTTTGCGGTACACCAGAAACTAACACATTGTAAATCATTATACTTCAATTTTTTAAAAAAAGAGAATGTAAAAAAGAAATTTAGCCCTCCCAGCAGCACCATGAGGAAGATACTAATTTTGTATATGCAGTTGTTATTTTTTACAGCTGAAGAAACTGAGGCAGCAAGCTCTTGAATAATTTGCATAAAGTTAGTCATTGGCAGAGCTGGGATTTAAACCCAAGCAGCCTGGCCCCAGAGCCCAACCACTGTTTTTATTTTTTAATTTTTTTGGCTTTGAACCAAGTAAATAAATTACCTAATAAAAAAATACTATATATAAACCAGGAATTGAAAATTTACTTTTCTGTTGAGAGTTCCAGTCGACAGGAAAACAAATTAAAACATCTCAAGGGCTAAGTAGCTAAGTCCTTTCAGAAAAAAGAAAAGCAGACCTCTGGTCACCTGTTTCAGGCCTGGACCTGCATCCCCCCACCCCCAGGCTTGTCAGAAATGACTGGTGGCCACACTCCCTCCAGGGGGGTGAGTGGCTGAGGGGTGTAGTTGCCGTGTTGACCAGATCTAGGGCAAGGCCAAGGGAGTGAGGGGCTGAATGAAGGGCAAGATGACTAGAGTGCGGGACTGCCCAGCCTGGGTGGTCGCTGTACCCACCTTCTCCAAGGCCTCTCGAGACTACCTTATCTGAGTAGGTCAGGCTCTCTCACCTCACCTAGTGCCTTTTCGTCACAGCCTTTTCACAGTTCGTAACTCATGATTCGTTTACTTGTTTATTGCCTTTTTTCCTAGGTAGCCTAAGAGTTTTTAAAAGCAGAGACTGTCAGTTTGCTCACTCCTAGATCCCTAGTACCCTGAAATTTCTGGCATACATTAGATATGCTGGATTCTCATTAGAAGGAAGACAGGAAGGGAGAAAGGGAGGAAAAAGAGGGAGAGAAATATTCAGCTGGTCATTTCTTATAACAACCTTGGAAGAAAAACAACAGGGTAATTCATTGAAATCTGACTTTCAGTTTTTCCCCCAATTCCAATTTTTTGGTATATTAGGCATATTTGTAAAATTCAACAATGAAAGTATTGAACTTAGACCCATACATTTTAGCAGTTAAAACAGTTATAGGTCACCTTATGCGGTGGCTCTTAAACTTTACTTATAAGCAATGAAAACTTTTCTGTCAAGTAAAATCTCATATGGAATCCCAATAAGTAAAGGAGTTAAAAGCAGAACTGCTCTGGGTGGAGTGGGAGTTATGATCTCAGAACCCTGCCGTGGGGCCCTAATGAACCAGTTAAAAACACTAATGTAGTTCATCACCCTCAATTTGACCTTGCCCAAGATCAAATGCTCAATCAGAGTTATGATTTGGATCCAGTCTTCCTCCACATCAGTGCCTTTCTGAAGAACCATTGCACTGGGATGTGAAGGTGGTTTTGAAGGCTCGTTCACAGGGAAAGAGGCTCTTCCATCTTCAGACTTCTAGGATAAACATAATAATAGCTAATGTTTATTTCATCTTCCAGTGACCCAGGCCTACATGTGCACTTTAATTCTCAGAATAGCCTACTGAGACGTAGGTACTTTTATTACCCCCATTTTACACATGGACACTGGTACTTAGATCAGGGAAGTGATACGATGAACCGCCACATCTCCATCAGAGATGGAGAGGCCGAGATGTATCCATGCAGCTAGAGGCATAACTGCATTCTCACAGCAGGGAAAGATGGCCTAACCAATACGTAACTCTAGAAAACTTGCCCCAGCCCATACAGAAGTAAATGCATGCATTATACCTGGCCCTAGAGTCCCTTCTTTTTTTTTTTTTTCTTTTTTATTAGTTTCTGCTTTATAACAAGAGTCCCTTCTTTATTCAGTACAAATTTGTGTCACAGCCCCAGTTTCTACTAGGCCAGAATGTCTCAAGTGTGTGAATTCCATCTTGAAATGAACAGCCCAGCTCCCAGCAGAGCCAAGCAGCCAGCAGGAACAGCATTGTACTCCACGCCATTCAACTGAATGGAGGAACGGGCAGCTCTCAGCTGGGCCATGATACATTTGCCAAATATCAATTACCATGAGCACGGGTGCCCTTAACACTTACGAAAAATGTGTTTTTCTGGAGACCGTGTGAAATGTAAAAATGGGAAGTTAAGATTTCAGAACTTACTCAAGAAAACTACCAAAATGACCTTTTGAAAATGAACCAGACTTTGCTCGAAGAATAGTTGTCAATTTGTTTTTGACATTTGTTCCTTTACAGCGATGACCCTTAAATTATTCATGCTTACCAGCTCCAAAATGGAATAATAATGCCTCTCTCTTCAGGCCTGTAAACCTTTTTTTGCAGGTTGCATGGATTTTGAGTGAGAAAGACACTCAGCAGGGCTTTTGGAGTTGCCAGAGTCTCATAAAAATAACATTCTCATATCTTTTGTACAGCAAAGCCACAGAAGATATTCCTTTATGAACATTAATCTCCCACGAGACATAAATAGGCAGTGGATGCTTATTTTATAGGTGTAATATCCAAATTACTATTAAAGAATTTATAGAAATCTCATGACGCCTTACAGCTAACCAGAGAGAGGGGAACCTGGCCGCCTGTCCTGGGTCCAACAGAGGAATCCTTTCACAGTCCTGTTTCCCACCGTGCAATTATTTGACATTTACCTAATACCCTGAGTCTAAAAGCAGTCTTCCAAAATCTGTTTTATTAGTTATCACACCAGACATTGTGCTTCATCGAACAACCGTGGTACCCACAGTGCTTAACGTTGAGCCTAGGACATTGTAAACGCTGCATAAATATTTGATGGGTAGAATGAGTGAATCTTCTGCCCATGGGAAACAGGAGGATGATTTGGTCTACTTTTTGGATCTTCCCTGTATCTTGAAGATTTATTCAAAATGCAAAGGAGAACTTCCCCCAAAAAAGCAATATTGACGATCAAAGTAATAATAGAAGCCAGCATTAATAAAGCAAGCACATTCTGTGTGCCCAGCACTGTGTCGAGTTTTCCTGTGCATTACCTCTCAGTGACTTCTCCTAACACTTACTGGCATAGGACTGTGCTGTGTCGCCACTGTACGGGTGAGGTTAGGGTCACAGCCTGGGTCACAGCCCCACTGATTGTGGAGCAGAACACTGACCGAGGCCTGTCGCACTGGTCTGTCCGCACCCTTAAGCCCCACACTGATAGAACCACAGAATTCCCATTTAGGTCAATAAGAACTACACAGCTGAAATGTCCAGTGCAGTGTTTTTAATTTAGGTAGTTTTCTTTCTTGAGCCTTTCTGGATAAAATAGTACTCTCTTTAGAATTCTCCTTAGACCCATAGAGCCCCCGCCTCAACTCTCAGCTTGTGAACTGATTTGTTAGCATATTCAGGCATACCTTTGTGATACTGCACGTTCTGTTTCAGACCACCGCAATAAAACAAATACCGCAATAAAATGAGTCTGGTTTCCCAGGGCATATAAAAGTTGTATTTACACTACACTGTTGTCTATGAAGTGTCCAATAGCGTTACATCTTTAAAAAATGCATACCTTAATTTAAAAATACTTTATTGCTAAAAAATGCATCATCTGAGGGCTTCCCTGGTGGCGCAGTGGTTGAGAGTCCATCTGCCAATGCACGGGACATAGGTTCATGCCCCGGTCCAGGAGGATCCCACATGCCGCGGAGCGGCTGGGCCCGTGAGCCATGGCTGCTGGGCCTGCGCGTCCGGAGCCTGTGCTCTGCAACGGGAGAGGCCACAGCAGTGAGAGGCCCGCGTACCACAAAAAAAAAAAAAAAAAAAAAAAGCATCATCTGAGCCTTCAGCAGGTTGTCGTAGTAACATCAAAGATCACTGATCAAAGATCATCATAACAAATATAATAATACTGCAAAAGTTTGAAATATTTTGAGAATTACCAAAATGTGACAGAGACACAAAGTGAGCAAAAGCTGTTGGAAAAATGGTGCCGTTGGACTTGCTCAACGCAGGGTTGCCACAAACTTTCGATTTGTAAAAAGCACAATAAATCGAAGCGCAAAAAAACAAGTTATACCTGTATGACATTCTTGAATTCAGATTCCTTCCCCTTCCCCTGTGAGGCAAGTAGTTGCCTTTTGGTCTCTGATTAACCTTGGGGCAAGGAAGTATTTTCTTACGCAGCTTTCAGGGTCCGGGGGGTGTCTTCTCTGCATAGAAGAAGTGATTAAGAGGGGGGCAGTCAGCCCTCTCACTATATAAAGAAATGCCTTCTTTTCAGGCATACTGGAAGTGAACCCTCTAGTAGAGAAGTAAACACACTGATGGGTGTCTGAGGCTCTCTCCTATTCCAGAACCACCCCCCACCTACTTATTCCCCAAATGTACAACAGAGGGGCCTTGGCCCAGGGTGTGGTCCTAGATTCCATTGCTGGAATTGGGATACATTTCCCCCTGGCTGCAGCATTGCCACCTTGCCTGAAATCAGGCCCTGGAGATCTTATAGGCTTTGTAGGCTTCAGAGCTCAATAGTCTGACTAGGGACCTTCCTTCATGTGCAACAAAAAGCATTCAGAGTGGTAATTCACATATTTACAAGTGCACATATACATCTTGTGAGGTATTCCCCAGCTTTGCTGCAATATAATTGACATATAACATTATGTTAATTTAAGGTGTACAATGTGATGATTTGATATACAAGCTCACATTTGAATCACATTTGTAAGTAGAGACTAGCTGGAAAGAATGAAATTGCAAGAATTCCTAACTAATCATCCAAATTCTTCAATGTGTCATTTTAAGTGGCATTTTCCAAGTAAAATATAGCCACGAGATTTTACAAAAGGAGTGATGTACTTATTTCCCAAATGAAACCTGAACTATAATCTTGGCATATCATTTGCCTTCCAAAAAACAATATAGCTTTCTAATAGAAGAAAGTACCTTTTCATCCTTTTTATTCCATTATTGGTCATTTATCTTTCTCCCATTTGAGGGCACATATTTGCTGAGAAACAAATCTCAACAGTTCACTTTCTCCAGTTTTAGTGCAAGTTAATTTTGCCCTACTGTGATATAAGTTGGTAGAAGAGTTTGGAAGCACCTGGTGCTCAGCAGAATCTTATCTAAAATGTTATCTTTATTGATCTGAAGGCTGACTGTTCCCAGTGGTGATCCGTCACCACTGAATTGTTTAAACAATAGTGTATTAGTATGCACATAAAGATACAGTCAATCAGTTTTCAAGATCTATAAGAGAGAAAATGCATTAACTTGTAAAAAAAAAAAAAAAAAAAAACTCCAGATGGCAGCGTCAGAAAATCGAAAATCAAGTACAGTGTCTTGATTCAGAGATTTTAAACCTGATAAACTGGTGCCACATCATTTATTTTCAAGCTTGAAGACTGAGCTTGTGCATATAGGTTTTCTATTATCTACAGTTAAAATGCGTTAAATATAGATAATTAAGCATTTATATTAATTGACTCAAAAGGTGAACTGGAGGAATTATCTGCTCACACTGATCTAACCAAGGGGAGGGCAGGTAATATTGCTGTGTTTGGTCTGACTCCGTTGGTTTTTCTTCTGTTATTGCCGTTAACCAGTTTCAAAGTGGATGAAGCTGAAAGTTTGTAAATAGATTATTATCTGAAAGGCAATTTTATTTCACTAGAAATGGCTTTATTATGTGAAGAAGAGTAAAAATGTAATTTGGACCCCTGTTCCGATGCTCTTAGTCTGGTAGCAGAGAATGGTTTTATTTGTTAATTTGTCCTTTTAGAGTTTCTGTAGCCAGTCTTTAAATAGAGCAATTTAGCATTTGGGAGAAAAACGAACTCTGCACTATCCAAGAATATAATTGAAAATTACCCCATACCCATGCACAATAATTACCTTTCAAAACATTTCCCATTGCTTGACATCACAGTGGTAATTGCTTAACAATATTATAATTTCATTACGTAGAGATTACAGTGGCAAAATGATGTAAGTTGGAGGCTTTGAAAATTAAGTTATAATGAAAACAAAACCATCTGTGCAAGTTTAAAGCACTTATTTCAATATAAAGTTATACATAATATCACCCAATTTTTGTATGAATGTCATTGTTGGTAGAGTTCTAAAATTCACCCATTTAAAGCTTTAGTACTAAAAACCACAAAACCTGCCTTAGTCCCATGGTTATAATGCATGAAGTTCCAGTTCTCCAGCGATATGTATTGGAACGAATGCATTTCTATAGCAGTTATTGCTTCAGTTTGCATGCATTATGTAGCCAAACCTCTACTAATGAATTGGATCCACCTTGATCCCTTTGCAGTTGGATGATAAAGACCCATGGCCCATTACAACGGTTATTTTCATTTTGAAAGGCTCCTGACTAGTTGTAAAAATGTATTGAGTTTTCTAATTTAATAACACCAGCTTAAAATTTTATCTTATTGGAAAGTACAAGCACAGAATGCACTAAACAATTATATAGCATATAACTCTTATGTGCCAGAGGTCAGAATTTCCCCCAATGTGTTGATTCAGTAAAAACAAGACATTGGATGGCAGGTCTTTGAGAAAATTTGACTTATAATTATTTACCTCAGTAATACGTGGTTTTAATATCACACCTGATGGAAAAAATTAGTGTTACTTTTTTGAAAAATACATGATTTTTGATATAGGAACTTTTTATTTAAAGATGAATTAATTATAATATCCTGTATAAAATTAGTAGGGGGCTTTGTGCTTCATTCAAACCTTTTTTTTAGTAGTAAAAAATCAAACAGATATAGTTTTGGGGTAGGGAGTGAGGTATAAATGAACATATCCCTGTTGTGTCTAACTCAGATATCTTACGTTTTCCATAATGATTATAACATTTGCTGAGTACTCACTGTGTGTGTGCTGAGTGTTATCTTATTTAGTTCTCATAGGTACTGTAACAGGTACTATTACTATCCTTACTTTACATATGAGGAAACTGAGGCTGAGTAGTGAATTTTCTCAATGTCCCACAGCTGTGAAATGGCAGAAATGGGATTTGGACACAGATCTATCTGACTTCATTGTCTAAATGTCATTCTGCCTGTCTCTGTGAAGTCTTTTCTTTATATTTAAGCTTTATCAGTGCTGTTTTGAGTTACTAAAAAAGCTGTAGCCTATAGTTAATGATTTATTATATTGTTATTATTCTTAATAGTAATAGTAGTGATTATTTATTGAACAACTACCATGTGCTCTGTGCTATGCATATTACCCAGTGTCCAGCTTAGTCCACAAAGCCCTATGAAATAAGGTTATTCCCATTTTTAAAATGAGCAAACGAAGGTTCAGTGAGGTAAAATAATCTGTAACCAGCCTAAGGGCATGCAGGTGGTGAGCAGCGGCGCTCCCATCCATCCCCAGGTTTGTTGGATTCTAGAGCCCAGGGGTGCTCTTAGCCACTCCCAGTTTAACTTCTCATTAATCTTTAGTAGCTGTTTTTGTTTCGTGTGTGTATGTCACATGTACAACTAGGCTGTCTCATCCATAACCAGACTGCTCAGTCCCGTAGCAAGCACACAATGGTTACTTATTGATCACCTGATTTTGTTCCGTTCTCTGAAGTAGCCCCAATATGAAAGTGTTGATGGATTGAATATCTGAAAGTAAAGGACATGCACACTCTCCTTTGATGTGCAGAAGTGACCCAGGGGATCATCTTCAATATGAAACAGCCACTTGAAAAGCATTCCCACCCTCTCCTACTTAGAGGAGGAGGGTGGAGGCAAGGCCCTAGGGACCACTCTTAAGGTAACAATAGAAAATAAAGGAAAGGCAGCCTGCCTTCTCTGAGTTCCTGTTCTTAATCAGAAACTGTGCAAGGTGCTCAGGTCAGCTACCACTATCATTGTGGCCGTTAGCTGTAAGTCCTGTCATATTTCAAGGATGCAAGAAGCCACTGCAGCCAAGAGTCACAAAAACTCATCAAAGGCACCATAGGGGTCATTGGATATGGCCCCCTGTCCTACACAGGGTTCATCTACAAAATCTCACACAAATGATTGCCCCAGTCCCTGCTTCACCCTCCCTAGAGTCCACGTTCCATTTCCTGGTCAGCTCCAGTGTCTAGAAAATTTTTCCTTGTGCTGAGCCAAAATCTGGCTCCTTGTAACTTTCACCCATTGATCCTGTTGCTTTCTCTTGGAACCCCACAGCATCTTAATTTCCCATTCACTTGCCACCCTTTATATACGTGAAGCCAGAAGGGCTGTTGTCACTTCCATCAAGCTTTCCCTTTTCTGGAGTTAATAAGCTCAGCTCCTTTGGGCCTGTTGAGCTAGTTGCCTCTGCCCCTTCCACAAGGACTGTCTCGTCTTTGTCAGTGGTTTTGGAAATATGAGAAATCAAAGTTCTTTTGTTTCCAAAACTGATGTCTTTAAATGTAGGACACCTTTACAATTTTTTACTTTCCACATTTAAATCCCCATCATGTAATAGCTTCCAACTGAATGTTTTACACCAGTATTGTGTTAACAATAAGATCGAGCAGGTATGGTCAAAAGAACACTGAACTGGGAATCTGGAAACCCAAGTTCATCCCTGACTCTGCCTCTAACTCACCAAGTGACCTCAGATGAGCTGTTTAACTTTGCAGACCCTGTTTCTCTCATCCATAAAACAGGCACGATAATTCCTGCCTCTTTCACAGGATCATAACAGTCAAATGAGCTACTGCATGAGAAAGTGCTTTCTAAACCATTGGGGGTTCTACTATTTGAGATGTTACTAAGCAAGGCAGATTAAATCATTCTTCTGTTAAACCCCACTTTTTAAGAACTGCTGGCACTGCATGCAGCTCACCAGAGAGTCCGCTGATTTCTTGTTTCCCCCAGATCACTGCAAACTCCTTGAAAACAGGGCCTCTCTCTTATATCTTCATATCCCCAACACCTGGCTTGGTGCCTGGGACAGGGAAGGATCACGTTAAATGTTTTGGGGTGGTTAGAAGAAGGATGGGCAGAGGAATGGCTGTGGTACAGTTTCAAAACCCCACTCCACCATTTTGTCACCACTCCCTTGGCCTTAACTCCAGTTTGTCACTGTCCTGATGGTGTCCATGCACCAGCTTAATCTGGTTTTGGCTGGGTAAGGTGAGGTCCCACCACCACCACCACTACCACCGCCTTCCCTTCCTCTGGGCAGTGACGCTTAAGATCCCAGCTTTGCTTCACAATCATTGATTCACCCTTTCACAAAGTACTCAGTATTTACTGAGCCTCTGTTCTGTGTCAGCCCTGCCCATGCCCACCATCCAAGCCCCTCCAGAACTGACCCTGGTGAGCTTGTAGCCGAAAGGTTTGGTTTTCTTTGGTCCTTAGTAGCCTGTGCTAAGGAAGAGAGACAAGTGTCTTAATCATCCCCTCCTCCCTGAGCCTGCTCTGGTCCTCTCCAGCTGAAGGAGGTCTTGCCCTCCCAGCCTCCAAGCCTATTACATGGATTTTGAGAAGTACTCAGAAGGCACTCGCTTGCTAGTGCTAGTGATGGCATCAAGTACATAAGTACTGAGCACAACACTGGGTACACACAAGGTGGTCAGGAAATATCTTAGTAAAGCTTTTTTTTTTTTTCATTCCATGCCATTTGTTGAAAACCAACCAAACCTTGCTAACTTTGCTGATTACTTAGGCGGTAGGTGTTCTCTTCATCCAAACCATCTAAATAGCTGCCACAAGAAAAAAAATCAAGCCATGTTCATTTTCCCAGCAAATTTGACAGATGTTGATACCACTAATAAAATTACAGATCATCTGACATTGTTTTCCATTTGTGTGCTATGCTTTGAGTATCTTATTTCTAAACATTATTTTAATTCATGTTTATTTGGTAGTCTTTTTAGGTTGTATGAATGGGGATTGAGCTCTTTATTAATTTGTGCTGTTTGGCATTTGTGCAGCTCTGGCCCATGAAGAAGTCTAGAGCTGTGATAATCAAATTTTGAATCCTGTTCAAATATCCCTAATCCTCATAATTCTTTAGTCCTTTGGCCCTCTTCCTTAATCCTTTCTCCTCCCTGCCAGTTCTCCATGCTCATTTTTCTTGTGCTTTATAGTGAATCTGGCCCCTGTGATCACCGTTTCTTCTCTGTCTTACACTGCAAGTATAGAGTTATCACATCTGCAGCGCTCCTCCATTCCAGCACTGACATCCTGCCCGCATAAGGACAGTCTCCCAGGAAAGATGATTCCTGCTTCCTTGCCCTTCTCTGTTGCAGTTTAAGAATTACGGGCCAGGCCAACAGCTAACATGACAGTGGTTCCCCTTCCCACAGGTGGAGAAGACCTGAGTGTGGAAGAGGACGAGGAAGTGCTGACTCTGCTGTATGACCCATGTCTGAACTGTTACTTTGATCCCCAGACTGGGAAATACTACGAGTTGGTGTAATGCCTCCTTCCAGGGCAAAGAAGGGCCACCCCTGGCGGAGCAGGATAGCAGTTCTGACTGGCATCACAATGCATGTGTTGGCCAGGCCCATGGAATCAACAGTAACTAAGAGAAATGAAGTTAGTTTGTACATAGTGTTCAGTGTTAAGACTACCTACATTCTTTTTGTAGATGGGTGTGATTTTTTGGAACTGTGAAGGAATTAATACAGAAATAAGATTTTAGAACTTTGAATTGGTTCTTATTTGTTGGTTCTCATCCTACATATAATTTTGTTTATTTCATATAATTTTATGTAAACGAATTAAGAGTTATTAATGCAAATTTTTTGCAGTGTTAATCTGTAAGTGATGGCTTGATATACAGAAAATGTACTCTTGTTTGAAAGATATCTGGGTACCTTTTATTTTATTACCTATCTGTATTAAAAATAAAGTATGATGGTCAGAAGAATACCTTTTAAACTGCTTCTTTTTATTTACCCCACTTTCTTTACCAGAATATTCCTAGATGGTGTTTACCTTTCCTTAGATTATTAGAAAAAGGATTAACTGTGAAGTAGTCAGACTTTATGACCATATTTTATTGGTACCGACCTCGCTATTTCCAATTCATTATAGTTCATCCAGAGTTTGCCAAAGACCACAACATTGTTAATAACTTAAGCTGCTTAGTTAGCTCTGTGCTTTTTTTTTTTTTTTTACCAATTTTTTTCTGAATTCTAATAATATGATCCAAATCTAGCTCCATGGATCCAAATTTAATAAGAAGTCACCCATTTGAATACCCCACATACCTCACCACTTCTGTGACTTGGACCTGGAGAAATGGAGGAAGCTTCCTTTGGTCTTTAAGAATATGTCACTGTAACTCTGCTTGCTGCATCACAAGGAAAAACATCATGTGCTTCCTGATTCGAGTAGACCAGCCTTGAATTGTGTGCCAAGTATATAAATACTGAGCTTAAGGAAGTACTTTTTATATTAGCTGGCATGTTTTGTTACTTAATAAAGATTTTTTAATGAAGAAGAGTACCATTGGAAATGAAAAATTATTGGTGTACAGTTGGATTTAATGGCACTACTATAATTTCATTTAATGTTGCTTGATGGAGGAAATAAGAGCTCTTTTTTCAGGAGTAGATTTGGGCTCCTGTTCAAAGGATCATACATTATTTAGAACCGTGCTGGTATTTGATAAGCTTTTAATCCTATTGTTCACAAAGAATACCTTTGTTATGAATATTTCTCCAAGATCTTCATACTTACAAAATGCAGAAAAAAAACTGCAGCTTCAGAAAGCATGCAGAATGATAAAAAGAGTTGGTTATGGCCTTGAAGATTGGAGTAGGACTTGGAAAGCCTTGTTCCTCCTTTAGTGAGTCTCAGGATCATCCACATAAATACGGGAGTCAACTAAATGTCTATACTAGTTAAGATGTGAAGTTACAAATATCAAAAACATCATGAGGTAAAAGTAATTAAGGATACAAGAGTGCCTCGTGAACCCCCAAACAGAATGCTGCAAGGCCTCTGAGTGGACTCAAGCTAGAACCTAGAAAACTCTGTTGGGATTCTTGAACTGCAAGCAACAGACACCCTTGATCCCAGAATTCAAAGAGTTGTTGAACAGTCAGACCCCAGGAGGCACAGGAATCAGGCAGCTCCAGGGATCCTATAGTAGGAACTATCAGCTTCTCTCGACAATGGTCTCCAAAATGACAGTGCCACCTTTTTCTGCCTTGAGTCTCTGCTCAAGGAGCAAGAGGCTGGTAGGCTTGACTTCTCGGTTATCCCCAGGACTACATGGAATGGAAACAAGATAGTCCCTGAAGAAGAGGGTGCTGTTAACAAAATGGAGAGGGACACAAAGCAGGCAAAAGTGACAGATGTCTACCCTGGGCATCTAAAAATGTTGTCTCTGTGACTCACCTCTGATCCATTTTGCCCATCTCTTCTCTCTTCTCTCTCCCCAAAATTTTCTCAGCTATTCAGTCCACCCACTGGAACAGTTAGCCAACCACAGCCCATACATCCAACCACAGAGAAATATTAACTCTCAATTTCAATTCAAATATCCCAGACTTGGGATTCCAACTGGCCCACTTTGGTCCAGTGGCCATGAGAACCCTCTTCTGTGGATGGTGGAGAAAGGCAGTTAAGGAATTTCTCATGAACCAAGCAGACACTCCAAAAATTATCTACCACAAGGTCATATTTTACACTTTGTTTGTTTAAAAGGAGTAGCTTCAATTTCTGTTGAGATTTCTATAGAGAATTGAAAAATAGAAATAGATGTGCTTCACACTGCCAATTTTAAACCAAAATGGTACAGCCAGATTACTTGGAAATTCATTGACTGGGCTATATGGCTTCACTTATCAAATTTTGCTGCATATGAGAATCTCCTGGAAAGTTTATAAAAGTACTTTCTATACCCAGGTTTCACCCCCAGAACGTTTGATTTGATTGGTCTTGGGTGCACCCTGGGCATTAGAAAATTTTAAAACCTCCCCTGGCAATTCAAATGTGTAGTCATGCTTGAGAACCACAGTTATGGATTAGATCCAATGTGATGAGAGGGCACATTTGCCTCATGGCACATGTAGCAGTGAGGAAAAGTTTATATTATTATTAGTTTCCACTTTCAAGACCTGGATTTCTACTATTCTCATCAAATATGTACTAAACATTATATCTGAAATTGACTATTGCAAATGGATCCTGAAAAAAATAATTCAATTCAATATGGAAATGCATCTTAAGATAATTTGGTATCAATTTGGGGATTGATTCAGTTTCTTGTTTCATACAATTCAGGATGCAACTTGTAAGTGACATTAAGTCTTAAATCTCTAAATTATTATTTAATTACAGAGCCCAGGAATTATAGGAAAAAAACTGTCAGCTGATTTGTGGCATCAAATCAATAATTTAGCTTCCCTGGCAATTATAATTTCTCTCTCTAATTAATTTTATTTTCTGTTAAAGGAAACATACAAATGAAAAATACACAGACACTTGCATAATAATTTGCTGTATTGTATTTCTCCATATTTTTAGATTAGCTTCATTTGACTCTGTCATTTCAGCCACATCTTGATTTTTTTTTGAAGTACAAACTGTTTAATAACCAAGAATATGTAGTCACAGACTGTACAACCTGAAGGACGATTAATTAAAAGAACTAATTTTAAAGTTGCCCTTTGGCTTTATTTAAAAATCTAGCTGCTGAAAGTTTCTGGATTGTTCTTTTTCAAAAACTATCTAATGACAGCAAGTACAGTACTAAAGCTAGGTTTATTCCAGGTGGCCTCCTGAGACTCTCAATCATCAGTCAAAATGGCCAGAATAATGATTAAGAATCTCCTATCTGCATATGGTTGTACTGTAGGATTTCTATTTCATACATCATTCATTTTGCATTCCAGAAAAGTTAATCATAAAGAGCATTCTTCTCAAGCAAATCCTATTTTCTCTTTTTCTTCCATTATAATAGTTGTGATAGAATCATCTAATTGGGCCTAGGAAGTACAATCAAGATCATTTCTTTAAACTCTGATTTTATAATTGAGAAAAATGAGATTCAGATTGGGAAGTTAATTATCCAAAGGCAATTTGCAGAAGGGAGGATGGAATCCGTGACTCCTCACTTCCAACCCAGTTCTTTTCCAACCATGAGGGAATTAAGATGAGGATTCAAGTGACAGTGTTAGGTGGACATCACAGTCACTGTACAGTGGCCGCTAGAGGACACTAGAGCCTGCCAGGAGTTTGGGTTCTCTGTTTTCATTTAGTGTTTTCTTCTCTTTTGTTTGTGTAGATTCTTCCTTCCATATTAGGCCTTTTTGTACTTCAAGGATCAGCATTTCCCAAAGTGTTTCAAGAAGCAAATTGCACTCGATGTTAATAAATTTAATGGGAGTGGGGAAGAAGCGCATGTTCAATGTTGGAAAATACTGGAGAAGCAGAAATGGTCATTTGTCTTTACTGGAGAAATTCTCAATGGCTTTAGTAGCCTAGCAAGCATAGGGAATGTCCAAGGAAGAGTACATATGCTCAAATTTCTCTGTCCTCAGAACCCTTGTTCAGTAGAGCATCTCATGGAGCTGATCCACCCACAGAAACTCCTTTGAGAAATGCTGCAGTAGATCACTTCTCCAATGCCGACGAGCCCTGACTCCACCAGAGCTCCCAGAAGTGTGTCTCCCTGGGTTGGTTGGCTGGTTGTGTGAGAGTGTGTGCGTGTGTGTGTGTGTGTGTGTGTGTGTGAGAGAGAGAGATTTGGCAGTGAGGGTGGGGCTTTTGCTTTTTGTTTTTCTTTTGCCCAGATATTTCACAGACCCCTGACCATACTGTAAGATCACTCCTCAGACTCACTTTTCATCTAAAATAAGGTATGCTGAAGCCTGAACTTTCCTTCAGTCAGAGACTTTGGTCACCTAAGATGGAGAAATTTTCTTTCTCCACTCCCATTTACCATTGCAACAAAAAGAATAAAATACCTAGGAATAAACCTACCTAGGGAAACAAAAGACCTGTATGCAGAAAACTATAAGACACTGATGAAAGAAATTAAAGATGATACCAACAGATGGAGAGATACACCATGTTCTTGGATTGGAAGAATCAATATTGTGAAAATGACTATACTACCGAAAGCAATCTACAGATTCAATGCAATCCCTATCAAATTACCAATGGCATTTTTTACGGAACTAGAACAAATCATCTTAAAATTTGTATGGAAACACAAAAGACCCCAAATAGCCAAAGCAGTCTTGAGGGAAAAAAACAGAGCTGGAGGAATCAGACTCCCTGACTTCAGACTGTACTACAAAGCTACAGTAATCGAGACAATAGGGTACTGGCACAAAAACAGAAACATAGATCAATGGAACAACAGAGAAAGCCCAGAGATAAACCCATGCGCACCTATGGTCAACTAATCTATGACAAAGGAGGCAAGGATATACAATGGAGAAAAGACAGTCTCTTCAATAAGTGGTGCTGGGAAAACTGGACAGCTACATGTAAAAGAATGAAATTAGAACACTCCCTAATACCTTACACAAAAAGAAACTCAAAATGGATTAGAGACCTAAATGTAAGACCGGACACTATCAAACTCCTAGAGGAAAACATAGGAAGAACACTCTTTGAGATAAATCACAGCAAGATGTTTTTTGATCCACCTCCTAGAGTAATGGAAATAAAAACAAAAATAAACAGATGGGACCTAATGAAACTTCAAAGCTTTTGCACAGCAAAGGCAACCATAAACAAGACGAAAAGACAACCCTCAGAATGGGAGAAAATATTTGCAAACAAATCAACAGACAAAGGATTAATCGCCAAAATATATAAACAGCTCATGCAGCTCAATATTAAAGAAACAAACAACCCAATGCAAAAATGGGCAGAAGACCTAAATAGACATTTCTCCAAAGAGGACATACAGATGGCCAAGAAGCACATGAAAAGCTGCTCAACATCACTAATTATTAGAGAAATGCAAATCAAAACTACAATGAGGTATCCCCTCACACCAGTTAGAATGGGCATCATCAGAAAATCTACAAACAACAAGTGCTGGAGAGGGTGTGGAGAAAAGGGAACCCTCTTGCACTGTTGGTGGGAATGTAAATTGATATGGCCACTATGGAGAACAGTATGGGAGTTCCTTAAAAAACTAAAAATAGAATTACCATATGATCCAGCAATCCCACTACTGGGCATATACACAGAGAAAAACATAATTCAAAAAGACACATGCACCCCAGTGTTCATCGCAGCACTATTTACAATAGCCAGGTCACGGAAGCAACCTAAATGCCCATCAACAGACGAATGGATAAAGAAGATGTGGTACATATGTACAATGGGATATTACTCAGCCATAAAAAGGAACGAAATTGAGTCATTTGTTGAGACGTGGATGTATCTAGAGACTGTCATACAGAGTGAAGTAAGTCAGAAAGAGAAAAACAAATATCGTGTATTAACGCATGTATGTGGAACCTAGAAAAATGGTACAGATGAACCCATTTACAGGGCAGAAGTTGAGACACAGATGTAGAGAACAAACGTATGGACACCAAGGGGGGAAAGCCACAGGGGGTGGGGGTGGTGGTGGTGTACTGAATTGCACGATTGGGATTGACATGTATACACTGATGTGTATAAAATTGATGACTAATAAGAACCTGCAGTATATAAAAACAAAAAAACACAAAAAACACCTAATACTAAACTTTCTTTAGGTTATTTGTATGGAAATATGTTAATATAAATGTTTCAGACATTACATAAAAAAAAATTTTCTTTCTCATATTTTAAATTATTCAAATTTATAACTATCGGTAATACAGTTAACTTAAAACAAAGGATAAATCTAAGTTAAAGTTCATCATGAATATTGGAGCTTTACATCTTAATGAATATTTTGGTTCTGGTTTGGGTGGTTTTAATATAATTTAGAATCACATTAATTCAAAATAATTTGACTTATAAGAATTAAATAACCAATAAACATGGGCCACAGATAACACTAATTTTTACTGCTGACATATTCTTCTGTAGCTAATCACCTGTAATCCTGTGAAGCATTACAAAAGTGAAGTGTGAGAAATGGTATTGATTGGTTTTCATCAGCCTAACTTATCATTGTCAATGTTTATGCTGAACCTGGCAAGATTTAAGCATATAAACTTGCTCCTAATAGTAATAAGTATTGCTGATATTTTAACCTGTGGATCAGGGGAAATTATCTCTAATTTGTTGTAAAGAATACTTCCAGAGGCATTGGGCAGGGTTGGGGGAGGACCCTCGGGACCTTAATAAGTGAGATAAGCACAATAAGGAATATTTTACTTAAGAATTCCAGGAGAGGAAATTACTGTTTATTTATTTTTGATAATATGTCACTCTGAAATATAATTTCTATTAGTAATGGAGATTTAATAATCCATAAATAAATCATGAGATGGGATTAAAACCATACCCAGTTTTGCTTTACAGCTTCCTAAACTCAAGATTATCTTAATTAAAGAAAATCAATCAAAATTTCACCCTTTGTTCTTCCAACTGCATGCAAAAGTGATTCAGACATTTCAAACCCTGAAGACATAGAAACCTTTTAGCCAACTCAATCGAAGAGAGCTTTCCTTTTTCTTTAAAACCTTTAGGTGGTCAAAGAAATTGATAGTGTCCTATTGTGGGCTAATTCTAGTAAGCAGAATGTCTTTTTACCCCTGATTCTTGTCTTGTCTTTGAATTTTGATATCTAAATATTTCTAAAATTCATCTAGGTATCTAGGTCTGCACAACATTCTTGTAATACCTTTCAATTCACTTATTTCAAAAGGTTTTAATCCTTTTAGGGCAGGTACTTCTCAAGAACATCTGCCATTATCAAAAGAATTTGACAAGAAAAAATGGTGGCATTATTTTTTAGCTAAACATAAGAATCTATGGTTGTTTCAAAGTCCAGATAAACAGAAAAATAATTCCAGAGATTCCTGTTATAATTTGCCCTGATTAGCAAATACATTTCCCTGGCAATGTCTATAGCCTTAATTGAAAAGGGATATCACTGTTTTCATTTCTCCTATAATTTTTGAGCTCTTTTCACGTTTTGCCAGTTGCTGCTTTCAGTCTTATCTGAAAACTCAGCCCTACCTGCACATTTCATTATCTGGAGACTCTAAAAAATGCTGCTGCCTGAGTCCCACCCCAGGGGATTCCTACCTCCTCTAACCTGGGCTGTGACCCGTTTAAAAGCAGCCAAGGCTGAGACCTAACCAGTTCTCATTTCTCCTTTTTACCTCTCCTCTTTACTTCTGGTGCTGCCAGGATGAGCAGTGTAAAGATTCCCAAGGGCATATGGTGTCAATGGCTTTCGACAGTTTCAATCAACAAACTAACCATCACTTGATGGAGTTCATCTGTGGGCTATTCAGTAATGTTCTAAAGACTTGCTTTAGCCCATGTGGTTGATGACCACTAGAATGGAAGATAAGACTTTTTTGTTTTGCTTTCCTCACTCTGCCTTGTATACATTTCAAGCTAAACTACTCATTCTGCTTCCTGGGTGTCAGATTATATTTTATGTTAATGACCATATCTAGGTTCCAAATCAACAAAGGGTGGAAGGCTTATTGAGTGACTGTGGGAAAGTGACTGGAGCCTGTGTCTTAAGACCTTGAAATTAGTACATGTACACCTGTCTGAGTGTATATTTCATAACTAGAGTCCATCAGTGCACAAAACCATTCATGACTTGGTATCACTAAGTTAAATACTGTTAAGAAGTCTTGGAGTCTTCCTATTTATAGTAGCTTTTAGTGAGTCGGATGTATTTTTCTTCCACATAAAAATACCATGTTTTTGCAATCTGAGCAAAGGTGTAGAGCAGTAGCTTTCAATGTTCCTGTATGTAAGGCATGTTTCTCAATATGAGACTACAGAAGAGGCACTAGAAATTAAAAACCTTGCTTAAATCACTCCCTTAAGAGACATAAACCTTTTGTAAAGTCTGTTTTCTACACAGCTTTGAATGCGAGGTGCTTTGGGCTGTGAAGAAATTAAGATAGTTGCTGTACAGTGAGGTGACACGGTGCAAAAAAGAAATGGAAAAGCTGGGAAGGGAAAGTAAGAATGGAGGTTGAGAAACCAGTAAGGCTTCTTACCAAGCCAACGGGGACTTGGAGGACCCCAGGCCCTGGCCCAAGAATCTTTGCAGAGCAAAAGGGAGATGACACCCATTTGTGGGGTGAGATTGTAGGTTGGTTTTTTCTAAAATTTTAAAGCATAATTTTACCCCAGCAATCTGGAGAATTTGGAGACATCCAAGATGCATATAAATAAACTACCTATGAAAAAGCACTTAGCACATATTCAGCACTTAGTGTATGTTCACTGTTGTGGTTATTATTTATGTCTGAGCCTAGTGGGCCAAGGGCTTTCAGATTTGGATGTCTGGCAATATACAATGGTTATGGCATTATTCCTAGAAGTATGAATGGTACATATATGTAAGTATGTAAGTTAGAATTTCGTATTTTGCTATAAGACTCAGCTTTTAAAAGTGTTTTGTCAGTACTCTGAAAGAATAGAAGCATCAGCTCCTTGCAATAGGCCATTTAAAAAAAACAAAACAAAACAGGGCTTCTCTGGTGGCACAGTGGTTGAGAGTCCGCCTGCCGATGCAGGGGACATGGGTTCGTGCCCCGGTCCGGGAAGATCCCACATGCCGTGGAGCGGCTGGGCCCGTGAGCCATGGCTGCTGAGCCTGCGCATCCGGAGCATGTGCTCCGCAATGGGAGAGGCCACTACAGTGAGAGGCCCGCGTACCGCATATAATAAATAAATAAATAAAAGATTAAAAAGAAAAACAACTAACAATTTTCTGAGAATTGAGAAAAATAAAGCCAATGCTGATTACAGATTTAACACCCAGGACCATGTAGTTGGAAAATGGACGCTCCAGAAATTCTTCAAAGCTGTATTTATTTAATATTTGTAACAATTTGGGTCTGATCCAAATAATTGGATGTATGTTAAAGGTTTTTACTTTTATTCTTCATGGTGTGGTGTAGGATTATTCAAAGCAGTCTTTCTAGCTCAACTCATTTTATCTGTTAATATACATTTTATCTGAGGACATATGAAGAGTATTGAAATAATTAAACTGTATTTGTTTAAACAGAGTCTGGAATCCAGATTTTGAAATTGTCTGGCTTTCTTCCCCATAGGCTGTATTAATAAGGTTTTCTAATAATTGGATAAGATAACGTGAAGAAGTTATAGAAATAACCATTTTCAGCTTTGCCTTTATTTGCTATTTGGAAGGTCAGCCATCCTCTACAAATGTTTCTCCCCAAATTTCTAAGTAGAACTTCATCAGAAGTTATAGATACTACAGAACAGTTCACCAAAGAAATACCAATGTCTTCAAAACCCATGCTTTTCCACCCCTTTTGGTGACGTTTGCTGCCTTTGACAACTGAGAAAAGGAGGGAAATTCACAATCCCCTCAGTAGCTGTTTTCACTACGGCTTTCATGCCACGTTGGGTGTTATAAACCCGTAAGGGTGAGAAGCGGTTTTCCTCCTGACTCTCTTTACTCTCCAAGTAATTCCAGCACCATCAGGTTTTATTTCCATTTCCAATACCAAGCTGTAAAAAAAAAATTGTGCACGTCAGCCTCTAAAACTATGTGCAATAAACTTCTTGTAATGCTTTCTGACATTATAATTTCATCCACCTGAAGTGATAAAGGGCATTTAAAGCATCTCTTGATTAATCCTAGATCACCCGAGGTTCTGGTGTTGCTCTGCCCCATGTTCACATCCCATCTACAGCTTTATCATAACAATTACTGTTTCAGGTTTATATGCAAAACTCAGAGGGTTTTGGGGGGTTTTTTTTGTTTTGTTTTGTTTGCGGTATGCGGGCCTCTCACTGTTGTGGCCTCTCCCGTTGCGGAGCACAGGCTCCGGACCCGCAGGCTCAGCGGCCATGGCTCACGGGCCTAGCCCCTCCGCGGCATGTGGGATCCTCCCGGACCAGGGCATGAACCCATGTCCCCTGCATCGGCAGGCGGACTCTCAACCACTGCGCCACCAGGGAAGCCCTCAGTGGTTTTTTTAAATGCATTCTTACCATTTCTACTGATCTGAATTTGACAAATACCATCAGATTATACGTCGAAGGAAAAACTGTCTTTTTTTTTTCATTTAACCTAGTGATTCATTGGGGCAGACTTCGGACTATGACTGCTCAGTAGTTTATTCTGCCCCAGGAGTTCTCTTCTAACACCCTGGATGAAAATGACTCTCTTGGCAATTGTCCTCGTCGTCTTTATTGTCATCACTACAACCATTTATTGAGCTCTCACTGTGTTCCCAAACATCACAGTGAGCTGCATGTATACATTTTCTCATTTAACCCTGATAACAACTCTTTGAAATAGGCATTAGCCCACTTAATAAATTAGGAAACTGAGGCACTGAGGCACAGACAGGTTGGTTCAGGAACTCTCCTGAGTGATAATGCAGGGACCTATTAGGACTGGCTGACATCAAATCTCATGCCTTACCTGTGAGCAGCACCACTGACCAGCAATGGTTCTTGTGCTGGCCAGAATCCATATTGCTTATTAATGGAGCAAAGTGTTCATCATGACACCTTGCTTCCTGATTAGATGTTATCCATGGTTGCAGGTTGAAAAATATTTTTTCTGTTTATCTGTTGCACTTTATACTTTAAACAAAAAAAAAGTCTAATTAAAAAAAATTTTTTAAGTTCATGAGAAATTTACTACATATTTCTAAATACATTTTAAGGTTATTGATATTTTTCATATTAGGAACATTCCTTCCTATTATCTACATACTTTGTAAAGGGGAAACGTTAGACATGGGGTGCAGGTATCATTTCAAAAATCTATTTCTTCTCCACAAGGCATCCTTTTTACTCCTCCCTTTCCCCTGGTGTTTCTATAGTAACCTGGCATCCCTCAGCTACCACCTTTTCGTTGGCACTAAAAGATGACTTATAATCAGTCCTACACTTGTTCTGAAATGCGCCTTTCAATTCGTAACACAACAGATAGTGTGTAAGTTTATCTTGAGTTAGACTCACATGTTCAGAGGAGTGAAAATATCAAGAAATGAGGTGCTGTAAGATTTAGCTTTCAGTTTCATAGCTAATAAAAAAGAACCAAGCTGGCTTCTGGGGTCTTGGGAGTCAACCCCGGCCCTTCACACGCATTACCTTCTCCTACTGCTTTCACCATGAAGACTATAACTGACCAGGGATATAGTCACATCCAAGAAAGGAAAGTTTCAGAAACTTATCTTTTCTAAAGTCAGTGTTTGGGGGTTTTTTCCTCCTAAAAAGCCTCTAGCTCTCCCATCTGCAGAACAGGATATGACAAGGCTTTTTTGACACATCAATAATCAAATAAATTCTATACTCAGAGCCTGTCATGGAAGAAGCAGAAGAGCCATTCGAGCTGAGCCTCATGATCACAAAGTCATTCACGTTATCTCCAAGTAGGATCGGACACACCCTCTCAGGGACACTCCACAGCCTCCAGCAGAGAAAATGGTCCTCCTTCATCTTCAAAATGAACTCCTGGGCTTCCCTGGTGGCACAGTGGTTACGAATCTGCCTGCCAATGCAGGGGACATGGGTTCAAGCCCTGGTCCAGGAAGATCCCACATGTTGTGGAGCAACTAAGCCCGTGCACCACAACTACTGAGCCTGTGCTCTGGAGTCCGTGAGCCACAACTACTAAGCCCGTGTGCCACAACTACTGAGCCTGCGTGCCTAGAGCCCGTGCTCCGCAACAAGAGAAGCCACTACAGTGAGAAGCCTGCGCACCGCCATGAAGAGTAGCCCCCACTCGCTGCAACTAGAGAAAGCCCGCACACAGCAGCAAAGACCCAACGCAACCAAAACTAAATAAATTTAAATAAATAAAATTTTTTAAAAAATGAACTCACATTACTGAACCACCTCACTTGTGATGTATGATGAATTACTTTTTAAAAAATAAACTCTTTTATGAATACCTCAATTACATTGCATTTGTCATTTGGGAAGTTTAAAAGAGTTGATTGTTCAAATGTAAACATTCAAATTCATCAGACCAGCTCCATTCATAATTTTTCTCCAGCCATAGCCACCCCTGTCTCAAGTGATGGCAAATCCGTCCTTCTGGTTACTGAGACCCGAAAACCTGGAAGGAACCTTGATTCTTCCCCTTTCTCTCACACTCCACTTTGAGACCGTCAGGAAATCCTACAGACTTTACCCTCCATATATTCAGAATCTGACTGCTTCTCACCATGCTCACCATTGTCACCCTGGGCCAGTACCACTGTCCTGTCTCATGGTCTCATTGCAGTAGCCTACTCACTACTCTGCCCACTTTCCCCATCGCCCCGGCCACCACCACCAATCTATTTCCAGCACAGCAGCCAGAGTGAACCCTTAAAAACATAACATATCAGGTCACTCATCTGCTCAAAACCTTCTAACGAATTTCAACTTCTAATAATAGTTGGAACTAATTTGTTATAGACCAAGACTCTCACTGGGAACAACTGAAAAGCCCCCAGGGAAAAAAAAAAAAAACTTAGTCAATTTGGGCTGCTATAACTGAATACCATAGACCAGGTGGCTTAAACAAACATTTATTTCTCACAGTTCTAGAAGCTGGAATTCCAGGATCAAGATATTGGTAGATTCAGTGTCTGGTGAGGGCCCTCTTCCAAGCCCATTTGGCTTCACTGGTGACTTCTTCCAAATATTTAAAAGGAAGAGAGAATATTAATCTTGTATATACTCTTCCAAGAAATAAAAAGGAACACTTTCTAACTTTATTATGAGGGCAGCATAACCTTGACCTAACCTTGACCTAACCCATGCAAAACCCTCAAGACAGATACCTGGTATTCTTTATATGTTTCATAAACATGATACTTTGAACTTAGCCTACTTACCAGAATAATCAGTGGCTTTTACCATTTAATCTCACTTCTTACTTTCTGATTATGCAGCTACATGCTCATCAAGTTGCAATAACTTGATGTGGGCACTAGTGCTATTCACAAATATTCCAGCTCTGTCTGTACACTGCATTCTGCTGCCTGCCCTCTGCTGCCCACTGGAAGTGAAGTATGGCTGCAAGATTTGCTTTAGCCAATGAAATGTGAGCAGAAGTGATGTGTGTCACTTCTAGGTGGGAGATTAGAGCTGGCATACTTTGCCACTTGCTTCTTCCCTCTTTCTGGCAACTGCAACATTCAAGGTGCTGGTTTCTCCATCATCCTGGCTCCTGGAATGAGGAGAATAAAATGGCCATGGGAAACACAAGCCCAGTGGGTTCCAGTCAAGAGCAGCATGTCTTCAAAAGAACTGTGAATGTACCTATGGGCACATGAAGCTGATCAGAATCAAATAAGTAAGAAGCCAATTAAGTTTTTAAGAGGGTTGTACAGCCAGAGAAAGCATGAGTGTGGAATCAAAACGTTTATGACTGTTGAAGATTTAAAACCACTCTCTGACCTCCAGTCTTCCTCAGGCAGGAAGCAGGCTGAGAAAGCTGTTTGGCCCCCAAGGAGACATAGCCTCCAATGCTTACTTCAGAGGTGGCCAAGGAAATTAAAGGCAAAGGAAAACCTCCCAGAGGATGGAGCCAAATGGACTGGGGAGCAGCAGAATCCAGACCTAATCAAGGAATATCACCCACTCCCAGGACAGGGGCTGGCCCTCTAACGTCTGCCAGCAAAATTCAGAATTGCCATGGACTAGCAGCTGCTCCACCATCGTTGCAGTTATTCTGTGCCTCTTCCACCACTGTATTCTGGGTGTTGTATAAAACTTTTAAATTCATAGACCTCTGGATTAACAGAAGCCAGTTCAGACCTGAGGTAGAGACCATGCCCGTTATCCCAAGATCCTGCTGTTTAAGCTGGACACCGTGATAGGATGAGACTTGGGGAATGTCTTCCATGCGGAGTGGGTGAGTGTATTTTGCCTGCAGGTTGGAGTGTGAACCAAACATTTGTTGAGCAGAAGAGTGGACTGTGGTAGTCACTAATGCAGCTCACCAATATTTCCAGCTCTTTGCCGCCCAGAATGGAAGGGCTGCACTTCCTGTCCCCCTGGGGTTAGGGGGCACCAAATCATCTCTTCTGATTGGTGAGTTGCGAGTGGAAGTGATGGGTCACTTTCCCACTAGGCATTTTTCTTGCTTTCCTAGCATGGAGATCTGCATCGCTCTGTCAGCCTGGGTCCTTGAGAGACTATGAACATGAAGTGAGGGCAAGAAATAAGCCTTCATTGTTTTGAGCTTAGAGTTGAGGGTTGTTTCTGCAACATAACATGGTTCTCACTGAGACACTGTTGGAACCAAGAATCTCATCTCTGGAGAAATTCCAGTTGTTCACCTTATACAGTTATTCTTCTGAAGTTGTCATGTGCCTTCCTCAGTGAATCCTGAGGCTAAAATGGTATTGAAACCCTCAGATCCCAACCCAAACCCCTAATCAGTGACTCCCTCCCTAACTCTCAAAATCAGCTAAGGAACTTTCATTCATCTGCCCTCCTGATGAATAAAAGAAGTTGAGGACATTGCAGAAAGAAAAGTCTCTCTTTGTGTCTATGATAAAAATATAGATAACTATGTTTTAGTCTGAAAGTGGTGAATTTAAAGCAATTATTTGGACTTCTAAGAGTGCTAGAACCTTCCAAACTACAACTGGCATAATTGTCATTGATAATAAGATAATATACATGTTTAATAGTTCTGTAGTCCCCTCCAGGATAACAATAGCAGAACCTCTGGTCCTCTCACCCCATCAAAATGTGGCCTAGCTCTTCCCGGGACTCGCTGAACACGGCTTGCAGGCTCCACAAACCAGCCCAGTTGGCTGCTTGCTAGGGTTGATCCCCAGATTCCATCCATTGCTGCTCCCAGGCTTTTAGTTACCACCTGCAGGCCAAGAAATGAAGTTTGGGGGAGCTCCCAGACCTGAGTAGACCCCCTTGGGGAAGAGGTAGAGCTTTCTGACCCCCACAGCCCACCCTGACAACCCCCCAGTCCTCTCCACATCAGGGAGCACCTCCTCTCAAAGGGATTAAACCACAGCCTCCTGCACCAAAGAGTTTGTAGCTGTGCTACTTCCCCAAGCCCAGTGAGTGACTATCTGCCCTATATCCACATTAGATACCCCAGAACAACAACTAAAAAATGGTGCTTCGGAGCCTGTCTCTCCCGTTAGATGTCACCAGCATTTCTTTTGGCTGTAGCCATCCCTTCTCATAAAAAGGGGTTCTCATTAAAGTCTACCCCACTCCGCCACCTTAACCATAATGAAAACGAAGAGTCATTGAGAATACCATGGACCAGGCATTACTTGCATTATTTAACCCTCATGCTAACCCTAAGGGGACAATACCACTTACACCCCACTTGGAAAATGCAAAAACTGAGGACCAGAGACAGAATGGGATCTGCCCAATGTCACCCAGCTAATGGGGGGCAGAGACCTGCCTGTCACCACAGTCCAATCCTTACCATGGCTCACATCCTATCAAGCAAACAGGACCATAGAATAAACTGCTACTTATCAATACCCACTTTAATCACCAATTTAGGTGCAAGAATGCTCCCCCAGTTTAAAGTCAGAAAAGTTTACAAAAAAAGAAGGAAAAGTTTCTTGTGAAGAGAGAACCTAAGTACCAGCTTATGTGTTCTTTCACATGATAACTGTTGCTAAACTAGTAAAACTGTTGAAAGCAGAAAGCTATTTCCATTCCATGAGTTAAGTTTTTCCATTAAAAAGTATAATATTGGATGATTGTGCATTTTGTGTGTGTGAAAGAGAGGGGGAAAGCCTTTACCTCTCTAAAATTGCAAATGTTGGTACAAAGTGTTGCATATTTATTAACCCATCTGCCACTACAGCATTAAATGGAGAGAAGTCTTACTATAAGCAATTTATTCACAGTTACAGCTTTACCACCTGATGTGCAAAATAACAACACTCAGTAAACATTTATTATTGTTCTAAGTAATTTCGATTTTCAATTTAATTCATAACTTTTTTTTTTTTTTTTTTTTGCTGTACACCAGCCTCTCACTGCTGTGGCCTCTCCTGTTGCGGAGCACAGGCTCCGGACACGCAGGCTCAGTGGCCATGGCTCACAGGCCCAGCCGCTCCGCGGCATGTGGGATCTTCCCGAACCGGGGCACGAACCCGCGTCCCCTGCATCGGGAGGCGGACTCTCAACCACTGCGCCACCAGGGAAGCCCCGAATTCATAACATTTTTAAAGAACACAAAAACAAACAGTTGCTTAGCATTGGGTTTTGTTTCCATATTTCAGTTGAAAAGAACAATCACTAGTGTTTGAGGTGATCAAGAAGAGTCTCTCACCAGCATGTGTTTTAGGGAGCACAGCGGTTTGAGGGTTTAGACGCCTGATTACATGGTGACGAACGTGACAACAAACATGGCAGCTGCACCTCACCAAACTTGACCCAGTAGAGATTCGAAAGGTGAGTTGAAATCAGACCCCCCTGGTATTTCCAGGGCACTCCTGGGAGGCAGCTGCCGTATTTTGCTAACACTGAATCCAACTGCAGTACCAACTGAGACTGTTTATCTCTCTTGGCAAAATAGCAGCAGTGTGCATCAGCTGGAGGATCTTTCAGAAACAACTGATCCCAAACAAACAATTAAATCAGGACTCTGGGCAGACAGTCACAGCCAGTGTGTGACTTTCACACCTGGAGAAAGGTAAGAAAGAGCTCTGAGAGAGTGGCCTGTTTACTCAATGTCCCCTGCTGCCTTGGCCCTGCCCAAAATGGGAGGGGTGGACTTTTGAGTTGGAGATGATATCTCTCAGGTCGTCTGCCCCATCACAAAGCAGAATTAGAGTCCTCTGAGCAGAACCTCTGAGTTCCAGTCTGACCTTAGGTGTCCAGGGAGCTGTAGCTGCCACCCCACTGCCCTTGGCAAAGTTGCCTATCATGTCTCCCTGGACATGTGTTCTGTTTCCCTACTGCTGCATACCAAGCTACCCCAACCCTACATGGTATAAAACCACAGCCAGGATACTATGCTCACGGAGTCCGTGGGTCAGAAATTCAGATGGGTCAGCTGGATAGCTTCACTCAGCTTCACAACGTCTAGGGCCTCAGGTAGAAAGGCTCAAAAGGGTGGAGGTGACCAGAAATCTGTGACTTGAATCATCTGGAGGCTTCTTCGTGTACATGTCTGGTGCCCCACATAGGGTGACTTGAGGGCTGGGCTTTAAGTGGGACTTTTTTTTTTTTTTTAAAGAAGAAGTTGGGGGTAGGAGTTTATTAATTTATTTATTTATTTTTACTGTGTTGGGTCTTCATTTCTGCGCGAGGGCTTTCTCTAGTTGTGGCAAGCGGGGGCCACTCTTCATCGCGGTGCGCGAGCCTCTCACTATCGCGGCCTCTCTTGTTGCGGAGCACAGGCTCCAGACGCGCAGGCTCAGTAGTTGTGGCTCACGGGCCTAGTTGCTCCACGGCATGTGGGATCCTCCCAGACCAGGGCTCAAACCCATGTCCCCTGCATTAGCAGGCAGATTCCCAACCACTGCGCCACCAGGGAAGCCCTAAGTGGGACTATTAACCAGAGCATCTACGTGTGATCTCTTCACATGGCTTGGGCCTTCCCAAGAGGGAACATCCAGAAAGCAAATGCTCCACAAGACCTGGGTGAAAGCCGCACGATCTTTGCTGAGCTAGTCTCACAAGTCACATGGCTCCTCTCCCACTGTATTCTGTTGGTTACAGGTCAGGCCAGCCCAGGTTCAAGGGAGCTGTGGCAAGGTCACACTGCAGAAGAGCAGGAGGGATGGGAGCTATTGTTGCAGCAATCTTAGAAAAATGCCATCAGCCACCACATGACCGGAGCATGGCGGTCTCCACTTGGGACTCCTGCCCTGGTTCTCTGAAAGAAAAGAATTTAGAAATTAATCACAGTCCCAAGGAAAAAATCCCTTCATTCAATCAACAAACTACTGTGTGTGTCATGGCTATTAAAGTTTATGTGATATAGTCCCACCCCCACCCCAAGGCTCATCTGAGTCACATGACACCTCTCTCTCCAGCCACGCTGACCTGCCTGATGTTTCTCGTACTTGTGTCTGGGTTCCTCTGCCCCAGGGCCTTTGCCCCTGCTTGCTCCCTCCCCTCTTCAGCATGTTAATGCTCACACATCCTTCAGATCTCAGCTTAAACATCACTTTTTTGTGAAAAACCTCCCTGAGCTCCCTGACTAGGTCAGACTCCCAGAATAGACACTCATTGCCCTAAGTACCTTATCACGGCTGTAATTTTGTTTTAATATTTAGTATCTATCTCCTCATCTTGACTGTAAATGAGGTCAGTAACTCTGTTTTTGATGACCATTGTAACATCCCCTCCCCCAACACACACACAATCACAGAATTCCTGGCCCAAAGAAGGTACTTAATAAACATTTGTTGGAATAGATTTATATGGTTATTGAGCATCTCAGATCCACCTGACACTATGTGAGGGGTAGGAATACAGTAGTTACTGAGACAGTCCCACATCTGCCATCTTGGAACTCACATCTACACAGGGAGACAGACAATAAACAAGCCTCCGGGATGCATGTGTTGAAAGAAGAGGGCTCTTGGAGAGAAAAGTAGGGTACTCAACCTAACCTAGATTCTGGGAAACGTTTCTTGAGAAAATGAGATTTCCACGAAGCCCTTCTCCCCACCACACACCCCCGCCCCAGTCCTCCCTCCCAGCCAAGCAGGTCTCAAGTTCCTCCTTTCTTTAGGAGCAAATAATTAGTCCTTTGCAATTTACATTTATGATGTGTTGTGGGATGAATCAGTATAAGCCAAGGAAAAAGAAGTATAAATATATTTCTCGGTGCAAGTGGGCTGTTTAATATGACTGTGTGCACTAATTAAACTGTATGTAACACGGAAAGCACTTTGACATTGTTAAACATAATGACCCTCTGCTTAAAGAGAAAAGACACATTTACAGTGAAATTATAGTCTGTGCTGTAATGCCTAGCTGGAGCAATGCCTTGCAGTAGATTGTTTCCAAACCCCTCAAAGCACCAGCTTGAAATAACAATGTGCAAGTGGCAGCACTGTCTTTAAGCCATTTCATTGTTTTCAGGAATGTTTCTTCAGCCTCTGCACACCACAGAGCTAAAAGTCAGAGCTGTTGATAAGGTGTGGAGATATCTTACTGACTCTTGGAGCCCAGAAGGTTTTAGGTGGCCAATGAAGTCTTCAAATTCACCATCTCGTATCAAGAACTCATATCAAGGCCATCACCTTCACACGTGAGCTCAATTAATCTTCATGACAACCCTCTAAGTTACTTTTATAGTCATTTGATTGATGAGGAAACTGAGGCTGGAAGAGCTTAAACAACTTTATTCATTCCTCCATTCATTTCAACAAATAGGTTTTGAATGCCTGCTGTGTACCAGGCCCTGTTCTGAGCACTGGGGTGTCAACAGAGAACAAGAAAGTCAGAGCCCCTGTCCTCAGGATGCTTGCATCCTAGGGGAGCATCCACGTAAACACATGGACCACAGCACAGGGGGAAATGTACTGGAAGAGAACCAGTTAGAGAGGAAGTAGAGTACCCACCCCTTCCGTGCAGACAGTTGAGGGGGACAAAGGGAACAGATAGAGCGGTCAAGGTGGGGCTTCTCCTCCGGGCCAAGGCCTCAAAATGAGGATGTGTCGTGGCAGGTGGCAGTGCCCCTGGGGCAGGGGCCTTGCCCACTTCACATTCACCACTCTGGGTGGGATCAGCTCTTGGGCTGATCTGTCCCAATGTCGAGGCGCTAGATGTACAAGAGTGGACACAGGGTACGGACCGGCAGGTCAGGAGGCATCAGGAGTACCATTTCAGTCATATGATGGGGTCCTGCTGTTTCCACCTTCCAACTGATGGGAGCCAATTGGGAATCTTGTCAGGGGCAGATGAAATTTGAACAAACTACATACTTAAACTGAAAAGAGACCATTGAAACCATAAGAGCCTGAGATATTATTAAGTGGCTCCTTTAAGGTTCATTCCTCCCCAGCAGAAGGAGGTTATGGGGAAGATCGGGTAGGTTACAGGAAATAAAGAAGTGGTATTTCCTTCCCCATCTGGGGGTAGCATTAGTGAATTTTGTAATCTCGCTACATTTCTTATCACCTCTCCCCCATGGCTAATGAGGTGTCAACTGAAGCAAAGAGAGTGGGGCTTCCAGGAAAACTGTTGTTTTCCTGATAACAAGGGACAGACTCAGCTGGCAAACACCTTTTTTTCTCTTATTATTCCCTCTTCTTCCTAACTGAAATGCAGAAGCAATGCCTGGAGATGCCACAGCCATTTTGCAGCCATGAGGGTGAAAGTCACATGCTGAGGATATCAGAGCGCTTGATTCTTCCTTGAGCAGCTGCACCAGCCCTGGACCACAACCTCCAGAACATATTACAGCGTGAGAAGAATAATCCTCTTTTTCTGGGTTTACAGATCCCAAACCATCCTTGGGAGGAATTCAGGGTTTTATGAACTTGAGAGGGGGAAATGCTATATCATTTTTACAAACCTCAAACTGAGATTAAGCATTCGCTTCCATTATGAATGTGGGCAACAGACTGGTGTAGTATCAGCAATGCCTGTAGACTTTGTCACTAGAAATCACAGTTGTTTTCATTCAGCATTACAGTTATTGCCTTTATCTTGATTCATCACTTACAGTTATCACTATTTTGAAATTCTGCTGGTTTGTTATTAGACTCACTGCTTCATCTAGTTACTTAATGAATTAGTTTGAAAAGCACATATATTACTATATCCCAACTTCGGAGTTTTAAAAATATTTGATAACTATTTCAATTAACTAGTTTCCTTCACAGTCTTTTATTTTATTTTATTTATTTTATGCATGTAAAAACATTCTTCCACAGAATTCTCCTGGCTGCCAAAGGAGGTTATGGTTCAAAAAAGGTTCAGAACCTCAGTTTTATTGAGTTAAGCACTGTGATCAGGTTTCTTTATGAGTGCACAGTTCCTAACTGATCCCCCAATTTTCCCCAGCTGATTCATGGGCAAATCTGAGCGGTGATGATTTCTGGAACCAAGCGGAGAGATGCTGATGAATCAAGAACAACTTTTGCAGCTCATTTCCCTTCAATTAATTTTTTCCTGGCCCTAAGCGTCCCCTGTTGAAATGCAGTTGCCCTCGAAGACACTACAGGAACATACACAGTGCCTCTCCCTCCTTCACAAGTCTTCCTACTACTCACAGGACAACAGCCAGCCGATGATGTGGAAAATGGCTTCCTTCTTGTCAGTATGTGATGCCCCAGGGCCAAAAAAGTTTAAAAATTAATGGCGGCCTCCGCCCACCTGTGCTGTCATTCTCAGGCATCACCCCCTTGCCCCACAGCAGCGGTGCAAGACTTACTGGCTGTTTCCCTGCTTTATGGTGGCTGACGTTGTATCTCCCTGCTGTCGTGCTTTGTACTCTGATGGTTATCCAGCTTGGCATGACCAACCTCTAGACGACCTGTCCTTCATCACAGCTGCCAATTTGCCCAGAGCCATTTGTCCAGACTGCAGCCTCTTGGCTTCTTATGACGTGACTCCCGCAGGCCCACTGGGGAGCCAAAAGAAATCACATGTCACATCCACAAGGCGAGCAAAGGTCACCTCTTCTCTGTGGCAACAGAACATCTGCCCCAGGGAGATGAATTGATGATCACTTCATCCTTTGTAATGCTGAAATTTCTTTTTCTTTTGTGTTTGGCCATAGAACAAAGCCAGAGCCTGAAAAGGAAAAGTCAGAAGATCTCAGACACCAGTGGGAGGCCTGGCTTTGACAGTGGCTGGTTGGCATGGGACCCTGGTAGAGTTAAGGTCATCTGCTGCCCCCAGCCTGGGATCTCAAGACATATGCTGCTTTCGTGCTTCTTCAGGGCACAGCGTCCACTGAGTGTTCCTCTCAGAGGCTTCCTGGGCTTTGTATGGTATTTTGCACCTGGTATTAGACTGTGAACCTATTAGCTGTCTGTTGCTGTATAACAAATTACCCCAAAACTTGGTAGCTTAAAACAGTAAACATTCTTATGGTCAGGAACTCAAGCACAGTTTAGCTAAGGGCCTTTGCCTCACAAGGCTGCAATCAAGGTGTCAGCTGGAACTATGGTCTCATCTTAAGTCTTAAAGCTGGACTGAGGGAAGATCTGCTTCCACACTCACTCACGTGACTGTTGGCAGGAGTTAGTTGCTCGTGAGCCGTTGGACTGAGGGCCTCAGTTCTTCACTGGCTATCAGCTGGTTCCTGGCCACATGGGTCTCTCCACAGGACAGCTCACAATGTAGCAGCCAGCTTCTATCAGAGAGAGCAAGTGACAGAGTGATAGAGGGTGACAAGGTAGAAGCCAGAGTCTTTACAACTTGATCTCCAAAGTGACATTCCTCCACTCTTGTTGCATTCTGTACATCAGAAACAAGCCGCTGGGTCCAGATCACCCTCAAGAGGAGGGGATTACACAGAGCATGAGCGCCAGGGAGCAGGGGTCACTGGGAGCCATCCAAGAAACTGCCCACCACAACAGGGAGTTTGGGGAAACTCTGTTCATATTTTATGCATGCATTGCATTTCTTTTTTTTTTTTTTTTTGGCTTAGTTGGGTCTTCGTTGTGGTGTGCGGGCTTCTCGTTGTGGTGGTTTCTCTTGTTGAGGAGCACAGGCTCTAGGCACGTGGGCTTCAGTAGTTGTGGCTCGAGGGCTCAGTACCTGTGGCTCCCAGGCCCTAGAGTGCAGGCTCAGTAGTTGTGGTGGGTGCACGAGCTCAGTTGCTCCACGGCATGTGGGATCTTCCCAGACCAGGGCTTGAGCCCATGCCCCCTGCATTGGCAAGTGGATTCTTAACCACTGCATCACCAGGGAAGTCCCCTGCATTGCATTTCTGAACCCAATTTTTTATGCTTCTATATTCAAATTGCATGCATACAGTTGCCTAACACTAGTGTTTCTTAACCTGAAATCCATGAGCACTGGGGGAAAGTTCTAGGAATCTCCTGAAATTGTGAGTCAAATGTCGTCTATAAGTAGATTTTGCCGGGAAGAGGATCTGTGGTTTTCTTTAGATTCCCAAGTGGGATCAAGAATCCAAAAAAATAGAGCCACTCCCTGTAATCTTTGTGAGACACCTGTGTTCCCAAAATGCTATCAGATGCTACTGAAGGGCCAACAGAGGAAATGGCCACATAGCAGGTCAGAGCTGGCAGGACTTGTCCAGACTGCTCAGGGCCATCTCATCCAACAGGTAGAGAAGCAGAGGCCTGCGGAGGGGAGGGGGGCAGTTAAAGGCACTGGGCTAGGGTCCCAGGGGTCCTGACAGGTTTGGAGCCCGTTCCATTTTCACCAGGCTGCTCTTAGTGCTACCCGATCCCACTAAGGAGTGGCGCCATGTGTTAGGCGGCTGTAGGACAAACATGGATTTTTGCCAGCAAACTGGTATTACTGTTGCTTCAACACGGTGGCCTTACATGGAAAATCCACTCTCAACTCTTTGCTTACACTTTACATTGTTTTTCCTTCAATGTGCTTGACAAACCTTGCTTTTTATTTAACAGCCATTCACATTCCATCGGACAGGAAATGAAGAGCAGCCACGCGAAAACTCATCCTGTTCACTTTGGAGAGAAAGAGGGGCTGGAGGTGGCTACTGGGGTCCTTGATGAAGCCGCTTTGGCAAAGGCAGTCCCTCTCATCAAACCAGGTGCGTGGCTGAATCGCCCCGGTCAAGAGCGTGTCTGGCTTTGACTACGCCCTCCGCATACTTAAGATACGTGGCCGTGGGTGAGTCACTTAACCTCCCTGGGCCTCAGTTTCCCTGTCTGCAAAATGAGGATAACAGTTGGACCCCACCTTGCCCCAGGGCAGAGGGGAGTATTAGATCAGGTAGTAGGTATGAAGCACTCAGCCCAGCATGTGGCCCAGAGTAAGCCCTGGAAACACAGGGACTGGCAATGTCCTTCCCCTTTCTGGATTTCTAAAGGCTCGGGAGCCTGGGCGAGGTCAAGATCAAGAGCCTGATGAGGAGTAGAGAACACCTGTTTTTTTCACTCCAGAGTCTCAACTTGTATCTAGTGACATATACCAGAGTATGAGTGGAAAGCCCTGGAGCCGGGAGACGCTGGTTTGAGTCTCTTCTCGCCCACACCCGGGTCGTGACTCTGACCACGCCCCTGCTCCCTCAAGGCCTCACGGGAGCAGGACCGGCTTGTTCAGAGATGCTGGGAGCCACGCACCTGCAGCAAATGCTGCTCATCAGTGGGGGCACCTGGGACGGACCCGTGAGCAGGACCCGCTCTCCTGCCTCTCCCAGTTCAAGAGACACCTCGGGACAGAAAGGAAAGCATAATCAAACCCCTTGGCAAACGTGCTTCTGACTGACCTTCTGGAAAACACAGGTGATATTTACAAGGAGAGAGTCCTCACCCATGAAGGGTTTTCAGCAGGATGTACCTGAGATGTCTGGGTTACTTATGGCAAACAAATGTGGAATCTGTGGATTTATGGGGCTTGGCCTCCTGGAAGATGTCACTACCCTTTGAACTTACCGGAGTATAACACGGAAATGCTTCGTGACCGGAACGGCTCCCTAACCGGTAAGCGTTGCCCCAGCTGACATTGCTTAGAGAGTTCGTTCGTTTAACCTGGAAGAGGAGAATTACCGTAGCAAGAGGGAGTCTGGGGATGACACCGGTGGTCCCCGGCCTCTCCTGGCTCCGCTCGTACCTGGTGAGAACTTATGTTCTTAAAATTGTTGGTGAATTTGGATACTGGGTAAACTGGGTAAGACCTCTGGTGCTCTGAGTCACGTTCGGCATTCCCGTCTTTAGTGTTAGCTCAGCACCCTAGGGCTAAAGAGAGTTTGTCAAGGCTGTCAAGACGGTGATCTTGGGGTTGGGGCCCTTGTGCCTCTGGGGCGTCGGACCTGACCGTAGTAGGTGCTCAGCAATCATTCCCTGAATGAGTGTTGGTTATTTCATCCTAGGAGTTGACTTTTAGGCCCCTGACTGTTCCACAGAAGCATTCAGCGATTTGCCTCACATAGGGAAGCAGGGGAGGCACTGGGTAAAGGGGAGAAATCATGCAGAACGCTGAGTATTTCCTCAAACCCATTTTGCAAACTGTAAGCCACCACCCAGAACCCGTAGCCAATGTGATGGGGAGATCTGGCTGGTGCCGAAAGCCCTTCTAAAGCAGTCCCAGCGCTCAATAGATTTCTTCCCTGCCCCTGCAATAAGTAATCCATGAATTAGAAAGGATTGACATTGGTGAACAAAGCCATTACAATCCATCAGGTTGAACTTGAGAATTCTGTGGAAATGGCCAATTTTTTTTATCATTCAGATTTTTATTAAAATAATAGACATGTAGACATTTTTTGTAAAACAAACCAAAACCTTCACGAATCTTCAGCAGATCTTCCCCTTGAGCAGGGTCTAAGTAGTAATCACACTAGTGGATCCATCAGACTACAGGCCTGACCTCTTCACAAATAAATCAACATCAGGGGAATAATATGATCATCTTGAAGGGTGAAGTATGGCCCAGCTTGTCTATGTAGCTAAAGTGCTCTCAAGGTTACCACTTATATTCCAAAATAGTAACAATAATAATAGCTGACAATTACTGAATGCTAATGTAAACTTTACATGTGCCGTGAATCTTAGTAACAACCCTGTGAGGTTGGTTCTATTGTTAGGCCCTTTTTAGAGATGAGAAAACTGAGGCTTTGCAGAGGTTAAGTGTTTTGCTCCAAGTCCGAGAGCTAGGAAGTGGTAGATCTAGCATTTATAAAATGACATCTATACTTAAGGTAAAATAAATGAAAAGTTAAAACACAACTAATTTAATTGCAGGTAACATCTTTAGCATAGAAATCTGGCTCAAAGCATGTGAAGAAGGTGGAATTTCCCTGAAAAAAAAATAGGCATATAAACTACAGGTTTTTGTTGTTGTTGTTGAAGTATAGTTGATTTACAATGTTGTCTTTGTTTCAGGTGTACAGCAGAGTTATTCTATAACTGAATATAAATGTATAATATAATATAATATATATTATATAAAATATAATATATAAATGTATAAATGAATATACATATATTCATTCTTTTTCAGATTCTTTTCCCATTTAGGTTATTACAGAATATTGAGTAGAATTATTCCCTGTCCTATGCAGTAGGTCCTTGTTGGTTATCTATTTTATATATACTAGCGTATGTATGTTAATCCCAAGCTGCTAATTTATCCCTCCCCACCCCCACCATGCTTCCCCTTTGGTAACCATAAGTTTGTTTTCGAAATCTGTGAGTCTATTTCTTTTTTGTAAATAAATTCATTTATATTATTTTTTTAAATTAGATTCCACTTATGAGTGATATCATATGATATTTGCCTTTCTCTGTCTGACTTACTTCACTTAGTATGATAGTCTCTAGGTCCATCCATGTTGCTGCAAATGGCATTATTTCATTCTGTTTTGTGGCTGAGTAATATTCCATTATATATATGTACCACATCTTCTTTGTCCATTACTCTTGTCGATGGACCTTTAGGATGTTTCCATGTCCTGGCTATTGTAAATAGTGCTGCTGTGAACATTGGGATGCATGTATCTTGTCGAATTATGGTTTTCTCTGGATATGTGCCCAGGAGTGGGATTGCTGGATCATGCAGTAGTTCTATTTTTAGTTTTTTAAGGAACCTCCATACTGTTCTCCATAGTGGCTGTATCAATTTACATTCCTTCCAACAGTGCAACAGGGTTCCCTTTTCTCCCCACCCTCTCCAGCATTTATTGTTTGTAGACTTTTTGATGATGGACATTCTGGCCGGTGTGAGGTGATACCTCATTGTAGTTTTGATTTGCATTTCTCTGATAATTAGCAAAGTCAAGCATCTTTTCATGTGCTTTTTGGAAATGGCCAATTTTTGATGCATGTGAGCCTCACAGAAATGGAACTTCTATTAAGAAAAGGTCACCAAACTTCTCCTATTAAGGAAAGATACTGAATACCATTCCTTTTCCCTAATGCAAGCTAAAAATTAACATGGGATTTTTTTTCAAGAATCAGAAATGGTAAAGAAAACACAGCAGGCTTTGTCAGCCCATTTATCTGGGGTCTACATATTTTTTTTTTTTTTTTTTTTTTTTTTTTTTTTGCGGCAGGCGGGCCTCTCACTGTTGTGGCCTCTCCCCTCGCGGAGCACAGGCTCCGGAGCACAGGCTCAGTGGCCATGGCTCACGGGCCCAGCCGCTCTGCGGCATGTGGGATCTTCCCAGACCGGGGCACGAACCCGTGTCCCCTGCATCGGCAGGCGGACTCTCAACCACTGCGCCACCAGGGAAGCCCCTGGGGTCTACATATTTTTAAAGCAGAAGAAGAAAACACTGAACACGTGGCAAAGAGAGAGGAGGTGCAGAAAAAATGAAATTTAACATTTATTGGAAAATAATTTTCTTCAGCATTATAATAATCCATTAACCCCAGAATAAACCCAAAGTTATGGTTATTATCATTATGCAGCAACGTCTCACATTTTCCAAGGCAAACAAAACCATCATTAAAAACAACGGTGTCGGGCCTCCCTGGTGGCGCAGTGGTTGAGAGTCCGCCTGCCGATGCAGGGGATACGGGTTCGTGCCCCGGTCTGGGAGGATCCCATATGCCGCGGAGCGGCTGGGCCCGTGAGCCATGGCTGCTGAGCCTGCGCATCCGGAGCCTGTGCTCCGCAACGGGAGAGGCCACAACAGTGAGAGGCCCGCGTACCACAAAAAAAAAAAAAAAAAAAAAAAAAAAAACAACAACGGTGTCTCCTTAAAATCCCTTTAATGCTCATTTTTGGCTAAATAAAATCCGTTACCCAGAGATGGAAATGCCCAGTGTTAACTACAAGACCGTGCTTCAGTACAGGGCCTGGGTGGCATCACACACCTCTTTTAAGAGGAGAAAAGCCCTGAAACTGAATTACTGCCTGGAGATTTTGTGTGGCGTAGGGCATTGGGAAAGGACCTCGTCAGATCATATTCTGTATGTTTTACAAGGCATCTCCTAGTATACGTTTAAATCTCACAGATTTTATGCTGGGGCACCAGAGGCTCTGAGGTGTGAGTGCTGAGGTGTTAGAGGACAGAGATACAGTGAAATAAATGCTGTCTTTTCTGTCTCTGTCATAATTCTCTCAGCTTATAAACTAACACTACAAAAAGAGACTGTGTGTATGTGAGAGAGAGACAGACAGACAGACAGAAAGACACAGAGACACACAGAGACAGGGACAGAGAGGAGAGAGAGAGCAAGGAAGGCAGGAAGGGGAGAGACAGAGAAAGAGAGAGAGAACAGCCATCGCTTGGAAGATCAGAGTTGAAAGGAAGGCCTGCTTTATTTGTTAGTTAATTATCTAGATCAGAGTTTCTCAATCTTGACACAATTGACATTTGGGCCAGACAGTTCTTTGTCAGGGGGTGGCTATGGGGCTGTCCTCTGCCTTGTAGGATGCTTAGCCACATCCCTGACCTTTACTTCCTAGAGAGATGGCAGTCACATCACCTGCTTCCCAGTTGTGCTAACCAAAAATGTCTGCAGACTTTGCCAAATGTCCCCAGGGGACAAAATCACCTGTATTGAGAACCACTGATCTAAAGCCAAGATTGGGCCCTCAGGGGTTATCACTGGGTTAGGGACACAAGGAGTAGGAAGGACCCAATGTCTCCGGTGTTCTAAGTAGCTGGCTGCATGTTCAGTGTCTACCCATGAAGGAATCTGCTCAGGGCAGTAAATCTGACCTGCAGCTACAGGCAACAAAATGCGGTTTCCAGAATCTTTCTACCTGTACTGTCATCAAAATTAACTGTTAATGTGCTCTAAGACTATCCTCACCCCCTGCCCACAAAAGAAGATTCAGACTTGGCCCAAAGTATCAGTCAGAGTTCTCTAGAAAAAGAGAACCAAAAAGAAGCATGTATAGAGAGAGGGAGAGATTTATTACAAGGAATTGAATGATGCATCTGCAGAGGCTTGGTAAGTTCAAAACTTGCAGCGTATATTGGCAGGCTAGAGACTCAGGGAAGAGTTGCAGTTCAAGTCCAAAGGAAGTCTGCTGGCAGAATTCCTTCCTGCTCAGAGGAGGTTCAGCCTTATTCTATTAAGGCCTTCAATTGATTAGATGAGGCCCACCCACATTAAAGAGGATAATCTGTTTCTACCGAAACACACATTTCTGTGTGTGGTTGTTGATGCTCCTGCAGCTTCACCTTGTGAACCACCTGAGAACCCGGTAATGCAGTGATGACAGCAGAGGAGAAAAGAACCAGGGTCTTTAACAATGTCTTTGAGCCCCCAAGAATCACTCTTCTTGGACTTCTTGCTAATTGAGACACTAATTATTTTTAAACCAGGTGAGCCTGTATTTTATTGTTGTTACTAATAGCTCATGTCATTTGGTCTACAACAACAGAGAAAATATACTTCTGCGACCTAAGAAAGTAGATAATCTAAGAGAAACCTGATGATGACAGTGATGATGATGAGGAGGAGATAGTGATGTGGTGATGCTGCTACTTTTGCTGGTGATAACGATGGGGGCGCTGGTGGTGATGATGCTGATCACTGTGTTGGTGGTGCTGCTGCTGATGATGTGGCAGTAACTATGGTGATGATGATGGTGGTGGTGATGGTGACGATGGTAAAGCTGGTGATGATGACGGGAATGGGGATGCTGAGGTTAACAGCTATCACTTGTTGAATGCTTCCGTTGTACCAGATCTACTTCTTCTGACCAGGTCTCTCAATTGCTTGGGTTGATATAAAGAGAAAATGGGATAACAGATGCAAAAGCTTCTTAAAAGGATTAAACCATCATTGCTTTAATAATCCATTTATGAAACACAATACCCTACACTATGCTAAGTGCTTTAAGCAGATATTTTCTCACCACAGTCCTATAATAAAGAGTCAGACTCCATTTTTTTATGTTGGACCACTGACAGCTTTCAAGCCCCCACCATTCCCGTTTCACTTTGTCCCCCTCCGGGCAAGCCGATAAGAAAGCCCAGACACTCCCATCTGAAACAGTTTTGGGTTGGGGGAGGCTGGTCCTGCCCTCCCCACAGGGTACCCACAAAGTAAACCCTGTGAGATAGGGAGTCTGATTATTCCCATTTTATTGATGAAGAAACAGAGGACAGCATAGCTAGTATATAGCAAAGATAAGATGCTGTCTGACTCCAGAACCTGAGCTTCTGATCAACAAGGCTATATTTTCTCCACTTCTGGGAGTGTTTCAAAAGATGGAACAGGATAATCACTGTGGAAGATGCTTGGAAAATAGCATTTGTTCACTTATTCTTTCAAACATTCAACAAGTAACTAATTGTACCTCTGCTACATACCAAGCTGGGGCTAGGTTTGGGGGGACAGACACTTGGACAATCAGAGGCCCTCTGATCCAAAAAGAACCAAATACTTTTCTGAATGAGGTTATAAGATCCTGGGGAAGGTAGAGGTCAACCTGTGGAAGATGCTCATTTGGCCAAAATGGGCAAGTAGATTGAGAATGAAAGATGAGGGATGGGCCATAGAAAGATAACTACAAACCCAGCAAGCATGAGGCTCCTTGCTACAGCAGCACACACAACCTGGACCGGGGATGAAACTCATGTTAATGAATCATTATTACCTAATATTGCTGATGAGAAAGTCACAGTGATCCTCAGCACCATAGCTTGAATTGAGAGAATGCCTTGCTACTGTAATTAATGAAATGGTTTAATTTATAAATCAAACACTCATATTAAAAATTCAGAGGGTGGCAATCAATATTTTTCTGCTCCTGCTACATTCATCTAATTTTCTGTAATAGATGGCATTAGAAGATGATTATTAGTAAATTAACAGAATATCCCATTGGAACACTTCTTAAGAGTGTTTGCCATTTCGGAGGGCTTGTTAATGGAAAATACAAGCCTTGGTTGGATCCTAAGGACGGTGCAGTAATCGACTCCTCATTGAGCAATGGAGCGCTTCCATTTGAATAGCATGGTGACAAATCAACCAGAGCTATTTAGAGAATTAGTAAATGTGTTGAAATACTTTTTTTGTTGTTTGAAAGACAAAATGGGTCAGGTCTTGCTTCTTCCCACCTCTGAAGCCTGGGGCCAGTGTTGACCTTGGTCAAGCCAAATGGATGCTGTTTCCCAAGATTTTGAATCTTAAGACTGTGAAGTCAGGACAGGAGGAGCCCTGGAAGGTGTGTTATCACAGTGACCATAGTGCACACTGACCACATTGCCCCTGCTGCCTGGCCCTTCAGAAGGCCCTTAGTTCTCACCCATCTCCTAAGCTTGGTTCTCAAACCACTTCTCCATTCTGAGAACGCTGATGTCCTTCTAATCCATTCCTTTATGCTGAAGGTGGTGAGTCCATTTCTTGCTAGCAACCGGGAATTTTGACTGAGACATAAATAACCTGAGGGAAGAAGTAAGTTGTGCATTAATCAAGTTTCCTGCTCAGGTTAGGCTTTCTGTGTAAGGTAAGAAGAGCTTGCTTTTAGAAATATGGGTGAAGGCAGCAGGAAGCTATTTAGCTTTGATAAATGTGGGGAGTGTGGTTTGGAGGGCACCTGTCTCCAACTGAAATGGGAACAGAAAGAATTATGACCAGAGAGAGGGGCGGGAGAGGGGAGTCAGTCCATTTAAGCAGAGCAGGTGAAATGAAGTCATTATCCAACAAACAGACGAAGGACGGAAGTGTGCTGTTCAGGCTAGTATGATTACTTGGAACCCCTACTTAAAAGAATGATTAGGATGAATGGTAAATATGCACATCTGGTCGTGAATCAAGGTGATACTTCTTCCTGGGCTTGTGTGTCTGGTTTCTGAAACTGTGCTCCTGGGATACGCTTCTCTTGCTGGGCTCCCTCTACAGAGGTCCTAAGCAAACTGATGGCACACAGCAGGTGCTCAATAAATGCCTGTTGAAAGAATGAGCAAATTGTGTCCCCAGTATTATGCCACTTCTTGTGGAAAGGAAGAGTGGTACAGCCTCTAGAAAATGATCACTCAGCCATTTGAGAACACTTATCATCCATTTAAGGCTGTTCTTTCAGTAATTTCTTTCTGTTATAGGTTTTTTTTTTTAACATCTTCTCTTATAGGTTTTTGTAGCCAGCCTTCATGATGGCCCCCAATGATTCTTTCATGCTGGAATTGATGCCATGTGTAGTCAAGTCCCCTCCCACACTGAATAGGGCTGAAAAAGGCTGACATGTGTAACAAATAGGATATTGCAGAAATGATGGGGCATAACATCCAAGACTACATCATAAATGACGTTGCAGTTTCTGCCTTGCTCTCTCTTGGGTCACTTGTTCTGGAAGAAACAAGCTGCCATGTTGTGAGAACACTCAAACAGCCTTATGAGAAGTCTACATGGTGAAGAACTGAAATGTCATACCAACCACCAACATGTATGGGGCAGCCAAGCGAGTGAGCCATCTTGGAATCAGATCATCCCACGACAAACAAACCTGTAGGAGACTGCAGCATCATGAGGGACCATGACCTAGAACCACTTAAGTCACTCCTGAATTCCTTATCAAAGGCATATGTGAAGTAATACATTTTACTGCATTCCTACCAGCTGTGTAGGAGGGCTCCCTTTTCTCCACATGAGTAGGTGTTTTTAGAAACTTAGGATCACCACATGGCCAACCCTATAGTCATCAGGAAATAGCCCTCCTGGATCTGCTTCCTCATGACCCTCTACCTCACTTTCCCAAAGACCCAGCCCCTCACATTCAGCTTCCAGAGTGCATTGTTGGTCCTTCTCTATTTCATCCAGTTCCACCATCAGATGGGGAATGGAGCCTCCGACCCTAAGAATGGAGCAATGGAGAAGGGGAGAAAGAATTCTCTCCAAGTTCTCTGCTCAAAATGGAAAATCAAAGATAAAACTCAGACCCTTCACACGATGAATATTGACCCCCTTTCTTTCCTACACATCTCCTATGAGTTATACTCACTACATGACAAAGGGCTGAGAGGATCCAATGCCTGAAGCCAGATGCCTGGCTCCAAGATGAAAATGATTCCACACTCCTTGCTCTTCTCTTCTCTGATGAATGCTTTAGCTCAATGTTTCTCAACTACACAAAGCCATAGTCCCTTGAGATACTCAGAGGAGGAAAAAAAATTCTGTGAACAAAAAATTTAGAGAATTGCTATATGCTATAGTCCCCTCTTGGAGATCTGCAGCATATATCCGTGTCCTACAAAGGAGTCTCTCAGTAAGGAAACCTAGCTAACCCAGGATTTCCCAAATATTCCTGGACACAGAATATTTATTCTTGCCTAACATGAAATCCTGCTGAATTAGTGCCCTTTGGGAAACACCGTTTTACCCAAAATGTTGGTTCACTCTCTTTTCCGTTCAGATTTCATGGCAAAGGCAAGTAAGAAAGCATGAGATAGGGAGTATCAGTGCTACCTCGACATAGCTCAGATGTGGAGTGAGAAAAGCCAGGGTGTTTTGTTTTGGAGTTTTGTTTGTTGGCTTACTTCTTATTTGAAAAAAAATTAATATAAGAAATTATAAAAATAGCACAGAGAGTTCCTATGTACACTTCACATGGCTTAATGATAACATGTAACATAACCACATTATCAACAAGTTGATTCAACACTATTAACTAAACTATTATTTGGATTCCACCAGTTTTTTGCTTGTTTGTTTGTTTGTTTTTGCAGTACGCGGGCCTCTCACTGTTGTGACCTCTCCCATTGCGGAGCACAGGCTCCGGACGCGCAGGCTCAGCAGCCATGGCTCACAGGCCCAGCCGCTCCGTGGCATGTGGGACCCTCCCAGACTGGGGCACGAACCCACGTCCCCTGCATCGGCAGGTGGACTTCAACCACTGAGCCACCAGGGAAGCCCTGGATTCCATCAGTTTTTACTTGCATTTTTTATTTTTGGTGTATAGATTTATAAAATTTTATCACATGTATAGATTCATGCCACCACCACTACAATCAGGATACAGAACTGTTCCACTGCCACAAAGAAACTCCCTCAGCTTCTCCCTTTATAGTCACACCCTCCACCACTCCTACCCCCTGGCAACCATCACTATCATTTTGTCATTTTCAGAGTGTTATATACATGTGAATATATGTAACAGTTGAGGTTGACTTTTTTCCACTCAGCATCATATCTTTGAGATCCATCCAAGCTGTTGCATGTGTCAACAGTTCATTTCTTTTTACTGTTGAATAATATTCTATTGTGTGGATTTAAGACCATTTGTTTAATCATTCACGTGATGAAGGTTATTTGGGCAACTTCCAATTTGAGGCTATTATAAATAAAGCTGCTATAAACATTTATATATGGATTTTGTGGGAACATAATGTTTTCATTTCCCTGGGATAAATATCCAGGAGTGCAATTGCTAGGTTGCAAGGTAAATGTGTACTTTATAAGAAACTGCTACAGTTTTACAGACTGACTATACCATTTTCATTGGCACCAGGTGTGTACTAGTGATCCACTTACTCTGCATCCTTGTCAGCACTTAATATGTCAGGATTTTTTATTGTAGCCATTCCAATAGATAGGTCATGGTATCTCATCATGGTTTTAATTTGCATTTTACTAATGGCCAGTAATATTGAACATATATTCGTGTCTCTATTTGCTATCTGTATCCCCATTTGTTGAAATATCTGTTCAAGTCCTTGGTCCATTTTCTAATGGGATTATTTGTTTCTTTTGAGTATAACAAGTTCTCTGTAGGGCTTCCCTGGTGGTGCAGTGGTTAAGAATCCGCCTGCTAATGCAGGGGACATGGATTCGAGCCCTGGTCCAGGAAGATCCCACATGCCGCGGAGCAACTAAGCCCGTGCGCCGCAACTACTGAGCCTGCGCTCTAGAGCCCGTGAGCCACAACTACTGAAGCCCGCATGCCTAGAGCCCGTGCTCCGCAACAAGAGAAGCCACCACAGTGAGAAACCCACGTACTGCAACAAAGAGTAACCCCCGCTCGCTGCAACTAGAGAAAGCCCGCGAGCAGCAACAAAGACCCAATGCAGCCAAAAATTAATAATTTTTTTAAGTTCTCTATATATTCCGGATACAAGTCCTTTGTCAGATATGTGGCTTGCAAATGTTTTCCCCTTTTTTTTTTTTTTTTTTTTTTGCAGTACGCCGGCCTCTCACTGTTGTGGCCTCTCCCATTGCGGAGCACAGGCTCCGGACACGCAGGCTCAGCGGCCATGGCTCACGGGCCCAGCCGCTCCGCGGCATGTGGGATCTTCCCGGACCGGGGCACGAACCCATGTCCCCTGCATCGGCAGGCGGACTCTCAACCACTGCACCACCAGGGAAGCCCCTGTTTTCCCCATTTTTTAGCTTGTCTTTTCATCCCTTACCTGGGACTTTTATAGAACAAAGCTTTTAATTTTGATGAAGTCCAATTTTTCAAATTTTTTCTTTTTATGAATTGTGCTTTTGGTGGCACATCTAAGACCTCTTTGCCCTAGCCTAGGTCACAAAGAGTTTCTTCTCTATTTTCTTCTAAAAGTTTTATAGTTTTACATTTTACATTCAGATCTATAATCCATTTTGAGTTAATTGTTGTACAAGATGAGAGGTTTAGGTCAGGATTCATTTTTTTTGCCTAAAGATGTCCAATTATTTCAACACCTTTTATTTAAAAAGACTATCCTTCTTCTATTTTGCTCCTTTGTCAAAAATCAGTTGTCCATACTTGTGTGTGTCCATTTCTGGACTCTTATGCTCAGCTCATCTATAAGTCTCCCCTTCCTCCAATACCACAATGCCTCGCTGACCATATCTGTACTGTTAGCCCTGTTTGAGTCCCAGTTCCTTCACTTACAGTAATAGTAGGCAGAATAATGCCCCCCAGATGTCCACATCCTAATCCCCCTAAACTGTGAATATGTTAATCTTGTATGGCAAGTGGGATTTTGAAGATGTAATTAAGGTTAAGGACCTTGAGATGGAAGATGGTCCATTATCTGAGTGGGCACAGTCTAATCACATGAGTCCTTAAAAAGCAGCTTTCCCATCTGTAGTCAGAGAAAGAGAGATGAGAAGACCAGAATAAGGGTCAGAGACATGTCACATTTCTGACTTTGAAGATGGAGGAAAGGGACCATGAACCAAGGAATGCAGGCAGCCTCTAGAAGGTAAAAAGGCCAAGAAACAGATTCTCCCCAGAGCCTCCAGAAGGAATGCAGCCCTGCCAACACCTTGATTTTAGACCTGTGTTGGATCTCTGACCTATGCAACTGTAAGATAATAAATTTGTGTTGTTTTAAGCCACCAAGTTTGTGACAATTGGTTAGAGCTCTTGTGGTTTAAAGGAAATATTTTCCAAAAGTCTTTTGTAAAGTGTAAAACATACTGGGCCTGTAAAAAGCCCCCTAATTTGAGCTGTATTTTTGGTAAGATGGAAGCCTGACTTGCAGTAATCACTACAGATAGGCTGAACAAGTGAGCTCTCACTGTGATGGAAAATGGGTTGGGGGATAGCAGACCGTGAGCCTCAGATAGAAAGCCTGTGATCAAATCCCCACCCCACTGCTTTCTAGCTGTGGCACTTTGGGCTGTGACACTTCATGTCTCTGTGCCTCCATTTCCTTTTTTGTAAAAAAAAAGAGTTTAATTACATCAGTGCCTCACATATACACATTTACATGAACATGTGAGCTGTTTCACACAATGCCTAGCACGTAATTTGGTTATTTTTCCTGTCTGCATGCAAGCCCCTGTAAATGCTTGATGCTCATCCCCATTAATTCCAACATTGTATCCTGAGAAACACAGATAAACAGAAGCTAACAGACCTGTTATTACCTCTTCTATATATTCTATGGTGCCAAGAGAGTCCCTTGTCCCCCACAGGTCCTAACTGCATGGAGGAGCATGTAGATAGGTTTCCAGGCAGGTATAATCAAGCATGAGTCTCAAAACTAACCCTTCTCAGGAAAATAGTGAAAAGGTAGATAAGAAAACTGGGGTTACAATGTGTAAACCAAATGTAGCCAGCCTCCAACACGACTCCTAGTGATTTTCACCTCTTGCTACTCACACGCATGGGTAGTCCCCTCACTTATGGAACAGGACTGACCTGTGTCACCAATAGGACATTGCAGAAATGATGGCATGTGACCTCCAAATCTGGGTCAGAAAAGACATGTGGCATCATGTTACCCTCTCTTGGATCACTGTCTTGGAGGAGCCGGCTGACATGTTGTGGGAAATCTCAAGCAACCCTTCAGAGAGACCCAGAAGGTGAAGAACTAAGGCCTCCAGCCAACAATCAGGCCAAATTGGCCAGACATGTGAGTGAGCTATCTTAGAACAGAATCGTCCAACCCTAATGAAATCTTCAGATGGCTGTAGCCTCAGCCATCATTTTGACTATGACCTTGTCTTAGCCCATTTGGGCTGCTATAACAATAATGCCATAGACTGGGTGGTTTATAAATAATAGAAATTTATTTCTCACAATTCTGGAGGTTAGAAGTCCAAAATCAAGGTAGATTTGGTGCCTGGTGAGAGCCCACTTCCTGGTTCACAGATGTCTGTCCTAATGTCCTCAGATGGCAGAAGGGGTGAGGGAGCTCTCTGGGGCCTCCAGAACACTACCTCCTGCTCCACAAGGGTAAAGTTGAGTAATGCAAGTGAAACCACTGTGTCAATCATACAGTGATAAGGGCACTAATCCTATTCACGAGGGCTCCACTTTCATGACCTAAAAGCCCACCTCCAAATATCACATTGGGCATTAGGATTTAATATATGAATTTTATTGGGATTGACAGATACACACTACTATATATAAAATAGATAACTAATAAGAACCTACTGTATAGCACAGGGAACTCTACTCAGTACTCTGTAATGGCCTATATGGGAAAAGAATCTAAAAGAGTGGATATGTGTATATGTATAACTGATTCACTTTGCTGTACAGCAGAAATTAACACAATATTGTAAATCAACTATACTCCAGGGCTTCCCTGGTGGCGCAGTGGTTGAGAGTCCGCCTGCCGATGCAGGGGACATGGGTTCATGTCCCGGTCCGGGAAGATCCCATATGCCGCAGAGCGGCTGGGCCCGTGAGCCATGGCCGTTGAGCCTGCGCGTCTGGAGCCTGTGCTCCGCAACGGGAGAGGCCACAACAGTGAGAGGCCCGCGTACAGAAAAAAAAAAAACTATACTCCAATAAAATATTTTTTAAAAAACATGAATTTTAGGGGGACACAAACATGCAGTCTGTAGCCAGCCTCTTTTGATCCCCTATGATTCTAAGCCAGAATCACATAGTTAAGCTGCTCCTGAATTCCTGACCCACGGAAACTGTGAGAGAGAATCAACATTTATTGCTTTTTTAAGCTACTAAATTTTGGAGTATTTTGTTACACAGCAATAGATAACTAATGCACCAAGGCTGAGCTACCTGTTAACAAAGCTGTCCGAGCTGGGAGACCAGTGAGCACAAGAACACACACAAAATACCCCCTAGCCCTCACCATGTACCAACCTCCTTATTACAGGAAGCAGCTGAGATGATTGCATAGAATGTCAATATTGAATCTGAAGTTTGAGTATTACAGAGCTGGTTGGGTTTCTGCTCTTTGTGCTCCCCTAGTGGTCAGATCCCAAGATGTACAGTGAGTTTGCATCAAGCACCTTGGACTCAGAGTGGGGTGCCTCAAATGGTGAGGGGCAGAGGGAGGGAGGTGATGGGAACAGCCAAGTGCATTGGCTTTCCTTACCAGTGGCAAAGATGCCTGGAATTTCCTCTACTGCTTTCAGCCAGAACACCTGGATTTTAAGGCCTCCCATCCCTCAGGAAGAGTCTACCCTGTTTAAAAAAAAAAAAAAAAAGCCACATGAAACCCTCCCCTTGTACAAACGTCCCTTGCTCTTTCCTGCCTAGTTCTACTTCAGTTCTAGGAACAAAGATGCAAGATGGCAGCCAGGGTGGAAAGCTAAGCCTTTGTGAAAGCCTGGATAACCCTCACGTTCTGATAGAGGTGGGTCGGGTGTGAAGAAAATCTACCCAGCAATAAAACATGTGTTTGGTATAAGGAAGTTAGGACAGAAGTGTATTTGGCAATGATTACCCTCTATAACCTGAAACCATCCAGCTCTGTGAACAAGCATCCTCTCAAACATTTGCTTTTTCTGTTTACACTTTGTGGGTGTGGGCAGAGATAGAAGGAGCAGAACAGGAAGCAAGATAACTCTCCCCCAGTCGTGGCATAAGGGGTGGGGTCCCCACCAAGCTCTGGCCGGCCTTGGTCAGCTAGGTAGGAGATGGGGATACACTAAACCACTGACCTGGGGCTGAGAGAGGCAAAGTCTGTTCATCACCAGACACTGTATTTCATCCCGTGGGGAAACATGAAAAGACAACGCCCCAGTGCTTTGGTGAGCGTTGACTTCATCTTTTCAGAGGGATTTCAAGTCGCGGGATACACTGGTGCCCGTCCTCATGGAGAAAGGCCAGGCAGCCTCATGGGAAGGAAAGAACCTAGGACTGGGAGTGTATGACTTTGGGCAAGTCCTTTAGCTTCTCTATACTTTAATCTATAAAAATGGGAAAAATAATCCTATATATTGATCATCAACTATGCACCAGGCAGTAGGCTGAATGTAATTTATCTAATCCCCCAAATCCTAAGAGCTAATGAGAAAGTTAGACAACTTGCCCTGGATCCCACTGCTAGCCAATAGTCGAGCTGGGATTTGGTCCCAGGTCTCTCTGACCCAAAACGGATGCTACTAAGCAGTGGGCTACACTACCTCCTGCTCCACAAGGGTAAAGTTGAGTAATGCAAGTGAAACCACTGTGTCAATCATACAGTGATAATCAGATATCAGGGCTGGCTGTTTTTATTATTAACTGTAAGAGAACTACAGAAGCTAAAGTCATAGCTTCTAGCAAGTGACAGTCCAAAGCAGACTACTGTTGGATACAAATGTTTGTAATTTACACACAAGAGGGGGAAAAGTAAACTGAATTATTGACAGATGAGTGAAAACTGAAGACATGTAAAAGGGACTAATGTTAAGCAAAAAGGGACAGTTGAAACATCCATTCAATTAGGTCCTGTTTACCCATCTGCTGGGATCTCAGCCACTTTTGCTGGTCCCTAAGACATCAAGACTCACAAATGAGTGTTGGCAAATTGTCACACTTAAGCCTTCTGATAGGGACAAAACTTCAATCAATATTTTCTCTAAACATTTCTCATCAAGGTACAGAGGCTTAGTTAAACTAACAAGCTATTATCCTGCAACAGAGACTAAAAGGGACCCAAGTCAATGAATTTACTTAGCTCTCTTTATGGATTTAGATCAAGGTTGGCCTCTGCAGTGGATTTCAAGCATTGTTCTAGTGGCCGAGTGTGAACAGAGAGACAGCCAAGAGTGAAGACAGAGCTGGGACAAAAACCAGACATGGAACTAGAGTCATGGTTCTACCACAATGAGTTTTCTGTTCTGGGAACAGAAACAGTCCTCTGAATTGGTGGTAGGGGTCCTCCCAGAGGCAGCTGGAATTTGCTCCCAGAAGCTCTGCAGAGCCCAGATTCTTCCTAAGAGAGAGGAGACATGAACTGTCTTCTCCCAGAAATTCTGCCCCCTGACTCAAATGCTGGAAATGTACTGTCCAGCCATTGCAGTGGGGTTGGGAATTTCAGCAAAATGGAATTCTGAAATATTAGGATCTTGGAGTCATCACCTCTTAGAGTCACTGAATTCCATGAATTCCTCCAGGGCATGGATCATTTCTTACTCAGATTTGCTCCCTCAGTGCCTAGTGCAGAGTCTGGCAGAGTAGAGGTAATGAAATTTTTTTGTAACCCAAATATATTAGAAGCCTCCCTGGCCCAGTCTCTGCAGAGTCATTTCCATATAAGAGAGGTCCAGCCTCTAAGGGAAAAATTTTTAAGAATTTCTCTTTTTATCTGTGTTTCTCAGGGAACTGAAAGGAGAGCTAGTTAATAACCCCCAAGTACTGTTGCCTCTTTGCCCCAGTTTTCTCACACCCAGCAACAGCCTCTCCAGACGGCATATACCAGGTCCCTGCACTCCTAGTCTCACAGATATTTTTCTCCTCTCCCTTCCTTACCCTCATCCCCAGCCCTTTATACCATTTCAACTTGGCATCTCCAGCTAAGTCCTTCTCCCTTTCTTCTTCTTTTTCTTTTTTTTTGAATACAAGAAGGAAGGAACTAGTTATTACTTTGTTTATTCAACCAACAGGTGTTTCTTGACTGTCTACCATGTTTTAGGCACAATTCTGTGCAGTGGGGATATGGCAGTGAGCAAGATAGACATATCACCTGCCCTCAGGGAACTTACATAGTAAATTCCTTTTTTTTCTTTTTAATTAATTTTTTGAGTATAGCTGATTTACAATGTTAGTTTTTGCTGTACAGCAAAGTGAATCAGTTATACATATACATATATCCACTCTTTTTTAGAGTCTTCTCCCATATAGACCATTGCAGAGTGTTTAGTAGAGTTCCCTGTGCTGTACAGTAGGTTCTTACTAGTTATCTATTTTATATATAGTAGTGTGTATATATGTCAATCCCAATCTCCCAATTTATCCCTCTGCCGACTTTCCCCCTTGGTAACCATAAGTTTGTTTTCTACATCTGTGACTCTATTTCTGTCTTGTAAATAAGTTCATTTGTACCATTTTTTTTAGATTCCACATGTAAGCAATATCATATGATATTTATTTTTCTCTGTTGCTGCAAATGGCATTATTTCATTCTTTTTTATGGCTAAGTAATATTCCATTGTATATATGTACCACATCTTTATCCATTCATTCATTGATGGACATTTAGGTTGCTTCCCTGTCTTGGCTATTGTAAATAGTGCTGCAATGAACATTGAGGTGCATGTATCTTTTCGAATTATGGTCTTCACAGGATATATGCCCAGGAGTGAGATTGCTGGATCTTATGGTAGTTCTAATTTTAGTTTTTTAAGGAACCTCCATACTGTTCTCCATAGTGGCTGTACCAATTTACATTCCCACCCACAGTGTAGGAGGGTTCCCTTTTCTCCACACCCTTTCCAGCATTTATTGTTTGTAGACTTTTTGATGATGGCCATTCTGACCAGTGTGAGGTAATACTTCATTGTAGTTTTGATTTGCATTTCTCTAATAATTAGTGATGTTAAGCATTTTTTCATGTGCCTATTGGCCATCTGTATGTCTTCTTTGGAGAAATGTCTATTTAGGTCTTCTGCCCATTTTTTGATTGGGCTATTTGGTTTTTTGCTATAGAGCTGCATGAGCTGTTTGCATATTTTGGAGACTAATCCCTTGTCAATTGCTTTGTTTGCAAATATTTTCTCTTATTATGTGGGTTCTTTTCATTTTGTTTATGGTTTCCTTTGCTGTGCAAAAGCTTCTGAGTTTAATCGGGTCCCATTTGTTTATTTGTCTTTTTATTTTCATTACTCTAGGAGGTGGATCAAAAAAGGTCTTGCTGAAATTTATGTCAGAGAATGTTCTGCCTATGTTTTCCTCTGAGAGTTTTATAGTATCCAGTCTTACATTTAGGTCTTTAATCCATTTTGAGTTTATTTTTGTGTATGGTGTTAGAGAATGTTCTAATTTCATTCTTTTACATGTGGCTATCCAGTTTTCCCATCACCACTTATTGAAGAAACTGTCTTTTCTTCATTGTATAGTCTTGCCTCCTTTGTCATAGAGTAGGTGACCATAGGTGAGTGGGTTTATCTTTGGACTTTCTATCCTGTTCCTTTGACCTATATTTCTGTTTTTGTGCCAGTAACATACTGTTTTGATGACTGTGGCTTTGGAGTATAGTCTGAAGTCAGGCAGCCTGATTCCTCCAGCTGTGTTTTTCTTTTGCTTTGACTATTTGGGGTCTTTTGTGTTTCCGTACAAATTATAAACTTTTTTGTTCTAATTCTGTAAAAAATGCTATTGGTAATTTGATAAGGATTACATTGAATCTGTAGATTGCTTTGGGTAGTATAGTCATTTTGACAATACTGATTCTTCCACTCCAAGAAGATGGTATACCTCTCCATCTGTTTATGTCATCTTTGATTTCTTTCATCAGTATCTTATAGTTGTCTGACTACAGGTTTTTTGCCTCCTTAGGTAGGTTTTCTCATAGGTATTTTATTCTTTTTGATGTGATGGTAAGTGGAATTGTTCCCTTAATTTCTCTTTCTGATCTTTCATTGTTAGTGTATAGGAATGCAAGAGATTTCTGTGTATTAATTTTGTATCCTGCAACTTTACCAAATTCATTGGTGAGTAATTTTCTGGTAGCATCTTTAGGATTTTCTATATATAACATTGTGTCATCTGCCAAGCATCACAGTTTTACTTCTTCTTTTCCAATTTGGATTCCTTTTATTTCTTTTTCTTCTCTGATCGCCATGGCTAGGGCTTCCAAAACTCTGTTGAATAAAAGTGACAGGGCTTTCCTGGTGGCGCAGTGGTTGGGAGTCCGCCTGCCGATGCAGACAGACACAGGTTTGTGCCCCGGTCCGGGAAGATCCCACATGCTGCGGAGCGGCTGGGCCCGTGAGCCATGGCCGCTGGGCCTGCGCATCCAGAGCCTGTGCTCTGCAACGGGAGAGGCCGCGGCAGTGAGAGGCCCGCGTACCGCAAAAAAAAAAACAAAAAAGTGGCGACAATGGACATCTTTGCCTTTTCCTTGATCTTAGAGGAAATGCTTTCAGCTTTTCACCATTGAGAATGTTGTTAACTGTGGGTTTATCATATATGGCCTTTATTATTTTGAGGTAAGTTCCCTCTACTCCCACTTTCTGGAGAGTTTTTATTGTAAATAGGTGTTGAACTTTGTCAAAAGCTTTTTCTGCATCTATTGAGATGATCATATGGTTTTTCTTCAATTTGTTAATGTGGTGTATCACACTGATTGATTTACGTATACTGAAGAATCCTTGCATCCCTGGGATAAATTCCACTTGATCATGGTGTATGCTCCTTTTAGTGTATTGATGGATTCAGTTTGCTAGTATTTTGTTTAGTATTTTTGCGATTATGTTCATCAGTGATATTGGCCTGTAATTTTCTTTTTTTGTGACCTCTTTGTCTGGTTTTGGTATCAGGGTGATGGTGGCCTCATAGAATGAGCTTGGGAGTGTTCCTTCCTCTGTAATTTTTCAGAAGAGTTTCAGAAGGATAGGTGTTAACTCTTCTCTAAACGTTTGATAGAATTTGTCTGTGAAGTCATTTGGCCCTGGACTTTCGTTTGTTGGAAGTTGTTCTGTTGTGTTTTGTTTTACTTTTTCAGGCAGTGATTGCAGTATTTCATTCCTAAGTCGCTCAAATCCCCACCCAAATCTCCTCCACCAAGGCCAGGAGAGCTCCGTGGAAAAGATACTCACAGCCTAGCCGAGCCAGTGCTCCAGGTGGCTCCTCAGCCAGACAAGACTTTAGACTCATTTCTTCCCACTGAGCCCCTAGATTAACTTCCTCCTTCCTGGTGAGATTGTTTAACAGGGCAGGGAACGTTTATGGCAGGCCTCTTCAAAAGAGGGCAGAGCCAGGGCACAGCTAGGAGAAGCTGGCCCATCCGAGGTACCTATGAGCTACTTTGTTCCTCCCTCTGGACCTGCTGCATCAAGAGGACCCACAGGGGAGGCCCCAACTCCTTCAAGAACCAAGAGACTGGACTCTCTCAGTAGCTGATCCAGAGTGTTGTTTGGCTGGGTCAGGGACCCAAGGCACCAGCCAGGCATCTCACCTTCTCCACTGAAGCAGAAAAGTGGGAGCCGTGAGCCCTCAGGTAAAAATGGAGGTGACTGGGTAAAAAATGAGGAATGAAAGAGCCTGAGAGAGAGGCATGAAAAGAGAGGAAAAAGGAAACTACATAATCAAAGAGACTTCTGAGATCAGACACACGAAGGTAATAGATTTCATCTGAGGGGCCAAGTCTGATGACTTAGTAGTGGACCATGATGAGGATTCTGAGGTTGGTTCAGGCTCAGTGCAAAGGTATACCATGATTGATTTGTTACATCTGCCATGAGCATAAGAATGAGATGTGAGGCATGCAAGCCAGGGACTTGATAATCCACATGGAGGGCATTTTTTTTCCTTACCCACAGGGACCCCTTGACATTTATTCATCACTCACTCATCTATTCATTCAAAAGATACATTTGAGCATCACTATGAGCCACACAAATACTTGAAGAATGAATGAAGAAGGAAGGAATGTTGTTCTTTGCCCCACGTCTCATTTTTCTCTGAAAATAATCACCTGAAAAGGTACAACAAAGGTGCATGGTCTTGAGAGATTTTTCTAGCTGGGTAAAGTCAGCCTAGTCCCTTCATTAAGCCTCAATTTTCTCATCTGTAAAATGGGAGTAATAGTCTGGATCTCCCCTATTTTTCCCTGTACTTCTCATTGTCTAGGCGCCTAGGATAATAACCACTAAAGCATAAAACAGCACCTACTATGTACTTAGCCAGGCTCTGTGCTAAGTAGTGTCTATGTAATAACACATTTACTCTTCATATCACCTCTCTGAGGAAGGCGCCATTAGTACTCCCATTTTGCAGATGGGGAACCAAGGCACTGAGAGATTAAACAGCTTGCCTGGGCAGTGTGGCTGCAAAATTTGTGCTCCCCACCACTATGCAGCCTCAATTATGCATTCTGAGTCCATGGCTAGAAGAGAGCTGGTGCAGGAGTATCCTTCCAGATGATTCCCTCGGTGAGCGTTAATTGAGCACTTTCTGCATGTCAGGCACACAAGGATATAGTGAATCACAAGACGAGAGCAAAACAGATATGGTTCCAGCTAGAAAGTAAAAGAGAACTTGCACGGATAGTCATTGCAAAACAGTTTTGACATGTGCCATAAAGGAGATAGCCCAGGAATCAGAACAGACTTCTCTGAGATTAAATTTGTGGAGAAATGCTCTCAGGGTTGGAGTGGAGGGGAGGGGAACGTTTGGCACACCGCAGGATCTAAGAGAAGGGGGGGAGTGGTGGGGGAGGAGAGGGCAGGAGCTGGTGGTGGGAGGTGAGCTCTGCGAGGTGGTCATGCCCGGGCCAAGCACAGCTGTGAGGAGGAGTTTGCCTTTGCCCAGTATTTGCTCCCGTCCGTCCATCTGTCTGCCTGCTTTAGTGCATCTGCCAGCCCCCCATACAGGCTGGCCGCTGCCCTCCTGAAGCCACACCACACCAGCCGGTATTAGATGTGCTGGTCTCATCCAGGAGAAGCAGCTGCCACTGGGGTTTCTGTCTTTGGTCACTGTTTACACATCTCTTTCTGAGCTCCACTCCATGTTTACACACAGGCCCAGCTCATCCGTTCCAGTAGCAATTTGGGAGGCTGCAGAGCCGAGGGGCACTTTCTGGGCTGGGGGATACTTGAAGCTGTGGTTTGCCAGCACATCCTTGGGCTGGGCTGCTGCTTCTCCTCAGATGACACCAGCCCATCTAACATGGGCAGCGGCCAGCCTGTCTGTGTGTGGGTGGTAACCTCCATCCAGCCTGGAGTCCCACAGGGCAGGCACCCTGGCAAGGGGCAGACACATCCTGTGGTTGGCACCGATCTCTTGCTTTGGGAGGCTGTGGGAAGTAGGGGTGGAAGCGCTGAGGTTTGCTTCCCAGGGAGGTGGCCTGGGGAGACAAAGATGCAAAAGTCATGGGGAGAGCACTGCCTTTGGAGTTTGAATCCCGGCTCGCCTGTTTTTCAGCTGTTTCCTTGGGCACGGTGCCTCACCTGTCTAAGCCTCCCTTATCTCAGAAAAATGAGGACATTTATAACTTCCTTGGAGGTTTGACTGCTGTGAATTTTGAAAAAGACAGTGTAAAGCACCTATCATGATGCCTGGCACCTAGCAGTTGCAGAATACAGAGTGGAGTCGTTGTCAGAGCTGAGCAGTGCCACGTGCCGGGCACTCTGCCTGGCGTTGGGCATTTAAAAATGATTAGGCACTATCTCAGGAGCTCACAGTCTATCAGATGAGATAATAGCTGGATGACTGAGTGTAAAATGTCGGGGTGGGGTGCTGGGAGAGAGATGTGTACAGGTTCTGTATGATCAACACCAACAACAGTCATCATCCTAGGTGAGTCATATTGAGGGTTCACTGTGTGCCTGGAATGGTGTCAAGGGCTTTATGTGGATTATCTCATCTCAGTATAACAACGTGGCGCGGTAGGTCTTATTATCCTCATCTTACAGGTGTGGAGCTGAGGCCTAAGGAGGTGGGGTAACCTGGCCAAGGTGGCAGGGCTTGAACGGTAAAGAGAGGCTTTGCACCTGCACCGTCCAGCCCCAGGGTCCATGCACTCTGCTGCCTCTGTCCCCAAATCCCTCTCTGCACACACACATTGAGGGGAGAGCCACACAGGCCGCAGCAGAGAGATCTCACAGAGGAGGCAGCATTCCACAAAGTACAGGATCCCCAGGAGAGAGGTGAGGGCTGCCTTGGTGAAGTAGGAAGACTTCAGGATCAGAGGCCTGGAGGTGGGAGCTGGGAGTCAACAGGAGGGCAAGAGAGAGGCTGGGAGTGGGCACAGTGCCAAGGACCCAGATCATTCTGCAGACACAATGGGTTGTGTGTTAGAGGAATATTCTGGTGAAAATGTCAGGAACAACATGGCTTCTGGTAGAAAGCCTTCAGGAGACCACAGAGAAAAAGCCAAGTGTTGGCCTGAATTTTTAGGCCTCTGCAGGGGCTGAGGTGTCCAAACCTCAGGAGGGATGGGGTAGGATGGGAATTTAATCTGAGTCTTTTTCATAGATGTAACTGGTTTGAAACAGGAAAATCCTTGTGTGTCAGATAGTACTCTTCCAGGTGCAAGTGGCAAAAAGCAAACTCAAACCAGCCTAACAAAGGACCTGTATTGGGGGCTCACATAGTGGAAAAGTCCATACATAACTCTGACTTCAAGCAAGTCTTGATCTAGGGCTCAGATGACACCCCCAGGACTCTATCTCTGGGATCCTTTCCTCCACATGGCTTTATTCTCAGCAGCATCTCCTCACATGGTGACAAACATAACCATCAGTATCTCCAGTTCTAAGTAGCCCCAACTCAGAAACCCCAACAGGAAGGCAGCTCCTTTTTCCTGGAAAGTCCATAAAAATCCCTGGGAGAGCTCTGATCTTCCCCACTTGGGTCACCTGCCCATTTCTGATCTTATCTCTGGGACCAAGAGATGGAACACACTCATCAGCTACACCTGGACAACATGGCCAGGCCTGGAGCCAGAGGATGGGGTCAGCCCTACCCAGCTGAAGGGTAGGAGTAGGAGAACAGGGATCCCAAAGGAAAATCAGGGCAGTCACCAGAAGAAGAGAGAATGGATGTTGGACAGATGACCAAAGCAACAGATGTCTACTAAATCCTAGGTCCAACAACCCTTCCTTCACTTAATTAGTTACTAAGGTAACAGATGGCAATATTGCCTGTCATTCTACTTGTGTCAGCTTGAGCAAACCATTTAATCTCTCTAAGCCCCAGTTTCCTCATGGGTAAAATGCGGTTAAGGAAAGCATCTGATTTGCATTTCTCTAATAACTAGCGATGTTGAGCATTTTTTCATGTGCCTATTGCCCATCTGTTTGTCTTCTTTGGAGAAATGTCTGTTTAGATCTTCTGCCCATTTTTTGATTGAGTTGTTTGTTTTTTTGATATTGAGCTGCATGAGCTGTTTGTATATTTTAGAGATTAATCCCTTGTCGTTTGCTTTGGTTTCAAATATTTTCTCCCATTCTGTAGGTTGTCCTTTCATTTTGCTTATGGTTTCCTTTGCTGTGCAGAAGCTTTTAAGTTTAATTAGGTCCCATTTATTTACTTTTGTTTTTATTTTCATTACTCTAGGAGGATCAAAAAAAATATTGCTACGGTTTATGTTAAAGAGTGTTCTGCCTATGTTTTCCTCTAAGACTTTTATAGTGTCCGGCCTTACATTTAGGTCTTTAATCCATTTTGAGTTTATTTCTGTGTATGATGTTAGAGAAGGTTCTATTTTCATTATCTTATGTGTAGCTGTCCAGTTTTCCCAGCACCACTTATTGAAGAGACTGTCTTTTCTCAAATGTGTATTCTTGCCTCCTTTGTCATAGATTAATTGACCATAGTAGCGTGGGTTTACTTCTGTGCTTTCCATCCTGTTCCATTGAACTATACTTCTATTTTTGTGCCAGTACCATAGTGTTTTGATGACTGTAACTTTGTAGTATAGTCTGAAGTCAGGGAACCTGATTCCTACAGCTCCATTTTTCTTTCTCAGGATTGCTTTGGCTTTTGGGGGTCTTTTGTGTTTGCATACAAATTATCATACTAAGTGAAATAAGTCAGACAGAGAAAGACAAATATCATATGATATAACTTATATGTGGAATCTTAAAAAATGACACAAAGAACTTATTTCCAAAACAGAAATAGACTCACTGAGAGAAAAAACAAACTTATGGTTACCAAAGGGGAAGAGGGAGAGGGATAAATTAGGCATTTGGGATCAAATTATACACACTAAATATAAAGTAAATAACCAACAAGGACCTACTGTATAGCACAGAGAACTACACTCAATATCTTGTAATAATCTATAAGAAAAAAGAATCTGAAAAAGATATAACTGAATCACTTTTCTGTACACCTGAAACTAACACAACATGGTAAGCCAACTATACATCAATCAGAAAAAAGAATCTGATTCACAAGATAGTTGGGAAGATTAAATAAAAGGACTCAAAACTGGCAGACGAATAATAATACTTATTAGAATCATTAATTTGATTATTATTAAGATTCTTTCTCCTTCAGACATCTCTGGATCCCACACCTCCCTATGTAAGGCTTATCTCCCAGTGCCTTTCCAACATCCCATTGATGTCATTGTGGAGGCCACCATCTTGGCTAATCAAAAAGGCCAAGACCCAGCTGCCTCTGACAAAAAGGAATAGAATTACCCACTGAGTCTGAGGTGAATTTTCTCATGCTTGACCTGCTGAAGTGGTTCAGACAGGCCAACAGCAGGCCTGCCATGGCTCAGAAGACGAACCCAGAAACTCCAGGCAGCCCCACCCTGATTCAGATAGTCCTCTCTGGTGATGCACAGCCAGGCTCTCAGCAAAGAAAAACTCTGGTCACAGAAACTAGCCCCGCAGGCTACTCTACCCAAAGATGCCCAGCAGCCTGAGGTCACCCTGTCCCCTTGGATGCTGGAGGGGAGGGGAAGAGTCTGCATGTTTAGCCAGACGACCTCCTCCTTTCTCCCACTGTTCTGTCAGGTCATGGAAGAACCCATTCCCCATTCAGAGCACACTTTTCTCTCATCCTGGAGGGATTTCTGCCTCCTTGGGAGGGAGAGTGGAGGGCACAGGAGGCATCCCCAAGGAAGAGGGCAAGGGGCCTGCTTGATTAACAAATTCCTCTGTACCATATGCTTTGGATGCATTCTTGCATTTAATCTTCACTATATTAGGGAGTGTGATGGCCATGGACAGACAAGGAAACTGAGGCTGAAAGAAGATTGTGTCCACAGTCCCATGGCAGAACCCAGACGGGGCTCCAAAGCCCCTACTCTTAACCGCCATGTTATACAGACAGCAATGCCCAGGTCAGATGAGGCCTCTGCAAACCTGAAGGTGCAAATACGGCTAGAGCAGCTGTTTACTGGAGGCCTCTTGGGTGCCAGGCACTGAGCAAGGCACCTTCAGGTGATAATCCAGTCAGGTGAACAGGAAGGAAAGTCCCTTTAAAAACCCACATGAGGACCGAGGACAGGCAGCTGAGGCCTCCCTCCAAAACGAGCAGGGCCCCTGAGGAGGGCAGTGGTTGGCAAAGAAGGAGGAGAGACGGAATCTTAGAAACTCCCTCTTATCCCACGGAAGCGTTGTTTCTCCACCACCATGGCTAAGCCAAACCCAGGCCGGCTGAGGCTCAGCAGAGGGAGAGCCAGGGCTAAGAGGGGCTACACCCAGGGCTGGGGTCGGCAAGTCATTACCCATGGCCTAATCCAGTCCCGCACCTGTTTTTATAGATAAAGTTTTATTAGAACATAGCCACATTCATTCACTCATTCAGTTACATACTGTCTACATCCTTTCCCACTATGACGGCAGAGTTGTACAGTCATGACTGAGAACATAGGGCACCACAAAGCCCAAAGTATTTCCTTTCTAATCCTTCACAGAAAACTGCCAAGCCCTGGTCGAGAGGAGGGCAATCGGCTAAGAATGTGGATTCCTAGGTTCATCTGTCTGCTTTGCCTCTGAGATCTTTTCTTCCTCTGACTCTTACCGTCTGTGAGACCTGACCTCTCTGGGCCTCAGTTTCCTCAAATTCCTCATGAGCTGCTGTGGGATTAAATTAGTTAAAACAAGGAAGAAAAAAAAAAAAAAAACAAGGAAGAGTCTCAGAGCAGCACCTGGCATGTGTATTTATTACCTTATTCTGGGACACACCCCAGGAAGTTGGGAGTAAAAGTCCTCAGAGCCCTGCACCTCCTCACATATCCTTGCATCTCTGGCTGCACGGCCCTGCATGGCCCAGTAATTCTACCATTGGCCAGAGCTGGAGAAGACCATTAAAACCAATAAATAAAATTAAAACAGGACATAATGGAAGTAATGGGTTTATTTCCCTCTGAAATAAACGTCACTAGAACAAATTGTTCCAGCCACCAGCCTTATTGTTTATGGATTTATTTGCTGTTTGTCTTCCTCTGTATTGGTGACATGATGAATAATTGCCTATAAATACTGAGAGTTTACAGGAAGGACCATTTAGAGAATGAAATGCAGCCTCTGGTTACTGTGATGGCCTCACACAGGCCTGGGCCACAACGGTAAGCATTCAGGACAGCCTTGGGGAGTGACTGGAAACTCAGGGTAGGGACACCCGGGTCTGGGTGGGGTTACACGCATCCGCTGGTTCCAGGCGAGACTCAGCAATGCCCTGACTCACAGGTGTGTGTTGTGCGTGCTTGTGCGAGTGAACCCACGTGGGTGCTCGTGTGTCTGTCCAAATATCTGTCACTTTCAGTCTCTTAGTGTCTCCACTTCTTTTTCATTCTCTTCATGTCTCTCTACCTCAATCTTTTTTTTTTTAGCAAAAACTTTTTTAAATTTTAATTTTATTGGAGTGTAGTTGATTTACAATGTTGTGTTAGTTTCAGATGGACTGCAAAGAGATTCAGTTATATATATGCATATATTCATTCTTTTTTAGATTCTTTTCATATAGGTCATCCCGGAATATTGAGTAGATTTCCCTGTGCTATACAGTAGGTACTTGTTGGTTATCTAGCTTATATATAGTAGTGTGTGTATGTTTATCCCAAGCTACTGATTTATCCCTCCCTACCACATTGCCCATTTGGTTACCATAAGTTTGTTTTTGGTATCTGTAACTCTGTTTCTGTTTTGTAAATAAGTTCATTTGTATCATTTTTAAAATTAGATTCACATATGAGTGATATCATATGATATTTGTCTCTCTCTGTCTGACTTACTTCACTTAGTATGATAATCTCTAGGTCCATCCATGTTGCTACACATGGTGTTATTTCATTCTTTTTATGGCTGAGTAGTGTTCCATTGTGTATATGTACCATATCTTCTTTACCCATTCCTCTCTCTATGGACCGTTAGGTTGCTGCCGTGGCTTGGCTGTTGTAAATAGTGCTGCAATGAACACTGGGGTGCATGGGTCCTTTTGGATTATGGCTTTCTCCGTATACGTGCCCAGGAGTGGGATTGCTGGGTCATAGGGTAGCTCTATTTTTAGTTTTTTGAGGAACCTCCATACTGTTCTCCATAGTGGCTGTACCAATTTACATTCCCACCACCAGGTCTATACCTCAGTCTTCTCTCTTTCTTCCTGAGTCTGTCTCCTCGGGACCCTGTCACTCCCTCTGTAGCATTTCCATCTCCCATACCCACACATGCAGAATTCTTCCCTCTCTTTGAACCCCTGCCCATGCATGGGTGGAACAGAAAGAAGCCCACGGAAGAATAGATAGTTTCCCCACCCCCCGACCCCCGCCTTTGGTGATGACATTTAGTCCACAGAATTTCCAGGGATGACGAGCAAAACAGCGAGGTGGAATTCCCAGAAAATGCTTGTGAGATTCTGAAGTCTAACTCCTCCAGACAGAGTTCAACTTTAGAGTAAAATGTTGAGTGCGGGGTCATAAAGATGATGCCATTTAGCTGGAGGGAGCAACCCCTGTGTGTTTGTTCCCTCCTTTATTTTCTTTCCCAAAAGGAAAGCGCTCACTTCCTTCTAACAACACTTACTGCATACCTACTACGTGCCTTGACACTAGCACCAGGGATATGGATGAAGATGGCACTCGACAGCCACTGGAGGGGTAGCCAGCCCCCAAATCAGGGCTGCCCACGAAGCATGGCAAGGTGCCATTATGGAAGGCTTCTCAGGGTGCCAGGGAAAGGCCAGGAGCCTGGGCTCAGGGACGGCTTCTAGGAGGAAGTGCAACCTCCTCCAAGCTGAGCTGAGGTTTCATCCCTGGCCCTGTTTAACTCTTCCTGCGCCCCCCTCATTGCCCTCAGAACAAAGCCTAAGGTCACCAGCCCAGTCCTTAAGGCCCTAATGACTCAGTTCCCCTTCCCCCCTTCACTTTGGTCTCTACCGTCAGAGTGTCATGTTCTGCTGCTCTTCTGAGCCTCTGCACATGCTGTTCCGTCTGCCTGGGACACCTTCCAGGAGAACTTCATCTGCCTAGATGTCACTTCCTCCAGGAAGTCTTCTCTGACAGCCCCCCAGGCCAGGAGGCCTCCTGAAGGAACCCCACCAGAGCACCTGTCCCACTGTCCTGTAGCCATCCATGGACTTGTCCCTTCCCCCTTACACTTGTGTTTCTAGAAGGGGAGAACCTTGTCGGCTCTCTTCTCTCTCCCTGCCACCTGCCCAGCATAGTGATGGCACAGAGGAGATTCTCAGGAAATACTGTAGGATGAATCACTGAGTTGAATTTTAAAAAAAAAGTCACAGAGATCCCCCAGATAACTCGGGAAGGGCTCAGACCTGCTCAGCTCATGACAGTGTGGCATCTCAGGCTTGTCTGTGAGAAGAGGGAGGCTTCGGCCATACCCAGTGTGTTTCCTCTGGTTCCTGCAGGCTGATGCTGTGGGGAGTTCCCAGCTCCATCTCTACCAGGCTGTGCCCTCTACACTGAGAGGGCTCCACTGCAGGGAACAGGAATCTGGTGCGCCACCCCGAGAGACGGCGGGGAGAAGTCTGAGCCCTCTTCTCACCCAGAACAAGTGCTGCCCTCGCTTCACTAGTGCTGCCCCGGGTAAGGCATAGCAGAAGAGCTGCACAGATGCTCACATTTACCATCCCTGCCCCAAAAATTCATGTGCTCAAATGAACGAAAACTTGAGCCTTCAGTGGCATGTAATCATTGTCCCTGAAGCCAGGACATTTTCTTGGGGTAGAATCATCCTTTGTGGTCAGAAAAGATGCTTGATATGATTTCAGTTTTCTTAAATTTACCGAGTCTTGGTTTGTGACCCAAGATGCGATCTACCCTGGAGAACGTTCATCCTTTGAATTCAAATCAAAATGCCTTTTTTAAAAATTAATTTTTATTGGAGCATAGCTGCTTTACAATGTCGTGTTAGTTTCCACTGTATAGCAAAATGAATCAGCCATACATATACATATATCCCCTCCCTTTTGCACTTCCTTCCCGTTCGGGTCACCACAGTGCATTGAGTAGAGTTCCCTGTGCCGTACAGTAGGTTCTCAGTACGTACTTTTCCACAGTGAAGTCTTATTCCTACACACACGAAAATCCTCCACACCCGTTGCCCTTCCTCATTGGGGCGCCGGACTGCGGGTCAGCCTCGGGCCCACCCACCGCGGTGCCCAGTGTTTTCACCCTCTGCTGTTTGCTGTCAATGGTGTGAATCCCAGCCCTTCTGCCACAGCTGGGAGACCGTGGGCATGTTACTCACCCTCCTCAAGCCTCAGCTTGCTCCTCTGAGACATGGACATAGCAGTGTATCCCGCTCATCGGGTTGCTGTGCGCATTTGGCGAGATAGGTGTGTAAATTCTCACCCTGCGCGGTAAGCACTCAGTAAATGTAGCTCTTTTTATTATTTTATTTATAATTTATTATTTTTATTACAAGCTCAAACAAGTCTTGCTCATGAGATCACCCAGAAAACAGTCTGATCCATCTCTCCTGATAGAGGTTCAGGAAGGGGATCCCGGGGCCTGGGGTTGCAAAGAAGAAAACTCAGGAAAACATCTCCCAGGAAGAGGTGGAGGTGGCTAGATGAGGGCTCCGCCTCCTGGGCTTGGGATCACACAGGTCGTTGCCCCCAGGCAGCGGTAACATGATGGTCAGGGGGTCTCGCATGCAGGTGAGAAGGCCTGGTGGGCGAGGAGAGGCAGAGACCACACCCACACCCAGGGGCCAGGCTACTTCTTTGGGAGAGCCCTCGGTCAGAAGCGGGGAGAAGGGTAATGCTGTGGGAAGGCAGGGGGCCCAGGACTGGAAAACCCAAGGGGAGGGAAGGACAGATCAATTTTGTGCTGTGTTGAGTCCGTTTCCTCAGAGGTAGACCCTAAGAAAAAGACACGAGAGAAAGTAGCTTATCTGGGACATGACTCCAGATGGCCCTGGCAGGGAGCTGGGGAAGTGAGACAGGAAGGGAAGGACACTGTAGAGGGTGTTGTATCCAACAGGTTGCTGTGGGTGAATGAAGCCCGATGCCCCTGCAGGACTCTGGGCAGCAGAGCGGGGCACACCTCAGGGCTGACCCGCTGTACCAGTCGGCTTGGGCTGCATAACCAAGTACACAGGCGGGGTGGCTGAAACCACCGGAATGCATTGTCTTCCGTCCTGGGCTGGAAGCCTGAGATCGAGGTGTCCGCAGGGCCAGGCTTCCTTGGAAGGTACTGAGCAGGGAGCAAGGAGCCTCTCTCTAGCTTCTGGTAGTTCCATAGCTTGTGGCAGGGTAGCTCCTGTCTGCATGACATTCTCTGTGTTTGTCTCTGTGTTCAAATGTCCCCTTTTTAGAAGGACACCAGTCATATTGGATCGGGGCCCACCCTACTGACCTCACTTTAACTAATTACACCTGCAACCCATTTCCAAGTCTGTTCATATTCTGAGGTACTGCGGGTGGTTAGTACTTCATATGAATTTGCGGGGACATAATTCCATCACCCGTGTAGGAATGAGAAAGCTAAAGTATTATCCTCACACTCTCAACCATACTAGCTGAGGACTGTTCCTGAGGGCAGGAACTCCCTGACTCTCCCAGCCTGCCCCCGGGTGGGCCAAGAGAAAGCCCTCAGGCGGGGTGTCGCAGGATCTTGTGATAGAACACGAAGAGTATGTCCTAGAATGGTGAGTGTCTGCTACTTTCTACTCCAGGAAACCTGTAAGAGAGGAGCGGGAATAGATTGCTTCTGCCTAAAGTGCTACATTGAAAAGGTACTGAGGCCAAGACCATGATTGGTTGTTGATGTCTGCCATGGGCAGTGGAGTACCAAGAGGCAGCATGCATGCCATGTGTTTGCCATTTCTTCTGCCAGGTATAACTAAAGGGTTTTTTTCCTGCTTTGTAGGAACTAAGGATCTGGAATTTGAGCAGGACAGGCATGCCTCATTTTATTATGCTTTGCCTCATTGTGCTTTTCAGATACGGCATTTTTTACAAATTGAAGGTTTGTGGCAACCCTGTGTCAAGCAAGTCTATTGGTGCCAGTTTTCCAAAAGCATTTACTCACTTCGTGTGTCACATTTTGGTAATTCTTGCAGTACTTCAAACTTTTGCATTATTACTATATGTTTCTGTGATCTGTGATGTTACTGTTACAATAAGATTTTGACTTGTTGAAGGCTCAGATGATGGTTAGCATTTTTTAGCAATAGAGCATTTTTAATTAGGATATGTACATTGTTTATTTAGACACAATGCCATCGCACACTTAATAGACTACAATATGGTGTAAATACAACTTTAATATGTACTCGCGAACCAAAAATTTTGTGTGACTCGCTTTATTCCAGTATTCACTTTATTGCAATGGTCTGGAACTGAACCCACCATATCCCCCAGGTGTGCCTGTAATTTGAAGTGTGGCTCTGGGCAGACAGGAAGAAGCCTGATTGCCAGGAGGTGCTGGAAGAGCTGAAGGACTAAAGCTACTGAAAGCTCAGACATAAAGCTACAGCCAGTGCTCATTGCAACCTGATTTCTCCAAGCTCTTTATCTGGCCTCAAGTTCACACCCCCTTAGAAATGCCCTGGTAAACAGACCTAGAAGTTGACCTGTGGCCAATGCCCACCACAAGCAAGGTCCAGAGCATGTTCACAGAGCTCAGTGTCCCCTTTCCCTGCGACTTAGGGCTGATTCTGAAATGACTATTGGCCAAGCCTGGATCCCTATGATGGGCTAGGAAACAGCTTCTGAATTCTGTCTTTCCAACAAAGGGCTGCTGGGTAAGGACTTGAGTACTGGGACGAGGCAGGGAAGGCAGTCCAGGTAAACAGAACAACGTGTGCAAAGCTGGAAGGGGAGAGAACCTCACTCAGGGCTGTTCTGGGGGTTAGAGCAGAGTGTGAAGTGGGGACAGTACCTGATGAGGTTGGCAAGGTCACCCTCATGTCAGGCCTCAGATCATTCAAGGCCATATAAGCCACGTGAAATACTTTGGCCTTTATCCTGAGCTCAACAGGGACCATAGACCATTTAATCAGGGGAAATACCCACTTATTTCTCCATCAGGGTGCGTTCCTCAACCTTCCCAGCCTGGAGAGAAAGTAACCCTTTCTTCATCTATCTGTACTGTGGGACAGGTCAAGGTTGAGCTGAGAGGCTCAGGAAACTGGAAACAGGCTCCAGGAAACAGGAAGATGCTGACATCCCAGCTCCTGTAGGGTCATTAAGAAATATCACAAACAAGCTGGCAGAAAGATGCTGTGATGGGATTTTGCTTCCACAGAAACAGCAAACATCCGTAAAGGAATCCTGCCATGGGGGTATGCTAGCAGGAAGCAGCAGGGCGAATGGGGCCTGCCCACAGGGAGGAGACGGGGTGGATGTTGTCAGAGCAGCAAACCCCTTCTAGACAAGTGGCCTCCCTGCCTGGCATCTTTTTCAGGACAGGTAGATAGCATCACCCGCATTTTATAAAGGAGGAAGCCAAGGCCCAGAGGTGTGTGCCCCAAAACACACAACTGGTAAGTGACAAACCCAGGCCTGTCCAATCCCCAAATCTATCCTCTTTCCTGACTTCACATGCTTTTTGCTGCCTGACTCTTTTAAGACCAAGACCACATGCACTGCCCCTGCTGCTCAGCCCTTTCATTTGCATCTTCCTGTGGGACTTGTCTATAACAGGAGGTGATGTGTTGCAGTGGCTGAAAAAGGGACTCCAGCAGCCCCAGAATTACAGACATTGAGCTTAGCATCATCAAGGAGAAAAGCACCTCCCTCTCCCCAGTTGCCATAGATCCATCCCAGGAAAAGCTCTGATTGGCCTTGCCTGGGTCACCTGCTCCCTCCTGAACCAATCACAAGGAATCACAGTGCTCTGATTGGTCAGCCCCTTTTGACAGGTTGGGGTACCATGAAGGGTGTTCTCCCATTCAAGACCACGGGTACATGTTTAATCTTGATTTGGAGGGTCAGGGAAAACTTCCCAGAGGAATGACTTCTACACTGAGACCTGAAGGGTGAGTAGGAGTGTTCCAGGCAAAGAGGCAGAAGAGCAGTGTTCACACAGAGGGACTAGCAATACCAAAGTCCCAGGGATACTCCAGGGCACATCTTGCTCACAGCCATATCTCCATTCCTAGAGCATGCACAGCCTGCCTTCCAACCAGTGCTCAGAGAATGCTTCAGGAATACAATCCACAATTGGTGTGTGACCTTAGACTAGTCACTTGCCCTCTCTGAACTTCAGCTTCCTTCTCTACCTGGTGGTTTTATCTTCCTAACCTTCCAGGACTACGCAGGAATCCAATTCATTCAGTCCTCAAATATCTACCAAGCACCTCCTCAGTGCTCAGCGCTGTACCAAGCTTGCAGAAGACAAGGCCTGCTGTGGAAAAGCAAAGCGTGCCTGGGGCTAATGCACAGGGCCAGACCTGAAGCCAGAAATCAGAAGTGGTCCAGGGGGAAGGACAGGAAAAATGGAGAGGCTCATGGACAGTGCGGGTGGACCATGGGCTCTCTGGTCAGGTCGGAGTGGGGCAGTTTTCAGCCGTTCGTGCCTTCCACTTCCCACCTCCCCACCTCCATCTCCTACTTCCCACCCTCCCCCCTCCCCCCTCCGCCTACCTTGTCACCCAGTTCTGCCCTGGGGCCACCGAATCTGTGCCTGGGCCAGTCAAGCCAGCAGGCGGGGCAGCAGCATGTTTCTTCCTGTGCCTTTGCCTCACAATTTTGTAACCTGAATAACAGGTTGAAGTAACCCCAGAAACAAGGAGGAAGGAAGCTGTTTGGGGTTTGGGTAGCTGCAGAGAGAATTGTTGCCCCACCTGCATACCTGTCCCAGGTGCCTTTCTCCCTCCTGCACCACCTTCAGATCCAGCTCCAGAACCCCCGCTGGCTGCCAGGGTGAGAGGGCTGGGGACTCAGGAGCCCAGTGAGCTCTGCAAGGGCTGAGGGAGTCACCAGGACTTGGCCAGAAGGGACGTCAGGCCAGAAGAGCCCTCACTGCCCCCGCCCCTAAAGCCAAGAGCCCTGCTTGGCATGGGCACCACATGAGAGGCTAGCCCCCTGCCCGGGTATGTGCCCCCATCCTGTCTCTCTACTCCCTCTCTCTGAAGCCAGGTGTAAGCCTGTCATGAGGACTTGTTCCCTGTCCCTCTCATCCTCTGTTCCTCTCTCTCTGCTCTGTCTTCTTTCTCTCTTTCTGTCTCTGTACCTCTGCCATGTGCCTCTCCCCCTTGTCCTTGTTTTCGTCTCTCTAGTCTCTGTCTCCGTGACGCTCTCTCCATGAATATCCATGTCTGTCCGTTCATCTGTCACACCCTGTGCCTGTCTTTCCATTCTGTTCAGCCCCAGGGTCTCCTGGCTTCTCCTCACATGGGGGACCCCACAGGATGTCCTTTAAGCCTCATCTAGAGGCCTGGGCTCCTGGATTACTGTAGGTCACATCCTGAGAACATTCAAGAGCACAGTATATTTTTGTATCTAAAAAAAGGTTGGTAATATGAATTTCAGAAATTTAAAGTTCTACAAAATCCCTGTGGGTGGGGCCAGGTGATAGCTCAGCTTCCTCCCCTAAAAGGTCCTAGACGGGTAGGGCCAGGGTGGATGGGGGGATTTTCATCCTTTTCAGAAGGAAGTGTGGGTTTGCCTTTGCGGTTGCTGTTGTTGAAATACCAAGGACTGACCGAGCCCGACTGCCTCGGTGCCAGGTGTTGTCCAGGTCTTTTGTCTCCTGTCTGGATCCTTGGCAGTTGGGCTTTGGACACAATGTCTGTTGAGATGGATTCTTAGGATAAAGAGGATTCTGGGGTGGAGGTGCAGGAAGAGTGGTGGAAGCAAGTCACTGCAGTCAGAGACCCTCCAGATGGCTATGGGGGGGTCTGAGACCCGGGACAGCGACCACTAGCCCCGCCCTCCCCTCTACGTAGACTCCAGAGACCTCCTGAGGGTTTTCAGCGCTGCCAAGTCACTGGTACCTGGGGGTTGCACAGCGGAGCAGTGGGACTGAGGCTGACCCTACCCTGGCCCAGGACTCAGGAAGGGAGGAAACTTCGGTTTCAACTCTCCTCCGAGACAAAAGACACTGGCAGTGCTTCCCTGTGGGGATTGGGCAGCCAAGACTTGCATCCAAATTCTGCCCCTGACCCTTGCAACCTGAATGACTGTGGGCCTAACAATGGTGAGTCTTAGCTTACTTACCCCTAAAGTGGGGAGCTATGAGGATTAAAGGTGATAGTGCATATATGGCACCTGGCGCAAACTCACCTGTGCTATGTGGGTCCCTATTACTCTTAATTTTGGTCCATCAGCAAAGATCACTTGAGCTTCTGCTCCTTAACGGTTTCACTGGGGCTGGCCAGCTCAATGTCTCTCATCTGGCTGGAGGACAGAACGATGGATAGATGCATGGGTAGATGAATGGATGGAAGGATGGACGGATGGATGGATGGATGGACAGACAAGTGGATGGATGGATGGACAAATGGATGGATGGATGATGAACAGATGGATGGATAGATGAATGGATGAGTGAATAAATCAATCCTCCAGGGACAGTGGCTGGTAGACACTATCTTCCTCTGCTTCCTAATCTCTGCATTCAAAAAAGGCATGTTGAATTGAATACACAATTATAGGGGCAAAAGTGAAGAAGATGTGGAGGCAGAGAAAGAACAGATGATGGCAGATGATGAGGAACAAAACTGAAAGGACTGTGATCCCCTCAGTTTTAGGTACCCTTTCCTCATCTTCAGTCTTGTTCACTTTCAGACCCTAGATACCAGTTTCCCATTTTATTTTCTTCTCTCCACAGGAACACTGACCCCAAGCCACTCTTCACCTGGACACAATGAGAGTGTCAGGTAGGGCCAGGCTCTGAGGCTTCTAAGCCTCAAGGTTGACTTCTGAAACTGGTTTTGGAAATCATTTTCTGCCAGCAGTGTCTGCCCATCCTGGACTCAGAGGTTACTTGACTTTATTTGTTCTCAACTGGTCAGGCCAGAATTCCAGGAGGAAACCAATACAGGGAGAGCTTGGAAGAGTATAAGAGGTGACTTCCTGCCTCAAGGCTGAAGGACTACAGAAACTTTGGCACCATGGCCCCACCTGGCTGGGATCATGGAGATTCACCCTATCTTGGAAACACTTCACTGTGGTTGACAATTACAGACAAGATATTTGCCTCAAGGAGGGCTATTCTAGAATCCTCAAACCACAGGGCTGGGCACAAGGAGAGGCCTTTGCCTTCTGGTCTACACCCTCATACTGTACCCTCTTTGTACAGGTAGGGAAACTGAGGCACCAAATAGGAAACTGACACAATTCATTTATATTTTCAAACACTAGGAGAAAGGTGAGAGCGAGTTTTATTTATTTATTTTTATTGAAGTATAGTTGATTTACAATGTTGTGTCAATTTCTGCTGTACAGCAACATGATTCAGTTATACATATATACATTCATTTTTATATTCTTTTCCATTATGGTTTATCACAGGATATTAGATATAGTTCCCTGAAGAGCATGAGTTGTTTTTTTTTTAAGATTTATTTATTTGGTTGCACTGGGTCTTAGTTGCGGCTTGCGGTCTCCTTAGTTGAGGCTCACTGGCTCCTTAGTTGCGGCATGCATGTGGGATCTAGTTCCCCGACCAGGGATCGAAGCAGGGCCCCCTGCATTGAGAGTGTGGAGTCATATCCACTGCACCACCAGGGAAGTCCCAAGCATGAGTTTTAGAGTCAGCTTACTTCCCCGGGTTCAGGTTCCCCCTGTCACTTATTAGCCTAGTGACCAGCTCTCCCAGCTGCAGTTTCCTCATCTGTACAATGGGGGTAATCAATAGCGTACAACACAGAGGGTTACTTCCAGGATGAACTGAAATAATGTGTGTAAATGCCGTTCTCCCAGCACCCGACACAAAATGAGTGCCGTATAATGTGAGCCGATGCCCTAGAAGACGAGGACTCCACAGACCTGACCCCACCCCATGGGATCCAGGGGGCCTTCTCCCCCACCGCAGTAGCTTGAGGCCAGCAAGAGGCCACAGCTGAATTCAGGGCTGAGGAGCAAGGGTGGTGCAGAGAGGGAGGTCACACGAGATCGGGCGTGTTTAGGGTGGGATGGCCATAGGTGGAGAGGGAGGTCAGGCAAGGAGCAAGGGAACTTGGCCTGATGGTTACATTTGACTCCCAAGGCTGTGGGACCACCAGAGTCCTTGAGGTGGGAGGTGTGGTGCAGCCTTCCTGGAAGAGTGAGGAAAGGGAGAGCGGCCGGGGGGCTCTGGTGGTCCATCATGTGTGTGGAGTTGCTCCTCAGTGATGCATGGGGGGATGGGGAGCAATATGGCTGTGAGGCAGGGGAGGCCGCATCGGCTAGGCTGCTGCGTGTTCCTACAGAGAGCACTGTGTGCTATTTGTGGTGGCTTTCAGGGAGAGTGGATGGCAAATACAGGAGACCAACACCACCCCCCAAGCCACGCTGGAGGCTGCCTAGTGGTGACAACTGTAACATCCTTCCCAACAAGCCATGGGCTCAGCAGCAAGGGCATCACCCTGTCTACTCTGTGACTGAGGAACTCCAGCTCAGAGGTGCTGAGCCCCTGCCCGAGGTCACACAGTGGCAGGTGGCCGCCCTGAGCCTTCCTGCCTCCCATGCCGGGGCTCACCTGCCTCCTGCTCTCCTGCCGCAGTTCTCAGGCCTCCCCTCAGCATGCTGATTCCCAGGCCTCACCCCAGAGATACTCTCTGGAGCGCTAAGTGGAACCCAGGAAGGTGCATTTCTAACCCTCCCTCCCAGCGGCCGTACTTTGGGGAACACTGCCACGTAACCTTGCAGCATGATCTCACTGTTTGGTCATCACATAGACTCACACTGGCCCCGCCATGCAGGCCGTGGACTGGTCCACAGTGTGGGCAGGGTCTGGACCTACAGGATGTGGTCTCACTGAAGGCATTTGGGAAGGACCCACATGTAGTCTTGCTGCCTGGCCTTGCAATGTGGTCTGGTGCTATGGTCTCATGGCAGCATCTCCTTGCTCTGCAGGTCTGCTTTACCTCCTGGCCCTCATTTTTGGCCTGGTCACCACATGGGTCTTCATCCGCAGCTATATCGACTTCAACATGAAAACCATCCTCCTGGGTGAGTGGAGCTCGCTACTGGGGCAAGGCCTATGGACCAGGGCTAGGGGCCAAGGATCTATTCCATCCCTGGGTGACCCAGGAGGTGGCCAGCCACGGCAAGGTGAGGACTGCCCTTGGGACCCAAGGCGTTCGGGGTGGGAGAAGAGGAACCCCCCAGGCTGTCAGGAAGGCTGGGAGCCTATGGGGGCCAGAGAAGTGTCCCAAGGCCCTGGCCAGAACATGTGCCTGCGTCAAGGGCCATTTTGGAAATGTGACCCAAGAAGGAAGGACAGAGGGAAGAAGAAAAGAAGGGAGGGAGAAAATTGCCCGGGCCTTGAGTGCCTTCCACCTGTACTTGCTGTTCCCTCAGCCTGGAACCCTCTTCGCTCAGACCTCCCTGTGGCCAGCCCCTTCTCAGCCTTCAAGCCTCTGCTCAAATGTTACCGCCTCAGAGAGGCCTTCCGTTACCACCCCAGCTATACTTGTACCTGCTTTCCTTAGTTTAGAGTCTTTCATGTCAGCCTATTCCCTTCAGAACATCATTATCATCCATCATTAGGTTGTTTATTTATTTGTTTACTTGGTTGTTGCCTATCCCCATCCCATAGAATGTGAGCTTCCTGAAGGCCAGAATTTTGCCTTGTGTACATCCATCTCTCTAGCACCTCAGAGCAGATGCTCAGGAAACATTTGATAAGTGAAAGAAAGAGGGATGGATTGGTGGATGGCTAGATGGATGATGGATGGATGGATGGATGATGGGTGGATAGGTGGATGATGGGTGGATGGATGGATGATGGGTGGATAGGTGGATGATGGGTGGATGGATGATGGATGGGTGATGGATGCTAGCTGCTCTACATGCATGGTCTCATTTAATCTGCACAAATGCCCTAGGGGGTGATTCATGGTATGTTTGTGGAGTGGACTCATGCATGACCTCATGTTGTGGTTTTATGTGTGGTCCGAGAAAAAGAGAAGCTCAGGGAAATAAAGAAACTTGCCCAGATGTCCCTTGTAGATGTCAGAACAGGAATGAGAACACAGGTCTCCCAGATCCAAATCCTTTCAAAGGAAGGAGAGAAAGGGAAGGAATTTCTACCTCTGGATTCATCCTCCTTAAAGAGCAAGAACCACCTCCATTGACATAATCAAACATAATAACCTCTAGTGGCCCAGACCAGCTCATGGCTTCACAGCAGTGAGAAGCCCATCACCCTGCCTTTAACACAAACTCCCCACAGTGGAATCTCAGAGGGCCCTCACCTCACGTGCTTCTTGTCGAGCATGGCCCGCACCCAGGTCAGGATGATTTCTATGGATACATATCTTAGGCCCTACTTTTACAGACTAGAGATTGACTTGGCTGTGCTGCTGGACTTGGAGGAGATGTGCCAGGTAAGCACAGGAGGCTCAGAGCAGGAGGGGAGCTCAGGAGTAAGCTCTAGAGAAGAGAGCCTCAGCTTGGGGCGGGAGAGGGGAGTAATTGAAAGGAGCCCCCAGGTGTTGTTTCCCTCTCAGAACTCAACCACCTGGGGTTTGACAAATCAACACTCCCCACAGTGATCATCAAGCAACTGTTCTGCGTTAGGTCCCAAAGACCCCAGAATGAGGAACACGTGGCCCCAGCTCCAGTCACGTGAGTTAGTTCACATGTCTGGCGTACATTGTCACATGCAGCTTGCCCTCCGTCTCCTATCGCTGACGACCCTTCAGCTCTACCGTCTCCCACCTCCTCTCCCTCCTCCAGTCAGTAACTCTTCTTGCCTGTTCACTCGATGCCAGCCCCTGTATGCCAGCTGTTGTACTGTACTACTGTACTTTTGAAGGTACTGTACTGTAAGACTAAAAATGTTTTCTTCATTTTTTGTGGGTTTTTTTAATGTATTATTTGAGTGAAAGTATTATAAACCTATTACAGTACAGTACTATATAGCCGATTGTGTTGGGTACCTGGGCTAACTTTGTTGGACGTACGAACAAATTGGACTTAGGAATGTGTTCTCGGAATGGAACTCATTCATATGTAGGGGACTTACTGTATAGAATATACAAAAATGGAAGTGCATTAACATGACCTGAGTCTTGCAAAATGCTTACAGTGGCAGGAAATGTAACCAGTGGGAAAAGCAGCCATCCAAAACCACTAGTGTGCTCAGGCACGGAAAGGGGAACCTTCATTTACTTCAAACATTCCTGACCTGGTTGCATGCACCCCACCTGATGATTTAATTTATTAATATTGAAGCACATATATTACTATAGCACAAAATTTTCTAATGTTTTTATTATTATCTTGATACAGAGTTGGTTTCCTTTTTAATCCAATCTATTTATTTTATGCATTTAATAACTTGCCGTCTGGTAGAGTAGGAAGTGCTGAGTGTCTCAAAAGAAGTGGGAATAAATTTACTCTAAGGGGAGTTCATAGGCTTTTCCAAATCACCAAAGGGGTCCATGGCACAGAAATCAGGTGATTAAGGAATTTCTGATTTACCTAATAAATTGGGCAGGGTTCTTTCAGACGGGAGTGACAAACCCAACTGTAAGCGGTTTAAACAAAATGGGACGTCTTTTGAGTCAGGTCATTGGGAAGCCCATGGCATCAGACTTTAGGTGTGGCTGGATCTAGGGGCCCCGACAAAGGCCCCCGAGTCTGTCTCTGTGTCCCTGGGCTCTGCTCCTTGCTATTTAACCTTATTCCACGGGCAGCTTTCTCTCCCAGGCAGGTATGGTGGCTACCAGCTCTCTGGATGTTCACCCTGCAGCTCAGCTGAAAGATGCTTCTCTCTCCCCCAGGGCCACATATCAACCCCTAGTAGGGCTCCGTCTCCAGACGAATGTAACGCTATAACTGGCCCAGCCTGGGACACGTGATACCCCTCGGGCCTTGAAGGCAAGGGCAGGGGGACAGCTTCTCAAGGACCAGACGGAAAGTGTGTCAGTGTGGGTGTCCCCCAAAAAGGAGCGCACCCCTGCTCCCCGCCGGCATTTCTGTGTCCCCTGGGGGCCCTGTCCTCTAGGACTTAGCACTCAGCTGGTGGGAGACAGGACGTAGAACCGCAGAAATAAGCGGGACACGGCACAACTAAGACGTGAAGACTGTTCAGATGTTCGGAGCTGCGGGAGTCGGGAAGGGATGCTCCGGGCCCGAAAAGTGACAGCCACACCATCCTGTCCTTCCCAGGGGCCAGGGCTCTCGGCGCCTCTCATTGGCTCTTCTCCACAGCCAGCGAGAGTGGGTGTGATGGCCCCCACTGCGCAGGCGAGGAGGCCGAGCCCCAGAGGAGAAAACTCACACGTGGTCACACACGGTCAGGCTCCAAGTCCAGTGGGCCTCACAATAGAGGTCTGCTTCTTTTTAACCATGAGAGAGTCCTCTGTGTGCGTGTGTGTGTGTGCGCGTGCATGCACATGTGTGTCTATGCATGTGTGTCAGTGTATATGCATACGTCTGTGTGCGTGTGTGCACGCTTTGTGTGTATGTGCGTGTGTGTGTGTGTTTGTGCGTGAGAGAGAGTAGTGGTGACAGTGGCAAATTAGGGAGGACTTCCAGACCAGATGGGACTTTCACCTCATTTCAACCCCTGCCACGGGACAGGGACTGCACCTGGCCAGGCCAACACCTCTCTCAATTCCCTTCTTCCCACTCCCCAGCCCCCAGCCTCCACCCTGTGCAGGGGCCCAACGCACTTTCTAACCAGATTCTGTCTTCTCTCCAACAGGTTCAGTCTACAAGGAGAACCGTGAGTGTTGATTCAGCCCTGTTTCCCTTAGGGTGAGGAGTCTCTAGTCCCAGCCCTGAAGGTTCTAGAAAAACCTTGGTTCCCAGAGTCTGCCCGGCTCACTCTTTCCATGGCCTGATGGTGCCTTCCAAAGCCCCCAGCCCTGTGGCCCCTTCTCAGCCATTCGGACTCATAGGGCTGGGCTCAACTGCCTCCCTTCCCCAGCACCCCCAGCCTGCAGTCTGGACTGCATCCACCCTGCCCCCCTCTCATCCCCTGACCCAGCTGGGAGCCCCAAGGATGCGGGCTGTGCTTATTATCATCATTTCAGTGACCCCAGAATTGGCTTATGTTTCCTGCTCCAAAGTACCAAGGCCATGTTGAGCACCGCAGGGGCCCCCAGAGGCAAACAGAAGGGGGTGCTGATAGTCTAAGGGGGCAGAGGGCCATATGTGCCAAGAGAGGTGGGGCAACATGCTGTGGGCTCCAGGGGGGCCGCCTGCTTCCAATGGGAAGGGGTCAGGGAAGGCTTCAGGGAGGAGGCGGCTATTTAGCTGTGCCTTGTGGAGGAGAGACTGGCCTGTGCAAAGGCCTAGGGGCAGGAATGCTGGGGCTCCAGTGGAGAACTTGGCTGCTGAGTCAGGGACGCAAGTGTGGGGAGTAGAGAGAGCACTGGGAGGGCAGGAGTGCTGAGACGTCTGAACAGTGCAGAGAAGTGCAGAGAAGGTGGAAGGGAGGGACAATTATGGTGATGATAACAGTAACAGTGATTGGGGGCCTACTGTGTGCCAGACACTGTATTCAGAACTTTACAGGCATCTCATGCAATCCTCACCACAGCCCTATGTGGATGCTATAAGTATCCCCATTTTGTAGATGAGGAAACTGAGGCTCAGAGAGGTGAAATCTCTTGGCCAAGGCAATGCAGCTGTAAGCGGCGGGGAGGGAGTCAACCTCCCCATCTAATCCAGAGCCCACCCTCTCAACACCTCCTTACAAGAGACAGCACCTCCGAGTCCCCCTTTCCACACCAACATGGTGGTGACTGAAGGGGGATGCAGGGAGTGGGACTTTCCCTGACTGAAAAGGGCATGGAGGGGACTTCCCTGGTGGTCCAGTGGTTAAGACTCCATGTTCTCGATGCAGGGGACGCGGGTTCAATCCCTGGTCAGGGAACTAGATCCCACATGCCACAACTAAAAAAGATCCCACGTGCGCCCAAATAAATATTAAAAAAGAAAAGAAAAGGGCATGGGAGCCCCTGTGCACTGTGGAATTACAGAGAGCAAAGACTATGCACCAACACAAACCATTCACGCCACACCCTGAACCCTGTCTCACTGAAGCCTCCTGAGTCACACTGTGAAGTAGACACTGTCACACATCATCTTGATGCTGAACAAACACTCAGACGTCACCTGCTGGGGGGAAGGCAAATCCAAGCAAACGTGCTGCCTCTCACCTTCACCGGTTCCCACAGTAGACATCACCAATCAATCCCAGCACTCTTTGCCTCCAAGCCCACAGGTAGCCTCAAGGCTTTATCATTAAGCCTTTAATAGTAGATCCGTTAACATTGAAGAGGAAACCTGTTTGACAACCCTGATCTAAACCAACTCCCTCATTTTACAGTTGGCACTTTTAAGTGAAAGGGAGAGATTTCTGGCAAGTCACACAGCAGATTACTGAAGTCGGCCCGAGTTCCCTGACTGCAACTCCCCTCCAGTGCTCAGTTCCATGCCCTGAGCAATAGCCTCTTGGGTTCCCAGAGGGGTTGGGCAGCTTAGGAAACCCCTGAAACCCAAACCCACAATGCAAATCCCCTGCCTCCCAGTGACTGAGACCCCTGGGCCTCCTCCCCCTCATCCAGTAGCTTGACCGTGAAGGCCGGATGGTCAGAAAATCAATTTGGGAAAAGCTTGCTAAGCCGGCCTGTTGACATGGGGTTTATCCGACTCTGCTGCTGTTGATTAGGCTCTGGGCAAACTCCAGGGTGGTCCCCGAAGCCTGGCCCAGCCCCTCTGGCAAGGAGAAAACCTCTGGATTCGAAAGTAAACTGGGCTCTCTGGGGGGGCGGAGGTGGAACCCCAAGGCTCATAGGAGAAGAGGACCCCTCCCAGCCTCACCCTCAACTAGCCACTCTCGGGGGGGTTCTGTCCAGAGGGAGGGGTAGTGGCGTCGGGTCCACATCTCCAGCCATCCCTCTCCTGAGCCACTCGGGGGTGATTCCACTCCCGGCCCTCACTCTCTGGTGATAGTGTCCCAGTTGGAGCTCTGGTTACACCCACCAGGCCTGTATGCTGGCACTTGGGGTGGGGAACGAGAGCCTAGGATGGGCTTTCTGCTCAGATCATCAGGGCCGCCCACTCCACCAGGGGAGCCCTGGTGCAGGCTGCATTCGCTCCTAAGAAGGGGTACCATCACCCACTCCGAGGCACCTCAGGCTTGCCGAGCTTGGCACTAGTGGGCTGTGTCCCCCCAGAGGGACGCTTTTTCCTGATTCCCATTAAGGCTCCCTCTAGGCCCTGGAGACCCTAATCACCTTCCCAGCTTGGGTTCAGACCCGCCCAAATGCTCTAGGTGTTCATTCAGTGAAGATTTATCAAGTGCCTCCTATATGGCAGGCACAGGAGTTATGGGGATGATTTAACAAGACAGTAAAGATAAAGGGCTTGCCACAGCGCCTAGCAGGCAGCGAGGCCCTGGCGTGTGCCAGCGTCTATTGGGAAGCCTGTGGGTTTGCTCCAAGCACTCTGGCACGGCTCAGCCAGACGCCTGGCGTGGGGCTGAAGGAGAGAAAGGCTGCCTGATCACGGCTCTCCCTTTGCAGGTGAACTTTCTCTAATTCCCTGTTTACCCAGTCCTCCCTCCTGGCACCTTCTGAACTGTCAGGTGGTGTTAAAACAACATGCATGAATATAAGTTAGAAACTGCCAGGCTGAAAGTGCAGGTGACATCTCAGCGGCTGTGTTTGGGGGCGCATCTGCCTCTCCCGCCTTTCACAGGCCTCCAGAGTTTGCCCTGGGAGGGCCGTGTGGAGAGGACGCAGGTCTTAATAGCAGCCACAATAATCAGAGGTCCCACATACTGAGTCCTCAGTGGGTTCCAGGGACCATGCTTAGCCCCGGGAGGGAAATTCCAGAACCACCTGCCTGGTCCCTTTGAATCTCAGGGTCTGGCCCAAAGTAAGTGCTCCGGAAATGAGTGATAAGTAGAATAGCCAATAAGCCCTGAGCATTAACCTGAGTTCATTAATCCCGCACAAGAACCCAGTGGAGAAGTACCATCATTAGCCCATTTCACAGATGAAGGAGCAGATTTGCAAGGAGGTTGAAGACTTGCTCAAGGGAACCTGGCTGGTGAGAAGCGCTCCCACCCACCATGCCGGGCCCCCAGGAGCTTGTCAACAGGGGCCTCTGTGAGCTCAAAAGGCTGCCATGTCTCAAGAGAAAGTTCTCAAGAGAATCTCTTAATCACGGTGACTCGGGTCATTAACCACCACTCACCGTTCTGCACACAGTTACTGAAGGCCTATGGGCAACAAGGAGCTGTGCCAGGGCTGGGGCTGTGATGGGAAACCCAGAAACGAACGCTGGGTGGTCAGACACGCAGCGTCCCGTGTCTTTGATGGGGTTGTTGGAAGCACTGTGGGAGCACAGAAAGGGGCAAATCCGCAGACCTAGGTGGTCAGGGAAGGCATCTCTGGGAGGAGGCCCCCTGTCCCCGCCCCTCTCCTCCTCCTGGGCCCCTTCCTTAGCAGCCGCCACCAAAACTATTCTGTTCCCTCCCCAGCTTCACACTTGGTGAAGACCAAGTGTGGCCTCAGCAAATCCTGCCCAGACAACTTCTTTGCGTTTAAAATCAGCAGCGGGGCCGCCAACGTTGTGGGCCCCTCCATGTGCTTTGAAGGCCAAACGTAAGTTTCTGGCATTTCTTTTCTTTTCTTTCATTAATTCACTCATTAGCAAGTTCAGAGGCCTCAAGGGCAGGCCCTAGAGACCAGACCACACCTTCGACATGCTTCCTTTTACTCTGGGTGGGTGGGTCACACATGATAATAATCCTAACATCTTGCAAATCTGCCAGCACCTTGCTAGACGCCTTACAGCATCGTCTCCCTCAATCCCCCAGCATTCCTGGAGGTGGGGTGATAATCCTCCCCTTTGTAAGAATGAGGAAACTGAGGCTCAGACAGTGTTACCCAGCTAACCCTTGGTAGAGCCAGGATTTGAACTCAGGTCTGTCTGATAGCCAAGCTGCTGGGCTTCCTATGACGGGGGATGCCTAAGGGGAGTGTTCAAGATCAAGGTCCAGGCATCAAAGCCCAGATGCAGCAGGTGCCAGGGCTTCTACCCAGGTGCAGGAGAAAGCCTTTATACCAGGCTTTCTACGTAGTAAAGTCCCTGGGACAGCAAGTTCATCCTACAAAAGAAGCCAGAGACAGGTGTTTTAGTATGGATTCTGAACCTAGATCCAAATCATTTAGGCAAAACAAGGAAACCTACTGGTTCACGTACCCAAAAGGCCAGAGGCAGTGGGCTCCAGCACCAGCTGAATCCAGGGGTTCAAACCAAGTCATCAGGGCTCCCTCTCACACTACCTTCAGCTCTGCTTTCCTCTGTCATTAGATTCGGTTTTCTCTACTGAAAATGGACTTCTTCATGTGGTGAAGGAGGGAGGCCACCAGCTGGGTTGACATAATAGCCCTGTCTAGCACCCCACTGGGAAGAGCTTTCCCATCTGAATTAACCCTGCAAAAGTCCCGGGGCTGGGGCTCATTGGCTGGCCTGGGTCACATGACCACACTGGCCCAATCACTGTGACTAGGGGCACAGGCTACTGGCTTGTCCAGGCCTGGGAGAGAGATCAGTGCTGAGAACCTCCTGGCCTGAGACGGAGAAGTACACTTTTCCCAGGGATACCAGAGGACGGGGTATGGATGCTGGGCCGCAGGAACACAGCTGGGCTCCACTTGGGGATCCCAGACATGGCAGGACGGGAACAACTTTCCGGGCTCTGCCTTCCGCCTAGCCTGGGGACATGGGCTGACCCTGCCTCCAGCACCTCTTAGCCCCAGGCAGGGACCCTCCTTCTTCCCTGGGCAGACTTTTCTGGTCCAAACGTGCCAATAGAGACTCCTCCGAGAATCCAGCCCACCGCTCATTTCCAGGAGAAAACAGATGGCCCAAATAATTCCGTGTGTTTCCTGATGCTTTGGCATCATACCATGTGGGCCCTCGCAGAGTTCCAGAGTGTTCACTCCACACTCGGGACCAACTGTTGTATTTTGTTTTTCTTCTTTCTCTTCAGGATCATGAGTCCTGTGAAAAACAACGTGGGCAGAGGCCTGAACATCGCCCTGGTGAACGGTGAGTTGCCGATCCACCACCACCCCCGCCGGCCCCCACCACGCTCTGAAGCCTGGCTGGCCTGTGGAAACAGGTCTAAAAGAGCTGGTCTGCCCTGCAGTCATGGCCAGGTCCCTGCCAGGTGCACCTATCTCAGGAGGATACGCTGCTCCTATGAAATGTGACCCCGTCTGGGCTTAAACCAACACACATGAAACCATAGGGGACAATGTGAGATTACAAGCTGAGTGCATGCCTTCATTCACTCACTCGGCAAAGAGCAACAGTAGCTACTGTGGGCCAGGCCCCGTATGGAGTTCTGGGGGTCACCTGTGAACTAGAAGGACAGACCCTGGCTTGATAAGCCCCTGTGGGCGCCCATGAAGTTCACAAAAAAATCAGAAGGTGGTGAGCACATGTGAAGGAAAAGGAAACACAGCTCTGGGATCGGGACACAGAGCTGGCAGCGGAGGTAGTCGGGGGAGGAGGCTTCCAGAGGGAGGTGATGGCCAGCTGAGGCCTGAGGGATGGTAGGGGTTGACCAGGAGAAAAGAGGGAGGCTCCTTCCAGGCAGCGGCAACACTGTGCAGGGCGCAGGGAAGGGAAGAAGGAGGAGAGGGGCTTGGGGGTCCACACAGGCTCGCTCTGGCTATAACACAGAAGCAGGGTGGTGAGAGGTGAGGCTGGGGGACCAGCAGGGCCAGAGGATGAGGGGCTAAGTGTCCTGCTAAGAAGTGTGGACCTGAAGCAGAGCAAAATAGAGAGCCTTGGAAAGGCTTTGAGCAGGGCCTGAGGGCCCAGCCCTGCCTTCCTGAAACCTCCTTCTAGCTTGGAATAGGGAGACTAGAGGCAGGGAGACCCAGGGAGGCCACAGTCTCAGTAACCCTGCATCTCCAGCAGGTGATGAACAGGAAGCCAACTGCAGGCCAAGCCAGGAACAGAGACATGTTTCAGGAGGGGGTAGGTTACAGGGGCCGAGAAGGACCAGGTGGTGTGGCCCCAGCCGAGCCCCTCCTGTCTGCCTTCAGCTCTTACATGATCTGGGGAACAGGGGCTACTTGCCTGGATCTAAGAGCTATTCCTGGGACAAAGGTCAGGGCAGATGGAAAAAGGGCACAATGGACACTCAGGAGAAAAAGCGTTCAAGCTTGTGTGCAGTGTGACCACACGACCACACTTAGGAAGTGACAGGGTAGGATTGGAACCCTGGCCCTTTGCTCCTAGAGGACCCATTTCCCGTCCGCCAAGAAAGCCTGCTGCGTCAGGGGAGAGGTCAAAGCCTGGAACAAAGGAGGAGCGTTGCCAGACAGGGGTCAGAGGACAGCCCTGGCCAACTTCCTGGGAGTCCAGGAAGGGTGTGGGCCAGGAGGGGCAGGAAGCTGAGGGGGGCCGCTCCTCCTCCAGAGTCTAGAGAAGGAGAGGGAGGCCTGATTCCCCCTGCTGCTGGCCCCTTCCAGACGGTCTCAGAGCACCCCCGGCACGCCAGGCCCCAGGAGACTGTAGCAGCCTCACTTACATCAACTGTCCCACCCAGTCTCCACTCACCCCACAGTGGGGAGGGCAGGGAAGGGCTCCAGCTGCAGCCAACCTGGCTGAAACCTGCTGGGCTTCTCTTCCCCCAAATGGACCACCGTGAGAGAAAACGCCTGAATATTCTCCCAGGAGATGGTCTCAGACGGAGGCCTCCTTTCCCATCGCTCACAAAGCCCAAAGATAAAAACAACCACTGATAACACTGAGAGCTAACATTTATCGAGCACTTACTGTGTGCTAGCTATTTCACTGATCCTCATCACGATGCTAGAAGGCAGCTATGCTCAGTTTCCCTGTTCTCCAGGTAAAAAATGGGGGCTCAGAGAGGCTGGGCAACTTGCCCAGGATACACAGCCAATAGAATCATCTAGATTTGAACCTGGCTCCGGCTGACTCCAGGTCTTAATCACTCAGCGAAACTACCCTCTAGACTAGAAATGTGTCCAAGCACATGCGCAGTGCCTACTGCATGCCAGCTGTGGAAAGTCTAACAAATCACTCTCAGGGCCTCAGGGTCCTCATCTACATAACGAGCCAGAACACAAAAGGATTGCTACTTCTCAGCCTTTTAGATGGCAGGGATTCCTTTGAGAAACTGTTCAAACTACACCTCCTCCGCCCCCCCCACCCCTCCACCCCTCGGTTCCAGAAAAATCCGCAAATGCACAGGATCACAAAAGTGGTTTCACCGGCTTCATAGATTCCTTCCCAGGAGCCCCAGGTGAAGTGTCTGGAGGGGCTTGGACACTAGTGGCTCCAAGAATTCAGGGGGGACTGCAATGAGAGCCTGCTCCCACCTGGCAGGAGAGCTGCCACTACCCAGGCCCCGGTCGCCACCCTCTTATCAAATCTACCAACTGAATTAGGGGGAGGGGGCAGTGAAGGTGAAACTAGAGCTGCCATCCCCTCTGCAACACCCCCATCCAGTGGCCAAAGGTAAGAATTGCAATTTTCCTCCAGAACACCTGATTCCCTGTAGGATTTGTACGCTTTGCAAAGCCCACCAAGGCAATCCAGATTACTGGACTCAGGACACTGAGTACACTTCAGCCCACTGAAAATCCCTTTGCCTTCAAGAGTTGGATCACTCAAATTGCAGAGTTCCTATTTAGGTGAGAATAGTAATGATGGTTGTAGTTTTTTTAGTTACTGTTTTACAGGTAAGATTTATCTCACATGCATATATTTTAAATACATCTCATTTAGTTCCCACAGCCCATGGTACAGATGCAAAAATTGAGGTCAAATGCTAAGTCGTGCATTAGGAAGTGGCAGGGCAGAACACAAACCCAGACTGGTTGGATTCCATTCAGTTCCAGAGACCCTGCACCGTTATGTGCTAGTACCTCTCAGATCAGCCCAGTGGTTACTGAGCACCTAATTTAGTCCTGCATGCTTTCTACAGGACCTCGTTTTGTTCCACTATTATTCTATTCTATTTTTAGACCTTAGACTACAGAGTAGCCACTCTCCACAAAATGAAAGACAGAATGACGTGCTACGGCAAATAACAGTTCTGCTCTCTTATCCCTTAGGAACCACGGGAAAGGTGATGACACAGAAATATTTCGACATGTACTCTGGAGGTAGGCACCACTGTTGGCACTGAAGTCGAGGGCGGGCTGAGCTCCTTCCTGTGGCAAGAGGCTACCTGGGTGCCAGGGAGTTTGGCTCTTGTTTCCAGGGACCCAATCAGAAAGCGGCACAGTGGGGAGGGCCGTCCTGCTGCCTTTGAAACTCCTTTCTACTGTCTTACTGGGTGCTCCCTGATGCAGATCCGGAGGCAAGGATTCAAGTGCAGTGTTTATTTGGGAGGAGGTGGTCTCAGGGAATGTCAGTAGGGAGTGGGGGAGTGAGCTGGGGAAAGGAAGGCAGCCAGCGCAGAGAGTTATGGAGCCAAGGATCGCTGTGGGGAGCCAGTGTAGAACATGTGCCCCTGAGACACCCCGAGGGGCAAGGGAGCCGGGGTGCTCCTACCCCTATTCCTTGGCACTTCCCACGCTTCTGGCCTGCCCCAGGGTACAAAGGAGGATGTGGAGGCCGGAGAAGACCTTCAGGCAAAGAAATGCTTTTGCTGGCAGTGGGAGGCCAGACACGTGTGCACTGAAATGCTGAGGACGAGGGAATGTGGCCCAGTTTGCTCTGCTAGGTAGAAGGTATTTTTTTAAAGCCGCAGGGTCGCTATCGAGCCCCAGGACAGGACAAGGCCTCCCGAGGCCCAGAAAGGACAGCTCTGAGGCTCCAAGCTCTCTGCATCTTTCTGCAGATGTCTTGTCTTCTCTCTACCTAGACATGCTTTCTGAGCTGCTCTGTACCCATGGACACCCCTTACTCAGGAAGTCACCTTCTCCTTGTCCTTAGCACAGCCCAGCAACAGGGCACCAACTCACCTGGGCTGGAGGCCCGGATACCTAAGTCCCCACCAGCAGCTTGCTCCCCGACAGGCCGCCCGGCAAAGCTGTGGGTGGAGGCGGGACTCTCACGCAGGCTTGAGACATCTTCCAAAGTGTGGTGGAATCAGTCCCGGGCCCAATATGCCACTTGCTGCCCAGCCAGCAACCCAGCCCCACCACCAACACAGGAGCCTCAGCAGGAGTGAAAAAGGAGCAGGGTGGCCCCTTGCAAGCAGCAGAGGTCTGGGCCCTGCAAGGACTGGCTTCCGCCAGGATAGATGAACTGAGCTCAGCCTCCTTCTCGGTGCCCGGCTCGACTCAGTGTCCCTCTGTGTCCCCGCAATCACAGGGCCAGCTCTGGGCTCGGGCATCAAGGGCGCTGAGCGTGAGACCCCTCACCCCAGAAGCTCCTCGCAGAATGGAAGGGCCCTGCTGCTGCCAATCAGCTGTTTTCTTCTATCCTCAATCTCCCACCTTTGCCTCCTTCTCCAGGGAAAACCTACCTCACTGCACCCACCTAAATATGTGAGCCCAGAAGGGGAGAAATCACCAAGCAGCAGAGAGCAGGAAGCCCTCTTGGCTTTACAGACAAAGGAGGGGCTGAAATGTGGGAAATGGAAGTCTGCTGCCCAGAAGTCACAGCAGGGGAAGGTGTTCAGAAGGTGACCTGTGACAGCATCCTTAGAGACAGGAGCCGGGACTGTGTCTTGGGCTCAGGGCTTTCCATGATGGCTGTCTTCCAGCCGAGTCCCACCTCACAGATAGAGTCTGCGGGGCCAGAGGACGTGCCCACCTGGAGCCTGCATCGGGGCCCATGCAGACCTCTTCCAGGTGTGCCCCCCATGCTACAGACACACCCATAGGACTGAGGGGTGGCCAGGGGACGGCTGCTGCTGGAGGAGAGGGTGGCAATGACAGAGCTTGGACAGGCAGGGTGGGTGTCCACATGCAGGCATGCAAAGCCCCTCCTGGTACAGGACAGAGCTGGAGACGGGAGAGGAGAGAGCGGGACAGGCCATGGGTCGAGGGCAGGGACCTTCATTTGTTCTCTGTCCAGGGTGGCCTGGGACCAGGTTATGGAAAAGGTCATCTCTGGAGTCAGAGATTTCAGGTTGGGTGACCTGAGGCAGGTGACATCTCTTGAACCTCGCTTTTGTCATCTATAAAATAGAGGTAGCCATAGACCTCCACTTCATAAGCTGGACGTGAGAATTAAATGATAACCTGCAATAATCAAGGGGAGGGACCCAGCCTGGCTGGGGGAGGAGCCCAGGAAAGCTTCATCTCCCTTTCCTCTTCCCTCTCTCCATCCATGTGATTTGGAAGCAAGGAGGTCATCTGTCAAAATGAAAAGGGAAAAAAATAAAAAGATAAACCAAGTTTTATAATGCCTTATAAACTTGGATGTAACCATGGCTGATGGGGAACAAGAAACAGAAGCCTTTTGAGAACAAGTCGCCCCTTCCCACAGAAGACAAAAAAAAAGAAGATGGCTTTTCGAAGTGAGAAGATAGTTATCAGAAGGCACACTTCATTTTTTCCAAACATCCACTGTCCATTCCAGACAAGAGCCAGCTCTTGATATCTGCTGACGGCTCAAACAAATTAATGGTACTTTCAGAGCTCCCACTTTTTGTCTCAAGAGTTCAAGGGCTGCTGTGGTCATTGACTGGAGGCCTCCGTGTTACAGAGCAAATTGGTGGCTAGCCTTGCTTGAGGGACTCGCTTTTTCCTCTGAATTCAAGGGATACCCAGAGAATAGTAAGAATCAGGGCAGCTACATGGGCACGCAGGCTGTGAGCAGGAAAGTCACACAGGGCCCCTTGCTTAGAAGAAACTTGATTTGATGGTCTGCCTTCACCATCTTGAAATTATTAATAATTTTTCAACAAAAGGCCCACATTTTCATTTTGCACTGGGCCCTGAAAATTATGTAGCCAATCCTGCTAATAATTGTAATTCCGTTATAACGCACTTACTGCAAGCCCAGAGTCATCGTCACATTTGAGCTTTACAGAAATGCTCTGAGCAGGGCTATTAATTATTCTCCTTTGACAGATGTAGCCCCTGCTTTGCCCACCAGGCCAATCTTGCCCATACTTCCTCCACTGTTCAGGAGCCCTCTGTATAAGTTATGCCTTATCCAGAGTACTATTTGCACTGTTCGTGTGTTCCTTTAAATCAGCTCATTCACTTTTTTTTAACCTAAATAAATATATCTTAAAAGGAAATTATATCACTGCCCTAAGTAGAAAGCCATTATCTTTTTTTATGCATGGAAGGTGACCATAAAAATGAGCACAACAGAAGAAAAATCAGCGTCGCTGAGGCAAGCTGCACGCTGATGCCTCCCCAGGTGCTGTCCCCAGACCTGCTCTGTGTTCAATCCAGAGATCTCTCAAGTGCAGGCAGGCATTAGAGATGCGAATGGAGCCTTGCTCCTTGACATAAGCTGGAGAGTTGTGGAAGCCCCATGTTCTCTCTCAGTGGCCCGAGTTGCCCAGCGGGTGTACCCTCTAAAGTCAGCACAGACAGGCTGGGTGCATCTTAAACAGTGTAGAAGGGGCAGCGGAGCTCCTGAGAGGTGACTGTGCTCGGTCCCCTGGGTGGGGTAGACCTCCAGGGGCCCTTACACCATGGTTCTTACCCCAGCTGCAGAGCAAAATCACCTGGGAAACTTTCAAATTCCAGAACCCACCCCAGACCAGTGAATGAGGATGCCCTCACCCTGTGCAGATGGAGCTCAGTGTCAGGCTGCCCGGGCATTCCTGGATCGTTAGGGCCATAGGAGAGGATGAGAATGACCAGCCGTCTTTCTCCTAAATGACCAGCACGTCATTTTTCCTTCCTCCCACAGATGCTAACCTCCTGGTGAAATTCCTTAAAGAAATTCCAGAGGGCATGCTGGTGCTGGTGGCCTCCTACGATGACCCGGGGACCAAGTAAGTGGGAACCTCGGCCTGCCAGGCCATGGGGAGAAGCGAATCAAACACCTCCAAACTGCAAGTCCTTTTCTTACTGTCCTGCTGGCTCCAGCTTCTGACACCTTCTCCTAAGGAACCAAGCAGACAAGCACACAAAGAGATGCTCTGGAGGGTTCATCACAGCCGTGGTCACAAGAGTGAAAAACCGGACACACTCTCCCTGTGCAGTGATAGCGAACTGGTGACAGAAATCATGACATATGACGATATAGGACATATTATTATATATACATAAAAGAGGATATACTGCATCAAAAATGATGATGTAGAAAATATTTAAGGACATGGAAGAATGTTCACCCTTTAGTATTAAGTTAAAAAAAAAAGCAGTTTACAAAAGAATTGATACAATCCCACAGTGCACAAGGGAAAAAAGACATGAAGGAAATATACTAAAATTTTACAATGATTATGTCAAGGGGGATGAAACTAAGTAATTTTTAGTTACTTTGTAAAGTTCCATATTTTCCAAGTGAACATGTATTATATTTGCAAAAAGAAGCAAAACCGTTGTAACTCTTCGCCAGCCCCTCGGATTGGCTTTCGGAGAAGCATCCTGGCCACTCCGCCCTGTTTCTCCTGAGCTCGGGAGAGGCTGCTGCCCTCGCTGGAGGAGGGGTGGAGGGTGAGCCAAGGGCCTGAGACGCTCCCCCTTCTCCTATCCCGAGCTCACCGTCCTCTCTGGTCCCCTGCAGGATGAACGATGAAATCAGGAAGCTCTTCTCCAACTTGGGCAGCACCTACGCAAAGCAGCTGGGCTTCCGGGACAGCTGGGTCTTCTTAGGGGCCAGAGACCTCAGCAGTAAAAGCCCCTTTGAGGAGGTGAGTCCTGGCAGCCTCCCTGTCCCAGTGAAGAAGGGGATGGGATTTGCGGGGGACAATGCCAGGAATGGACAGACAAGGGCTGGGGTGGCTTGGAAAGGACACATGGGGCAATGTGAGGAGGGCTACCTGGTGGTCGTCCACCTCGGAGATCAGGGCGGCCTGATTGGGTAATCCCCCAGCAGGAAGCAGCCTTGACCAAGTGGGTCATATATAGATACATAGATACATAGGTAAGTACCAAAAAGGAGAAGGAAAAGGAGAAAAAAAAAAAAAAAAAAAAGGATGAAAGGAAATCAAGGCATGGAGGAAAGGGAAAGGAATGTAGAGGTGAAGCTCGCATGATGAGGCGGGGGAGAGTCCAGAGCAGGGAGTGGGACGCCCAGCTTCTGGTCCCCGCTGCGATCCCCTCCTCCCCCCCGCCTCAGTCTCCCCACCTGTAAAGGGGCAGGTTTGTGCCAGGGGAGCCCCAAGTTCCCTTCTAAGTTCCCTTGGAGAGGGTGAACTTGCACCAAGAAGGGGACACAGGAGGGCCCCCCTGAGTATGCAGAGGGAGGGGTCTGCATGATCTGGGCTACAGTCACTACCCGGGGGTGGCCCGAGCAGAGTGCACCTGAGAGGCATCCAGAGGTGGGGTTTGAGGAGCACTCACAGGAGGAAGGGGGAGTCAATGACGGTTGGGGACCCCAAGGAAATGCTGCACCTTCTCCCCCACACCCCTCGCAGGACAATCGCCATCTGTGCATCCCCAGCTCAGAGCAATTCCAAAACCTGGGAGAACTGGCCAGGCTTCCCCAGCGTGAAGTTGGCCAGTCTCTGGTGGTGAGAACGTTCAACTCTGCCCAGATCCAAGACGAGAAGCTAAGGGTCAATGATTCAGACATATATAGGACCAGTGAGGAAAGGGAACTCTGTCCTGGAGGCAATGGGGAGCCATGGTAGGCTTAAGAGGGAGAGTGACCAGATCAGATTGATAACAAGAAAGACTAGTATTCACCAAGTGCTTGCTCTGTGCAGGCACAGCTGAGCAAGTGACCTGCAGGATCTTATTTAACCCACAACGGGGTAGGTACAATGAGCATCCATCCCATCTCACAGACAAGGATCCAGAGCCTTGGAGAAGTTTTAACCAGCTTGCTCAGTAATAGGGATGCATTTCTCATCCAGGTCTGCAGCTTCCCCAAGGATTTCCTGTCCTCATACTTTTAGAATGGCCTCCCTGCCTGTGCATGGAGAGCACTGTGAAAGGGGCTCAAGTCAGGAGGCAGGGAGGAAGCCAATGCCATAATCAGACCAGAGACCCAGCAGCCTGGAGGGGGAGGGGCTGTGGGAGGCAGAAAAGGGACAGTCAAGAAGCCTCGTGCTGAGCTCCAGGGAAGTGGGGGTGAGGCTAGAGTGGGCCGCAAGGGGTTTTGCCTTGTCTGGAAAATGCTGAGCTGGTTTGTATGTGTGTGTTTCCAAGAGAATATATTCAGGTAATTAGAAGTTACTTTTAAAAAGTAAGGAACAGGGCTTCCCTGGTAGCACACTGGTTGAGAATCTGCCTGCCAGTGCAGGGGACACGGGTTCTAACCCTGGTCCGGGAAGATCCCACATGCCTCAGAGCAACTAAGCCCGCAAGCCACAACTACTGAGCCTGTGCTCTAGAGCCCACGAGCCACAGTTACTGAGCCCACATGCCGCAATTACTGAAGCCCGCGTGCCTAGAGCCCATGCTCTGCAACAAGAGAAGCCACTGCAATGAGAAGCCCGCGCACCGCAACGAAGAGTAGCCCCCGCTCACCACAACTAGAGAAAGCCCACATGCAACAATGAAGACCCAACGCAGCCAAAAATAAATAAAATTTTTTTTAAAAAAGTAAGGAATAGGCTTCCCTGGTGGCGCAGTGGTTGAGAATCCGCCTGCCGATGCAGGGAACACGGGTTCGTGCCCCGGTCTGGGAAGATCCCACATGCCGCGGAGCGGCTGGGCCCGTGAGCCACGGCCGCTGAGCTTGCGCGTCCGGAGCCTGTGCTCCGCAACGGGAGAGGTCACAACAGTGAGAGGCCCGCGTACCGCACAAAAAAAAAAAAAAAAAAAAAAAAAAGTAAGGAATAGTGCAAAGTAGCTTGTGCTAAAGGAGAAAAGGAGAGGACCCTCTGTTTATACCCTCTGGGTGAAGGACACAGGGGTCAGGGGCCTGGGGCTCCAGAATGTCCCGTTGGAAGGTGTCAGGGGCAGGAATCTCTAGGAAGAGGCAGGGCGGGCGCTGTTCTTCCTTAAAGCGCAGCTTCCAGACCCAACAAAACTGGGCCAATTACAGCAGAGAGGAAGCATGTAAGTAGAGGAGAGTCAGCACCACCTTCTGCCTGACGTCTATGATCAGCTGACTGCAGCCCATCACCCAAAAATGAACCAAAGACCCCGACGTGATTAAAACCATTCTGTCTTTTGTTCTCCCACATGGGAAACAGGGTTTCAGACAAGCAGCATCTAGAATTTATTTTTCCTTCCTAAGGGTTAGCCACAATTATCCCACCTGTAGATTTTATCATTTACATTCTTTTTTCCATAAATTAAGCCTGAGCATTTTAAACACAACCTTAACTGATTTTATTCTCTTTATACATTTATTATTAATATTAATTAATATTACACAGTGGTTCCATGACTTACCCACTGGGTAGCCTTAGGCAGTTACTTTGGTTCTCTGTGCCTCAGTTTCCCCATCTGTAAAGTGAGATGATAACAGCGAGCACTTCTTAGGGCTACTGTGAGGATTAATTACAGAAGGTGCTTTGTGCCTGGCATAGAGCAAGCATTCATGAATTGCTAGAATGCTTCCTTTTTTTATTGAAGTACAGTTGATTTACAATGTCGTGTTAACTTCTGCTGTACAGCAAAGTGATTCAGTTATACATATACATTCTATACATTCTTTTTTTAATATTCTTTACCATTATGGTTTATCACAGAATATTGAATATAGTTCCCTGTGCTACACAGTAGGACCTTGCTGTTTATGCATTCTACATGTAATAGTTTGCAGGTAGGATGCTTCTTTTTCTTCTTCTTCTTCTTCTTGTTATTGTTATTATAATTTGGGATGTCCTAGAGGGGCTAAATCTCTTCAAACACCACTCCCCACATGCTTGGTACCAGCACCCCCGGTCCAGGGCATGACAGGCAGCGACTAGGCTCTGATCTCATCTCTGAAACCTTGGGCAAGTTGCCCTCCCCAGCCTCAGTTTACCCATTTGTGAAATGGGCTGGAAATATCCAACCCTCCCATGCCCCTCATGGGGCAGTGGCGCGGATGAAGTGAAGCCATTTAGGTTTTAAAGCACAACGCAAATGCAGGCGTGAGTCCTAACCTTGTCAGTGTCTCTCTTCTGTCTCTCTAGTTCTTAAAGAACAACCCAGACACGAATAAATACGACGGCTGGCCGGAGCTGCTGGAGCTGGAGGGCTGTGTGCCCCAGAAGGTACATTAGGGCGGCTGTGGCTCTTCCTGGGCCAGGGCCTGAGGATGCTCTTGCCTGACTTAGGAGTCAGAGCCCAGGCTCACTGCGAGTCGGACTGACAGGAGGAGACAGCCAGTGGAGGAGGAGAGGGAAGAGGGAACCGAAGTGTGGAAAGTGCTGAGGGTCCTCCAGTACCCTGCACGCTTCCCCCGTTGGAAACAAAGCCCCCCCCCTGGATGGAGGCATCCTACCTGGAGGTGGCCAGCCTCAGAGGGTCCCTCCAGAGCCAGCTGTCTGTGGAAAGAACAGGTGTGCTTTCCGTCAGGGACTGCTGACTGTCACTCCCAAGGAAGGACAGGACGGACCGCCTGCCCCTGAGCACAATTAAATTTTGTTTTTGATGATTTTGAACAAACTTTCCCACCCCTTGATGTGCAGCATTTCCCCTGGGGTGGAAGTGGTCTAGACTGAGTCTGCTCGGCCACAAGTTCCAACAGGTTGGTGACGGCTTCAAGCACCTTGTTAAGCAGCTAGAAAGGAGGTCGCTTCATAGGGATTACTTTTAGGTGTGAAAGAATCCTTGGTTCCCAGTGTGAGGTGTAAGATCCACAGGAACAGAGACAGCCAGAGGACCAGACGCAGAGAACACTGTCTCCACCTGCTGTTTGAATGAGAGCTGGAGAAAATCCAGATCTGGAGCGGGGGAGGAAGCAAGGAGATCTGAGAAAGGCTGGAAGGAAGAGCCAGAGTGAAAGCCTTCGGGGAAAACATCCTGGCTGTCTCTGTGTGGGTTCCCTCGAGAGCAGCCCCAAGATAAGGATTCGAGTGCAGGTCGTTTATTTGGGAAGTGATTCTAGAAAACACCCATAGCAGATGGGAAAGTAAGACAGGAAAGAGAAGGCAGCCAAGAAGGGGTGTGTTGTCGACTCAGCTACTGCTGTGGGTGAGTGGAACTTACTCCCACGGGGAACCCCTAGGAATCGGTGTAGGACACACACCTCAGAGATCTCAGTCAGAGGTGAGGGAGCTGGGGTAATTATACACCAACTCCCGTCGGCCATCTTTGGAGGGCTGCTGGTGTTGGGGCTGATGTGAATTCCTGGGCCCTTCTGGTCTGACCTGTGTGGGAAAGAGCGACCTTCCTGCCTTTGCAGAGAGTCCTTGGCTGAGAGATGTCAGTACCAGCTGCTGGAGGCCACTGAAGTGGTGAGGCCCAAGGGATATGGTGGTAAGACCCAGCCTGGGGTCTCTGAGAAGGGCGGGGGGCAGGGGGCAGACCAAATCCTGGGAGGGGGCATGGGAGCAGAAAACACTGGTACTCGGGCTCCTGGAGTGTGTACCAGGGAGACTGCAAGGCTCGTGGAGAAGATGCCCAGGCCCCAAGTGCAAACGCCCCGAGCAGGGGGACAGCAGAAGCTGAAGTCCTGTGCACTCCGCTGGCATGGGGCTCACAGTTACCAAGCTCTGGGGACAGGCAGGGCTTCAAATGGGCCAAGAGGGCCTGGGGTAGAGAAGGACAGAGTGTGGGAACCTGTGACAGGGGCCATGGCTGGCTGGGACAGGTGCTGCAGTCACCTGGGGTCAAGATCCATGATCATGGCCGGCTAAGAGGGCCTTGAGCAGGCTTGACTGCGGAAGTCAGCAGAAGGCGTCCAGCCAGCCACCCTGCCGGTTCCATAACCCCTCCTCCCCCAAGCACAGTAGCTCACTCTCAGGGGAGAGTTTGCTGGCAGCCCCCCCGACCACTTACACAGACACCTGCATCCATGTAACGCTTGACAGCACTGAGAGCAAATGGATTTGCTCCGTTCCTCCCTTTTTGTTCCAAGTGGCAGGACCCTCCTCCCACACCTGACGTGCTGACAAAGGGCTGCCCCTGAACCCCAGCGCCCTTCCTTCCTGACCCCCCAGGACCAACTGGTCAATCCTGGGGTGGGGGGAGGGTGCTTCTGAAGGCCCTGGACCCTGACCAAGCCCCTCAGTTTCTCTTAGCTGACTCACTTCCATTCTAATGGGTAGTTACACATCGCAGGCAGCATGGCTGGACAGAAAGGCTGGCCCGGCTCTGAGCGCTGGCCCTACTACCCGCTAGCTGGACACGAGCAGGTCACGTCACCTCTCTGAGCCACAGTTCTCCTTTGAGAAATGCGGGGAGGGTATTTGTCTCTCAGGGGCTTGTGGACATTAAACAAGATAAAATAGCCACATCACCGGAAGTCAAAGAAGAAAATATGTATATAAGATGTTTGGGAAAACATCTGCCAGATACCCTCTCTGGGGATGAAGGTGCAGGCAGTTTCCATGATTACCATACACTACTTCTGTATTTTGGATTTGTTTTCTTTAAAGCAAGCAAAAATACCTTATAAGATTAAAAGAGAACCAAAAAGACTGCTAAAGTGAGTTCATAGCCAGGAACAGGGCTAGGCAGAGCTCTCAGCGGGGGCCACTCTTTAAAAAGGACCACCTGGTTGTCGTACTTTTTTAGAAGCTGCATTGTACAACACTTCAAAGAAGGAAGAAAATGTCAATGGGGGGGGCTTCCCTGGTGGCACAGTGGTTAAGACTCCGCACTCCCAATGCAGGGGGCCCAGGTTTGATCCCTGGTCAGGGAACTAGATCCCACCTGCATGCCACAACTAAGAGTTCACATGCCACAACTAAGAAGCCAGCGAGTTGCAACTGAGGGTCTGCATGCAGCAACTAAAAAAGATCCAGTGTGCCACAACTAACGAGCCCACGTGCTGCAACTAAGGAGCCCATGTGCTACAACTAAGGAGATGGCAAGCCACAACTAAGGAGCCCACCAGCTGCAACTAAGACCCAGGCAACCAATAAATAAATAAAATAAATATTAAAAGAAAAGAAAACGTCAACAGGATGAATCAGGGAATCGGGGAAGGGTCTCCTGGAGACGGGAAGCTCGGAAGGGCAGCACAGCGAGAAGGTTGGTGCCCCACCCATGTCCTCTCTCCCAGCTTGTGCTGAGACTGGTCAGTCTGCACTCTTCTTGGGAGAACTGCCCTTGGGCTCCTTGAAACTTCTTTGCTCCCAGGTGCAAAGAAGAGAGGCCAGGGGGCTTCCCTGGTGGCGCAGTGGTTGAGAATCCACCTGCCAATGCAGGGCACATGGGTTCGATCCCTGGTCTGGGAAGATCCCACATGCCGCGGAGTAACTAAGCCCGTGCACCACAACTACTGAGCCTATGCTCTAGAACCTGTGAGCCACAACTACTGAGCCTGTGTGCCACAACTACTGAAGCCCACTAGCCTAGAGCCTGTGTTCCGCAACAAGAGAAGCCACCAGAATGAGAAGCCTGCACACTGCAACGAAGAGTAGCCCCTGCTAGCCACAACTAGAGAAAAGCCCGCATGCAGCAAGGAAGACCAACGCAGCCAAAAATAAATTAATTAATTAAAAAAAAAAAAGAAGAGAGGCCAGGAAGTGCCAGAGTTCACATCAGCCCGGGATGGTCCATAGCTAATGACTGCCTGGCTGGGAATGTGAAAGCCCAGCTTCTGGTCTTGGGGCAGGACAACTGTGAGGCGTAATTTATACTCCAGAGTTCCCTGCGGACTCAAATTGAAGCTGGGACTTTGCCTGGAAGCGTCCCTTTGCTCAGTTGCTTCCACTTCCCCATCCTCTGCTCCCCCACTCCCCTACCTGTGTCCCCCTAGGGGCCAGTCCTTAATACATCACCTGCATGAGATCCTCATCCCAAAGTCAGCTTCTGGGGGACCCATCCTAGGAGAGGCAGTGGGCATGGCCAGCTGGATGGGACTGAGCACAGGCCTGGACTGAGAGACAAGACCACCCTGCCTGCAGGAAATGTCCTTAAACGTCACTTCTCGAGGCCACCCTGGGCCTCGCTGGGGCGGGCATCACAAAGTGGCAAACACCCATCAGACTCCCAATGTCATCTTCAGGGCACTGTGGCCACTGTAGGGACCCCCAGGTCAGTTTGAGATTGGGGCAGGACAGAGAGTCCAAGAAAAAACAGCTATGGAGAGTTGAGTTTGTAACGCGGAGTCTATTACCCACTAAGTGTCAGTTTCCTCACTCAGCAAAAAGTTATTGCTCACCTGCTATGTGTCAGGAACTGGGTACTTACTGGGGATACCTTGGTGAAGAAAACCAGGCACGGCTCCTGCTCGCAGCCTAGGAGGCACACAGATCAAGAGGCAATATGGCTTGATAAGGACCATGTTGGGGGAAAGGTTGCAGGAGCAGGGAAGGCACCCTGGAGGAGGCAGCAACCATGGTGAGGCTTGGGGTGTGTCAGAGTTCACCAGGCAGAGGGGAGGGAGGGGTGTGCCAGGTGAAGCAAGAGCATGAACCAGGCCTGCAAGGGGCAGAGAGTGGGGCCCAAGGGCTGAGCGGCAGAGCTGAGAGCCCAAAGGGCCCGTGGGCTTGGCCAAAGGGTCTCCGACTTTGCCCAGGAGCCCTGGGGACACAGTGAGAGATTTAAGCTGGGGTCGACATGATCGGATATGCAGTTTTTAAGAAATTCCTCCTGGCTGATGTATGGAGAAGGGAGTGGAGGCAGGAAGGCCAGTGAGGAAGCTGCTGTATCATCCAGGGAGAGAGGGTGGTGGCTTGGCCAGGAGACAGGATGGAAAAAGGGGACCAGTCTCAGGGATATTCAGGAAGTAAAATGGACGAGACTTGAGGACTGACTTTCTCGTCATCGGGGTGGACAAGCCTTCAGGAATCTCTGCAAGGTACTCATGACCTCGGAATTTGGGTCTTATATTTCCCTACCCCCTGCCCACCAACATGCCACTCTTCTCCCGCTGGAGTGAGGATGGGGCCGTGAGGGGAGGGTGTGTGTCTGTTCCCTGAACCTCAGAGAGGTCTTTCCAGTAGCTGTAATTCTGATCCCCGCCAGTAGGTGGCAGCCTAAGATAGAAAGGGAAGGGTGGTAAGGTTTCCCTGCGGTCACCCAGTTCTTGGGAAAGGTGTTGTGCTTAGTGGACTGGTTACCTGGGACTTACCAATGGGCAGTGGACTTAACACCACTATCATTAGCAGCGTCATAATAGTAGTACCTGACTTCTATGGAGAATCGCTGTTGTCCAAATATGCTCTGCACAGAGCTTTACATGAATTACCTCATTTCATCCTCACAGCCCCTTGGGGTGGGGATCCTTGTTATTCCTTTTACACATGAGGAAAATGAAGCTCAGAGAGGTCAAGTGACTTGTCCAAAGTCACACAGCCAAGGGGCCTCAGAATAAAGATTGGAATTCCAGTCTATCTCTATCACTATAGTAAACAGACTCCTCTTCAGAAACACTTGCCCTAAAACTACTCTGAGGTAAACAGTGTTTCCTGTCCCCCTGTACCCTTCCCCCTTTTATTCCCCCTCCTACATGCCTCTGAAGACATTTGAAAACTGCTCAGAACTTCTGAGTTAAGAGTCTCACCGTCTCCCATCATTCTCTGGGAATGATGGAGAGGGGTGGGTTTGAGAGATTTGGAGCTCCTCTTTTCAAAACGCTCCCACATTTTGCAGTTCTTGCTTGTCTCCACAAGGTTGTGGGTCAGGAAGGAGCAGAAGTTTATCCCCGTTTTGCAGATGAAGAAAGAGAAGCTAAGAGCTGTGCCCAGGCCACACAGTGAGACCAGGCAAAGCTGGATCTGGAACAGCCAGTCTTGACCCTTCACCACCAACCGTCATTCCATAAATCATGTGTGTCTGTATTCCAAGCATCTCCCCGGTGTCAGGCCCTGAGCTGGTCTCCGGGGCCACAACCCTCATTCCTCCTACCCATGGCACGGGGTCCAAAGGTTGCATTTCAGACCCACATCCTGCCAGGAGCCAGGCTTCAGACCTTCAGCCAATCAAGGCCTCCAGTCAGGCAGGCTTTCAGTGTGTCTCGTAAGCCATATTTCAGCAGGACTCCAAGCAGATGGGGAAAAATTAATAAATGTATAAAATTCCTTTTCTCTCTTCCCATCCCACCAAGAGCCAAGCCAGTGGATCATTATGGGATGGCTGACAAAGGAGTTTGGTCTTCAGGGTTGACTTATGGCATTTTTACTGCTCTGGCTGACTGCTAATTTAGTCACTGCTCTTTCCAATTTTGTGGATGCTCTGCTTACTGCAGGAAATCAGAAACTGTACCCAGCCATGATTGGAACAGGGAGAAAAGGAACGGGGAGCAACTGAGGCAGGGGCTGGACCAGGAGAAGCAGCAGAAGGAAGAAACCACACTTTTGCTTGGCTGGAGGGGGCAAAGGTGTTGGGGGAAATACAGCAACAACAATAACAGTATTGATAATTGCCATACAGGGAGCACTTGTGGTGAGTCAGGGCTGTGTTAAGCATTCTACATACTTAGACTATTTCATCTAATCCTCCATCATTTATTTGTCTGCTCCACCAGTATTTAGTGAGTGACTGCAACACGCCAAGTGCTATTCTAGCCCCAGGGGGTAAACTGATGAACAAGACAGACCAGGTCCCAGCCTTTGTGGAGCTGCCATTCAGGTAGGGAAAACAAACAATAAACACAGAAATAGGATCATTTCAGTTTCTGACAAGTGCTATAATAAATAATAAACAGAGAGCCCAGGAGGCTACTTTGTAATAGGGAATCAGGGAAGGCTTCTCTGAGGAGGTGATAATTGAGCCTGAAGGATAAACAGGAAAGAATCATGCAAAGATCAAAAAATGGAGTCAGGGAGAGAGATGGGAAACATTTCAGACAGAGAGAGCAGCAAGTGCAAAGGCCCTGAGGTGAAGGGGAAAGTGGTAAGACCAGGAACTGTCAGGGAGATAGGGGTGTGGGAAACGAAGTCCAAGAGGCAAGCAACACTTGATAAATCAGACCTCATGGACCAGGGGGGATTCCATTCTATGGGCAAAGTTGGATCTAGAATACCTAATCCTTGACTCTTCACCACCAACTGCCATTTCATAAATCATCTGTGTCATAAGTCATCACTGCACCAGGCACTGTGCTGGAAGAAAGGAAATAGTGCCAGGGTTTCCTCACCCACCCAGCTCCTGGGAAAGGGTATTGTGCTTAATCAAACTGGTTACCCGGGACTTGGTGGTGGGCAGTGGGTTAATCACTGGGATTATTAACAGCATAATAACAGCAGCATCTAAAGTCTACGGAGAATTGTTGTCGTCCGAATCCTCTGCTCAGAACTTTACGTGAATTACCTCATTTCACCCTCACAGCCCCACTGGGTGGGACCACTGTCAGTCTGCTTTGGTCAAGAGGAAGATTTATAAAGCAGGGAATGACGGGATCTGATTGAAGCTGTAACAAGACGATGGCTTCAGCTGCACCCACCTTCCCTTCTAGCCCTCAGAGCAGCCCTGTGTGCTGTGGTTACCTGACCCCACGCACGCAGGTGAACCTGTGGCTCAGAGGTCAAATCACGTGAGGAACAGAGCTGCGACTCCAGGCCAAGGTGACTCCAGCCTGAATCTTGCTCCAGGCTGGCGACAAGCAGAGGGAAAGGGGTGGAAGTGAGGAGGAGGGTGACTGCGGGGGGACGCTGAGAACTTGGCTCCCAGCCTGGAAGCTGGCCTCCAGGTATTTTCCTGGCCCGAGCCCAGACCAGCCGCCCTGCCTGCACGGCCGCCCCGGTGAATGAAGTGTTCTGCTCGCAGCGTCTCTGCTCGGGGAGAACCCCGGCCCCGAGTGTCTTCTGAGATCTATTATTAATGGCTCTGGGCAGCCTGAAGGTCACATCCCCACACAAGCCCGTCCGATCCCCCGCCCCGGCCGCCCCAGGCAGCCTCCACCGTCCGGGCCTGTCTGCTGGCGAGAAGGTCAAGGCCTGCCCGCCGGGCCGCCAGAGGTCACCCGCCTGCCGAGCTGCCGGCTACAGAGGACCGCTCTGCTTCTTCCCGACCCCGGCTGCCTCAGTGTCCCCTCCTGAGAGGGGCAGGGGTGCAGGAGGTGAGAAGCCACAGGGATCCCAGGAGGGCATGTGGCCGCCCGGGGACACTGGGCCCCTCGGTCAGGATCAATCACCCTAAGCCTGTCTGAGGAGCTGCCGGCTTAGGAGCAGCTGTGAAAGCCGCCTTTGTGCCTGAGGAGAATGAGCCGCCAGAGGACGGGGGGCGCTGGCCCAGGGAACCCCTCGGGCCCCGGCTCCTGAGACAGCACCGCAGGGAGGACCCCCAGGCCTGGCGCCCGCTTCGTGCCATGGGAGCTGCCCAGGGGAAGAAGGTAGGAGCCCCTGAGGGTCCTGCTGGGGCCCTGGACACGGGAAGGGAGGCTGCATCAGCCAGGTGGGAGCCCTCACCCACCGCCCGCCGGCTCCCTGGAGCCTCAGCCGGGCACTGCCCGCCGGCCTCCCTCCCTGAGCTCACAGCTAAGATTTGCATCTAGAAACCTGGCTGAGGCTCAGGGCAAGGCTGGAGTCTGATCTCTCCGTCTCTGTCTGAAACAGACCTGGGCTGCCCAGCCTCTCAGGCTCCCTGGTCTTCTACACACACACCTCTTTACTGCGAGGCATACAGGCTCCCTGACCCCCCTCCCTGAGCACCAGGGGAGCCTGGCCCAGGTGGCTGCAGGAGCAAGAGAAAAAGTAACAATCATTGTAATTAAGTTGGCCAACGAATTGCTACCGATTTCTGTAACTCAGCTCCTCATCTGTGAAGTGAGGACCATAGTAGCCACGACCTCAGAGGCTTGTCGTGAGAATTAACAGAACCATGTAAAGTGTTTGAAAGAGTGCCTAGCACATAGTGGGCTATATACAAACTCTAATCTGTTGTTAATAGAATTCTCTTCATATTATTATCCATCACCTTCTAAGCCTGGGATCTCCACTGGGAAGGTGGTGGTTATAGATAGCACAGCCAGTGCGGCATTTCTGAAAATGAGGTCTGAAGACCCCCTACCTCGGCGTTAAAGATGGGGCGTGGGGGCGGGGGGGTGCTTGTTTAACAGTCGCCTTCCCAAGGCACACCCAGACCTCCCAGGTCCGAGCCTCTGGGGAGGGAGGGGGAATCTGAGTTTACTCACTGGCTCCCAGGGGACTCTGGTACATGCTCACAGCCTACACTGGCCAGGACTGCGATCCCAGATCCCAGCTCTTCCTCCTAATAACTGCGGTGAGGAACTAAGCCCCTCTGGATCCCAGCTTCTCACCTGTAAAGTGGGGCTGGTACCCGTCTCATGGGAAGTTCCGTGAGATAATGCCGGTAAAGTACTTATCACGCTGCCTGACACCCAGAGGGCCGGATACACAGAGGCTCTAATCCTCAGCCAACCCGTGATGACCTATTACATTAAAGGCAGGGAACTAAGGCTCAGAGGCAAGACGTGATTTCTTAGCCAGGGTCATGCAGCTTGTGGGAAAAAGGGCAGGATTTTAATTCCCTTCTGCTTGACTCCAAACTTTCTGCCAACCCAGCCCATCCAACATATTTTAAATTTGGAAAAAAACACATCATGGACGTCATGGAGGAAGCACTCTGGACCTCAGTTTCTCCGTTTGCAAAATGGGAGCGTTGGGCTAGATAACCCCTAGGGACCTCCTAGTGCTGGCCTCTGCTTCCCACCTCCCTTTGTTTCACATGCGGAGTCGGGCCTGGAATCTCCTGCCTTCCCTCAGCATTCCCAACAGTCTTACCCTAAAAGCTTGATATTCTGGGGCCATCGCTCCCCACCTCGCTCCCCCCTGCAATGCTCACTCCTGCCTGCAGGGGTCAGTGTGGGTCACCTGCTGTCAGGGCAGGTCTGGGAGTCGCAGAGCTGCCTTCCCAGCCAAGCCTTGAGCCCTGGCCCCAGCCAATCCCCTCTTTCAGGAACACTCTTCCTCTCCCAGAGGAGAATGAGCTCAGCCTCTAGATCCTATCTGTGCTGAATATGAAGGCAGGGGGTCATCCTGGAAGCCAGCTTCCCAGGCCTAGAAAAGACCCTAACAAGGTCTAGCCCAGGAATGGGAAAGTATAGCTCATGGACTACCTCTCCCTATTTCTTCATCCGTGGCAGACATCACAATCAACCCCTGCTCACTTTCCCACTAAGTGTAGACAGCTTCAGAGTCGTCAACACAGCATCCCACTCCCATACCAGTCAGTCAGAACTCGTCCCAGGTTGAAAGCCAAACCTAATCCTGGGCCAAGCCCTTCTCCTGCCCAGGGAAAGCCCTCCCAGGGAGAAGGCAGCAGGGTACAGTGACTGGGAACATGATCTATAGAGTCAGACAGGCCTGAGTCAGTCCCTCCACATCCTCTGTAACCTTGAACAAGTCACCGCACCTCTCTGAGTCTCAGATTCTACCTTAGTAAACAAAAGGTAATAATCCTCCTCAGATTATCATAAAACCTAAATGATGTCATGCCTGGGACAAAACAGGCACTCAGTCCACGTTGTCTCTCCCTGAATTGGATCCTCTCATACCTGCGTCCTCTTCTGAGCCTCACAACCCTTCCTTTGAGCCAATGAGGGCATCAATATCACACCCAATGGCAGATGTAAAAGCTGAAACCCAGCAAACGTGCTTCCCCCAGCTGGTCAGTGGTGAGCCAGCCTGGAGCAAAGGCTGTGAGCAAGCCCAGGCCAGGCCCCCTCTGGAGAGTCCTCCATCTGTGGACCAACCCCACCCAACCCCCAACATGCCCACCTCTCTCTCTCTTTCTGGAGGCAACAGCCCCACTGGTCTTTGTGTGATGTGTAACAGGCCTGCTATGTGCAAATATAATCCTCATCACCCATGCATTTATTCTCCCACTGGCTTATCCCATAAAGTTCGCCCTAGTGTCCTCAGGAGATCCCCAGACCCCCTCCCATAGTTATGGCTTAATCATAGTCATAAAATAACAGCTCTGGAAAACCCTTGGTGATGTGGCCCAATCCCCTCCCCATTGAACAGCTGGGAAGACTGAGGCCAGAGAGAGGAAGGACTTGCACAGGGCCATGCAGCCAGGACCAGGGCATTTCTGCAATGCCTGGCAGCTCCAGGCATACAGAGAGGCCATGGAGCTCCTTCCCCCGCACCATGAACAGGGGACGGAGCTGCACCTTGAAGATGATTCCTGCCCACTGAATGCACTCTCTCCTGGTACCTAACTCTATCCACTGCATCTTCATTCTCTCTGGCCCCAGCCTTCTGCAGTAGACTATTAAGTGGGTACCTGTTGCTCTGTGCTGGGAACTGAGCCAGGGATGGAAAGGGATGGTCCCTGCCCTCACAGCCTTCTCTGTTAGTTGGGGAGACTGACAGGCAGGCAAATAATGATAGGTGAGATCAGCCCATGTGAGAGTAGAGATGGGGCTGACTGGTCAGATGAGCGTCAGGACCATCTCCAGCTGCAGCATGGGGACTGGGTGTGAGGACTCCAGGTTGGAGATGGCTGCTGAAATCCCCATAACTTGGATTTCACTTACAATGCTGTCTGCTGCAGGGAGTGGAAAACCCAACCCCACCTGGTTGAAACAATAAGGAAATGTATTGGATTCCCTAAGTGGAAATCCAATGGCTCAGTAATGTCTCTAGGACTTTTTCTAGAAACCCACAGCCAAGGTTTTCTTGAATTTCATTGGCTCAAATTGTCACATGCCCATTCCTAAAGCAGCCCTTCTCCCCTGGGGAATGCCAAGGGCATTGGCTTCGCCTGGAATCCTGAACCTGCTGCTGGCAAAGGATGGACGTGGATATGATTGGTTGAGGCCAACCAGAGATCCCTTGGGGCTGGAGATCAATCCCCCAATGTCATTCCCCCAAAACTCAATGTGAGAGGGGAAGATGGATGCTGGGCATTTGATCATAATGCCCCACCCAGAGGGAGAGGTGATGGTGGTGTCTCTGACCATGGTGTAAACAGAGAGAATGGGAAGAAATTGAAAAGTTTGAGGGTGAGGCAGAAAGAGTGCTGGACTAAGAGTCAAAACACAGACATTGCTACTTCTATTCATCCTGGGCAAGTTATGAACTTCCCTTGAACTCAGCATTTTTTAATCTACAAAGTAGGTACCCAAGCCACACTCAGGATTTTTGCAAGGATCAAATGAAGGCATTTTCAATACATGGAAGCAATGTATCTAACTGTTTGGAACATTCCAGAAGCTGCAAACATTGGCCAGTTGGGCATGCGTTGATTCTAGAGAGATGAGTGCAGGCAACATGTCCTGGATGGAGCCTTGTTTTAAGTCCTTGCGATAGTGAGGTAGCAGGTCCTTGGGCAGCAAGGGGTCCAGGAAAAACAACTCCCATAGGCCTCAGACACCCCTTGAGGGCTTGGACACTTAGCACTCTCTGAAATATTTCTCCAAACTCAGCACCACCCAGGGCTTTAAGTTCCCTGAAAGACTCTGTTGATGTTTGCCAAGATGCTCAGTGCTTTGCATTCATCTTCATTAGAAGAAAGTTTCCTTGGCTGAAACAAAAGGGAAAAAATATGGGAGAGATGGCTAAATTTGATAAATGGCCTGGAAGGGAGTGTTCGTTCTTATAGAGCCCAAAAGGCACACATCTGGCAGGGCTCCACTGGCTCCCCAAACAATTATCCCCACCAGTGATGGAGGGGTTGCCCCGGCCCCAGGGAGGGTTCCTGCTTACCAGCCCCCAGCTGAGCAGGGCAGGGAGACCATGTTAGGAGGCCCTTGCCATCCGTACTAACCCATCGCCCCCTCTCTGCCCACCGCCTCAGACTGCTTCTCTGAGTGGGAAGGAGGCCAAGTGCCCCACTCCTCAGCACCATGGGGAGTCCACCACTGGCTTCCCAAAGGACTCAGAATGGGAAGCTTGAGGACAAGAGGAGAAGGTTGTTGGGAGGCCCTCTCCTCACCCCCAACAAAACAGAGTTCTGCTCCTCACTGAGCCCTGACCTCCCAGCATCCCTCCAGCCTCTCAGGCTTCACTCACACCAGTGGCTGCCTGGAAGGCGCTCCCAACTGCTATCCACACATCCAGCCCTTCCCTGAGTTCCAGGTCCAGCACCTGCCCACCTGCTCTTGTAAGTGTTCTTAGGGCTGGTGTGTGTTGAGTTCCAACTGCACACCTGACAGACATTCCATCACAAGGTGTGAAGGAAGATGAGGAGGCGGAGGGATAGCAGTTTCTGAGCACCGACCCTGCCAGCCCCCATGCTAGGTGCTTTCACATGCTTCCCTCCAGCCCGCCCAGCCCAGCAAGGCAGAGGCTGCCATGCCCACGTCATGGATGAGCGACACCCAAGGATACATCGCCCTGGGCAGCAGAAAGGGGCATTTGAAGGCAGGCGGAGTGACCTTTGGAAGCAGGAAAAGGGCACAGTTTTCCTGTCCCCCAGGGCCACCTAATGGAGCTTTAATTCTCCTCTGCCCCTGGCTTCCCCAAGCTGGGTTCAAGAATTGCCTGAACAGATGTTCAGGTTGGGCACTGCACAAAAGCAATGAGTGTGTGGGTTCGTAGGGATGGAAATCCATCTCCCCCTCTGCCAGTGGAGGCTTGTGCACAGGTCCTGGTTAGGTCTGCCTAGAGGCAGGAGTGTTGTAATTACACAATGCCATCACTTAAAGCCCTTCAATCACCTTTTCCAAGACTGAAACTTTCCCTGTGTGTCTTTATGGCTGGAAGTCCAGCTTGGGAGGGGAAGACATTGAAGGAGAAAGAAAGAAAGATGCCAGCTCAGGTGACACTTCTTCTAGGAAGCCTTCCCTGCATGGACCTCAAATGTCCACACAGGACAAGGGGCTTAGATAAGCAGGGAGAGGGGCAAGCTTGTCTCAGAGCTGCGTTTGCGTAACTAGGTCCACATGTTTTACTAAACCTGGAGGATTAGCAGGGGTAGCTGGGAAGGGGCCAGGGAGATCAGAAGAGAATAAAGCTCCTGTGGGGACCCCATTGCACCACCGCTCTCCTGTAGACTAGGACAAACCCAGTAGGCTCTCAAAGCTCTCTCTACTGCGCTGACCACGGTTGCAATTTCATACTTAGTTCTATGATTTATCCCTGAGGGAAGGGAGATTGAGTGTAATGTTTGACTCCCCACTGTGTCCCCAGTACCTAGCACATAGTAGATGCTCAACAAACTGAGGAAGGAAGGGAAGGAGAGAGGGAGTCTGGGTCCTCATGGAAGTGACTTGAGGGTGGGGTTGAGGGCCAAGCTCACGGAGGATCCACACAGAACCTCGGGCTAGTGGGAAGGACCCGGCCTGGGTCCCTCCACTCTTCCCACACGTCCCCTCCTTTCCTTCCAATGGTTTTAAGGCTCTGACCCAAATTCCTGGATTCCCCACCCCACTTCCACCTGCCCACCACACACACACACACACACACACACGCACGCACGCACGCACACAGAGACTTTCCACCTGCACAGTTTCCTGGCCAAATGCAAAATCCCTCATTGATTGTTCATCATTCACTCAACAAATGTTAACTGGGCACCTACTGGGTCCCAGGGTCCCAGGCACCAGAGACAGACCAGTGAACAGGACTCAGGCCCTGCCCTAGGGGTGCACAACCCAGCAGGAGAGAAATGAGTCACCAGCAATGACAGGGCCGGTGCTGGGTGCTCTGATGAGGGGAACACAGAGGACCCAGGGCACAGGAGGGGGGCCACAAAGAGAGGGGAGCAGTCAGGGAAGCTCCCGGCTGGCCTTTAGATTCCTCCCACATGCACAAGCTAAGGGCTTGAGAAAACTTCACACAGCACAGCTTGGTCTACGCCTGCAAGAGGGACTGAACCCACCCCGAACAGTTCAGAAGCCTAAGGAGTCCCAATTCCTCTCAGGCCTCCAAACTTCTCATCTGTAAAATAGGCACTTCCTGAAGAGAAATAAGAAAGCTTTCCAATAACTGAACTCCCACAGAGTCCTCACAACAGAGGTATGGATGCCCTTATTTCACCAAGGCAAAAATCCAGATACAGGGAGGGTGAATTCACTGCTCAAGTTCACACTGGCCCGCAAGTGCCAGAACTGGGACTTGAACCCAGATCCTCTGGCTCTTCAGCCCACGTTCTCATCGACTTGTTTTTTGCGCGTCAGGATGAAACTGCACCTCCAAGCAGAATAAATCTTCACCTTGCGGGTAGAGTTACTAGCCGGTGGTGGCTCCAGTCCCGCTGGGAGCAGCAGCAGAAGGGCCTTAAAGTTCAGAAGAGTTTAATTTCCATCGTGAAAGGGCTTGGAGGTGGGGCAGGAGGGACCAAATCAAAAGGCAGCTTTCGAGAAGGCAGAAGCCCGAAAGCAGCTCCCTCGCTGGGGCCCAGGGATCTGCTTTCAGAACATTGTGTCTCCTAAGCTGACTTGAATGAGGGGCTTTGTTTAAGCGAGAGATCAGATCTCAGGCCTGGGGCAGAGGGAAAGGGCGAAGAGCTGGAGCTTTTCTTCTTCATCCAAAATCCAGCGGGAGCCAAAAACAATCAGCGAGGCTGCCCCAGGGAAGCCAAGAGAGGCTGCCTTGGTCTTGGTGACATCCTGCTCCCAAGGAAACTCAGGACGGGCCCGGGGGCATCCCACAAGGGATGTCATACCCAGAACCCGTGGAACTCAGCCAGAAACCAGGAGGTGACTGCTGTTTTGAGGGATCACCCCCCCCAGGTTTTCCTTATGCACTTGAGCTCTTGGGAACACTTTAGGGGCGTTTTGGGGTGTACGATGGGGCCAGCGTTCATGGGGAGTCCTGCCATCAGGTCAGCATTTGTAAGGGTCCCATGGAGACTCTAATCACAACCAGGCACTGGGAAGTGACGTATTGGTTTCCTAGGGCTGGGTGGCTGAAAACAACAGAAATGTATTCTCTCACAGTCCTGGAGGCTGGAAGCCTGAAATCAAGGTGTCGGCAGAGCCGTGCTTCCTCTGAAGGCTCTGGAGGAGACTCTGTTCTCTGCCTTTTGGCCTTGGGTGTGGCCAGCAATCCCTGTCATTCCTTGGCTTGAGGATGCATCACTCCAGAGTCTGCTGCCGTTGTCACATGGCGTTCTCCTTGTGTGTCTGTGTCTCTTCTCCTCTTCCGAAAAGGACACTAGTTGTATCAGCTCAGGGCCCACCCTCATTTTAACTTGACTACATCTTCAAAGACCCCGTTTCCAAATAAGATGACATTCACAGGTACAGGAGCTAGGATTTCAATATATCTTTTGGGGGAACACAATTCAACCCATAACTGTGACCCTCACCTCACTGGACCCCGGGACCTCTTCTTAGCCACCTGAAGTTACATGTCACCCTAGTTGGAGCCTGTCCATTCTCTCCTGGCTGCTCTTCCAGGGACTGCAGTTCATTTTAGAACCCATTCATTCCAGTGGCTTCCCACGTGGGAGATCCAGAGCAATCTATTTTGAATCAGAATCTGATCCCCTGTTCTCCTGAGCAAAACTCTTCAAGAGCAGTGACAAGGAAATCCACAACCCCTGGGCCCTCTGTGGCCTCACTCCGTTTCAGCCACACTGCACTGCACATGTTTCTCCAACAAGCCAAGCTCTTCCCCACCTCAGAGCCTCTGTCTCTGCTGTTCCCTCCACCTCCTTCAGGTTTCATCTCACAGAGGCTGTCCCTGACCCCTCCAGCTAAACTACCCCTATCGTGGTCCCCAGTCCTACAATCACTTCCTTGGCCATTTCTTTAACTGTTTCATATCAGGCTTTCCCAAGCAGCATGTCAGCTCCATGAGGGCAGGAACCTTCTGTCATACCCTCTGGATGCTAGGTGACATACACTAGGCATGAGTGAATGAATGAATGAATGAATGAATCCATAGCTACCATCCAGGGAACTCACGAGTATTTCCTGAGTATCCACTCTGAAGCAGAGGCTGCCTAAGGCCCGGGGTATGAAGGAGAGCCCAGCCCAGTCCCAGGGCCACGGTTGGCCCAGGGAGACAGAGAGTACAGGCCACACTGAATGGTTGACCAACAAGAATTAGAAAAAGGAGCCCTTCACACAGGCCTTCACCATCCACTGCCAGAAAATCGAAAATTCAAATTGTACCGTCTCCCATACTACGGTCGGATGTCAACATGGAGATGGCCCCAGGGACCACTGCCTCCTCCTGATGGCTTAGCACCCCTCTCCCACCGCCATAAGCCCTCTACCTCTAACAGCCCTGGAGCAGAAGAAGAAAGAGCAGGACCTCAAAACGATGGAGATGTAGTTTCTGCCACCCAGCGGGCTTGGGACTTGCATTGGTGCTCAAACTCCATGAGGGGATCAAGAAGAAACTCTCAGGCTTGCAGGGAGGAGTGTCCTGGGAGCTCCCACTCCCAGAAACATTGCTGACAAGAGCAAGTCTGGCACATGGCCTTGCTCATCTCAGCACATCACATCAGTTGGCCCAGCCAGGCCTGATCTGGGAGCCACAGCCTTCCTATGTTTAGAAGCCCCTGTCTGGGGAACCATACCCATATACTGTAAATTCTTAGGCCTGGGAGTTCTTTCAAGCAGGACCTTCCCGAGAACACCCAGCCTCAGCCTTTGCCCTCAGGAGTCCCCAGGTGAGGTCGCACCTGAGATTAGTTCTTTTCTTTCTTCCAGAATCCCTCTTGGGTCCTTTCATATAACTGGATTCGGTCTTTCCTGGGAAGATAGTATGGAATGAACTGGTCCTTGCATAATATCTGTCACATTCTTCCTCAAAGATGATTTTTGGATAGGTAAACAAAATTTTTTATTATAATTGTTAAGTTTTAAAAATTCTTTTGATTAAATATTAAGTAACAGCAAAAGATTATTTGGAAAGCATGCATATATGAGGTATAACAAAGCGTGACCCACAAACACTCGTGTATCTAACCACTAGCTAAAGAAAAAAGCGGCCAGCCATTACCTTGGAAGACCCCGGACCTCTGCCCATGTTTCCCCTGCTTTCCCCTCTCAGAGGACACCTCTTTCCCTCCCAGAGATCATCACAGAATCCCTAAGTTCTAGACTGTTGAGATTCCAGCTTTGCGTAAATAGGATGGGCATATTTGTAATCTGTTTTTTTTAAATTTACCGTATGTTCCTGAGATTGATGCACTTTGCTGTGTGCATCTGTAAGGTATTTGCCAGGTTGCATAGTGTTTAAATATGCCACAATCATCTATCCACACTGCTGTTGGTGGACACTTGGCTTGTTCCCAGAACATCTGCCATTACAAAAAATGTTCCTGTGAACTTTCTTGCATATCCCAGTGTGCCCATATGTCTCTCAGGTGTGGATCTAGAAGTAGGGTCACTGAATCTGAGGGCACATACATTCTCACCTGCCAAAACTTTACCTCTACCCTTAGGGTCTCCGCTGGGCCTGAGAATTAAATCCACCCAAAAAAGAATAACAGGAAAAAAGTGTAAGGATTTTACACGTACATGGGAGTCCCCATAGGAAAATGAAGACTCCAGAAGTGGATAGGTCCATGTGCTTATATACCTGGTTGAACAAAGAATAGCAATTGTGGAAAAGTAACTGAAATAAATGGGGGAGGGGTGGCACTAAAGGAAAATAAGAGTTATTTTAACAAGATCTGTTTGTACAGATTTCTCTTGCCCTCAATTCCCTGCCTCTGGTGATAAGAATGTTTCTTTCCTCCTGGTATAAGAAAGGCATCTTTCACAAGGGAGTTTTATCTCCTGCTTTCGTGAAGAAAAGGAGAGGTCAGAGGGCCCTTCTCACATCTGCTGTTTTTCAAGTGTCTTTAGCTCAAAATAATCCTTATGCCAAAGTAGCATATTTTGGGGGCATATTCTGCCACGCTTTGCATGTTTACAAAATAAAGCCAAGCTGGTTATAGCAAATTACACTCCTACCAGTATATAAGTGTTCAGTTACCCCCCATCTTTACCAATATTTTCTATTTTTCAAGCTTTTTAAGTTTTGTGACCTGGTGTGTCTATACTGGTATCTCATTATTGCTTTCTTTTTAAAAAACAGCAAGTTTGATTTAAAAGATATATTTAGAAAGCTATAAATTTTTTTCAAGCACGCATGAGCATTTACAAACATTGACCACATTCTAGATTACAAAAAAAGTCCAGATACCAAAGAATCATACATATCAGAGTATACATCTACAACATCTCTAGACCTGAACAATAATGAAAATACTATATATCAAAACGTGTGGGATGCAGGTAAAATAGAATTGAAGGAGAAGTTTATAGTTTTAAGTGCAGACAGAAAAGAAGGCTGATATTTAATGAGCTAAATGTCAAAGTTAAGAAGTTGGTAAAATAACAACAGAACCAATCCAGAGAACATAGAAGTAATGAGAAAATAAAAATAAGAGGAGAAACTAAAGAAGTGGAAAACAAATATATGATAATGAAGATCAATACGGCCAAAAGCTGGTTCTTTAAAAAAGACAGTAGAGAATGATATGGCTGACTTTATGCCCATACATTTTTAAACTTTCTAGAAACATCTAAAAAATATTGTTGAACAAAATTGGCTTAAGGAGAAATAAAAAACCTGAATAGTTAATAACACTTAAAGAAATTAAGTCATGAGTTAATCTTTCACAAAGTCACCATCAGCCCATCAGTTTTATAGGGGAGTTCTATTAAATTTTAAAGCTATTCATCGGTTTGGTTTTATACAAAGTCATCTAGACAATAGCAAATGAGGGAGGGAGATGGTGGCCATGGCCTGCCCACCTGCTGAACACGGTGGGGCATCGCTCCAGGGCCTTTTGCTTCAGACGTGTAAGATCCCCTACCCAAGAAGCCTTTGATGTCTCTGTCACTGTCTCTGGGCTCTTTCTTCGGTCTCAAGGCTGGGCAACTACAAGGCTTGAAGGCCTGCGAGGTGCAGCCCAACAATTGGTGAGCCAGCCAGGGAGCCGAGGCAATTCCCGTGAGCACCCGAGATGTGGGGAAATAAAGACAGGGTATGGGAAGTTGCAGGGGGTGATCCCGAGGAGGCCGTCCACAAGCCTGTAAGGCCCTGTGGCAGCTGACCACCACGGGAGATGTCTTTCTCTTCCATCACAGTGATGATCTCCTATTAACTTCAGAGTCTCTTTCCAGTTTAAAAGTAGCAGCCCCATACTCGTAGCTCCTCTGACTGCACAAGGGATGGTTGGTGCATACAGACAAAACCCAAGGACCTGGATTATCTATCAGATATTTGGGTGTTATTTGGTTGGGTAAGACAAGCATACTCCCAACCCACCACCCCTAAACAACTACAGTCATAAGCTTTAGGGATATTACCTCAGGGATAGGCTTGTGAATTGGACGTGGCCAGTTACCCCAAAGGGGTTGGTTGGGGCCTGTGACAATGGCAAAATAATAAGAGTACCGTTGGGCTCCTGGTCCCAGCTGTGGAAGGGGGCACAGCAATGATACAGTATAATGGAAAAACAGCTATACGCTGCCTGTGATGTGTTACGACAGGTGGAAGACGTTACAAAAGGTCTACCCAAGTCGTCGAGCAATGCCAAAAACCACCATTGGGGGTCTAGGACAGCTGTGCCCAATATAAAGGACCCCCATGGACATTGATAGTGACCAAGGAACCCACTTTACCATCCATGAAGTTCAGGCACGGGCCAATAAAAGTGACATACGCTGGCATTTCCACCTACCCTACAACCCCACTGCTGCTGGGCTAATTGAAAGGATGAATGGACTGCTTGAACAACAGCTGAGATGGGAAACCCGCTCTCTCCACACGTGGACACATCCCAGGAGCAATCGTCCCAGTGCCTGCCCTTGCTGCAGGATCTACCCCCAGGAGAATACATAAAATGGCCCTGGGATGGGCAGGTAAACCCCTGGTGGTTTGGGTTTGCTGCCCCATGGGGAGTAAGATTAGAAAGGGACTTACAGATTTCACCTGTCTTCTACCCCAGCACACCTAAGACTACTAAGGTAATTAATCTGGGCCCCCTACGGGAGAAAGGCACCATTATATCAACCCCGTGGTCAGTCGTTTTACCACTGCTTCGGTATCTGGCACCGGCTATGGGACCTGAGGGTGGACAGGCGGTATGGAACTGTAGGCCAGGACAAAACCACTGGCAGGGTTGGTATTATCTCAGAATGCTGCTACTGCCTGTATTTTGCTTAATGGTCTTGATCTTCCCTGTACTGCGCCTCTTAAACATCTCACATTTTGTCCCTAGTCTGAGCAACTGGGCTACAATGGTGGCCTCACTGCTATGATTGCTGGGTCTACAGTAAGATGCCGCCGTCATCCTCCTTTGGACTTGCATGAAAAATTGACTCAGTAAGCGCTTGGCTCCAAAGTCTGCCCACCCCTTGGACTCTGTATTGCATTTGTTTTGTATTTGTGTTGTATTTGGCTGCATTGCACCTCTACATACCCGACCCCAGGGATTGTAGGAGGAAGGCCAAGGTGGTAAGGGTCGTGCAGGGTATGTAGGGGTGGAGTGTACGGTCAGACCACTCGAGATGGCTGTTCTCTTGCTCTCTGTGCATCCCCTGCTCGACCGGTCCCGGCTTCACCTACACCTGCGCACGTGAACGTGCTTGCCCCCGCTTTAGCTCGTGACTGATCTAATCCTTAGGCCAGAACGGCTCCTCCTGCTAGCTTATTAAAGGGAAAACACCTGCCCTCGTGATGCTCGTTAACCCGAGGGGCTGTGCGGAATATGTCCCAGCTGCTGGTTTCCCTGGTAACTGATGAACTAACCTGACCATCAATTCCCCCTATAAATGTGAGCCGCCTTCTTCCCTGAATAGCAAAGATGGCTGCCGCGGCTTGCCTGCGTGCGTTACCGGCTGGAGTGTCGCTCCAGGACCTTTTGCTTCAGACATGTAAGACCCCCTACACAATAAGCCTTTGATGTCTCTGTCACTGTCTCCAGGCTCTTTCTTCGCTCTCGAGCCTGGCCGACTACAAGGCTTGCAGGCCTGCGGGCTGTATGTAGCCCAGCGCCCTCCCTCCTTCCCTCTCCCCACTGGTAATCACTAGTTGGTTTTCTGCATCTGTGAGTCTGTTTCTGTTTTGCTATATACATTTATTTTTTAGATTCCACATATAAGTGACATTATCGTGTTTGTTTGTTTGTTTTAATCTTATTTTTGGCTGTGTTGGGTCTTCATTGCTGAACGCGGGCTTTTCTCTGGTTGTGGCGCGCCGGGGCTACTCTTCGTTGTGGTGCGCAGGCTTCTCATTGCGGTGGCTTCTCTTGTTGCGGAGCACGGGCTCTAGGCACCCGGACTTCAGTAGTGGCTCACAGGCTCTAGAGCGCAGGCTCAGTAGTTGTGGTGCACGGGCTTAGTTGCTCTGTGGCATGTGGGATCTTCCCACATGGGCTTGAACCCATGTCTCCTGCACTGGCAGGTGGATTCTTAACGTCTGCGCCACCAGGGAAGCCCAAAGTGTTTATCTTTTTCCATCTGACTTATTTCACTAAGCATGGTGCTCTCTAGGTCCATCCACGTTGCTGCAAATAGCTGAACTTCATTCTGTTTTACAGCTGAGAAATATTCCCTTGTGTATATATACCCCACACCGTAATCCATGTGTCTGTTAATGAGTACTTGGGTTGCTCCCATGTACTGGCTACTGTAAATGGCGCTGCTATGAACATTGGGGTGCATTTACCTTTTTGACTTAGTGTCTTCATTTTTTCCAGCTATTACACCCAGGAGCGGGGTTGCTCAATCATACAGTAGTTATATTTTTAGTTTTGGGGAACCTCCATACTGTCTTCCATAATGGCTGAACCAATTTACATTTCTACCAACAGTGTATGAGGGGAGGGTTCGCTTTTCTCCACATCCTTGCCAACATTTGTTATTTGTTGACTTTTTGATGATGGCCATTCTGGCAGGTGTGGGGTATTATCTCATTGTGGGTTTGATTTGCATTTCTCTGATGATTAGTGATGTTGAGAGTCTCTTCATGTGCCCATTGGCTAGCTGTATATTGTCTCTGGAAAAAAATGTTTAGGTCTTCTGTTCATTATTTGACTGGGTTGTTTGCTTTTTTGGTGTTGAGTTGTATGAACTACTGTACGTTTTAGATGCTGACCCCTTGTTGGTCATGTCGTTTGTGGGTATTTTCTCCCATTCAGTGGCTTGTGTTCGTTTTGTTGATGATTTCCTTTGCTGTGCAGGGGCTTTTGAGTTTGGTTCGGTGTAACTGGTTTGTTTTTGCTTTTGTCTCTTTTGCCCTGGGAGACCAGGGGAACATTGCTGTGGTTGTGTCAGGTGGTGTTCTACCTGTGTTCTCTTCTGGGAGTTTTGTGGTTTGGGTCTTGCTTTTGGGTCTCTAGTTCATTTTGAGTTTATTTGTGTTTGTGGTATGAGGGAATATTCTGGTTTCATTGTTCTGCATGTGGCTGTCCAGTTTTCCCAGCACTACTTAGTAAGGCAGCTGTCTTGCTCGTGTCCATTGTATATTCTTGCCTCCTTCAGTTTTTCCTCTTTAAAAATGCGCCTTTGATAAATAGTGATCATTTCAAAATCTACAACTTTTTAGTTGTCTGAAAAGTTTTTAAGTATGTTTGAGCTTTTGAAATGTCTTTTAGTGTAAAAAAAACAAAAACAAAAACAAAAAACCATGAGGGAACACACCCCACTTCATTTTATGGTAAAATAATTTTGATATCAAAGGTCAATAAGGACAGTAAAAGAAAATTGCAGGCCAATCCACTCATACATTGATGCAAAAAATATCCTAAGCAGGGCTCCAAAATCCCACAGCCAGGGCCTGGAATTATTTTGAGCCCATGTGCTACAGACATCTCCTCTCTGTGGGTCTAGTCTGGGCCCGAGCAGGTAAGGGACTCGGGCCTGAAATGACCACGGGCTCCCTCTCCGAATCCTGCCGTTCCAGAGCCAGGCCGGCGTCAGTGGAAATTTCCAGTGGCAGTTTTTCCAGAGATGCCTCACCCAGGTGAACATTGGAGAGAGAGAGAGAGAAATGTCTCAGGGTGACCTTGCTGGCCCAGTCCTGCCCACTGGCACTGTAAGGTGCTGTCTAAACAGAGCCCTGGAGGAGTGCACCGGGCCAAGGGGAGGGTGACGAGGTTCCAGGTGAAGAGACAGAGGCAGAAGCTGGGTAGGGCCAGGGCAGGGGTGAGTGCTGTAGGAGCGAGGACCGTGGAGGCCACAGGGTGACAGCCCGGGGAAGCAGGCCAAGGAGCTGGGCGTGGAAGTCTGCGGTTAGCCTGGTGGAGACAGTATTAGCACCGCATTAGGGGCCTGGGCCATGGCGTCAGGAGAACCTCGGCCGATTCCTGGCTGCCCTGCTCACTAGCTTTGTGACCCTGGCTACCTCCTTGACCTCAGCTTTCCCACATGTGAAATGGGTTCATAACAGAACCTATGGAACACAGCACTTGGCATACTGTAAGGGCTCAACAAAGGGCTACTATTTCTGTTTTGTTATTTTATCTGATCAGAGTCGGTCGGCTCCCCCAGGCTGGTGATGTGGAGCTGCCACCATCAGCAGTATGTGTCCTCCGAAGAGATGATAACTGAAGCCCAGGGCTGGAGGCGGTGATGTGGGGAGGGGGGAGAGCGACAGAAACGGACCCCTGTGCTCCACGGATGGCCGAGGAGTCAGAGGAGGGTCAAGCAGATGTGCTTCCTATGGGGGAACAGACCGCACACGGCTGCTAGTGCAGTCAGATAAACCTGACTCCCAGCAGTGCATAAAGATGGATGGTAAGCATGAGGGGAAGGAAATACTTGAATTGGGGTTTTTATTTCTCTTTATGTTCCAAACTTTCCACAACACTCCATCTTGATCACTTTAAAAAGTGGACTTTGCTCCTCTAATTTAAAATTTTTCTTATTACTCAAATACTGTATTATAGAAAAATCATAAAGTACAGAAAAGACAAAATCACCCATTATTCTTCTGTCCAGTGTAACTACTGCTGACACGTGGTGTGAATCCTTTCAGACTCTGCAGCCCATGTTGTCACCTGTGTTATAAGCAAGATCTCTTAGGACTTGCTGTCCAGACTGCACAATAGATCACACCCGTCCTTTCCCTTCAGTTCCTTTCTCATGGGTTCATCGTGTTCTGCTAATAGGGACCTGCCACAATGTACCTGACCAGTCCTTGATTTTGGGGTATTTAGTTTATTTTTTGTACTACCACATCCTATTAGATGTATTTTGGTGCATACCGTTTGTCCTTTCCTTGGGATAAATTCCACTTTTAGGCTCATGGGTGGGTTTCTGTGAAGTAGGGTACAAAATGCTATGTGTACATGAGGATGTGAAGACTCTCTAAGAAGAGGGAGCATGGCCATGTCAGGTCCTTAAGGGAGCGCATTTCCCAGAGACAAGAATCTCAGCTGCAGAAAATATAATCTGCAGAATGTGACTTGTCTCATTCTTCATTCTCATACAGAGCAGTTTGGCAACTGGGACCCATAGGGCTTTAAACAACTTCATTTCATGGAAATAATATCCCATTTAATTAGTAATTATTATGTGCTAGGTACCATCTCACAACAACCCCATGAAGTCGGGATTACTGTTATCCCCATTTTACAGATGGGAAACTGAGCTCAGAGAGGTTAGGTGCCCAGCTCAAGGTCACACAGCAGGTCAGCAGTGAACCCAGGAATCAGACCCAGGCAGGCGTCTCAAAGCCCACTCTCTGAGCCATGGACTTGCCCCAGCATCACTGCCCAGTGTGGCGGTGCTTCCCAGAGCCAGGAAGCAAGCCCTGAAGCATCAGTTCCCTCGCTTCTCTAGATTAACCTGTCGCGGCTCTCTGGGCTGAGTTTCTACCAGGTACCCGCCCATAAAAAGAGGCTGCAGAAAGTTAAGATCTGCTTGGCTGAAGAGTATCTGCCTGACCCAGGTGGGCAAATGTTATCATGGCCTGGCTGGTCCTGTTGAAACCACACTAGCTACCCCTCTACCTGCTCAGAACAGCACCCTCTCTGGGAGTACAAGGTTGGCTGTCAAAATTCTGCTGATCTCAGACCAGGAGGGGGAAGTAGAGTGGACGGAGCAGATGTGGGGGGTCTTTGGGCAGAACCACATGCTGTTCAGCCACCTCTTTTCACGTTGGGGCTCATGTATGCAGCAGCCCAGTCTGAGGACAGCATTATCTGGCACAAAGCAACCAACCCCAAATGCTGGGCAAAGGCCCAAGTTTCCTGGAGCTAAACGAGCCACAGTTCTGCCTGCCACTCAGGGGCCCTTGGAATTTCATGTAAGTCCTCTGGGAACAATATCAGTGATAACTTATTAGCAGTTGGATTTACTGAGCACTTACTATACCCCACACCTAAACGGGTGACAGAGCTAGGAGATGACAGAGTAGGGATCTACACAAAGGCAGCCTAAATCCAGAGCCCACAGCTTTCTCCCCCTAACCCTGAGCAAACTCAAGGAACTTGAAAGTTCCAAACTGGGGCTTCTGCCACCAGGCGGTGAGCTCCCGGGGAGCAGGGACCAGGCCCTCCTCACCCCAACAGACTGAGCCTCCTGGATGAGGGATTCTGCATTGGACAAACCTGGGATAAAGTCCCTGTTTGCCACCTGCCAGCTGTGTGGCCTTGGGAGAGTTACTTAACACCTCTGAGCCTTAGTCTCCTCATCCGTGAACGGGGACTAGAGATAACCATTTAGTGTGGTGTCTGTAGGCAGCACGTGAGATGATTCCGCAGAGCATCTGGCCCCCAGTGCTGTGCCCAATAAAAGGAAGTGGCTGTCATTAGTGCTGTCCTGACTTCCATCCTGCAAGTGATTCAGCTGCTGTTTCCTCAAGTTCAGTACAAATCAGTCTCCACAAGGGAACGGGCTCAGGCTATCTAGCTTCCAACTAGGAATAATAACGATGTAATCGTCATAGAGGCAGCTAAGATATATTGACCGCCCACTGCGTGTCAGGTGCCATTTCTCAGTGCTTCACATATTAACTAGTCAAGATACAGCCCTGGGAGAGGGCAGCAGCTTCCCACACTGACCCTCCAGGGAGGAGAGTCAGGGGTCAACAAGCCAGGCCCAGGCCAGCCTGTCTGTGCATCAGGCTTGGGGGATGTCCTGCCAGGAGACTCCAGGCCTCACATCTGTGTCTGAGTCCTGCAAAATGGCTTTCCCTTCCACCAACCCCTCAGTTGGCTCGGGGTTGGGGGTTGTCTGCAGAGGGCTGGAGAACAGAACGTCGGGGGGTGTTGAGGTAACCTGCTTCTAAGCCACCCCATGGCCTGGGGCAGTGCTCGATAAATACTGGTTGACTAATATTTGTTGACTGCAAGTGAAGGTTCCATTTCTAGAGCACAGGGCCTCAGGTATTGGGCTCTACCCGTCATTTTTTTTACATATGCATAGAAAGAAAGACTGGAAGGATATATACCGAATGTTAACCTTGATTATCTTAATTAGGGGTGATGGGGAGATATAATGGTCATTGTGTGTGGTGGGTTTTTTTTTTTTGCACTTTCTACATTGTTGACAATGAGCAAGTGTTAATTTTATGCTCAGAAGAAAGTAAAACATTTCTGTAAGTTTAGGACTCACCCCATTTTACAGAAGAAATGAAGTCCCAGAGGAGCTAAGCCATTTGCCCAAGGTCACACAGCAAGAAGCAAGAAGGACATGGTGGTCTCTCCTTCTCCCATGACCGTTCCCTGAAAACAGCCCAATCCTGCCAGTTGCCCCAGCTTGTGAGAGAGTCCCCTGAGGGAGCTAGGGAACCCTGCAGATCTCAGGAACGTGGCCAGTGGAAAAAACGCATGTAAGCCCCCATTCCAGCTACACGGACTCGCTGCTTATTCATAAATAAAAGAATGCCCAGGCTATTCTGGGCACCTGTAATTTTCTACTTGAATAACCAGGGAAGTGGCTGCCTGCCCGCTTCTCTGCCCTGCTCGTGGCGCCAGATCGGGGGAAACGTGATCTCCCCTGGCGTAATGGGATCTGGGGCCAGGCCTTGCTGCTGATTTCCTTGCCCTTGCCCCGTTCCAGAAAGCCCCGTTGTCCCCCCACAACGGGGGTCCGGGGAGAATCCAAGCCAGGTTTGGATGCTGTGGACTGGGTGGTTCCTTGTAGGTGTGGGAATCAAATCCCAGCTCTGCCACTTGGCAGCTGTGGGACGTTGGGAAGTGACTCAACCTCTCTGAGCCTTAGTTTCTTCATCTGTAAAATGGGGATAATGACAACACCTTGCACGTTTGGTACAGGTGAGGTGCCTGGCTCTTTGGGTAGTTGTTGTTGGGCTGCTGCTGTTGTTACTCCAGGTATGAGGAAGGGGATGTTTGGGAAAGAGACCCGCATGGGATTCTCGGGCGGTCATCTTGCTCTACTGTTGACCAGCTCTGTGTTCTTAGATAAGTAAATCCCCTTAATTATTTGAAGCAAAATTATCTTTTCTATATATCAAAGTAATCATGATAAGTACTAAAAATTTAGAAAAATGAAGAAAATTAAGCATAACTCTTAACTGCTATTTATTGAGCATCTACTCTGTTCCGGGCCAGCCCCGTGCTGGGTGCTTTGCATGCATTAGCTCTAATTCTCCCAAGTCTGCACCTGTTCATAAAGGAAAAAGCTAGGGGCTTGGAGCAGTGATGTGACTCACGTTAAGGTCACACTGCTGGCAAGTGAGGCAGAAATAAAACTCAGATCTCTCTCCAAATTCCATTGTACTGATTTTCTATTGTAGTGTAACAAATTACCACAAAATTGGCAGCTTCAGACAGCACACATTTATCACAGTTTCCACGGGCTGGAGTCGTGGCCTGCCTTAGCTGCATCCTCTGCTCAGAGACTCACAAGGGGTTGGTCAGGCTGGGCTCTCATCTAGAGGCTTGATTGGGGAAGGATCTGCTTCTGAGCTCATTCAGGTTGTTAGCAGAATTCATTTCCTGTGGTTGTAGGACAGAGGGCCCCAGATGTTTGCTGGTTGTTGATTGGAGGCTCTCCTCAGGTCCTTGAGGCCACCCACAGTTCTAGAGGCTGCCAGCAGTTCTGGCCATGTGGGCATCTCAACATGTCTGCTCACTTCATTGAGTCAGCAAGGAGAATCTCTTTGTCAGTGCCTGCTAGCAAGACACACACACACACACACACACACACACACACACACACACACACACACACACACAGTACCATAATTATGAGAGTGACATGCCATCACCTTTGCCACAGTCTATTGTTAGAATCAAGTCACAGGTCCCACCCACACTCGGAGGGAGGGGATTACAGCAAGGTGTGAACACAGGAGGTGGGATATCTCATGTTTGAATTTTCCCCACCCATTTTCTCAACCCCACCCTCCAGGAGAAAACTCAGAGCTGGCAACTGTGAAGTTACTTTCACATTGCCAACATCTAGTCATATGCTGGACCAAGAAAAGTGGCCTTTGTGGGACAATGGCTCATGACGTTTAAGAAACATCTGAACCCCAACCCTTAGTACCACGGTCCCGAGGCAGAGCAGAAACGGACAGGACGTAGGGCTCAATCTCGGAAAGCTTATCAGACGGTTGGAAAAATATACCAGCCAGGTGCTCTTTTGGTTGCAGGAGCCCTGAGTTAAAAGGGAAGAAGAGAGAATTTATCAGCTCTTATAGCAGAAGGTCCAGGAGTAATGGCTTCAGGCAAGACTGGATCCAGGGTTTTAAATTAAGTCTTCAAAACCTAGCTCCTCTCTTCCTCATGGCTTCATTCTCCTTTGGTTGATCCCACTTCGGGGCCAGTCCCCACTCATAGAAAGTCAGAGCTGCAGGCTTATATCATTCTTATAGCTAGAAGGGATACACAGGTATGGGGGAAAGCGTGGCTTGTGACAAGAAGTTGTGGGAAATGAAATTGAGACAGGAGGTTGAAATGTAGAAGGACGGAAAGGCAGACAGAAAGACTAGCCTTGACTCTGTGGTCCAACATTTTCCAGTGTGTTCCATAAGATTTTAGTATGGATTCGATGAGCTAAGGGTTTTAGGGCCAGCAATCTGGGTTAAGTCTGGTTAAACAAGTTTCGTTCCTGCAGTGCCCCGACATGTTCCCACTTCCAGCTGTGGATCTTCAAGAGCAGAGCTGTGGGCTACAGCATTCCCTAAGGTGCAGTTCTTAATTCTGCATTTTGAGAAGCGCCACTGTGGGTCATAGGGAGCCACTGAAGGCAGTAGAGCAAGAAAGTAAGTCAGCAAACGTGTTCTGGGAAGAAAACAGTGGAAGCCCCCTTGGAGATGATGATAATCATCCATGTGAAGGGTGATGATCACCCAGACCAGGGGGTCAGTGGCAGAAACAGGAATAAGGTACACGGTGAGAAATGGGACATAGGAAAATATATAAATGGGCTCAGAAAACGCTGTTTTGGTGATGGTGACGGTGAAATTTAGTTTTGATTTTAGCTTTCCCACTGAAAGCAGGGGTAGTACTGGGACAAAACATGGGCTCTGAAGTCCAGAAAACTAGTTTTTGGCTCTACCACTCTGCCATTTGGGAGAGTCACTGCACCCATCCGAACCGTGGTTTCCTCGCTTGTTAAATGAGGATGTCAAGTCCTTTTTCTCAGGGTCCTTATGAGCATTCCAAGATAAATATAGGGAGACAGGGTTCAGCTGTGAGTTGGACTTCTACTTCTGGTCATGATGGAGAACCTGGTACCAGACCAACATAAAATATTGTTAACACTTGACAAACTAAAAGGCAACTGTTCTCAGGCAGTGGACCATAGGCACTGTGATTCTGAGGGAAGGGGAACTCACAAGGTGAGTCCCTCATCCCGTGGACTTTCATTCTGGGACAGCTTCCCAAGCATGGCCCAGTGCAAGGGAGCCCACACAGAGCACAGCAGTCCCTCTGAGTGCAGGAGGCATTGATCAGAGTTTGGGACCACTGGGGCAACAAAAGAAGGAATGTGCAGGACAAGACACTGGAGAGGAGGGAGCTGCATAGCCAGGGGACCCCAGAAGTCTTTAAGGGTCTCCCAGGACCCACAAGTCCTTGCCCAAAGGCTGGGCTATGCATGCACAGAGTGGGACTATCCAAGGTTTACCAGAGGGCAGCTGGTAGGGGGTTGAGACCACACTGAGATACTACAGGTCAAGCAGTGCTGGGGGACATTGGACAGACCTTAATCCCAGGCATCAAGCTGAGACATGAGAAAGGCCAAGCCCTAGAAGTGAGGATCATACTCTAGTATAAAAGCTGCTCTAAACCAGCCTGAACAGAGCCTAAAGCCGAATCTTTCAAGATCCTCAGAGGAGGGAGTTTGGAGGCAAGTCCTTTCAAGTTAGGGAGGCTTGGGAAATAGCTCAGGCTTTGCCCCTCCCTAACGAAGTATAAAACCACACCCACGGGACTTCAAAGGGTTCAACCAGTGATTGAGCTGCCTGCTAAAACAAAATTTAACACTCTTCAGAAGAAGAAAACAGAACCCAGAGTCCCTACAACACATCACACATGCACGTACAGAACGTCCAGTAAGCAATCAAAGTTTTCTAGACATGCAAAAGAAAAAACCACCAGTAGACACTGATCCTAAGACAGTCCAGAAGTCAGATTTAGCAGATGAAGACCCTGAAGCACCTATTCCAGGGTTTGGCACATAGTAGATGCCCAGTAAATGCAGCTGCTCCTCTCCACTTGAGCAAAGTAATCATTTGGCCCCCAGAAAGCTTTGAACCCCAAGGGTTAATAAAGGGAAATGCACCAAGTCCTCATATACTGAGTTCCTTCTGTGTCACCATACAGGGCTTGGGGTGAGAGGGCTGCCTTGTGCAGTAATGAGAGAGATGAGTTGTGACCCTGCCACTAACTCATTGTGTGAGTCCCTCAATGCCCCGTGCCTCAGTTTCCCCATTCATATAATGGGCGGGGCAGGCAGGTCATCTCAAAGGGCCCTTTCTCTCCAGGATTCTGAGTTTGTCTGGCACAGGAACTGTTTTCAGCCAGGATACACTCTGAGCTAGGGCCTGGAAGAACCAGGTGGAGAAGGAATTGGATCTATTCCTAATACCTTGGGGGAAACACGTGCTGAGATATCTCTCCCAGGTGCAATAACTTGGGGCTGTGGGCAGAGCCTGGGCTCATTTTCCAAAGACATTTCTTGAGAAACGTCTCCTAGCAACCAGCTCCACCGATACACAAGCTTCAGGGACCTCAGCAGGAACACAAAGGCTTTTTGTGGCTCCCTTCTTCAAAAGCCCAGGTTAGAACTGCTTATCGGCCAAGATGCTAATGTGAAGCACAGGGAATAGATGGTGGGGGCACTTGGTGGGGCAGGGGATATGGGGAGGGTACCCACCCACAGCCTCAATCCCCTTTCCCTCTATGAAATTACCAGCAGTCTAGTTCTAAGGCTCAGAGCTAGGACTTCAGATCTGAGTCCAAAACCTGCTTCCGTCTCTTATTAGCTGGGTAACCTTGGGCAAGTTACTTAACCTCTCTGAGCCACAGTTTCCCCATCTGTAAAATGGGGATGATAATAATAATATGTAGGAGGTTAGTGATCACCCACAACCCCTTTACTGGCCCAGCATAACCATCCCCCAGCTGCTGTGAGCATTGGCTGCTGACAGCTGCACTCTTCTCAAAACAATTGCCCTTGGCTGATGGGAGGTGCCTCACCCGGAGATACTTGGGAGGTTGACCCCATCTCCCTGGTTATCCTTGCCCATTGGCCCCAGCCCATGACAAACTGATATGGGGGGATAAAAGCCCAGTGTCCTTGTCTCAAAGTGGGACAATGCTGTGGTATCATGTACAGTCCAGAACTTTCCATGGGATCAGGCTGAGACTAGACTTGAGCTGAACCAACATCTTTGCTTAACTTCTCCTGCCCCTTCCTGCTTCCCTCCCTTACTCTTTTACAGACTTCCCATGAGAGCTCTCCCTCAACAAATCACTTACACAAAGTCCCCATTTCAGGCTCTCCTGGGAAATCCAAAGACATGAGAGTACCTATGTGTTAGGCCACTGTGAGGATCCAGGGAGAGAATGTGTGTGAAGTACCAGCCAGTGTCTGGCACACAGTATGTGCTCAATAAATGGACATCATCATTCTCCTCCTCTTATGTTTATTATTGTAATTAAAGACAGTCCTGGGATCAGAGGGGGTTTCTAATGTGGACAAGAGCTGGGGACCATCTTGGTATGAGGGGATAATTGCATTTAGATTGGCTAATGCACTTAGAGCAGAGTTATTAGCTTTCTTTGTTTCCTAAGCTAATATTAACAATTTATTTGTTCTGTTATAAAAACAACACAAGTTGATTGCAAAAGCAAACAAACAAAACCCTCCAGGAAGCACAGAGAATTACAAAAACAAATTAATGAGTAAATAAAATTCCCTACCAGCTGAGTTTAATCACTGAGGACATATTCATTCATATCCTTCCAAACATTTTCCACATAAATTCACATAATATACATATATAGATACACACATATACAAATATCTAAACATGCAAACATATCATACTGATATGTGCGTACATATATAATGCTAAACCTATAACATAACAGAGCATATGTAATAATATACACTTAACCAATTTTGTTATCAAAAAATGGTAATCACAAATACTATTCTACAACCTGTTTTTTTTTCCACTTGATTTTCACATATAGGTAGTGGGTGTCTTCCATGTTAGTAAACACAGATCTACAGCATCAATTTTAGCCACAGATTGTTACATTTTATGGGGATAACACAGCTTATTTAACCAGTCCCCTATCTAGACATTTACTTTATTGCCAGTTTTTTTTACTGGTACGAACAGTGCTGGTAAATGCAAATCCTTGACCGTGTTTCTTTGCGCATGTGTTCAGTTATTAAAAAAAATTTCTAGGAATGGAATGGTATAGCAGTTGGGAAGCACATGTTTCCCTGCAGGAGGACTGTACTATAACTCCCTGCAGGAGTGTACCAGCGCGGCCATTTCCCCACGTTAGGTATCCAGCACTCTCCAACACTAGGTATCATTTTGTTTTAATTTTTGCCAATCTGATAGGTGAAAAACAATACTCCATTGTTGCTTGAGTGTGCATTTCTTGGGTTTCTGGAGAGGCCAAGTATCTTTTCTTACGTCTGTGCGCCATTTGGATTTCACTGGCTGACATGTGCCATTGTCCGGTCCTTGGCGAGGCCCTTGTGGATGTCTCCTCTCTCTCCCCTGGAGTGTGATTTCATAAGCAGCAAAGCCCTGCTTGCTACAGGATTGGCCTCCCAGGGAAGTTGAGTCCTCATCCTCAGATCCCCCAGCCAGCCAGAGCTGGGATTAGTGGGGTCCAGTTCCTTGACCTCCAGGTGCCCCCTCACAAAGTCCCCTCTCTTGGCCCTGTCCACATCCCTGTGCCAAGGAGATTTTAGAAACCAGATCTGCTTAAAGAAAAAATCTTTTCTCAAATTCCAAACCCACCCAGCAAATACATTCCAGGGGTGATTATTAGCATGACTTGAGGAGTCTTTTCAGAACATTCCTTTAGAGTCCAGTGCTCTTGGGAGGTTTAAAATGAGATTGCACATATGCCAAGATCTATCGCCATTGAAAATACCCCAACCGTTGACCTAGGGATTCTACTGGTAAAAATGCTCACATGTGTAAAATGCTCACAACAGCAAAATAAGTGGTAACATCCTAAATGTGCACCAGTAAGGACCTGCAAAAAGAGTTACGAATGACATTTACCAGGAAACATCGTGCAAACAGTAAAATAATGCAGTGAAACTGAATGTGCTTGTGTGGAAAGATGCCCTCAAGACATGGTAAAGTGAGAAAAGCAAGTTACAGAAGAGTGTTTCATGTTTGCATTTTTCAAAAGGAGAGATCAGAATTGTTGTAGATGTTTATGGAAGTGGAGACGATTCCTGGGTGGGCGGGTAGGAAACTACTTAAAACAGTTTCCATTTGGGAGGGAGATTTGGTATTAAAATATTTGGAGATTTTTAAGTCACACTTTATACACATCTGCATTGTTTAAATTATTAGCATGCATATGCTCTACCTTTATATAATGAAAAAACTTAAAGTTAAAAGTGAGCCTATGATCAATAATAATAGTTGTGATAATTGTACAACTGTTAAATAGCTTATCGAATGCCAGTTATGTGCCAGGTACTGTGTATTCTCTCATTCACTCTTAAAACCAGCCCTATTTTGATACCCATTTTATACACGAGGAAACTGAGTCCTAGGTTAAGAGGCTCATTAAGGCTACATCTGATTACAAAGCCCTGGCTCTTTCCTCAGGGTGTGGTTCTTGTGCCCTCATCGAGACCTCGTTGTGTGTGGGCTTTGTCAGGACCTCTGCAAGTGGGTCCCTCCTGGCGGGCTGGATGGTTTCCCATAGAGGCAGCTGCTCTGTCATCTATGCCTGTGCTCTGCAGCTCTTCTCCTTCCCCCACCTCACTCCTTAGAGTTGGACTGTCTAATGTTGGTTACCTAAATTAATGAAAATAAGACTAAAACTTCATTTCCACGATGGCACTAGTCACATTTCACGTGGTAAACAGCCACGTGCGACTAGTGGCTACCATACTATCAGCACAGTTATGGAACATTTCCATCACTGTATAAGATTGTACTGGATAGCACTGTCTTATCACAGGTTTAGAGCCAGGTAGACCTGGGCTCAGCCCTGCTCCTGCACTTACTAACGGGGTGAGCTGAGCAAGTTATTTAACCTTTCTGAGCCTCAATGTTCTCATCTGTAAAATAGGATGGCAATATAGCTACCTCACTGGGCTGTTGCAGGGATTGAGCTCATGCCTGTTGCATGGTTAGCCCAAGCCCTGTCACATGAGCAGCTTAAAGGGTATTGAGGAAGGTAGAACTCTGCAATCAGACAATTTCATGACCTTGGGCAGATCACCTTGCTGCTCTGAGCCCCTGCCTCCTTGCCTATAAAACGGGGTGGATGGCACCTACCCTGAAAGGCCGTTGTGAGCATTAGCCCATATAGTCAGTGCCCAGGGAAAGTCAAGGCCCTTCTCCCCTTTCTGAAAAGGGGTTTCTTCTGTCAGGTAAAGCCTTCTCATGAGACCTGGAAATAAAATATTCCAGAAGAAGGAATCCAGAAGGCCAATGTACCAACAAAGGAAGGTTCAACCCTCAAAATAAAATGATCATGGGATGCTGTTTTGTCACCTATCAGATTAGAGAAGGGAGGAAATAGTTTGAACTTTTTATTGAAAAATACATAGAGAAACGGCACTATCATAAGTATACCACTCAATGAACTTGGAGAAACTGAAAATACCTGTGTAACCACTACTCAGATCAAGAAACAGAATGTCAACAGCACCCCAAAAGCCCCCTCGTTCCCCTCCCAACCACTGTCACCTCCCATAAAGGTAACCACGATCCTAACTTCTAATGCCATAGGTTAGTTTTTAGTACACAAACTTAGATTCATAACACCTAGAGTTAGTGTGGGTGAGACCATCCAGTAATCTCAGACACTGATGATGGGCATTTGAAATGGTACAGACATTCTGGAGGTGGTACCAAACCAAAATTTGGGTCCACTTGCCAGCTCGCGCAGTAAAGCCAATCTACTGACGCTGGGTTGTGGTGAAGGAAAGTGCAGTGTTTATTGTAAGGTGCCATACAAGGAATCTGGAACAGCTAACACTCAGAAAGCCCAAACCCTCTGATGGGTTTCACTGAAGGATCTTTAAAGGCAAAGTGGGGCAGGGAGGGGGGCGGTCCCAGGGTATGTGATCAGCTTGTGCCCATTTCTCTGACTGCTTGATGATGAGGTAAGAGGGAGGTGTCACAGGAGTCAACATTATCAATCCTTCGGCTCCATAGGTCTGGGGGCTATGTGTTCATTGTCATTAGGTAATTAATTTCTTCGATTTGGTGGGGGGGGTTTAGCATCTGTAAACAACTCAGGAAATGTGCATCAGAGACTATCATCTAGGAACTTCAGAGAGGAGCTAAAGCTGAGGATATGGGGGGTGGGGAGTCTGTCTCGGGAAGGCCCCACAGGGTCCTGCTTGGTTACAATTCCCCCCTTTTCTTTGACACTCTTCAATCCTGAGGAGGGGAGTGGGGCGATGACTGCTATGTCTACTTCCTGCTGAACAGAGGTGAAGTCAGTTTTTCAGGATTAGAGAAGAGAAAGTCATTGACTTTCATTTCAACGAATTCTAGAGTCCCAAGCTTAGCATCAATATTTTATTTTGAAAACATTATCTCTGTTTTTGATGGCTTTGTCACAGCACCCAGACATTTGAAAATTAGTAGACATATCACAATTAGGGTAATGATCAAAATCCACCCTTGTAGTATTTCCCAAAGGAGTCTTCGTGTTCCATATAACAACCAGGACAATAAGTTATGGAGTGCATCCTCTCTACAAATATCTTGTAACCAAGAAGCCTTTTGAATTATTCTGTTTATTTGGGTTTCAGTTTTTCCAGGGGTATTAATATATACCTAAAGAATCTAGTGCCTTCTGCTGGGAATCTATAGCTTGAGCTCTCTTGTCACTACTATGCTCAAAGTTAAGGGAAAACTTTCATGGTTATAAGAGGAGACCTTCAGACAATAAGGTTGCAGTTGGCAGCAGCTAGCAGATATTGTTTTGAGAATGACTGGTGGTGTCCTTAAATCCCATACAGTTCAGAAAATTCAAGTTCTCAGCAATACACAAACATGTCTGAAATCACGTCTACAATGGCCACCTAGCTTTATCTTGGATGTCGGAACAAAAGTTATTCTATTTTGACTTTTAAATGCAGTCTCCTCCTCAATGGCCAAACCAGATGTACAATGTATGTTTAATAAGCCACAAAATAGGCTATTCCGGTCAGTAAAGTTTAAGTTAAACCATGTATAAGCCAGAATGACATCCCCATACCTCAATATGTGAAGATTTTTCCATCATTTCCCCTTTTGATTGCAAATCTTTTTTTTTCTTTTTTTAATTTGAAGCAAGTTTTATTTATTTTTTAAAATTAATTTTTATTGGAGTATAGTTGCTTTACAACATTGTGTTTGTTTCTACTGTACAGCAAAGTGAATCAGCTATATGTATACATATATCCCCTCTTTTTTGGATTTCCTTCCCATTTAGGTCACCACAGAGCATTGAGTAGAGTTCCCTGAGCTATACAGTAGGTTCTCATTAGTTATCTATTTTATACATAGCATCAATAGTGTATGTATGTCAATCCCAATCTCCCAATTCATCCCACCACCACCCCTTCCCCCTTGGTATCCATACGTTTGTTCTCTACATCTGTGTCTCTATTTCTGCTTTGCAAATAAGATCATCTATACCATTTTTCTAGATTCCACATATATGTGTTAATATATATTTGTTTTTCTCTTTCTGACTTCATTCTGTATGACGTTCTTCTCTTTCTGACTTACTTTGCTCTGTATGACAGTCTCTAGGTCCACCCGTGTATCTACAAATGACCCAATTTCATTCCTTTTTATGGCTGAGTAATATTCCATTGTATATACATACCACATCTTCTTTATCCATTCCTCTGTTGATGAACATTTAGGTTGCTTCCATGTCCTGGCTATTGTAAGTAGTGCTGCAATGAACACTGGGGTGCATGTGTCTTTTTGAATTATGTTTTTCTCTGGGTATATGTTCAGGAGTGGGATTTCTGGGTCATATGGTAATTCTATTTTTAGTTTTTTAAGGAACCTCCATACTGTTCTCCATAGTGGCTGTATCAATTTACATTCACACCAACAGTGCAAGAGGGTTCCCTTTTCTCCACCCTTTTCAGCATTTATTGTTTGTAAACTTTTTGATGAATGCCATTCTGATTGGTGTGAGGTGGTACCTCGTTGTAGTTTTGATTTGCATTTCTCTAATAATTAGCGATGTACAGCCTCTTTTCATGTGTTTGTTGGCCACTGGACTGCAAATCTCTTGATAGACCAAAGTATTTGGCCCCTGATGCCATGGTGGCCCACGTCTGCCCTGGGTTATCATGTCCCTCAGTGCTAGGCCTTGCTAGGCCTACTTTTTGTTTACATATATTTGCCCAGTTATCCACGTTGGGGGGGAAACTAATCAGACATAGTAAATAGCTCAGAGGTATGTTAACAGGGAAATATTTATTTATTTATTTTTGCAGTACACGGGCCTCTCATTGTTGTGGCCTCTCCCATTGCAGGGCACAGGCTCCAGACACACAGGCTTAGCGGCCATGGCTCACGGGCCCAGCCGCTCCACAGCATGTGGGATCCTTCTGGACCGGGGCACGAACCCGCGTCCCCTGCATCGGCAGGCGGACTCTCAACCACTGCGCCACCAGGGAAGCCCCCAGCAGGGAAATATTATACAGGCTATACATTTTATCAGTCATACCCAATTGTCACACAAGCATTGTACATGTGCTTTCAGCAATAGACTTAAAGCAAGCAGTGTTACACATCATGAGTAGTTATACTCTGTGACAACTCTACTTCCCATGATAAACACTGAGGACAACAGTGTGGTTAAAAGTAAAACAATAACTTTCTGTGTTGATAGGGAGACAAACATTTGGTAAACAGTTCAATTAGATTAGTATGATAGGTCTTACAGGCCTGGTCCAGACTCCTGGGTCAGCTGCTCACCACTGCTCTCTTCTTCTCATCCTGGTGTGGATGTCTTTTGGGGTCAACAATCCCCTTGGCAGACCAGTGCAATGCAGAGGCCCTTCTCAAGTGGGAAAATATGAGTCCAAGAGTCAATTCCATTTAGCTTCACTGCACATGAGCTAGTTAAAAATACCTGACAAGGGTCCTTTTATCTAGGTTGGAGAGAGTCCTTTATGATTCCCCTTCCAGCATGCACAGTCCCCTAGTCCAAAGATAGACTGCTGTGATGACCTTCAGGAACAAACTTAGAGTATCCTCTTAGTAACTCAACCAAACTTTACAATAATAAAGCAACAAAGAGCCATCTGGGAAGTGAGTCTTAGGCAGTAAATACTGACCTCAATTAATAAAACTAGAATATAATGTCCATTGAAACATAATCTTTTTCTAAAATTACCCTCATTTTTATCAATATGGCCAAGTTAAGAATACTTTGTTTACAAAATAAGTCTGGTTAATTGATCACATAGGCTCTTTTAAATTGGCTGTGCTGGAACTTTTCATAAGGAATTTCAGATTGAACTTTTAAAAGGCCAGGAAAGCCACACCAAGGGTTTGTCACATATTTCACCTTACAGATTTGGGTGAATTCCTCCCTTTCCAAGGTCCCAAAAACACTTTGAGATTCTTGCACCTGTTAGGAGGCGGCCTTCCTTATTTACCTGATAAAGCTTCTGGGAACCTAAAGAGTTTTCCAATTTCTGGAGGAATAAGGTAGAGAGAAAAGATAAATGTTTCAATTCTTACAAAGGTATAATTGACCAAGTTGCTACAAATCATAATTAGCTTAAGGGGAAAGGTCTCCTACATTTGGAAAACACATTAAAAGCCAGTAATATTTCAGACAAAACCAAAAAATTATAACCACATTCTTGAGTTTACCCAATCCCATGTAACTAATCCTTTTTGCTAGGTTTTATGAAATCAGAGTTTCCATTAGACTTTAAGTTTCTTACCCAAGTTCAGCAGTATGATCTATAAGTTATCAGAAATGTGTACTCATCAGAAAGTCTTTTCTATGAATCTTCTTGAAGATGAAGCATTTTTGCAAAGCATCAGCTTAACTGTCTGTGAATAATAATACTTAAAAAGACAGGGTTAAAGATCTGATTACAATGTTATTCACAAAAGCATAAACAAGTTGCTGTGACATATAATATTTTAAGGTAACTAGGTTTATGACTGATAACATTATACCAGGACATATCCAAATTTCATAAACTTTATATGATTTCTAGAATGTCTATATTAATAACATTTACCTATAAAGTACAATATGAGGAGGTTTATCAGTCACTTGACAATGCTTTCTGTGTAATTTAACATACCAAAGAATCCTAGTTAGTTTAATATTTCTCTCTGAGATGACTTAGGGGCCCTCTGAAGCATCCCAAAGTTAGCTGATGTCAAAAGAACTTTAATTAGAATTTGATAGGAAGTTTGTCAAAAACATCAAAAAGTTTCAAGACACTTGGTCAAATAGGATCAAAGGTCACTGTGAATATTTATTCACTTAACTGAAGTGACAAAAGATTTCAAAAGCAAATACAGATCACTTAAAGGCAAGGAAATTCATACAATCTGTTACCAAAAGTGGCATTCTAAGAAAACTTTGTTCTCTTAACTGGGAGAAACCAAATCTAGTCCTGCACCAGCCTACTTTTAATAACAAAATCCATTTACCTAATTAAATTTAATCTAATCCCAGTCCGACCATGCACAAAACTCCTTTTTCAGGGCTCCCTTTCTACAAACCTTCCATAACTTTCTGTACCCATATTAGCTTTTCCCTTATTTTTACATCCAGAAACAACCAGCTCTAAAATAAAATTACCTTTTTTTCCCCTTTGACAAAAATGTATTTTCATTTTTCACACCTTCTTTAACTGAAAGTATACATCCTACCTTCCTGGAATACTGAAATATTTCCTTTATTATTTTAGTAGCTTTAATTACATTTATTATAATTTAAAATCTTAATCTCTAGCAAACACCAAGAAGCAAGCAATTTTTTTAAATGTTATTTCCAGTGTACTTTTCTTTTAAATTAATTAATTAATTTTTGGCTGTATTGGGTCTTCATTGCTGCGATGGGCTTCCTCTAGTTGCGGTCAGTGGGGGTTACTCTTCATTGCAGTGCGTGGGCTTCTTATTGCGGTGGCTTCTCTTGTTGCGGAGCACGGGCTCTAGGCGCGTGGGCTTCAGTAGTTGTGGCGTGTGGGCTCAGTAATTGTGGCTCGCGGGCTCTAGAGTGCAGGCTCAGTAGTTGTGGTGCACGGGCTTAGTTGCTCCGTGGTATATGGGATCTTCCCGGACCAGGGCTCTAACCCATCCCCTGCATTGGCAGGGGGATTCTTAACCACTGTGCCACCAAGAAGCAAGCAGTTTTGAACTGTCATACCAGCACTTCTTGATTGGAACTTATGAACATATTCCATAACCTCTATTTGAAATGACCTAGATGTTCAATGAATTAATGAACAATGAATGTTCGTTATTTAACTTAACTTAGCAAAACTTAGGTTACCGAAAGTCTGGAGAAAGTATTTTAGACATACCTACAACATAATTATTCCTAAAAAAAAAAAGTTCACCTGAAAACTCTTAACTCATTTACCTTTATTTTATAACTTATGAAACTCATAGCAAGTTAATATTCTGACAAACTCTGTAACAAAAATAACATGAACTTATTGGCCATTAGTAAACCTAGGAACAATAAAAGTAAGACATGTCTGTATTGTTTAAATGAACAAGTTTAAGCTAGCTTTAATATCAGATACTAATTTCATATTGAATATTTCCTAGATCATGTGAAACTGAAACTTTTTCTGTCCAGTTTCTGTTATACTTAGAACTATTTAATTTGTAAGAGCTTACTAAGTCAATTAAATGAGCTCATTTACAAGTTAATTTTTACATAAAGACAGAACCAGAGATCTCAGTTTTTCCACTTCAGATTAAAAATACCTCTTTTTTCCCTTCAGTCTCAGGGACTACAGAAGATCAGATAAATTCCTGAGATTCCAGGCAGAACATTTACATTTTAAAGGCTTGGGGAGAGAAATGCAAGTTCCTCCTAGAAAACAAGCTTCCCCTAACTGCATATGCAAAAACAAGTCATCATGGCCATTTTCAGGGATTTTTTCCCCTCAGTTTCCAAATACCCAATTCAGTTTAAACAAAGAACAGTAATCGACAATAATACATCTTATTCACTCACATGCACATGCCTCACTTTCAGAGGAATATGAATCAGCATTCAAGTTACTAGACCCTTTAATGAAGGTCAAAACCAGGAAGAGAGAACAGGATGTGGACTCAGGTACCAAAATACTCATGCACACACACCCAAGATAAAAGCCAAAGCAATTCCAAAAGGCTCACTTGCATATAATAGCAGAGCCATTGGGGCCATTGTTCTCTAGATCTCAGGGAGTACTGAGGCCAAACAGTTACAATTTTAAAAAGTCATTTTCTTTCATTTATGGGAGCATAGCTGAAGGTCTTCCAGTTTTGCAAAATACACCCTAGGGGCACTATGAGATAGAATAGTTATGATAATCCATACTTAATTATTCATGGCAGGTGTTACCAACTCTCAAGCAAACCAACCAAAGCAATGCAGAATAGTCTCTCAGGATCACAGTTCTTTAGCCCCAGAAAGGGAGATTCCCAACCGATGCCCCATCGATAGAGACAAAGCCAAATGACTGTGCTTGAGTCCGAAGGGGAGAACCCCAGCCAATGCCCCATCAGAGATGAAGCCAAAATGACCAAGCCTTAGTCCAGAAGGGAAAATCCCAACAAATGCTCTGCCCTGCGCAAAACCAATGCAATAGGGAAGAACACCCTGGTGTTGTCATACGCGAGCCCCATCACTTACCAAAGATGTCTCAACCCGCCAATGTGAGTGCCTTGTTTCCTTCACCACGCAAATCAAAAGTGCTGTGGGCCAACACCAGTTGGCGGCAAGTGCTCAGGTCTGTCCCTGAGACACAGGTGCTCAGGCACCTGGACAGGACCCGGGAGCCACCTGTCAGGGCACAATGTGCCGCAGGGGAGACATCCACTCAGGACTACGGCCCCACGTTGGGTGCCACAATTGTTACTGAACCAAAACTTGGCTCTGCTCACCAGCTCACAGTAAAGCCAATCTACTGATACCAGGCTGTGGTGAGGGAAAGTGCAATGTTTCTTGTAAGGCGCCGTATGAGGAGTCCAGGACAGCTAACGCTCAGAAAGCCCGAACTCTCTGATGGGTTTCACCAAAACATTTTTAAAAGCAAGGTGAGGGGGCTTCCCTGGTGGTGCAGTGGTTGAGAGTCTGCCTGCCGATGCAGGGGACACGGGTTCGTGCCCCGGTCCGGGAAGATCCCACGTGCCGCGGAGCGGCTGGGGCCCGTGAGCCATGGCCGCTGAGCCTGCGCGTCCGGAGCCAAGGTGAGGGAGGGGAGTCCCAGGGTATGTGATTAGCTCATGCACAGTTCTCTGACTGGTTGATGGTGAGGTATCGTGGTGTCACAGGAGTTAACATTATCAATCCTTAGGCTCCAGTAGGTCTGGGGGTTACAAGCTCATGGTCATCAAGTAGTTAATTCCTTCCATTTGGTGGGGGGTTTTAGCATCTGTAAAACACCTCAGGAAATGTGCATCAGATACTATTATCTAGGTACTTAAGAGAGGAACTAAAGCAGAGGATGAGTGGGGGAGGGAATCTTTTCCAGGAAGTCCCCATAGGGTCCTGCTCGGTACAGGGGTAATTTGGTAGCATCCGCTAAAATTTAAAGTATATATACCCTTTGGCCCAGCATTTCTACGTCACAGTGTCTGCCCTAGGGAAACACATCCATGCACATAGAGGCAAGCACAAGGATGTTTGGAGCAGAATTATTTGAAATAGGGACAAACTGGAAACAACCTAAATGTTCAACTAAAGAGGATTTGTTTAAAAAAAAAATTACGGCATCATGCTGTATTGTACGCTGCAGTAGATAAAAGAGGAAAGTGGATCTACATATATTAAAATAGAAATATCTACAAGACATATTGTAGAGCTTAAAAAGCAAGCTGCAGAAAAATGACCAAAACACACATACGGCATCAAAAACAGTGATAACTCTGGGGAAGGGGTGACATTGAGGCTGAGAGGGGATAGAAAGGAGAAATGTTTTAAATTTATATGCATTGGGTTGTTCCAAATGTTTAAAGCAGCAATGGATTTATATATTGTGGGAACTATTTTACAAGCTTTTAAGGCAAATTAAACAGCCCACCTGCCAAGTGCAAGTGAGGAGAGGAAGGTACTGGCCCAGTACCTCAGCCTGGTTCCAGGAGGGCAGTGCTCTGGGTCTCTGAGGCCTGAGGGGCCGGAATGAATGGACAGTGAAGAGACCCTGGAGGCTGCCTTTGATGGAACCCAACACCAGTGTGATGTAAATGGACCCCTGGAAAGGAACAGGTCCCAGGGTTTCACACCTTCTCCAAACAGTGCCCAGCACTTTAAAGGAAGGATGGCTGGCTTTGATTCTCCCTGTCCCTGGGGATGGAAGCAAGAAGCAGCAGGTGTCGCCTCACACAGCTCGGTGGCTTTTTGAGAGTGAGGCACTGAGGCAGAGGCTCGCGGGGTGTGGGGCGCGCTGTGAGCCCTGTGAGCCCCGTGTTTATGGGCTCAGGAATGGGGAACGGGAGGAGGGTGGGTAGGAGCCAAGGGTCACGTTAAAAATACTCCACCTAGGGCTTCCCTGGTGGTGCAGTGGTTGAGAGTCTGCTTGCCGATGCAGGGGACACGGGTTCGTGCCCCGGTCCGGGAAGATCCCACATGCCGCGGAGCGGCTGGGCCCGTGAGCCATGGCTGCTGAGCCTGTGCCTCCGGAGCCTGTGCTCCACAATGGGAGAGGCCACAACAGTGAGAGGCCCACACACCGCACACACACACACACAAAAATACTCCACCTTTAAGAATCAGATTGGTGGGGAGGCTGGTCCAGCTGAATCCACGCAGAAGGGTTCCTTAACCTCTCCGAGCCTCAGTTTCCTTTTCTGTAAAGGGTGCAGGCTCTTGCCCACACCCCGCCCCCCGATTTGTGAATGTGGCTAAGGCAGCAGGCTCCCGAGTCAGACTGCCTCCAGTCTAATTGCAATGCTGCCACTGCCAGCTGTGTATCTTAACCTGTCCAAGGCCGCAGCTTCCTTCCTCATCCACAAAACAGGACCCCAACTCTTCCCTAATCTCAAAGAACTATGCATTATGAGATTTAAAGTAAATCGGTAAAGTTTTAATACAGTGCTCAGCTCTAGGACGTGCTCAAACATTTGCCACAATCATTAAGGTGGTTTTTCTTTACTAAGCACCTATGTGCCAGGAAATGTCCTGGGCATTGAAGATACATGCCTGAATAAGTCACAGTCCCTGTTCTCATGGTGTTTACAGTTTAATGGGGGCTAACTAAAGACATCCAGAGACACACCTCACTGTGATTCACTCCAGGCTACAAGGACAAATACTCTGAGGTCCTACCCTCATCTCTCCTAAAGTCAGAATTCAGGCCCTTCTACGTTTATCTAAGATGCCGTTTTGGCAGTTTCCCCTCTCCTCTCCCCCACCAGTCCAAAGGCAATAAGTCAGCAAAGATCCAGGCGGCTTTGCCTTGGCAAGTGGAGCATTTTCTTGATCACCAAACTCCAGTCACTTCAGGAAGAGGACTCTTCTGGGGTCACTGAGTTTTACTGAACACAAGTTGGCCTGACTTCCAACAAATCTTTCATGCAAGGGGGGTTGGCGGGCATGCAAGGGACAATTCTTTGAACTCCAAGTCCAGGGAGCTGCTCCTTAGGAAAGTCTGGCTTTGTAATGCTAACATTGCCCTTGGGACCCAGCCTCACTTCCCTGGTGTGTGTGGGGGGGGAAATGTGAGAAGAAGCTCAGATCCCCCTCCAGGCCTCTGGAGCATGTCCTTTTTCTTTGTCCCAGCATTTTCTTCTACAGATGAGGTTACTTGTCCTCTTACTCTTTTTGTTTAAACCATGAAAGAGGCTTGGCCAAATCCCAGACACCCTCCCTTTTCTATGCCCTCCTTGGTGGCAGAGCTCAAAACTGGAGCACGCCGGCCGGGGGAAACCTCAGGACCCCAGGCCATTCTGTCCACCCCGAGTAATCCTTGGGCAGGCAGCAGGGGGCCTCCCTCATTCCAGCCCTGATTAATTCACTGTGGAATCACCCACTTTCCTCAAAGAGCCTGGGGTTCCCAGTGTGGGCGCATTCATTCGTTCACTCATTCACTTCATTCGTTCTTTTAATAAATCATTATTGGGCATCCAATCCAAGCCCAGCTTTGGATCAGGCCTTGGGGAGACAGCTGTGAACAGGTTCCAGCTCCCCCTCAAGGCGAGTACAGTCTGGTGGAGGAGACAGGGCTCAAACAATCATAACTGAGTGGTGACTATTAATATAAGGGCAATCTGGGGTGCCGTGGGATCATGTGATCAAGGGGGACCTCCTTGAGGAAGTGGCATTTCAGCAGAGACTTAAAGGATAAAAAGGAATAGCCAGGCAGAGTTGGGGAGTGCCCCCTGGGTAGAGGGGCAGCTTCTGAAAAAGTGGGGAAGTTAGAGACAGCATGGCTTTCAGGGAGCCCAAGTGGTTCCCGGTGGCTGGAGTGCGGGGTGTGAGGAAGGCGGCCCCGTTTCCTCGCTGTCCTTCCCTCATATCACGGCCCCTGCATTCCCTCCACTCCAGCCACTCTGGCCACCTTGCTGTTCCCTGAACTTCTGGCACATTCCAGCCTCAGGACTCTTGCTCTAGCTGTTTCCTCTGTCTGCGACCTACTTCCCCAAGATACCTGTGTGGCTACCTCCCGGGCTTCCTACAAGTCTGTGCTCGCATCTCGCCTTCTCAGTGAGGCACCCCCAGCAGTCATTTATTACCGCGCACTGCCCCCATGTACCACTTCCCACTCCTCTCCAACTCTAACTTTCCTTCTTCCCGTGTACCTATCACCTTTTAACACACTATCTACTTATTCATTATGCTCATTGTCTATCTCCCTCGCTAGAATGTCAGCTCCACAAGGTCAAGGACCTTTGTCTATTTTCACCCAAGGCATCCCAAGTCCTTGAACATGTGGAGGAGCAAATAAATGGGATTTGAGAGGCTGGCAGGGAGGGGACAGGTTGCAGAGGCCTTGAAGGTCAGGGGGAAGGCAGGTGAAGTTTGATTCCAAGTGCAAAGGGAAGGACCAAAGTGTGGTTTGAGTAGGGCCGGATCAGAGTCTGTGTTACATTTTAAAAGCTTGCTCTGGAATCTGTGAGGAGAATGGTTTGAAGGAGGGCAAGCTACTGCAGACATTCAGGCACGGGGTGGGGAGGCATGTGGGCTAGGGTGGGGGCATTGGAAGAAGTGGATGGATTGAAGAGATCCCAGGAGGTACACTTGGTGAGCTGAGGACTATGGGGTTGCAGGAAGACAGGGCAAGGCAAACCCCAGACTCCTGCCTGAGCCACAGGTCTGGAATGGAGCCACTTGCTAAGATGGGAGGACAGAGGGGGAACCGGTTGGGGGCTGGAGTGGTCAAGAATCCCATTTGGGCTATGGTGAGTTGGGCCTATTAGACTTTCAAGTGGAGATGTCAAGTAGCCTGTTGGACAAAGTTTAAATAAGCTCAGAGTGAGAGTCTGAATTAGAAATAAACATTTGGGAATCATCGGCTTAGAGTTGTTTTTAAAGTCATGACAGAGTAGAGGGAGAAGAAAAGGTGCCTAAGAAATGACACTGAGGACCAAACCCTGAAGCCTTCTGAAATTGCCCTTGAAGCATGAGGAGTCTGCCAGGAAGGCAGGGAAAAGGCAATCCAGGTAGAAGAAACAGTGTGGATGAGACCTCACATACCAGAACGTGGCTCTCGGTACCCTTCAAAACTGTCAAGTTCATCAAAAACAAAGAAAGTCTGAGAAACTGTCACAGCCAAGAGGAGCCTAAGGAAATAAGACAACTAAATGTAATGTGGTATCTTGGATGAGATCCTAGAACAGAAAAAGAATATTAGGTAAAAACTAAGGACATCTGAATAAGGTCTGGACTTTAGTTAATAATAATGTTATAAGCGATATCATATGATATCGCTTGTATGTGGAATCTATAAAAAGGGGGTACAAATGAACTTATCTACAAAACAGAAATAGAGTTACAGATGTAGAAAACAAATTTATGGTTACCAGGAGGTAAGCAGGGGTGGGATAAATTGGGAGATTGGGATTGACATATATACACTACTATATATAAAAATAGATAACTCATAAGCACCTTCTGTATAGCACAGGGAACTCTACTCAATATTCTGTAATTGGGCAAAGAATCTAAAAAAGAGTGGATATATGTATATGTATAACTGACTCACTTTGCCGTACACCTGAAACTAACACAAGATTGTAGATCAACTATACTCCAATAAAAATTAAAAAAAAAAAAAGAATAGGCATCCTCACACCCAATCAGACTCAATAAAGTGATTTCCATCATGAATTGGGGGGAATTCAAAAAAAATAATAATGATGTTATTAGTTAATAATTAGTTAACAGTTTAATAATTAGTTTAATTAGAACAGATGTGCCATACTTTGTACATGTACATCTACATATATGTAGGATTTTAATAAGAGAGAAATAATAGAGAAGTTGGATGCAGAGTATAAGGAACTCTCTCTACTATCTTCTCGATTTTTCTCTAAATCTAAAACTGGTCTAAAAAATAGTCATTTTAAAAAAAAGAGCATGAGTCTCATAAATGATGCCCACACACACACACACACACACTCTCTCTCTCTCTCTCTCTCTCTCTCTCTCTCTCTCTCTCTCTCTCTCTCTCACTCACTCACTCACTCCAAGGACTATAGTACTTTGTTTCTCTGGAGAGAACTTTGATCCTGGCCAGTCCCTTCTGTGGTCAAAAGATCCAGGGACACTCTGAATATCTCTTCACTCCTCCCCCTGGCAAGGAACAGAGGGTCCTCACCTCCACCTACTTTCTTTCTGTCCACAGAAAGAATACTCTCCTGGGGCCATATTTCATAATGAAAATGAGAAGCAGAGACTAAATGGATCAGGTAAGTCAGACCCGCCTAGAATTCCTTGGGGATGCAACCAGAGTTAATCTTTTGGTAATGCTCTGTAAAAGCACATTCCTTAGTCATAATTTTCCTGAACCCGCACCTTGTTCAATAGCTGGCTTGGTTTTTCTCCTGCAGTAAAAGCTTTGGCACCATCTGGGTTCAAATTCCTTCTCTGCTACTAACTAGTTATGTGATCTTGGGCAAGTCACTTGAGCCTTATTTTCCTCATCTCTAGAAGGGGCATAACCATGCTTGATCAAAGAGTGGGTTAAATGAGATGAATGGTACATTAGATACAATTTCATCCTTTGAAGAATGGATATGAGATAGTGAATGCCAAATGTCTGGCATGGTGCCTGGCATTCGTGGTGGCTGGTTGTTGACAAGAAACACGATCAGTCTGGCCGATGGCTGAGGTATCCAAAGATCAAAGTGTGTCACTTTGGTCTTTGGGATTCTGTGTGATGACAGGGACCACTGAGTCAAAGCAGAAGCTGGGCCTGCGCAGTGGTCAAGGGGAGCCAGAGACAACTTGGTTGGCAGCTGGCCTAGGTGGCACCAAGGCTGGAGAGGACACAGAGGCAGAGGGAGGTGGTACTGTGTGGCCAAGGCCCCGGCAGCCAGCTCAAGACTCTGATCCACAGACACAGCCTTAAACAGAGGCCATCCAGTACCCTGGACAGCTCCGGGGTGGGGGCGGTGTGTGTGGAGAGCAGTCTATAGATTTCAGGGGCATTGGTTTTGTGGGTGGAGAACTGAACTGGGTGTTGATTCCTCCAACTAGCTCTTTGAGCATGAGCAAGCCACCTCACCTCCCTGAGTCTCAACTACATCATCTCTAAGGTGGTATCTTGGATGGGATTCCTACATTCATGTTAACATACTTACCTTTCAGTGTTTTCGTGAAGAGTAAATAAGATAACGGAGAGGCAACAGGGTGGCCCATTTCTGAGGTCAGACCATCTGAGTTTGTATGGCAGCTCCACACTGTGTGACCTCAGATAAACTGCTTAACCTCTCTGAGCCTGTTTCCTCTTCTGTAAATTGGAAGGCTAATAGACCCTAATTCATAGGATTGTGAAGACGAAACAAAATAGGACATAAAGCACATGAACATTCGTTTTTGTTTTAGAAGAAACTTAGCACAGCACCAGACACAGGCTAGATAATCAAAGTTGTTGTTTTCTTATATTTTCCAAACTATCTGCTTGACTTTGCCCCTCCACCTTTAGACTCTTGGTTGGTCCTCCCATTTCTGGATGTTAAAGGAATTTCACAAAGCCAGAGAAATCAGTCTTGTGGAATCCCACGGGCTTCCCATCACAACTTTCTTCCCCCAGCAAAGCCCCCTCTTCTCAGTGTCACCCACCACAGGATGCCTTGGAACACTTTTCAAAAAAATACCAATATACAGTGTTTGTTCTGTGCTAGCCACTGTGCTTATAGATAGAGATAATGTGTTGGTTACCCTCATAACCCTGAGAGATGAGTACCATGGTTATCCCCGTTTTACAGATGAGAAAACTGAGGCTCTGTGAGAATAGATAACTAAATCGTAGGGTCACACAGCTATTAATTAGTGGTGCTGGACCTGATCCCAGGGGTGGCACTTCAGAACCCCACACCCGCTTGTAGCATTCAACAAGGCCAGCGGCCAGGGAAATAGAGAAGAGTAGGTAGGAGACCGAGGCTGGAAATCAGGACACCGGGTTCTCACCTTGGCCCTGGAACCCTGAAGCCAGGAGTCTTCACGCCAGTCGCTTACCCGCGCCCAGTCTGCTGCCTGGGCAGGGATACCTACCTGGCCCCTGCCTCCTTTCCCTCCCCCGCGGGCGCCTCCGGGCCTGGCCCTCTGGCAGCCACTGTAACCTGATCCGCGGCGGGGTTTGGTTCTGGGGCAGCGTCACCGTCGCGGAGGCGCTCCGACCCGGGACTGCGCTCCGACCCGGGACTGCAGTCCGCGGTGCGCTCCCAGCTTGCAGTGCCGGCTCCGCAGACCGGTGCACCGGCGCATGGCACAGAGGCTGGGCGAGCGGGTCCGGGGGCCCAGCGAGGCCACCGGGCTCTACCGGGCCGTGCTGCTCAGGTCCGGTAAGTGGGGGCAAGTCTACCCGGCCCCCCGCCTCCGGGAGAGCGCGAGGACGGCATGGCGGGAGCACTACTGCCCTCAGCCCCTGGCTAGCAGGGCGCCTCGGTCCTTCTTTACTGGTCTGCTTTCCTCCTTTCCTTTCCTTCTATCCTCCGTCCTTTCATTCTTTTTAATTACTTTTTTCTTCTTTCCTTACTTTCCTTCCTTCTTTCCTTTCTACATTCGTCCTTTTGGGGATCTACCCTTATTAAATATATTGCTTGATTCCTTTATATGCACTTGCGGTGCGCGCGCACATACGCACACTCAGTGTCTCCTGACTACAAAAGTCCCGCAAGCTTCCACCTCCTGGCCAGCCCCTTAAGCAGAGACTCACACAAGTGGGGGAAGGAGGCATTGGTAGGCGTGGGAGAACGGACATGGTAAGACTGGTCGCGCGCGGTGGGGCGTAAAGAAGCACAAGCCCGCTGGTGAAGGACTTCCAGTGTCCAGTGAGGGGAAAGGGCGAGGCGGGGAACAAGTTACAGGAAGGTGAGGAACGGGTTTTCTACAGGTATGCATTTAAGGAGAAACGATTTGGAAAGAAACACCTGGTGGTGGTTTTCGAGGATGCGAGTTGGATAAGTGTTTTTTTAATTTGTCTTTTTACTCATTTGCAGTAAGCACATATTACTTTTCTACTCTGGACAATAGTTTATTTAGGAAAATGAAACAGATATAATACAGGGCCAGTGTGAAAATAATTTGGAACGTACAGGGATGTAGAAAGAAGAAAAATCATGCCCGCAGTAAGCATTTGGGGTGTTTCCTTCCGGACTCTGTGCTTGGAGAGAGACGTCCAGAGCGGGTGAAAATCGGTCTCCTGCCGGCTCCCAGCCAGCTGGGGGTATGTGATTAGAAAACGTCAAGGGACTTGGGCTCACGAGGCAAGCTACCCTCTGCCTTGGGCAAGGAACCTACGCCACCCGGTAGTCCTGCCCACTGACCCCTGCAGCCGAAAGCGCTAGGCGAGCCGGAGCCGCTGGCCGGGGGGCCTGCAGGAGCGGCGCTCGCCCGCCGCCCGCACGTAGTCTGCTCTGGGACCGATTGGCGTTTCTTCCTTAGATTGGCCCCGCCCCGGGGAGATCCCGCTGCGGAGTTACTGCTTGGGAGCTTTGAAACAACGGTTCTCTAAGTCCAAAAGCACGGTCTAGGCAAGACTTCAGGACTGGCGGCGCCTTCCTGGGGCGGGGTATCTTCAATCTGGCTGAGCCAGGGCAGGCAGAAAGCGAGGAGCTCTATAATTCGAAGAGGCTGATTTCAAACCTCAGCTCCAGAAATTTCCCTACAAAACACTCTTCTTAGGTGCCCCTCTCCAGTTCCTTTCTTCTCACTAAGATGAGAATAGGGTATCTCTAACCTGAAGATCCTGTGTTCCCTCTAACCTGGAACTGCAGCTGTGAGGCTCACTCAAACAGTCACATTTTCCACTCGCAACACATCCAGAATAGCAGACATACCAGAGTCGTTCCAGGGGCCACATGCTTGCTCTGCAACTGTACCACACACAGCCGTAAGTCAGGAAGGCAGCAGAGGCTGGTTACTGGGGCCTCATGGAGGGAGCACTTGCACTGTGCTACTGACTCAGTCTTCACAATCCTTCAAAGTCACTGCTAATTGTCATCCCCATTTAATAGATGAGGACACTGAGGCTCAGAGAGCTTAAGCAGCGTGCCCATGGTCCTGCTACAGGAACTCTCCTATCCCACTAACATGTAGAAAGCACATTCAAACTTTGGTCCATCTATGCGAAGTCTGCCCATCTTCTGAGAATAGTAATAATGGCAAATGATAGTAGATCTGTCTTCTCATCAACTTCATTCATTTATTCATTTAACCAATATTTATTGACCACTATTATGTACTAAGCCCTATGCGAGGCACAGAGATGTGCTGATACATTAAATGGATAAGTCCCTCCTCTCAGGGAGGTAAGTACTATTAACCTCTTTTAAAACATGAGGAAACTGAGCCTCAGAAGGTAACTTGACTTGTCTAAGGTCACACAGCCAGTCAAGGGTGGAGCTGAGATGCAAACCCAGGGCCATGTGCCTCTGGAGCCACTACTCTGGCTGTCTCACACAAGGAAGAGCAAGAAGTAAGAGTGGGGGTGAGGAACGAGCTGGGCCATTTATTGAAAGAGGCAAGAGCCTCCTTCTTTTAGAAGCCCCCCAAGGATGGGATTATAGAATCAAACCCAAGGTGGCAGCCATGTTCGTTTACAGTAGCCTGGAATCATGCACCAAGTAATATAATGCTTCGAGAAAATTTTTCATTCCAAGTTATTTTAAAATAATTTCTTAGTATTAAAGTAATACATGTTCATCTTGAATGTTTTGGAAAATGGAGAATGAAGAGGGGGAAGCCTTACCCGTAGTCCCACTAACCATAAGCAGCCACTGGTAATATTAGGGGATGTCTCCTTCCAGTTTTGCTATGCGAGATTTGTGTGGGGTTGTGTGGTTCACATTGCTGAGATTGTACTGACTCTAATTTTTAATCCCATTTTTTTTCACTTGGATAAAAATCTTACTGTTTTTAAATGGGTTACTGAGATAACAGCTACCACTTTGGAACACTGACGCTGTAGCAGGCACTGTGTGAAGGGCTTCCCGTGTCATACCTCCTTTATTCCTCAAAAGAATGCCCCATTTTAGAGATGAGGAAACAGGAAGTTGAAGGTCACCTAGCTACCCAACAGTGGAGCCAGGATCGGTATCTGGGTTGACACCAGAGCCTATGTTCTTAACCACTAAGATGGAAGGGTCACCTCTGGGGAATAACTCGTGCTTGGCCATGCCTGGTAAGCTACGCAGTGCTGTAGGAAAGGTCCACCTGAGGCTCGTTTCCTACCTGGAGCTCAGCCCAGGTTCCTGCTAGGGAGGGAAGCATCTCTCTGCTGCATGGACCGAGGGACACCTCCCCAGGTGCCTGTGGGCATCAGCAACTGTGCTTCTCTGCACCCAGAAGGGTGGTCATAGCTTCCATTGCTGCCTGCCAAGTAGGGTTGCCAGATAAAATAGTTAAATTTGAATCTCAGATACACAATGAATATTATTTTAGTGTAAGTGTGTCTCAAATATTATATGGGTATGCTTATGCTAAAAAACTATTCATTGCTTATCTGAAATTCAAATTTAACTGGACATGCTGATTTTTTTTTCTTTTTTTACCCATATATACACTCTTTTTTATATTCTTTTCCATTATGGTTTATCCCAGGAGATTGGATATAATTCCCTGTACTATACAGTAGGACCTTGTTGTCTATCCATTCTATATGTAATAGTTTGCATCTACTAACCCCAAACTACCAGTCGATCCCTCTCTCTCCACCCCTCCCACTTGGCAACCACAAGTCTGTTCTCTATGTCTGTGAGTCTGTTTCTGTTTTGTAGATAGGTTCATTTGTGTCATATTTTAGATTCCACATGTAAATGATATCATATGGTATTTGTCTTTCTGACTTACTTCACTTAGTATGATCATCTCTAGTTGCATCCGTGTTGCTGCAAATGGCATTATTTTGTTCTTTTTTATGGCTAAGTAGTATTCCATTGTATATATGTACCACATCTTCTTTATCCATTCATCTATTGATGGACATTTAGGGTGTTTCCAGGTCTTGGCTACTGCGAATAGTGCTGCTATGAACACAGGGGTACGTGTATCTTTTTGAATTATAGTTTTGTTTGGATATATGCCCAGGAGTGGGATTGCTGAATCATATGGTATTCTATTTTTAGTTTTCTGAGGAACCTCCATACTGTTTTCCATAGTACCTGCACCAACTTACATTCCCACCAACAGTGTAGGAGGGTACCCTTTTCTCCACACCCTCTCCAGCATTTGTTATTTGTAGGCTTTTTGATGATGGCCATTCTGACCAGTGTGAGGTGATACCTCATTGTAGATTTGATTTGCATTTCTCTAATAATTAGTGATGTTGCACATCTTTTCATGTGCCTACTGGCCATCTGTATGTCTTCTTTGGAGAAATGTCTTAGATCTTCTGCCCATTTTTCAATTGGGTTTTTTGTTGTTGTTGTTGAGTTGTATGAGCTGTTTGTACATTTTGGAGATTAAGCCTTTGACAGCTGCGTCACTGGCAAATATTTTCTCCCATTCTGTAGGTTGTCTTTCCCTTGTTTTATGGTTTCCTTTGCTGTGCAAAAGCTTTTAAGTTTAATTAGGTCCCTCATTTGTTTACTTTTGTCTTTATTTCTATTGCTTTGCGAGACTGACCTAAGAAAACATTGGTACGATTTGTGTCAGAGAATGTTTTGCGTATGCTCTCTTCTAGGAGTTTTACGGTGTCATTTCTTATGTTTAAGTCTTTCAGCCATTTTGAGTTTATTTTTGTGCATGGTGTGAGGGTGTGTTCTAACTTCATTGATTTACATGCGTGGACATGCTGCATTTTTGTTAGCTACATTTGGCAACCCCACTGCCAGGCATTATGGAAGTTTGCTTGGCTTGACAAGCCATGGTCTGCCCAGGTTCCCCTCCACACACACACACTCACATACTCGCATCCCTTTCCCTGTGCCTCGATCTACCGTCCATATTTTGTCTAGCTACAAATGAATTAAAATATGCTGGAGCTCGGGGGCACCCCAGGGTCCTTCTGCAGCTAAGAGACCAGATTAACCATGCCTAACTGCAGCTGGCTTGAGAGCCAGCTTTCTGAAATAAGACTCTTGGTTCTTCTCCCCTCCCTTGCACTTTCCTGTTTTCATGCTTGAAATCCCTCCACCGGGTAAATTCTTGCTGGTTCAAACTCGTTGTAAAGGCAACGCTCATTCCTTTTATAATCTCTCCACGGACCCCATGATAAGTTTTCTTGCCAGTACAGCTTCTCCTGCCATGTCCTTTGAACAGAGCCTGTTGGGGGTGGGGGAAGGTTGGATCCTAAGGCTATTTTGTGGGTGGCTTCTCAGAAACCTCATTGAGCCCTTGAAAAGGGGCCTTGGAGAGTTAGACTGAATACACGGCTGAGGAGGAAGTTTGGAGTTGCCATGGAAACTTCTTGTCTGATGTTTGTAGGCCCAGATAAGCTGCTGCAGGTGCCTGTCAGCTTGGAGAAAGGGGGGAAAAATTAAAGGAAAAGAGGTTTTTGGAGTTTTTTAATGCAAGCTGCAGCCCTAGCCCACTATAGCTGCAGGAAAATTCCTCAGCTTCCACGCATGAATGCCTCTCCTGGTCTTCACTACCTCCTTCTTTTTAGCTTCTCTAGCTCCCAAGAAAACAAACTTCAGAGGGACAGGAGGGGAGTGTGGGACAGGTGTGCTCAGCCTCCAGGATCCCCTTTCATTCCTCCAGGGACTGAGCAAAAATTCTGATCCTCAGGCCCCTGTAGTCCAGAGTCCTACCTTATGGGAGAATGGGAGGGCCTCCGTCAAAAGCCACACCAAGGCAGGAGGCAGGAACTGGGGTTGAATTTGGCCATTACCTGGAGTAAACTCTTAAAAGCCTCATTTGACCAAAAGGCCTCTATTTTCCAATATGCAAAATGTACATGACTGAACCAGATGTGACTTTTAACTACGGTTGGTTGGAAAAGGTTGCTCTTTCCCATATTTTTCACCTTTATTGTGTTTTTCTGATAACAAAAGAAATATATGCTTTTTTTTTTTTTCCTTAAAGCTACAAATGTTACAGAAATATTGGGACAAAGGATAAGGGCCTGTAATTTTCTGCTGTAGAATAGTGGTGCTCAGACTCCTAAATATAAGCAGATCCCCTGGGGACATGTTAAAATTCCAGACTCCTAGGCCCCTCCCTCATAGCTTCTAATACAGTGATCCAGAAACATGGCCCAGTAATTCCATTTTAACACTCATTCCGACTGAAGGCTAGTAATGACATTTGAGATACGTTGGTCTAGAACTGACTTCCATTAACAGTTCAGTGTATACGCCTCCAGATTGGTTCTCTATGCATATACTAACTTTTTTATCTTGGAAAAAAAGGGTAGAGGAATCAGACTATATATGATTTTGCTCTTTGATTTTTCACCAAACATGTAGAAGACATCTTTTTAGGGTAATAAATAGATGTGCTATTGATGGTATCCCATTATGGGCCATAGCATAATTTCTTACTGATGGGGTATGGCTTGAGAAATGGTGGCTACTGACCTCATATACAGTTACATGCACACACACGTGCTCACACACGTGCACAGACACAGCAAGATGGTGCTGTCACAAGCTCAGGGACATCAACATCTTTGGTGTCTGCAAGTCAATACTAGTTATTGAGCACCTTGCTACTGGGACAGGAATACTAAGAGGAATAAGGTGAGGCCCTGGCCCTCAGGCTGGCGGTCTGGTGGGTGAGGCTAGTGGGTTTGTGCACAGGTTGGACCATGAGACAAGCTTTAGTGGAAGAAGTACAGTGAGTCCCAGCTGCCTGGGGAAAATGGCACCCAACCTTGGGGGATTCCTGCCCAACTCTCTTTGGCTCTCAATTGCTCTGGGGCTGCCATCAGAATCTTCCAAGAAAGGGAACACAAAGTGGGGATGGAGGACGTGGCTGGTATGGGGACTGACAGTCTGCATCTCTGGAGTGAGAGGGACTGTGGGGTCTGTCTGCCTCAGGCGGTGAGCAGAGTCCTCCCGCCCAAGGATCCGTCTTGTTCCTCCACCTGTCAGAGGACACTGGGATAGGTTCAGACAAGCCACTGTGGGCCCTGGGACATGCCCCAAGTACTAGTCATTTGCAAAGCAGGACAACACGTGGGTGGGGACCAGTGGCAGTGAAGAGTGCTTGACAAGAATTTGGTTGCGGTCTTCCACTGTCAGAATTTAGTGAAGTTAAGCCACAGCAGGATGGGGAGCTGTGGGAGGCACCATTCAAAGTACGTTAAGAGAAACAATTAGGAAGGAGAAACAACTTGAGAATTTGGGACCCTTCAAATTGAAGTGGCTCCAGAATGGGGGGCTTGGCCACAGCTCCCAGGTCATGCAGACCTGCCTGCCCCTTCTGCCTTCCGTCTCCCTCATACCCCGCACTCCACCCCACCGGCCTCCTCCCAAGCTCCTTCCCACGCTGGGGCCTTTCCACTAGCTCTTCCCACTCTCTGGAATGCTCTCCTCCTCACCATTCCAGCCTCCCTAAAATGTCGCCTCCCCACTGTCCACCCTACCTAAGTTCCCAGTCCCTCCCTTGCACCTTGCCCAGTCTTGCTTTCATCACAGTGTTCATTGCAGCTCTACATTTTCTTGTCTGTCTCCTTATTTTTTTGTCTGAACCCCACCTTGAAAGTAGGTTACCTGAGCACAGAGATACTGCCTCATTTACACTGGGAACAGTGCCAGGAACACAGTAGGTACTCACTAAATGTTGGTTAAATGAATAACATAGTCCAAAGAGGATCAAAACTGCATTTTTAGAGTTTATTTACAATACTGTGTTAGTTTTAGGTGTACAGCAAAGTGATTCAGTTATATATATAATATGGCTGAATATATGTACACATATATATAAATCTATTCTTTTTCAGATTCTTTTCCATTATAAGTTATTATAAGATATTGAATGTAGTTCCCTGTGCTATACAGTAAATCCTTATTGTTTATCCATTTTAAATATAGTAGTGTGTATCTTTTAATCCCATACTCCTAATTTGTCCCCCCCACCTCATTCTTTGGTAACCATAATTTTCTTTTCTGTGTCTGTGAGTCTGTTTCTGTTATGTAAATAAGTCCATTTGTATTACTTTTTAGATTCCACATTTAACCCAACAATATTGGGTTGCCCAAAAAGCTCATCTGGGTTTTCTGTAACATCATAGGAAAAACCCAAACAAACTTTTTGGCCAACCCAAATATAATATTGCTCTTTCCCTGTCTGACTTACTTCACTTAGTATGATAATCTCTAAGACCATCCATGTGGCTGCAAATGGCAATATTTCATTCTTTTTTTTTTAATTGAATTTTTATTGGAGTACAGATGATTTGCAATGTTGTGTTACTTTCGGGTGTACAGCAAAGTGAATCAGTTATACATATATCCACTCTTTTTTTTTTTAGATTCTTTTCCCATATAGGCCATCACAGACTATTGAGAAGAGTTCCCTGTGCTATACAGCAGGTTCTTATTAATTATCTATTTTATGTATAGTAGTGTGTATATGTCAATCCCAATCTCCCAGTTTATCCCTCCCACCCCCATCCCCTGGTAACCATAAGTTTGTTTTCTACATTTGTGACTCTACTTCTGTTTTGTAAATAAGTTTATTTGTACCCTTTTTCTTAGGTTCCACATATAAGTGGTATCATATATTTGTCTTTCTGTGTCTGACTTACTTCACTCAGTATGACAATCTCTAGGTCCATCCATGTTCCTGCAAATGGTATTATTTCATTTTTATGGCTGAGTAGTATTCCATTGTCTATATGTACCACATCTTCTTTATCCATTTCTCCATCAATGGACATTTAGGTTGTTTCCAGGTCTTGGCTGCTGTAAATAGTGCTGCAGTGAACACTGGGGTGCATGTATCTTTTTGAATTATGGTTTTCTATGGATGTATGCCCAGGAGTGGGATTGCTAGATCATATGGTATTTCTATTTTTAGTTTTTTAAGGAACTGCCATACTGTTCTCCACAGTGGTTGTACCAATTAACATTCCCCCCAGCAGTGTAAAAGGGTTTCCTTTTCTCCACACCCTCTCCAGCATTTATTGTTTGTAGACTTTTTTTTTTTCAAGTAGGTCTGTGTCTTGTAGACTTTTTGATGGTGGCCACTCTGCCACTTCACACTTTGGTGTGAAGTGATACCTCATTGTAGTTTTGATTTGCATTTCTCTAAAAATTAGTGATGTTGAGCATCTTTTCATGTGCTTTTTGGCCATCTGTATATCTTTTTTTGAGAAATGTCTACTGAGATCTTCTGCCCATTTTATGATCAGGTTGTTTGTTTTTTTGACATAGAGCTGCATGAACTGTTTGTATATTTTGGAGATTAATACCTTGTTGGTTGCTTTGTTTGCAAATATTTTCTCCCATTCTGTGGGTTGTCTTTTCATTTTGTTTATGGTTTCCTTTGCTGTGCAGAAGCTTTTAAGTTTAATTAGGTCCCATTTGTTTATTTTTGTTTTTATTTTCATTACTCTAGGAGGTGGATCAAAAATGATATTGCTGTGATTTCTGGCAAAGAGTGTTCTGCCTATGTTTTCCTCTAAGAGTTTGATAGTATCCAGCCTTACATTTAGGTCTTTGATCCATTTTGAGTTTATTTTTGTGTATGGTGTTATGTTCTAATTTCATTCTTTTCATGTAGCTGTCCAGTTTTCCCAGCACCACTTGTTGAAGAGACTGTCTTTTCTCCACTGTATATTCTTGCCTCCTTTGAAGTAGATTAATTGACCATAGGTGCATGGGGCTTATTTCTGGGCTTTCTGTCCTGTTCCACTGATCTACATTTCTGTTTTTTTTGCCAGTACCGTACTATTTTGATAATTGTAGCTTTGTGGTATAGTCTGAAGTCAGGGAGTCTGATTCCTCCAGCTTCATTTTTCTTTCTCAGGATTGTTTAGGCTATTCAGGATCTTTTGTGTTTCCATATAAATTAAAAAATTTTTTGTTCTAGTTCTGTGAAAAATGCCATTGGTAATTTGATAGGGATTGCACCAAATCTGTAAATTGCCTTGGGTAGTATAGTCATTTTGACAATATTGAGTCTTCCAATCCAAAAACACAGGATATCCTTCCATCTGTGTCGTCTTTGATTTCTTTCATCAATGTCATATAGTTTTCAGAGTACAGGTCTTTTGTCTCCTTAGGTAGCTTTATTCCTAGGTATTTTATTCTTTTTGATGTGATTGTAAATGGGATTGTTTCCTTAATTTCTCTTTCTGATCTTTTGTTGTTATTGTATAGGAATACAAGAGATTTCTATGTATTAATTTTGTACCCTGCAACTTTACCAAATTCATTGATGAGCTCTAGTACTTTTCTGGTAGCATCTTTAGGATTTTCTAAATAGTAAATAGTATCATATCATCTGCAAACAGTGGCAGTTTTATTTCTTCTTTTCCAATTTTGATTCCTTTTGTTTCTTTTTCTCCTCTGATTTCCGTGGCTATGACTTCCAAAACTATGTTGAATAAAAGTGGTGACAGTGGACATCCTTGCCTTGTTCCTGACCTTAGAGGAAATGCTTTCAGCTTTCCACCAATGAGAATGATGTTAGCTGTGGGTTTGTCATATATGGCCTTTATTATGTTGAGGTAACTTCCCTCTATTCCAACTTTTTTTTTTTTTTTTTTTTTTGCGGTACACGGGCCTCTCACTGTTGTGGCCTCTCCCGTTGCGGAGCACAGGCTCCAGATGCGCAGGCTCAGCGGCCATGGCTCACGGGCCCAGCCGCTCCACGGCATGTGAGATCCTCCCGGACTGGGGCACAAACCCGTGTCCCCTGCATCGGCAGGCGGACTTTCAACCACTGCACCACCAGGGAAGCCCCCAACTTTTTTTATCATTAATGGGTGTTGAATTTTGTCAAAAGCTTTTTCTGCATCTATTGAGATGATCATATAGTTTTTATTCTTCAGTTTGTTAATGTGGTGTACCACACTGATTGATTTGCAGATATTGAAGAATCCTTGCAACCCTGGGATAAATCCCACTTGATCATGGTGTATGATCCTTTTAATGTGTTGTTCGATTTGGTTTGCTAGTATTTTGTTGAGGATTCTTGAGTCTATGTTCATCAGTGATATCTTTGTGTGGTTTTGCTGTCAGGGTGATGGTGGCCTCATAGAATGAGTTTGGGAGTGTTCCTCTGCAATTTTTTTGAAAGAGTTTTAGAAGGATAGGTGTTAACTATTCTCTAAATGTTTGATAGAATTCGCCTGCGATGAAGCCATCTGGTCCTGGATTTTGTTTGTTGGAAGCTTTTAAGTCACTGTTTCAAGTTGTGATTGGTCTGTTCATATTTTCTATTTCTTCCTGGTTCAGTCTTGGAAGGTTGTATCTTTCTAAGAATTTGTCCATTTCTTCTAGGTTGTCCATTTTATTGGCATATAGTTGCTTGTAGTAGTCCCTTATGATCCTTTGTATTTCTGTGGTGTCAGTTGTAACTTCTCCTTATTGATTTCTAATTTTATTGATTTGAATCTCCTCCCTTTTTTTCTTGATGAGTCTGGCTGAAAGTTTATCAATTTTCTTTATCTTCTCAAAGAACCAGCTTTTGGTTTCATTGATCTTTTCTATTGTTTTCTTCATCTCTATTTCATTTATTTCTGCTCTGATGTTTATGATTTCTTTCCTTCTACTAACTTTGGGTTTTGTTTGTTCTTCTTTCTTTAGTTGCTTTAGGTGTAAGGTTAGGTTGTTTGTTTGAGATTTTTCTTATTTCCTGAGGTAAGATTGCATTGATATAAATTTCCCTCTTAGAACTGATTTTGTTGCATCCCATAGGTTTTGGATCATCATGCTTTCATTTTTATTTGTCTCTAGGTATTTTTTGATTTCCTCTTTATTTATTCAGTGATCCATTGGTTGTTTAGTAGTATGTTGTTTTGCCTCCATGTGTTTGTGTTTTTTTACAGTTTTTCTTCCTGTAATTGATTTCTAATCTCAAAGCATTGTGGTTGGAAAAGATGCTTGATATGAGTTCAATTTTCTTAAATTTACTGAGGCTTGCTTTGTGGCCCAGCATGTGATCAGTCCTGGAGAATGTTCCATGTGCACTTGAGAAGAATGTGTATTCTTCTCCTTTGGAATGGAATGTTCTATAAATAGCAATTATGTCCATCTGGTCTAATGTGTCATTTAAGGCCTATGTGTCCTTATTGATTGTCTGGATGATCTGTTCATTGATGTAAGTGGGTTATTAAAGTCCCCCACTATTATTGTGTTACTGTCAATTTCTCCTTTTATGGCTCTTAGCATTTGCCTTATATATTGAGGTGCTCCTGTGTTGGGTGCATATATGTTTACAATTGTTATATATTCTTCTTGGATTGATCCCTTGATTGTTATGTAGTGTCCTTCCTTGTCTCATGTAACAGTCTTTATTTTAAAGTCTGTTTTGTCTGATATGAGTATTGTTACTCCAGCTCTTTTGATTTCCATTTGCATGGAATACCTTTTTCCATCCCCTCACTTTTAATCTGTATGTGTCCCTAGATATGAAGTGGATCTGTTGTAGACAGCATATACACAGGTTTTGTTCTGTATCCATTCCACCAGTCTATGTCTTTTGGTTGGAGCATTTAATCCCTTTACATTTAAGGTAATTATCGACATGTATGTTATAGCCATTTTGTTAATTGTTCTGGATTTATTTTTGTAGGTCTTTTTTCTCCCCTTCCTCTTTTGTTCTCTTGTGATTTGATGACTATCTTTAGTGTTGTGTTTGGATTGCTTTTTCTTTTTTTGTGTGTGTATCTCTTGTAGATTTTTGGTTTGTGCTTACCATGAGCTTTTGATATAGCAGTCTCTCTCTCTCTCTCTCTCTCTCTCTCCATATATATATATATATATATATATATATATATATATATATATATATATATATGTATACACACACACACACACACATGGTTGTTTTAAGTTGCTGGTCTCTTAATTTCAAACGCATTTTCAATATCCTGCATTTGTACTCTCCTCAGGATTGCTGGTTTTGGTATATTTGTTTGTGGATGATTTCCTACCTTTAATGGACGTTTGCTATTAGCAGTGAGCTTTACCATTCGTAATTTTCTTATTTTGTCTGTGGCCTTTTCTTTTCCACCTAGGAAGTTCCTTTAGCATTTGTTGTAGAGCTGGTTTGGTGGTGCTGCATTCTCTTAGCTTTTGCTTGTCTGTAAAGCTTTTGATTTCTCCATCAAATCTGAATGAGAGCCTTGCTGGGTAGACTATTGTTGGTTGTAGGTTCTTCCCTTTCATTGCTTTAAATATATCATGTGATTCGCTTCTGGCCTGCAGAGTTTCTGCTGAAAACTCAGCTGATAACCTTATGGGGATTCCCTTGTATGTTATTTGTTGCTTTTCCCTTGTTGCTCTTAATATTTTTTCATTGTCTTTAATTTTTGTGAGTTTGATTAATCTGTGACTTGGTGTGTTCCTCCTTCGGTTTATTCTGTATGGGACTCTCTGTGCTTCCTGGACTTGAGTGAGTGTTTCCTTTCCCATGTTAGGGGAGTATTCTGCTATAATCTCTTCAAATATTTTCTCAGGCCCTTTCTCTCTCTCTTCTCCTTCTTGGGCCCTTATAGGAGAATGCTGGTGTGTTTAATATTGTTCCAGAGGTCTCTAAGACTGTCCTCATTTCTGTTCATTCTTTTTTGTCTATTCTTTTCTGCTGCAGTGATTTCTACCACCCTGTCTTCCAGCTCACTTATTCATTCTTCTGCCTCACTTATTCTGCTATTGATTCCTTCTAGTGTATTTTTCATTTCAGTTATTGTATTGTTCATCTATTTGTTTGCTCTTTAAATCTTCTAGCTCTTTGTTAAACATTTCTTGTGTCTTCTTGGTCTGTGCCTCTGGTCTTTTCCCAAGACCTTGGATCGTCTTTACTGTTATTATTCTGAATTCTTTTTCAGGTAGATTGCCTATCTCCACTTCACTTAGTTGTTTTTCTAGGTTTTTATCTCGTTCCTTCACCTGGAACACACTTCTCTGCTGTCTCATTTTGTCAAACTTTCTGTGTTTGTGGTCTCCTTTCCAGTTTGCAGGATTGTAGTTCCTCTTACTGCTGGTGTCTGGCCTCTGGTGTGTGAGGTTGGCGCAGGGGCTTCCTGCAAGCTTCCTGGTGGGAGGGACTGGTGCCTGCCCACTGGTGGGTGGAGCTGGGCCTTGTCCCTCTTGTGGGCAGAACTGTGTCAAATGGTATGTTTAGCAGTGCCTGTGAGCTCAGTACAACTTTAAGCAGCCTGTCTACTGATGGGTGGGGCTGTGTTATCCACCTGCTGGTGGTTTGGCCTGAGGCATCCCAACACTGGAGCCTGCAGGCTGTTGGGTGAGGCCAGGTCTCAGTGCCAAAATGGCAACCTCTGGGAGAGCTCATGCTGATTAATATTCCCTTGGCCTCTGCCACCAGTGTCCTTGCCCCCACAGTGAGCCACAGCCAACCCCCACCTTCCCATGAGACACTCCAAGACCCACAGGAAGTCTAGCCCAGGGGCCAATGAAGTCACTGCTTTGTGCTGGGTCCCAGGGCACATAAAATCTTGTGTGCGCCCTCTGAGAGTGGAGTCTCTGTTTTCCCCAGTCCTGTGGAGCTGCTGCACTCAAGTCCTGTTGGCCTTCAAAGCCAAATGCTCTGGGGGCTCCTCCTCCCAATGCCAGACCCTCAGGCTGGGGAGCCTGACATGGGGCTCAGAATCTCACTCCTGTGGGTGAACCTCTGAAATATAATTATTTTTCAGTTTGTGGGTCGCCCACCTGATGGGCATGGGATTTCATTATATCATGAAAGTGCCTCTTCTACTGTCTTATTGTGGCTTCTTCTTTGTCCTTGGATGTAACATATCTGTTTTGGTAGGTTCCAGTCTTTTTTGTCAATGGTTGTTCAGCAGTTTTTTGTGATTTTGGTGTTTTCATGAGAGGGGGTGAGCTCAAGTTCTTCTACTCCACATCTTGTCTGGAATCAAGGGGCTGCTTTTAGTTTGGATGCTTGCTGCCTCTTTCCTCAGTGTGTGCTGGCTGTTATCCCCTTGATATGGGGTGTGTAGGTGCAGCGGCCCCATGCACACTCCCGGTACAGTGGAGGCGGTGATTGGCACCTGTGTGCAGGTCTCCCAGTGGTGTCAGTTGCCCACATGCCCCTGGGACAGTAAGGGCAGCAGCTGGCACCCACTCCCATGTCTCCCAGCAGTAGCGATGGCCCACACACTCCTGAGACAGCAGAGGCAGTGGTTGACGCCTGTTTGCCACCCATGCACACTCCCCAGACAGCAAGGGCAGTGACTAGTGCCTGCTTCTGGGTCTCCTAGCAGTAGTGGTGGCCCACGCACTCCGGGACAGCAGGGACAGCAACTGGCACCTGTTCACTGCCCATGAGCACTCCCTCGGAGTGGGGACAGTGGGGGACAGTGGGGACAGTGACTAGCACCTGCTCCAGCTCTTCTAGCGGTGGTGGCAGCAGCCCATCCCCTCCCAGGACAGCAGGAGCAGTGGCCAGAGCCCGCTCGCAGGTCTCTTAGCAGCAGCCATGGCCATGCTCACCTCTGGAGCCCACCACACAGGTGGTGGCAGCTTGCACCCGCCTCCAGAGCTCAGGTAGGTGGTGTCCTGTTGCCTGAAAGAGTGTTCACAGGGAAAGAAGCTCCTATGGCAATCCTGCCCCTGTTCTCACATGCCCTCCAACATGATGCCTTGCCTCTCTGGAGGGCCCAGGCTTCTTCCAAGTGCACCCTCAGTTTCCACACTCCAGCCTCTTCAGGCTGTCTCCATGCAGCCAATCCCAGTCCTCTCCCTGAGTCTGACCTCCAAAGCCCAAGCTTCAGCACCCAAACCCTGCCCACAGCGGCAGACAAGTGTCTCAGGCTGCGGGGTGCAGGGCGGTGATACTGACCATCTGTGCAGGTCACTCTCCATCTTGCCTTCCACAAACCGGTTGCTGTCCTCTCCTCTGAGGCTCCCCCTCCATCCAGGTTGATCTCCCCACTGGTGAGGGGACTTCCCAGGGTGTGGGAACCTTTCCTCCTTCACAGCTCCCTCCCTGGGGCAGAGGTCCCATCCCGATTCCTTTCTCTCTTTCTTTTTTCTTTTGTCCTACCTGGTTATATAGAGGTTTTCTTGCCCTTTCGGAAGTCAGAGATCTTCTGCCAGCATTCAGTAGATGTTCTGTGCGAATCATTCCACTTGTAGATGTATTTTTGACGGATCTGTGGGAACACGTGAGCTCCACGTCCTACTCCTCCACCATCTCGATTCTGCTTTTCTTTCTTTTGCCTCAGGAGACTAATCTAAGAAAATATTGCTACAATTTATGTCAGAGAACATTTTGTCTATGTTTTTCTCTGTGAGTTTTTTGGTGTTTTATGGTGTCATGTCTTGTGTTTAAGTCTTTAAGCTTGAGTTTATTTTTGCGCATGGTGTGAGGGAGTGTTCTAACTTCATTGCTTTAAGTGTGGCTGTCCAGCTATCCCAACACCACTTGCTGAAGAGACTGTCATCTCCCCATTGTATATTCTTGCCTCTTCTGTCGAAGATTAATTGTCCATAGGTGTGTGGGTTTATTTCTGGGCTCTCTATTCTGTTCCATTGATCCATATGTCTGTTTTTGTGCCAATACCATGCTGTTTTGATTACTGTAGCTGTGTAGTACTGGGAGAGTTATGCCTCCAGCTTTGTTCTTTTTCCTCAGGAGTGCTTTGGCAATTCTGGGTCTTTTGCTGTTTCATATAAATTTTAGGATTATTTGTTCTTGTTCTGTGAAAAATGTCATGGGTAATTTGATATGGATCACATCAAATATGTAGACTCCTGGACTTCCCTGGTGGTCCAGTGGTTAAGACTCTGCACTTCCACTGCAGGGGGCATGGGGTCAATCCCTGGTCAGGGAACTAAGATCCCTCATGTCATGCAGTGCGGCTAAAAAATAGGAAAAAAAAATCTGTAGATTGCTTTGGGTAGTATGGCCATTTTAACAATATCAATTCTAATCCAAGAGCATGGGATATATTTCCATTTCTTTGAATCATCTTGATTCCCTTTATCAATGTTTTATAGTTCTAAGCCTATAAGTCTTTCACCTCCTTGGTTAGGTTTGTTCCCGGGTCTCTTTTTTTTAATGCGATTTTAAATTAGATGTTTTTAATCTTTCCCTTTCTGATATTTCATTGTTAGTGTAAAGAAATTCAACAGGTTTCTGTATGTTAATCTTGTATCCTGTTACCTTGATGAATTCATTTATCAGTTCTAATAGTTTTTGTGTGGAGTATTTAGGGTTTTCTATATAGAGTATCATGTCATCTGCATATAATGACAATTTTATCTCTTCCCTTCTGATTTGAATACCTTTTATTTCTTTTTCTCATAAGAGTGTCATGGCTAGAACTTCCAATACTGTGTTGAATAGATGTGGTGAGAGTGGGCATCCTTCTCTTGTTCCAGAATTTAATGGGAAAGCTTTCAGCTTTTCACTGTTGAGGATTATATTGGCTGTGGGTTTGTCATAAATGGCTTTTATTATTGAGATATGTTCCCTCTATACCCACTTCGGCGAGAGTTTTTACCATGAATTGATGTTCAATTTTATCAAATGCTTTTTCTGCATCTATTGAAATGATATGGTTTTTGTCTTTTGTTGATATGGTGTACCACATTGATTGTGTATGTTGAACCATCCTTGTGATCCTGGAGTGAATCCAGCTTGATAATGGTGTATGGTCCTTTTTATGTGTTGTTGAATTCAGTTTGCTAATATATTTATAGAAGCAAAATTGCATTTTTAATGCCTGCATTCATACTTGATGTATGTCCTGGGCCTAATCACTTCCCAGCCAACCAAGACTCATCACGAGACAGTAAAGGTGGGAAGAGGGCCAAGTTTAACTGGTAGATGCCAGCTTCCTTGCTAGAGGATTAAGAATGACAGCAAAAGCCAGAAAACACTTCCACATTTTCAGGTGAACACTGATTCTGAAATCAGGAGAATGCCTCTGTTATCTGTAAGTACCCATGTTGGCCTTCAGCATCTACACGCGTTCTTCATTTTCAGACTCACACATTGACTCATTGAGCCAAGATCTATGGCACGCAGATTCTGCCAGGCACAGTGCTGCATGCTGGGGCCCTGCCCTCTGATCACATTGAGTCCAGCTCTCTCTGTAGGAAGAGTCCTACTTGCTGAGCATTGACTACATGCTTTCACTAATGTCATATCATCTGTGTTTTCTCTCAGTCACCCTGTTCTTCACATCTGACAAACACAGAAACCAAGGCTCAGGGGAGTTAACTGGTTGCCAAAGGAGCTGGTGCCCAAGCCAAGCAGGGATTTACACAAGGACCAGCCTGGCCCAGAGCCGGTCAGCTTCTACTGCCCCGTTCTCTCCTGTGTAACGTCCTGTTGGCTCCTGTCTGATGTTCAGATGAAGTTCAGGGTAACGTGTAAATAACATGGATGGAGTTTCTGGCCCATAAGTGGATGACCTGGAACTGACCCAACATAGTTTCCCCTCCTTTTGCACTGACAGCCATCTTCTCCTGAAGAGTTGAACACTGCAGCAGGACGCTTGGCTCCCTCTCCATCAGGGAAATACCAGAATGCATTCTTGCTGACTCTCCCATTAGAAACAAGGGAAATGCCTCTACATGAGCTAGGTTGCTCAGAACAAAGCTTGGCGTGTTCTTATTCCTCAACAGTCTGACAAAATCGGTATTTATTTGTGCCTCCCCGGCATGTGGCCTGGACACGATGTTCCACATCGGGGAAGTGGCCAAGTACCAAGTGCAATACCCGTTACTATAGTAACAGTTCCTTTTTATTGATACCAGAATAAACAGGAATGTGGAGCTGCCTCACTTGGTGGCACGTTTCATCCCCAGGGCTTTAGGAACCGCCCTTGGAGGCGGCCCTCCTTGCTAGTCTGGAACTCTGGTGGAGTAAGGACCCAGCAACACCGCGCCCGAGCTCCCTTCCCAATGGCACAGGCACAGCTGAGAAGTAAGACGGTTTCTTTTCTTTTTTACCTGCTGCTGAGCTGGGTGCAGTGCAGGGAGGAGGTGTGGGGGACGGAGGGCAGCCTCAGAGCACGAGGTGGGCTGTCAGGGGAGCAGAGCTCTTTGAGCCCAGGTACTGTGCTACATCCTCTCTCTGTAAAAGGACTTGGTGGTGCCTCCTGGAGCCCTGGGTTTGGGAAAAGGATAGGAGATGAAGTGCAGGGAGTGCCCAGATGCAGCCCACCATTCTGGTTGATCTCTTTCTTCTAAATGCTCAGATGACTCTGAATTCATGCATGATGTGACCTCACCTAAGTCCATTTTCACACAGTATAGCAGTTGTAATTCTCTTAAGAACTGATAGATAAAATGCCAGAGTGTTGCGGGTGGCACAGTGGAGAGAAAACTGGTCAGACAGCTTGGCTCAGACTCTAGAGCCTTCATTTGCTGGCTGTGGGATCTGGGAAAATTAGATGACCCCTTGGAGCCTCAGCTTCTTCATCTGTAAAAAGGGGTCTCAAGAGTACCCATCTCCTCAGTCTATTGTAAGGATTTCATGAGATATGGCTGCAATGCTGAACACAGTACATGGCACATGATGAGTGCACGGCAACGTGTTACCTGCTTGCCTTTCTGGTGGATTTGGCTTTAGCACTTTGCAGTATGAGGCAAGGCTGGTATTGGGCCAAAAATCAGAGGTTATAGGATTGGGTGTGTCACTTTTTTAAACTGCTACCAAACCCAGTGGTTTCCCAGTTGTGAGCCAGCCCCAGTACCTGTGTCTGGTCAGCTTGGATCCTGAGTGGCTCTTAGTTCTGTTGGTGCTAAGTCCTGCCAGGATCTCCCCCTGGAGGCCTTTGCCAAGTGGAGTGGCTGGCATCATGCCACTGGTGGGCCAGCACGGATATCTGATCTGCTGACACTGCTCCCTGGCTAGCTGCACAATACTTCCCACCAGCCTCACTAGCGACCTTCCATGTCCAGCCCAGGACTCTGCTATGGAATTGACTTGAAACCCTGAATGCCCACCCAGACCTTCTCACAAACTAGGAGATCACAGCGGACCCAAGGCAACAGGTTCAGGAAGTTTGTCTCGAGTCAGTTTCTCATGGTGTGGGGAGGTTGCATCTCAGTGAACAAGCAGCTCTGACAGGGGCTTGTAGGCATTGGCCACAGGCAGCTGGAGATGTGGAGGAGGTTCCCAGATACCCTGTTCTTTGGTTGCTGGCCAGTGAAATACAAATGGGTACTTGCCCCACTGGGAGGAAAAAAGCAAGAAGGGTTAGGAAATCCTGTGGCCACGCTTGTCACTTTTACTGAATGCCTCTTTTCCTTGGTCAGTAGTTATTTTAAAAGGATCTCTTCTCTGCCCCTCCACCCCATGAAATGTTGAACCAAGAAGACCCCTGGTTGTGTTCTAAACGCAGCAGCTTGAACAGTAGTAAGGAACAAGGGCAGGGGGAGGGAGGGCAGAGGAATGAAGACTTTGACCAACACCCTAGGGAGGAAACACCATCAGCTGGTCCCCCTCCTAACAAAAACCAGCCATGGGCAGACAGGCCTGTGGATTCTGGCTTAAACCCAAAGCAGCTGGGGCCCGGCTGGGGCTCCCCAGTGAGAGGGCGAGGACAACCCCAGTTACCGCCCTCCATTTTCTCATCTATATAAAGGGCTCACACTGCCTCTTTATTGGGGTTTCTCAAGTGTCCAGAGAGAGAAAAGGGATGTAAACCTGCTTTGTTGACTGAAAGACGCATTGCACCTAGAAGACTGTGGAGTGGTAGAAAGAGCACTGAATCTGGGGTCTAAAGGTTCTGGCTTTGCCATTTATTTTGTGTATCTTTGGACAAGTATCTTGGCCTCTCTGAGCCTCAGTTTTCTCATTTAGAAAGTGGGAATAATAAAATAGTACCACTGGCTGCCTCCTGGGGTGATTGTGAGATCCAGATGCAGGTGAGTGAGCCTTCATCAAATGCCAAGTGCTCAACACAGGTCCCCTCAGGACAGGAGGAGTATCACTGCCAGGCACTGGGCTAACCATATCACGCACATTATATCATTTCACTCTCCAAACAGCCCCATGAATAGATTCTACCATTATTCCCACTGTAAAGGGGCTCAGAGAGGTTAAGCTATTTGCCCAACGTCACATAGCTAGGAAGGGGGTACCATGATGTTTCAAACACAGTTTGGCACCTCCAAAACATCTGCCTAAACCACTTTGCTTTACTGCCTCATGTGTCATTTGTTATAACTGATGCCATCAAAGACAAAACCAGAACCACCAGGGCAGGGGAAAGGCAGATGAAGGGGACACTAAGCCTTAGCTTAGGGTCCCATAGCCATCCTCAGGATGAACTGGGACCTGGGTCTCCATCAGCACCACTTCCCTTCTATCTCTCCTTATTGCTCTCCTGTGGCCAGCAGGGCACCAGTGTTTGGTTTCAAAGTTGCCACCCTAGCACTAGCCACATAGTTCATCAGCCCCAGTGGCCTGATGAACTCACCCTGGGAGAAATTAGTGATCCTAGCTGAGCCTTGTCTGGCACTGGGCTGACATGTGTGGAACCTCTGGGGAGGAGCTGTAGGACCTCCAGGGTCATCAGCAGAGCCATGTGCCTCTTGGCAATCTGTATGTTTTCTTTGGAGAAATGTCTGTTTATGTCTTCTGCCCATTTTTTTTTTTTTTTTTTTTTTTTTTTTGCGGTACCCGGGCCTCTCCCTGTTGTGGCCTCTCCCGTTGCGGAGCACAGGCTCTGGACGCACAGGCTCAGCGTCCATGGCTCACGGGCCCAGCCGCTTCGCGGCATGTGGGATCTTCCCTGACCGGGGCATGAACCCACGTCCCCTGCATCGGCAGGCGGACTCTCAACCACTGCGCCACCAGGGAAGCCCAGCCCATTTTTTGATTGGCTTGTTTGTTTTTTTGATATTGAGCTGCATGGGCTGTTTGTAAATTCTAGAGATTAATCCCTTGTCAGTTGCATCATTTGCAAATGTTTTCTCCCATTCTGTGGGTTGTCTTTTTGTTTTGTTTCTGATTTACTTTGTTGTGCAAAAGCCTTTAACTTTAATTAGGTCCCATTTGTTTGTTTTTCTTTTTATTGTCATTACTCTAAAAGACGGATTGAAAAAGATATTGCTATGATTTATGTCAAAGAGTGTTCTGCCTATGTTTTCCTGTGAGAGTTATAGTATCTGGTCTTACCTTTAGGTCTTTAATGCATTTTGAGTTTATTTTTGTGTATGGTATTAGGGAGTATTCTAATTTCATTCTTTTACATGTAGCTGTCCAGTTTTCCCAGCACTATTTATTAATGTCTTTTCGCCATTGTAAATTCTTGCCTCCTTTGTTGTAGATTAGTTGACCATATGTGTGTGGGTTTATTTCTGGGCTATCATGTTCCATTGATCTATATTTCTATTTTTGTGCCAGTACCGTGCTGTTTTAATTATTGTAGGCTTGTAGTATAGTCTGATCATGGAGTCTGATTCCTCCAGCTCAACTTTTCTTTCTCAGGATTTCTTAGGCTGTTTGGGGTCTTCTGTGTTTCGATATAAATTTTAGAATTTTTTGTTCCAGTTTGGTGAAAAATGCTATTGGTAATTTGATAGGGATTGCACTGAATCTGTAGATTGCCATGGGTGGGAATGTTAATTTCTCTTTCTGATCTTTCATTGTTAGTGTACAGATGCAAGAGATTTCTGTGCCTTAATTTTGTATCTGAAACTTTACTGAATTTATTGATGACCTCTAGTAGTTTTCTGGTAGCATCTTTAGGACTTTCTATGTAGAGTCTCATGTCATCTTGCAAACAGTAACAGTTTTACTTCTTCTTTTCCAATTTGGATTCCTTTTATTTCTTTTTCTTCTCTGACTGCCACAGCTAGGACTTCCAAAACTATATTAACTAAAAGTGGCGAGAGTGGACATCCTTGTCTTGTTCCTGATCTTAGAGGAAATGCTTTCAGTTTTTCATCATTGAGAATGATGCTGGCTGTGAGTTTGTCATATATGGCCTTTATTATGTTGAGGGAGGTTGCCTCTATGCCCACTTTCTAGAGAGTTTTTAATCATAAATGGGTGTTGAATTTTGTCAAAAGCTTTCTCTGCATCTATTGAGATGATCATATGGTTTTTATTCTTCAGTTTGTTAATATTGGTGTATCACAGTGATTAATTTGCAGATACTGAAGAACCCTTGCATCCCTGGGATAAATCCCACTTGATCATGGTGTATGATCCTTTTAATGTGTTATTGGATTCAGTTTGCTAGTATTTTGTTGAGGATTTTTATGTCTATGTTCATCAGTGATATTGGCCTGTAATTTTCTTTTTTTGAGATATCTTTGGTTTTGGCATCAGGGTGATGGTGGCCTTGTAGAATGGGCTTGACAGTGTTCCTTCCTCTGCAGCTTTTTGGAAGAGTTTCAGAAGGATAGGTGTTAGCTCTTCTCTAAATGTTTGATAGAATTCGCCTGTGAAGCCATCTGGTCCTAGACTTTTGTTTGTTGGAAGATTTTTAATCACAGTTTCAATTTCAGTACTTGTGATTGGTCTGTTCATATTTTCTATTTCTTCCTGGTTCAGGCTTGGAGGGTTGTACCTTTCTAAGAATTTGTCCATTTCTTCTAAGTTGTCCATTTTGTTGGCATATAGTTGCTTGTAGTAATCACTCATGATCCTTTGTTTTCTGCAGTGTCAGTTGTTACTTCTACTTTTTCATTTCTAATTCTATTGATTTGAGTCTTCTCCCTTTTTTTCTTGATGAGTCTGGCTAAAGGTTTTTAATTTTCGTTTATCTTCTCAAAGAACCAGCTTTTAATTTCATTGTTTTCTATTGTTTTCTTCATCTCTATTTCATTCATTTCTGCTCTGATCTTTATGATTTCTTTCCTTCTACTAACTTTGGGTTTTGTTTGTTCTTCTTTCTTTAGTTGCTTTAGGTGTAAGGTTAGGTTGTTTGAGATTTTTCCTGTTTCTTGAGGTAGGACTGTATTGCTATAAACATCCCTCTTAGAACTGCTTTTGCTGTATCCCATAGGTTTTGGATCATCGTGTTTTCATTGTCATGTGTCTCTAGGTATTTTTTTAATTTCCTCTTTAATTTCTTCAGTGATCAATTGATTATTTAGTAACATATTGTTTAGCCTCCATGTGTTTATGTTTTTTTACAGTTTTTTCCCTGTAATTGATTTCTAATACAATAATTAGATTTCTAATTTATTAGAATGATTTCTAATTTCATAGCATTGCAGTTGGAAAACCTGCTTGATATAATTTCATTTTCTTAAAATACCAAGGATTGATTTGTGATCCAAGATGTGATCTATCCTGGAGAATGTTCCATGTGCACTTGAGAAGAAAGTGTATTCTACTGCTTTCAGATGGAAAGCCCTATATATGTCAATTAAGTCTATCTGATCTAATGTGTCATTTAAGGTCTGTGTGTCCTTATTAATTTTCTGTCTGGATGATACATCCATTCGTTTAAGTGGGGGTGTTAAAGCCCCCTGCTATTATTGTATTACTGTTGATTTCCCCATTTATGGCTGTTAGCATTTGCCTTATATATTGAGGTGCTCCTAAATTGGGTGCATATATATTTACAATTGTTATATGTTCTTCTTGGAGTGATCCCTTGATCATTATGTAGTGTCCTTCCTTGTCTCTTGTAACACTCTTTGTTTTAAAGTCTATTTTGTCTGATATGAGTACTGCTACTCCAACTTTCTTTTGATTTCCATTTGCATGGAATGTCTTTTTCCATCCCCTCACTTTCAGTCTGTATGTGTCCCTAGATCTGAAGTGGGTCTCTTGTAGACAGCATATATATGGGTCTTGTTTTTGTATCCATTCAGCCAGTCTGTGTCTTTTGGTTGGAGCATTTAATCCATTTACATTTAAGGTAATTATCAATATGTATGTTCCTATTACCATTTTCTTAATTGTTTTGGGTTTGTTTTTGTAGGTCTTTTTTCTTCCCTTCTTCTTTTGTTCTCTTGTGGTTTGATGACCATCTTTAGTGTTGTGTTTGGGTTGCTTTTGTGTGTGTGTGTGTGTATCTATTATAGTTTTTTGGTTTGCATTTCCCATGAGGTTTTGATAAAGCAGTATATATATACACATACACACACACAAGGTTGTTTTAAGTTGCTCGTCTCTTAATTTCAAATGTAATTCCCATTTCCTGCATTTGTACTCTCTTCTCACAGTTACTGGTTTTGATATGCTTGTATATAGATGATTTCCTGCTATTACTGTATTTTTGCCTTTACCATTGAGCTTTCCCATTTGTGATTTTCTTTTTTTAGTTGTGGCCTCTCTCCCCTACCCCCAGAGAAGTTCCTTTAGCATTTGTTGTAATGCTGGTTTGGTGGTGCTGAATTCTCTTGTCTGTAAAGCTTTTGATTTCTCTGTCAAATCTGAATGAGAGCCTTGCTGGGTAGAGTTTTCTTGGTTGTGGGCTTTTCCCTTTCATCACTTTAAATACATCCTGCCACTCCCTTCTGGCCTGCAGAGTTTATCAGTATCAACTGATAACGTTATGGGAATTCCTTTGTGTGGCATTTGTTGCTTTTCCCTTGTTGCTTTTAATATTTTTTCTTTGTATTTAATTTTTGTTAGTTTGATTAATATGTGTCTTGGCATGTTCCTCCTTGGGTTTATCCTGTGTGGAACTCTATGCGCTTCTTGGACTTGGGTGAGTATTTCCCATCCCATGTTAGGGAAGTTTTCGACTATAATCTCTTCAGATATTTCCTCTGGCCCTTTCTCTTTTTCTTCCTCTTCTGGGACCCCTATAATTTGAATGTTGTTGCATTTAATGTTGTCCCAGAGGCCTCTGAGACTTTCCTCATTTCTTTTCATTCTTTATTCTATTCTGTGGCAGTGATTTCCTCCATTCTGTCTTCCAGCTCACTTATCTGGTCTTCTGCCTCAGTTATTCTGCTATTGATTCCTTCTAGTGTATTTTTCATTTCACTTATTGTGTTGTCATCACTGATTGTTTGTTCTTTAGTTCTTCTAGGTTTCTTTAAAACATTTCTTGTATCTTCTTGATCTGTGCCTCCATTCTTTTTCCAAGATCTTGGATCATCTTTACTGTCATTACTCTGAATTCTTTTTCAGGTAGATTGCCTATCTCCTATTCATTTAGTTCTTATAGGTTTTTATCTTGCACCTTCATCTGCAACATATTTCTTTATTGTCTTATGAGTTTGTGGTCTCCTTTTTGCAGGCTGCAGGATCATAGTTCCTCTTGCTTCTGGTGTCTGCCCCCTGGTGGCTGAGGTTGGTCCTGAGGCTTGTGCCATTATCCCCTTGATAGGGGGTTTGACTGGTGTTCTGGTGACCAGAGCCTGCCCTGGCTATTGCGTGAGGCCTCCCCTTTGCTCTGTGGTTGTCACTGCCCTGTCAGGGGCAGAGTCCGCTCCCTAGTTGTTGGAGTAGAGGTCCCTAAATCTGTTTCTTAGCTGTGTCTCTGCAGTGTGAGGTGAGTGGGATTGGAGAACTCCCACTGGGAGAGAAGCCACTGCGTAGTCCTCCTCTGGAGCTGTTCACCTGTGAACATGCTCTGTTGTGTCCCCTTTCACCTGTTGTACAGACTCACAAAGTACACTGTTGCTGGCACTGCTCTCGGTCCCACCTTAATTGTGGGTATGCCAGCAATTGGCCTTGTTGACTCTCAGGCGTTGTTTTCACCAGGCCACCGGTGCAGGTCCACTGAGATCAGGTCCCAGGACTGCAGTAGTCATGCACCTGGACCCGTGGTGGGAGCTGTGGAGGCAGCTCAGACTCTGGCCTGGCCCAGCCCCCAAGTGTACATGCCCACAGAGCCCACAGCTGCTAAAGCCAGACCCGTCCCAGCTGCAGGAGCCCTTGCTGTCCTTTCTGATGTTTCGCAGGTGCTGAATTTAGGAAGCCATCAGTGGACGTGTATCTGCATGGTTCACACAGCCACGAGGAGAGATTTCAGCTCTTCTTCCTTAGTCACAGGGCCCCTGGCCCCTTAGTCACACAGCACTTGGCTGTGGTTTCAGCCCCACCACTGCGTGTGTCCCCCCACCAGAGTCTGCTCCAGAGCGTGCCGGAGCACGTGAGCCCATCAGGCAGGAAGGAGCCGAGGCAGCGCTCAGGGAGAGCAGGCCGCCCAGGGCAGGAGCTCCTCAGTCCTATCCCCTCAGGCTGTCTTCTCACGGCCAACAGCAGTCCCCTCCCCAGGTCTGCTCTCCAAATCCCACGTTCCAGCCCCCATGAGCCCTGGTGGACACCCATCTCAGGCTGGGGCATGCAGGGCTGTGGCACGGACCATCTGTGTAGGTCTCTCTCTGTCCTGACAGCCACAGACTGGTTGCTGGGCTCTCCTCCAGGCCCCCGAGGCTCCCCTTCTGTCCCAGCTGATCTCCCTGCCCGTGAGGGGCCTTCCCCAGATGCAGCAACCCCTCCTCACCTTCAGCTCCCCACCAGGGGCACAGGTCCCATCCCGCTTCCTCTCCTCTTCCTTTTCCCTTCTTCTTTTGTTGGTCCTACCCAGTTATGTGGGGATCTTTCTTATCCTTTTAGGAGTCTGGGGGTCCTCTGCTAGTGTTCAGCAGGTGCTCTGTGAGACTTGTTCCGTTTGTAGGTGTGTTCTTGATGTGTCTGTGGGGAGAGATGAACTCCATGTCCTCCTCCTCCTCTGCCATCTTGGAAAGTCCTCTCCCATGACGTGATGTGACATCTGGCAGCTCCAAATCTCTGGGTCTCGGTCACCACCCAGGATGCTGGTACAGTCACCCAGCATTCTTTTGTTGACGGTTGTTCAGCATTTAGTTCTGACTTTGGTGTTTCCATGAGAGGAGGTGAGCTCATGTCCTTCTACTCTGCCATCTTGTCTCCACCCCCTTGGGGAGTTTTTTAAAATCCCAAAGGCCAAGCTGTCTCCCAGGCTAATTAAATCAGAATCCCAGGGTAGAACTCAGACGTTGGTATTTTTTAAACTCCTTCTAATGACGTCAGTATGCAGCCAGGGTTAAAATCCACTGATTTAACTAGTACAGTTTTTAAGGAAAATGCTCAATCCAAGACTAGAAGTTGGATATTTTAATAGTGCTTATTAATAACGGCTAACGAGGTGGCCCCACTCATAGTTTCATCTATAGGAGTGAGGCCCTGGAGTTGTTCAGTGCACAACCTGCCTCACTGTATGTGACAGCTCTAGTAGCCAGCACTTATTGAGTCCTTGACTCAATGCTAGGCACTTACTTGCCAAGCACCATGCAAGTATCACCTCCTTTGTTTTGTAACAACCTCATGAAGAAGGGTGCTGATCAAGAGCAGCTGTCACACCTACTCAACGCCACTGTTCTAGAGGAAGCAGCTGCACACAATAAGTAATAAGTGGGTATGGCTTTGTTCCAAAGGGGTTGGATTTGACCCAAAGACTATAGTTTTTGGACTCCTGCTGCAGAGCATAGCATACTTGCCCATGGCTAGGAACTGGCTGAGCCAGCATTCAACCCAGGTTCTAATGGCTCCAACATTATTCTGCCTTTCTTTGACAACCAGTGAAGGACATTCATTAGCTACTCAACTTTCTCCTCAACTGGTCTTCTTCCCTGCCAGCTCTTCCTTGGGGCATTCACCTTTTTCTTTTCAGAGATGACCTTACACTCACCTTACCTCACGTCTTTGCCCCATCACGGCCACCTCCCCAAAAGTCTCGGATCTCTGAGGACACCCCAGCATCCTGAGAGACCTGGCCAGAGCAGCCCTGAGAATGGACCCCTCCTCTGCTCAGGCGGCCCAGCTGACCCCCAAGAGAGCCCGATTTTCCTGGCCCAGCTCCTGTGCTTTGTTGAGCAGCCTCTTTTATTCCAACACCTATGTGAGGCTCTTCTACATGGAGGCCTCTTTTAATTAAATTAAAGGCAGGAATGTTGGCCCAGCAGCTGTCTAAACCCTGGAGGACACACACACACACGTCCACGGATCTTACACGTGTTTGCTGGAGTTTAGAACACTAACTGGCAACGGCAGCAGTTTTCCCAACTTGCAGCTCTGAGCTGAAGAACCAGCCACATCCTTCAGGATTCCTGCCTCAATGACCACACCACCGTGGTCTCAGCAAAACATCATCTGCCACACCTCACCACTGATTTTTTTTTTTTTTAAATACGCCTAGAGCAGATCCTTGAACCAGAGCTGGTCATTGATTAGACCTGGGGTGCAGGACTGGCTACATAATTTGCAGGGCCCCCTTGTAAGCACAATCCTGTGTGGTCCCTGCTGGGCTGAGGACTGGCCCCGGGGCGGCCAACTCATTGGTTTGCTGATGACCTTTGAAGTGAAGGTCCTCAGCCTGGCCAATCAGATGTTTTTCCTCTGGAATTTAATGGGAAACACAGAGGCTGCCCATTGGAAGTAAAAGAAACCAAAGTCATATCAAAAATTCCCAAAACCTGCTCACAGTTTCCCCCCCACGCAGCAGTGAGAATGACCTTCTTAAAATCAAATCAGAGGCGATCTTTCCCCAACTTGAAACCACCCGTCCACCCTCACGCCATGCTCTCCCCCTGTCACTCCCTCACGCCACTGCAGACACACTATGCCTTTTTGTTTCCTGAACAGACTAAGCTTGTTCAAGGTACATGAGTCACACATGCTGTTCCCTCTGCCCCACACAGGCTCCCTCTTCCTTCTCAACCGTCAGATCTTAAAGGTCACCTCCCAGAGAGGCCCTCTTGCTGCACCTGGCTGAAGGGGGGTCCTCCTGTTAGTCTCTATCCTAGCGCCGCCCGCCACCCCCCCAAGTCCCTGAGCAGGCTCCTCGCGATTTGCAATCATTTATTTTTGTTGGTTTGTGTACATGTTTGCTGTCTGCCTCCCTAGCAGAATGTCAGCTCTGTGGGAGTGGGAGCCTTGCCTGTTTAGTTCATCTCTGTCTACCACCATACCTGGCAGATTATAGAAACTCTAACATATGGTAGGATGAATGAATAATTGTATGATTGTGTACTTTCTCAATGGCCATTCCTGTTATGCAGGAGCTCTTGGTTTTGTGGACCTGTTTTGTATCTGGCCACACTTGAATTTTCTCATTAGTTCCAAAAGCTTTTCTGTTAATCCATTTGGGAATTCTGGGTACATATAGTGATATCTTATGCAAATATTAATTCTGCCCTCTCCTTTCCTAAAGTTATATAATTTATTTCTGTTTCCTGCCTCATTGCTTTGGCAACATACAGTTAGTTGTTTTAAAGATGGTGTGACTGATGAAAATTATGAAGCTTTGGAAGGTTTGGGGCACACAGGAATTAAGGGCAGGATGACTAGCCACAGAGCTGAAGCAGTTAGTGTGGTGTGATAATGGCCTGGGTAAGATGAGAGCTGAGCACATAGGAAGAAAAGAGTGTAGCTAAGAATTACTCAGATAAAGGATTGGTGAGACTTGGTAATGGGAAAAGGCAGTGGAAGGGGGAAGAATGCCCCAAACTCTAATCTGAATTAAGATATTCTAACGCACTGGCTCCCAGACAACTTACTCTCAGACTAAGAAAATATCCACATTTTTAAAGGAGGAGGGAGTTGATATAGCCAACTGTTTGTTTTGTCAAGCGCCCATTTTTAACTAACTACTAAACCCTATCACAATGATTTTTTAAGGACCAAAAAATTAAGAAGGATATAACCTGAAAAACAAATAGCCTTATGAAAAAAGAAGAGAAAATTAATTAGAATTCTCATTTTAGAAGTAGTTTTGAGAATGGGAATTCAAGAAAGAAAATTAGCAACCATGTCTCTAGGCTCTGACACTTAATTATTGTAAGATATTTTGGATGTAGCAAGATTAACACTTTTCTCAGTTTACACAGCATCTTTACACATGGGGTCTCAATCCTCCTCACAGCACCCGGCAGTAGGTAATAATAGAAATGCCAAACATGTGTCTGGAGTGCTACCATTTGCAAAGCATCATCTCCCCTTTGATGCCCACATTCCCTAACATGTCACCTTGCAATCTGCACCCCATCAAACCCCCTCCTCCTGTGTTTTCCAACCCCACTGACCTATTACCCACTTCCAGGTTCTTGCACAGGCCACCATCCCTGTCTAGTTTACTTGGAGGACTCCTGTTCATCAAGCAGAAATGGCTTTCATCCTCTTCCCAGTGGGAGGGAAGAAGTGAGGGTCTGTCCACAGGCAACAGGGTGGTTGGTGGTTTTTAAGAGGGGGACTAGAGCCTGATGTATGCAGTGGGGACACAGCCCCTCAGTTGCATCATGGAAACCACATGCCTTAAAGCACTGGTTCCCCAAGACCAACCTCCCTGAGCATCAGTTTTCTCATCTGTACAACCTCAAAGCTTTTATTATCAATTGCCAACAAATATTTATTGAGTGCCTACTATATAACAGACCAGACACGGCCAATGCCTTGCGTATAGTAGAGGCTCAACCTCAGAAAAGCGGGACTCATGAAGGGAGCGGAGCCAATGCCTAAATTTTCACTCTAAATACTCCATGCAGCTAATGGCCAGGCTGTGTCACCCTCTTGAGACTTTTTCTTAAAAATCCCCACCCCCACTCCCACTCTCACCCTCACCCTTGTACGTGCTTCGGAGCATTTCAAGGATACGGAGCCAACTTGGAGAGTAGTGGGCCCTTCTGCCTGAATTTCGAGTGCATTGACAAATTTCAAGCTACTCTGGAGGAAATGAGGCCATCAAGAAGTCAGACATCTGCATTAAAGATGACAACCATCCCTTTGTAATTAGACATGGTAGTCCTGGGATTTCATACCCTCCTCTTTGGTCTGGAGAAAGTGAAAAGCTGGACATGTCCATGAGGAAATTTGGAACTACGGATAGGGAAGTTGGACAATAAGGGGTGATATTTTCTTTTGATCACTGCATTTATCCAAATTATCCCTAACAAGTACATATTGCTCTTTTTAAATATCTTTTCTTTTTCTGATACAAGCTCGATGAGAAACAGAATTCCTTTTATAGGAGGGAAAGGTTTTTTTTCAGTCAGGCCAAAAACATTTGCACGCGTCAACCCATACACTTTGTGACCCCACTTTTAGGGGTCAAGAAAAGTAGCACTTTTCTATACCCCACTTTACAGCCATCATCTCCAGTCCTTACAACCCTGGGCACAGGCTCAATTATTTCCATCTCACAAATGAGGAAACCAAGGCTTGGAAAGGCAAGTAGCTTGCCCAGGGCCACACAGTAAGCTGAGATCCATCTAACACCAAAACGCTTGCCCTTCAGCTGTGCCCACGAGAATGGGTGAGACTGTGGGCCCAGCTCTGACCAACTCCCCTGTCACTTCTACAGCCTCCATGTACTCGGAGATCCAGAGGGAGCGGGCGGACATCGGAGGCCTGATGGCCCGGCCAGAATACAGGGAGTGGAACCCGGAGCTCATCAAGCCCAAGAAGCTGCTGAACCCCGTGAAGGCCTCCCGGAGCCACCAGGAGCTGCACCGAGAGCTGCTCATGAACCACAGAAGGTGGGAGTGGAGCTCGGCTGCCTCAGTCTGGCAAGCACTGCCTCAGGCCTGCTGAGGCGCGGGGAGGTGTCCCTCATGAAAGGCAGGCCTGGTAGTCATCCTGGGGCTCCTAGAGGCTGAGGAGGTCAAAGGGTGCCCCACATGGTCACCAGCAGACACTGTGAAGGTCCAAAAGCCCTGTTCTCCCACCCAGCTACCTACCTGTAGCTGCCGTCCAGGTGCATTTACCATGTGCAAGGCACTGTGCCCAGACTTGGGGCTACAAGAAGGAATGGGACCCAGTTCCTGCCCTCACAGAGGAGATGGATGCATAACCAGGTGGTAGGATGGGTGAAATGGGCCTGCGACCCCAGAGGAGCCGCCAGGCAGGGTTCCAAGATAGCATCACTTCCTCCATGAGGTCAAGGCCCAAAGGGTGGGCACAAGTCAGCCAGCTTAGGAGGGGGACATTGGCCGGTAGAAGCACGTATGTTCCCAGCAGATGGATAAGCATGTGCGAATGGACAGGAGACAGGAGTAGCTCAGAGTGGCTGCTGCAAAGATTGTAAGGTAGGCCAGAAGAGACATGTGGACCTGTGAAGGGTCTCAAGCAGGGGTGTCACAGTCGTGGAGGGGGTATGAGTGGAGCAGGGAGGCCAGGAGCATGCAATGAGCAAGGCAGGCTTGGGGCATCAGGGCTGGGACTGGATTATTGAGAGGGATTGTGGGGAAGGGGAGAGGGAGGCTGAGCTTTCCGCCTGTCCGAGGCCAGAGCACCAGGATGAAGGCCGCAGTGCCTGTGAAGCTCCCTCTACTGGCCGTTTTTGGTATTGGCGCTGGCTGTGATTTTCATTCTTGTTTTGAGTTGTGTGCAACATCCCTTCCCCAGATCTCACTTTGCCTCCTCCGTGTTGTGCCCACCCCCTCCTCTTAGTCACAGTAGTCTCTCTGTATCCACAGGGGGTTGGTTCCAGAACCCTCCACAGAACCCCAAATCCACAGATGCTCCAGTCCCTTATGTATTTAAAATGGCATAGTACAGCCAGCCCTCGGTATCCCCAGATTCAGCCAACCACCGATTTGATCCGCGGAAACAACGGGCTGACTGTGTATTATGAGTATTTTCTCAGGTTGCCTTTTAGAGTCATCCCGTTTAAAATCACCACAATTAAACAAAAGCCTAAAGACAAATCAGGGAAAATATTTGCAATATAAATGATAAAAATATATACGTATCTCTTATAAATTCATAAGGAAAAAAATGAACAAAAGATAGGTATGGTTAGGTCGCAAAAGAAGAAATGCAAGTAGCTGGCAAACATCTCCAAGGCTGGTCCATGTGACTAGCAATCAAAGAAACAAAGGAAAACCAGATATTTTTTTGCCTACCAGATTCTCAAATACAAAAAGATCGGGTAGTGACAAGAGAGAGAAACAGATGCTCTTGTATACTGTTGACGGAAGTATAAAGTGGATAATCTTTTCTAAGGAACAAGACGGGAATATGTATCCAAAATCTTTTAAAAGCGCCTGACCCAGCAGCTCTACTTCTAGAAACTTATCCTGAGGAAATAACCAGTAATATCATAAAACCTGGCCTCTGGACTTAGGCGTAGGTGCAAATCCTCGTTCAGTCCCTTCATAGCTGTGACTTGGACCGGTGTCTTAAATCCTAAGAGCCTCGCTTCCCTTCCCTGTATAACGGGACAGTAATGGTTTCACCTCCCCGGGCTAGCAGGAGGATTGCACGATGTAATGGTATAGGTTGATGTCTGTGCAGGGTGTAGCCCTGGGTGGGGAGAAGTTGGGGGGGTCTCCTAACAAACACCTCTTCCCGCCACCCCAGGGGCCTGGGCGTGGACAGCAAGCCGGAGCTGCAGCGTGTCCTGGAGCACCGCCGGCGGAACCAGCTCATCAAGAAGAAGAAGGAGGAACTGGAGGCCAAGCGCTTGCAGTGCCCCTTTGAGCAGGAGCTCCTGAAACGGCAGCAGAGGCTGAGCCAGGTGGGTGGGGGCCCCCAGACCCGGCCCACGCCTCCTCCAAGACTGTCTCCTGGCCCAGGGAGGAGCTCTGCATGCGGCCACAGCTGGCCACGAGGTTGAGCAAAATGGGGACAGCGCCAGGAGTCCACCCCTGGCCTGAGTCCTCACTCTGCTGCTCCCTTTGCTGTGTGACTTTGGGCCAGTGTCTTCCTCTCTCTGAACCTCAGTTTCCTCATGGGCCCAATCTATTGCATGCTGATTCTGATTGCCTTCTCTCAACTGCCCCGTGAGCTCGGTGGAGTTTCCATTTTAGAAACGAGGTTAGCAATTTGAACCAGGCTTCACGGGGAGAAAACAGTCTCATGCTCTGTTCCCCCCAGCAACCAGGCTGCGGGCAAAACGGATCCCGGTTCTGTTTCCCCAGAGAGGGCCCTTGGTCCAAACCCAGTGGCTTTTGAGAATAGGAATTCCCCAAGCCCACCCACTTCACATCTCTGTTTCTCTCTCCTTCAGCTGGAAAAACCACCAGAAAAGGAAGAGGATCATGCCCCCGAATTTATTAAAGTCCGGGAAAACCTGCGGAGAATCACCACCCTGACCAGTGAAGAGAGAGCGCTTTAGAGCCGGCTGCTGGAGCTCCAGCGCCCCCTGCAGCCCTCCCCTGGTCCCCACACCCTCCTGCAGCCCTGCTGTAGCCGGCAGCCCTGGGCCTCGACACATCTGTGATGTTCACACTCGCTTCTGTAAAATGCATTGTCCCAGAGGGCCGCCCTCCCCCCAACCCCCCGAAGATGGGGGCTCCTGAGCTCCCAGCCTTTTCGTTCTGAGCGCTCATCCCTCCTGCTCCAAGAAGAAGCCACTGCTGGGAAAACTTTCACCAGGCACCTCTCCCTGAGGGGGCTTCTGAGCTCTGCCAAGATTTTTCTGGCAGAGTTGAGAAGGGACAGGGGCCTCTCTGGCTGGACAAGCCGTCCATTCTGCCCAGGCCCCATGGGGCCCTGCTTCTCTGGGCAGCCCAGCTCCCAGGTCTCCGAGAACTTCCCTGCCTGTGGGGCAGCTCGGCGGAGCATCCCGGGATGCCTGCTCTGCAAGCCGCCTGAGGGGAGGACGGGTCTAACGACGACAGCTTCTTTCTCAGACTCTGCCAGCCTTTCCCCACCCCCATGCCTTTATCTTCTCCTCTCCACAGCCCTACCCTCTCCAGGCCCTGTAACCACACCTAGCCAGGGCTGCAGCCCTTCCGCTCCTGGACGGCTAGAACAGTGCTTCTCAAACTTCACAGTGCCTATAAATTACTGGGGATCTTGCTAAAAGACCGGCTTTTGGGTCAATAGATTTGGGGTGAGGGCTGAGATTCTCATTGCTAAGAAGCTCCTAGACTGCTGGGCTGAGGCCCACACTGTACCCGGCAAGGCTGGAGCGTCCGGGGTGGCCAATATTGGAAACGTCATCCCTGAGGCCATCTCTGCCCCACAGCGCCCACGGCCCTCTGCCCTGGAGATTCCCACCTGCCACCACAGCCCCCAAGGGCTCCTTATTTTCCACCCACCCCAGGGACCTCAGGCCTGGGAAGGCTCTTGCCTAGCAAATTGTGTTGGTTATGTGACCAGAAATGTATGTAATCGCCAATCTGCATTTCTTACCACACTGATGCAATTCTAGCCAAAGACTCCCACAAAACTTTTCTTTTAAACCTTTTCCCGAAGCCTATGAAGAGCAAATTATAAAGTGATTTCCAATAGGCTTCTGAAAATATAAAAAACGGTTTGAAGACCCTACAGCCACCCTTCCAAACTGGTCCCATTGAGTCCCCGTTTCCAGCCTCTGCAGCTGGGACCCACCCCCTATTTGTTTTCCATCACCTGGGCCAGCTCCAGCGAATTCACCCATTCTTCCTCAAAACGCCCTTCCCAACGAGAGACCAAATGTTTCAGCCTTTTGCTCCTATCCCATATTTAAAGATTTAGAGACTAAACCGGGCCTGGTTTTTTTTCCCCTGAAATCCCTGCCTCTGGCTTTGTAAACCCATCATTCAAGGTAGCAGGGCAGTGCTAGAAAAGCATTTCCTTTCACACCCCAAGACTGCCAGAAAGAGCTACCGCTGGGATGCCCTTTGGGTGGCTGGAGAGTGACTAAAGACATCATCCTTTTCCTGTGGGGGGCGGCGGCTCTAAAAGTCTCTCAAATGTGACAGTCTTAGTGAGAAGATGGTAATACTGTTTTAAATGTCTGCCAGGTGAGAGAAATGCTAAAAATGCACAGTCCCTAAATAAAGACCACCCCTTCCCCAAAGAAGTTGTCCCCTGTGTGTTGTTCAGACAGGAAAAGCAAGACTGAGTATCTAGGATGAAGTAGGCCCCTCCAAGGGAATGCTTGGGATTTCACTCTGTGGGCCCCACAGGTGCTCCACAGAGGTGGCAAATCATGGAGACAAAGCCCCAGAAGTAGAAGGAACCTCAAGTACCATGTCGTCCATGGAGCCATGGCAGACACCCTTGTTCACTCCCCAGTGGTCAGCCCCAACTCCTTCTCTCCAGCCATCTCCCATTGTAGAGGCTGTAAATACAGAGTCTCACTGTTACAGCCTCCTCTACAGCTTGGGGTGACCAGGTAGGGCCAGTGAAATTTAAGACAAAGTCTACAGGGGCTCCTAGGAAAGCTTATGTTTTTCTGATAAAAGAGACAGACTGGGTAACAACTCCCTGCTCCTCCCTTCTTCCTACCTTGATGATGGGATGCCTGGAGCCACAGCAGCCATCTTGCTACAATGAGAAAATGGCCAAGAGAATTTCAGAAACATTGACCTGTCATCACTTGACCAAGCCAATGCCAGCAGCCATCCTCCTCCAGAATTCTTGTAAATAAAAATAAAACCCTCTTGTTTAAGCCATTGCTGGTTGGTCTCTGTTCCCTGCAGCCAAAAGCATTCCTAACTGACACAGAAGGCCAACCCTGCTGCCCAGAATGACCCGCAGACTGTACTGAAAAGCCAAATTCCTCTTTGCCATCAGAAACCTACTGGATCAGGATCCCAAGCAACAGTGCCCGGGATCTGTTTGTCTACGCTTTTTCCATATAGCCTACATGGCACCGGTCTGAGAACTGGTATTTGGGCATCGCTAATTCACACGTCATTCAGTATTTGTTGAGTGTCTGCTCTGTGCCAGGAAACGTTCCACGTGCTGGGGGCACGGTGGGAGATAAAACATCTGGATTAGGGCAGTGGCTTCTGCCCCTGCCCCCTACAGCCTATTCTCAACAGCGCAGTCAAAATGTTAAGATGTTAAAAATCCTGTTAAAGTCTAAGGCAGATCTGTCACTTGTCTGGCTCCCAACAGAGTCGTTCCTGTGGCCTAGAAGGTCCTATGCGTCCAGCTCTCTTAACCTCGGCCCTGCTTCCCACTGCTCTCCTCTTCCTCACGCAGCTCCAGCCAGCCCAGCCTCACACCCACCAGGCATGTGCCCCCTGCCCCCCGGCCTTTTCACCTGCTATTTCCTGGCCGGGAGTGTTGTTCCCTCACAGAGCCACACAGTTCACTCCCTCGCCTTCTTCAGGTCTTTTTCATGCTCTTTCTAAACCAGGTCCCCTTGGTCACCCCTCCTAAAATCTCAACACCACCTACACTCCTCCTATCCCTTCTTTCCCTCCCTTATTTTTCCTCCTTACCACTTATCACCGTCTAACATATATTTTACTTATTTATCTTGTGTGTCTCTCCAGACGATAATGTCAGCTGCATGAGGGCAGTGATTTTTGTCTGTCTTGTTTACGGCTGAATCCCAAATGGCCTTCCTCCTTCCTCCTTCCCTGCCAGCAAGTGGCCTAGCCTGTGCCATGCTGGCAGCTAGGCCCCAGGGAAAAGAATCCCAGCCCCATCCCACTCACGGTTTTGAGAAAAGGCATTGGCCACTTGGGGCATAGGGCACATAGCAGGTGCTCACTGAATGTTTGTTGAATGAAGGCGTGAATGAGACACCCCTTCTCCCTCTTCTTCTTTCTGCAATACATCCAGCCTCTTCCCAGGTTCAGCCCCTCTCATCACCATCACTCACTTGAGTCCTTCCTCCACAATGTTGACCCTGGCCCAGAGGTGTCAATTTGGTCCAGAAGCTTTCCTTTGGCCTCTTGGGCTTTTGTCAGTATTCCTGGGCCCTACTAGCACTTGTGCCTTCAGAACTCATATTGGAGCTGCATGGCTCCTACACACCACCTTCCAGGCGTCCAGAGAGTTAGCTCATCCCTGAAGGCAGAGGTCAGGCCATCACCCAGTCCTGGAGACCCTGGAGAAGGACAAGGCTGCAGCAGTAGCTCTTGATGGCAGACCCTGCCCTAAATGGGGAGCCAACAGCAGCAAGCCCTGTTCTCACTGAGGCCACGCTCTCTCACACCCACCAGACCCCAAGTCCTGGTCTGGGTTTGGAGACACCCTCTTCAAAGGCAAACCAGCAGTAAATACAAAACCTGGGAGAGACAGAAGAACTCAGAAGAGGAAGGGACACTCCCTCCCTGGTCCTGCAGTGTGTGCTCCAAGGGAGCTTTTGCAGGCCAACCTCACCACACTTGAGATTATCCAAATTCCAAGCCTCATGAAAAGAGGGACCCCTTCTGACTCTGCTGACCTTTACCACTCCCAGCCAGGACTCTGCACATAGTAGGTGTTCAAAAAACTTGTGAATGGGTATCAGTAATGATCACTGCATTTATGGAGAGCCAGCAAAGTCACCACTCGTAACAATTTGGTATCATCCTCCCCATTTTGCAGATGAAGAAACCAAGGCTCGGGTAAACTAAAGGACTTGCCAGAAGTCACAAAACAATTCCTGGGGAGAGATGAGATTCACACAGAGCTATCTGTCTGCAAAGCCTACATTTTTTTCCACCAGAGCCAGGCTGTGCTCTTAGAAAGGGCTCCTAGGAGGTCCCTATGCCATCCTAACCTTTTGATGCAAGATTCAGGAACCTATCTCACCTTCCTTTTGTCCATCTGAACTTGAGGGATTTGGCTTCCACCCATAAACATAGATGCAGGCCATAATAGACTGACATGAGTCCTGGGGTGAGGAATATCTACACACTACAGACGCAGGCCACCATACACTGACATGAGTCCTGGGGTAAAAAATATCTACACACTATAGACACAGGCCATCATAGACTGACATGAGTCCTGGGGGTGAGGAATATCTACACACTATAGACGCAGGCCATCATAGACTGACATGAGTCCTGGGGGTGAGGAATATCTACACACTATAGACATGGCCCTGTCCCCAATATCACACCCCCACCCCCAAAGCCAACCAGTCTCTGGGGCCAACCAACAGGTTAAAATCTACCATCACGGGGACTTCCCTGGTGGCGCAGTGGTTAAGAATCCACCTTCCAATGCAGGGGACGCGGGTTCGAGCCCTGGTCCAGGAGGATCCCACATGCCGTGGAGCAACTAAGCCCATGCGCCACAACTACTGAGCCTGTGCTCTAGAGCCCACAAGCCACAACTACAGAGCCCACGTGCCACAACTACTGAAGCCCGCGCGCCTAGAGCCCGTGCTCCGCAACAAGAGAAGCCCCTGCAATGGGAAGCCCGCGCACCACAGCGAAGAGTAGACCCCGCTCACTGCAACTAGAGAAAGCCCGCACGCAACACCGAAGACCCAACGCAACCAAAAATAAATTAATTTTAAAAAATAAAAATTAATTTTAAAAATCTACCATCACAGCGGGGCTCCTGCCCCCTTGCAGAACTGTACCTGCGGCTGAGCAGTGGCCTAAACCATTTGATGTTCCATTGCTCCCAAAGACCCATCAAACCCAACCACCCTGCTCCCACCAGGTGCCCCCTTTTGCTGGGCCTCATGAGAACAGAGCCTTTACGTCCCAGTGGTCGCTGCCCTCATCTCAGCCCATCACAGTTATTTGAGTTGATGATCGGCTGGCACTCGCCCAGAGAGGACATGGGGCTGGGCTTGTTTTCCAAATCTGGCCCTCTCATTAAGTGTGCCCATCCACTTCCCAGAAAGGACCTGCAAAGAGAGATGAGCAGGATTGCCCAGGGAGGGACCCTGGCAAATCTCCTGGGCTGCCTGGCAACAGCTAAGCTAGCTGGGGTTCCCCCCTCCAAGGAAGGGCTTCCCATGGGACCAAGGCAGCTAGCTCACCCTTTTGTGTGCCTGAACTAAACTGTTCATTTCCCCCTGCAAGGTCAGTACCAGGCTTGCCCTGTAAAGAGTTAATTCTGTGCCTGGATCTGGATTCAAGCCCCACCTCTGCCAATCACTCCTTGTCACAAGTCTGGGCAACTTGCTGAATGACATTTTCCTCATCCGTGACATAGGTAATGATATCTGTTCTTAATGAACATTTAGTGTCTGTGCCAGGGACTGGCCTAAACACTTGGTATGAATTCTCTCGTTTCAGCCCCCAGGACTGTCATTATCTCCATTTTACAGATGGAGAATCCGAGGTTTAAAGAGGCAAAGCTACTGCCCAAAAGCACACAGTCAGCAGTTGGCAAAAGCAAGATGTGAACTCACATCCACCTGGCTGGAGCCTGAACGTTTATATTGGCATATCAGCATTTGCTGATGGAGGCTCTGGAGAATGTTTTGCAAAGCACCCACATTCAAGCCTTCCCATCTGTTGCCGGAAATATTCTGCAAGCCTGCTGAGGCCAAATGGCCATCCACCTTCCTCCTTCCTCCTTCTCTGCCAGCAGGTGGCCCGGCCCAAGCCAATCTGGTAAGGCAGAGTGGGCCCCAGGGATATTCACGGCTTTGAGAGAAGCCAGGGGCCAAATGGGACACAGGAGTCCACATGCCTGCTCTTGGCCCAGGAAGCTCAGGGAAGGAGCAGGAAGGAGAGAAACACGCATTAAGCACCTACTATATGCCTGGTAGGTCCTGGAACATGAGAGCACAGACACAGAGCACCTAGCCCAGGGCCTGGCACATTTCAAAGGATGAAAGTTCCTTCTCCCCACCTCTCTCTCCCCTTGTTAGGATATCGTGACGGGTAGCACAGCATGGCTGTGAAGAGCCCAGGCCACAAAGTCAGGCAGACTTTAGACCTGGGGGTGGGGTAGGGGGTCTGGCTCTGCCGCTCACCAGATGGGTGACCTTGGAAAAGTTACTTAACATCTCTGAGTTTCTCATCTGTTAAATGAAGCTTCCAATAGTACCAGCCTTACAGACAGTTAAGAGGGCTGAATTAACAAATATAAAATATTTGTTAAGCACAGGCACATGGCCAGCACTCAGTAAAAGTTAATTATCGTCTTCCCTTCCCTTGGTAGTTTCGTTCTGTCTGTCATATCTGTCACTGAGCGGACCCCTCCAAGTTCTATTTCCACTCATTTATTTCTCTTAGTCCCTAAGCTTGTCTGGCATCCACCCCTCCCTCATGGCTGGCCACCCCAAGACCCTCTGCCCTTCTCCCAGTCCCTTTTTTGGGGGAGGTGTCGCCCATACCTTCTCACACCCCAATCTAAATTGACGGACATTCTGAAAAAAACACCTCACCGGTACTCCTCAAAGTATCAAGGTCATAAAGACAAAGAAAAACTGAGGTACAGTACCAATTGGAGGAGACAGGACAATTAAATGCAGTGTGGGATCCTGGGATGGATCCTGAACCAGGAAAAATATATTAGTGGGAAAACTGGCAAAGCTCAATGTGCAGTAAACGACTAACTCAGAAGGATTTCAAACCCTGCACGTTCCAAAGAAAGCACTGGCCCTTGATAGCTCCTGGGAGCTAACCTCTAAACTCTTTTAGAATATCCTGCCTGAAAAGAGTACCTCTGTCCACCTGGGCCCTTGGGCCACGCCAGGCAGTTTACACTAACAATGTGATGTACGTGGGGTCATGGGTCATGCTGTATCAGTGTGGCTTCTGGAGCGGCTGGAGACTGAGTAGCTAAGATCAGCCACACCAGCATCCCAGGGCTCTATGACTCATGCCCTATAACCCTGGACGCCAAGGCTGGGGTGAGCTTCCCTGGTTATAGGTATAGTGTGCGTGTTGCCACACAGGGAGAATTAAATGCTGTCCATACAACTCCACTGGGAGAGGACGGACAACTGGAAGGTCGTGCCTGGTCTCTCCTGGACTCCACCTTATATGTCTTTTCCTTTGCTGATTCTAATCTGTATCCTTAGATAAACCAGTGATAAACCATGATCATGAGTATATTAGCTTTTCTGAGCTCTGTGAGTACTTCAGGCAAGTCATTGAACCTGAAGTTCATCTTGGGGACCTTCCAACACACTCAAATAAGTTCTGAAGATTAGTTAATAGTAGTATGTCATGATAATTTCTTGCTTTCACTATAATTTCTTGCTTTCACTAACCGCACCACAGTATGTAAGATGTCAACACTGGAGGTGGCTGGGTGAAAGGCGTACAGAAACTACTATTTTTTTGCAACCTTCTGAAAGTCTAAAGTTATTTTGAAATAGAAAGTCAAAAACAAAGAATAGGAAGACATGAGATGGTAGGTGTTAAAGCTGAGTGTTAGGTACTTGTGGAATCATTATATTGCTCTCTCCACATTTGGACAGGTTTTCAATTTTTCGTAATAAAAAAAATTAAACTAGAGGATTCAGTAGTTTGGTACAACAAACTGAAATGATCACATCCAAAAACATGTAAAGCAAAGTCAGCACCAAAGTTGATAAAGAAATTATTTAAACACAGAATTTACCAAACACTGAAGGAACCTGCACCCTGCCCTCCCCATGCAGCAGTGGCTTGAGCACCCCAAGCCCAGCCTACACTGTGGAGCTGCCAAGCCACAACCTGGCCAGGCGAGTGTACACTGTCCTGCCCTGCCCACCCCACATAGCAGCTCCAGCCCTGCCACATGAGGGACACTCCCTTGAGTGGCTGGTACTGGTGGCCAGAGGGACTGTGCATCTGGGCCCCACGAATCATCTCCTACACAAGAACACTCCTTCAAGACTGGGAGAGGTAGCTGTTTTGCCTAAAACATATAGACAAACACATATAGTCAGGCAAAATGAGAAGACAAAGGAACATGTTCCAAACCAAACAACAAGATAAAGCCCCCCAAAAAAGATCTTAATAAAATGGAGGTAAACAAACTATCTGATAAACAGTTTAAAGTAATAATCATAAAGATGCTCACTGGGACTTCCCTGGTGGCGCAATGGTTAAGAATCCGCCTGCCAGTTTAGAGGACACGGGTTTGATCCCTGGTCTGGGAAGATCCCACATGCCGCGGAGCAACTAAGCCCATGCGCCACAACTACTGAGCCCAGGAGCCACAACTACTGAGCCCGTGTGCCACAATTACTGAAGCCTGCACGTCCTAGAGCCCGCGCACCGCAATTACTGAGCCCACATGCTGCAACTACTGAAGTCCACGAAAACTATAAGACACTGATGACAGACATTGAAGACACAAATAAATGAAAAAATAATCCATGCTCATAGGTTGGAATAATTATTGATAATATTATTAAAATGTCCATACTACCCAAAGCAATCTACAGATTCAATGCAATCTCTATCAAAATTCCAATGGCATATTTCACAGAACTAGAACAAATAATTCTAAAATGTGTATGAAACCAAAAAAGATCCCAAATAGTCAAAACATCTTGAGAAAGAAGAACAAAGCTGGAGGTATCACACTTTCTGATTTCAAACTATACTACAAAGCTATAGTAATCAAAACAGCATGGTACTGGCATGAAAACATACACACAGGTCAATGCAACAGAACTGAGAGCCCAGAAATAAACTCACACATATATGGACAATTAATTTACAACAAAGGAGCAAAGAACACACAATGGAGAAAGGACTGTCTCTTCATTATGGTGTTGGGAAAACTGGACGGCCATATTCAAGAGAATGAAACGAGACCACTATCTTACATACAAAAAAATTAACTCAGGGGCTTCCCTGGTGGCGCAGTGGTTGAGAATCTGCCTGCCAATGCAGGGGACACGGGTTCGCGCCCTGGTCTGGGAGGATCCCGCATGCCGCGGAGCGACTAGCCCCGTGAGCCACAATTACTGAGCTTGCGCGTCTGGAGCCTGTGCTCCGCAGCGGGAGGCCGCGATAGTGAGAGGCCCGCACGCCGCGATGAGGATTGGCCCCCACTTGCCACAACTAGAGAAAGCCCTCGCACAGAAACGAAGAGCCAACACAGCCATAAATAAATAAATAAATAAAATTTAAAAATTAACTCAAAGTGGATTAAAGAATTGAATGTGAGATCCGAAACCATAAAATTCCTATAAGGAAACATAGGTGGTAACCTTCTTAATATCAGTCTTAGTGATGTTTTTGTGGATCTGACTCCAAAGGCAAGGGAAACAAAAGCAAAAATAAACAAATGGGACTTCATCAAACTGAAAACCTTCTGCACAGTGAAGAAAACTGTCAACAAAACAAAAAGGCCATCTAACTGAATGGGAGAAGATATTTGCCAATCATATATTCAACAAAGGGTTATATTCAAAATAGATAAAGGACTCATAAAACTCAACAACAACAAAACAAACAACCTTATTTAAAAATGGCCAAAGGACCTGAATAGACACTTTTCCAAAGAAGACATACAGATGGCCCACAGGCACATGAAAAGATGGTCAACATCACTAATTATTAGGGAAATGCAAATAAAAGCCACAATGAGATATCACCTCACACCTGTTAGAATGGCCATTATCAAAAAGTCAAGAAATAACAAGTACTGGAGAGGGTGTGGAAAGAAGGGAACCTTCACACACTGTTGGTCATATTGTAAATTGGTGCAGCCATTATGGAAAACAGTAAGGAGAGTCCTCAAAAAATTAAGGATAGAACTACCATATGATCTAGCTATTGCACTTCTGGGTATTTATCTGAAGAACACAAAAACACTAATTTGAAAAGATATATGCACCACTATGTTCACTGCAGCATTATTTACAATAGCTAAGATATGGGAGACAACCTAGGTGTCCATCAATGGATGAATGGATAATGAAAATGTGGTATATCTATATACAATAAAATACTACTCAGCCTTAAAAAAAGAAGGAAATCCTGCCATTTGTGGAAATATGGATAGACCTTGAGGGTATATACTAAGTGAAATAAGTCAGAAGGACAAAGACAAATACCATATGATTTCACTCATAAGTGGAATCTAAAACAAAACACGAAACAAACCTACAGATTCAGAGAACAGATCAGTGTTTACCAGAAGGGTAGGGGGCTGCAGGGGTGAGCAAAGGGGTAAAGGGGGTTAACTGTATAGTGACTGATGGTAACTAGACTTTTGGGGGTGGTCACTTTGTAGTGTACACAGATATCAAATTATAATGTCGTACACTTGAAACATATAATAAAATACACATTTAAAAAAATCAAGAGCTTTATCTCAAGACAATCAATATGTGGAAACTATGGCAGAGAGAAATTAAGTAATTTCCCATAGTCAGTAATAGCATAAATCCTTGGCAGAGCCAGGTTGGAACCCAGAACTTCCTCCTCCAAACAGTAGGGTCAAGGCCACCTTTCCTGAAGCCACCACCTTGTGTATGGCCATTGCCAACAGCAGCAGGAGACCCAAGGGTCCAGGCCCCCCAGTCCCAGCAGGACCTGCTAGGTGATGTCTCAGAGTTTGGATCCTGCCCCTTCCACAGGACACAAGCTGGGCGCTACCTTGGGGATATGGTGGACAGCTGTGAGGCCCCTCAGTGAGCAAACACTCCACATTACAGATAGGGAAGCAGAGACCCAAGAGGGGAGGGCGCCTGCCCAGAGTCAGCACATCTCAGAAGTCCTGCCAGGACAGGAGGCCTGCGTCTCCTGACCTCTTTTCCAACCTTGCACAAATGGGTTAAGAGACAGTCTTTACCATCAAAAGACCTGGTTCAAATTCCAGCTCTGTAATCTACTTATTGTGCAAACCTGGGCAAGCGACAACACCTCTCTGAACTTGTCTCCTCCCCTGCAAAAGGGGGAGCTGCATCCTACTTTCCAGTGTTGTTATGCAAGGGAAGTGAGGGAACCTATAAACACCCCACCCCACTCACCGAGGCCAGGTTCCCCTCTGGGTCCCACTCAAAGCAGTGCCCAATCCACTGCAGATACTCCAAAAATATCTGTCCAGGGAATGATGGACAGGGGTGTACAAATACTAATGCTAAGCATGAATAAGACAAGCCAAACTTTAGAGCAGAAACATGGGGAGAGAGGAAAATCGTTCACATTACAAAGCAATTCTTTCACTGAAGGAACATGTGAGGGGAGCCTTCTAAGCTGCTGGGGTATTAACAACTTGAGTTCCTGAAGGGCACAGGATGGCAGGAGCCATCAGGAAGGACCAGGAGAGGCAGCAGAAAGGCCAGGATCACTTTGGAAACGTAGCTGGGTATACAGCTTTTTTAGTCCCAGAGGAATCCAGCTTTGAGATTAGAGGACTGGGTCTCAGGTCAGGGCATGCAAGCAAGTACAAATAGGGTGGACACGTGCATGTGCACACACACACATACACACCAACCCTCACCTTTTAAAAAAGTGCCATAAACAAATAGGACCTAATTAAACTTAAAGCTTTTGCACAGCAAAGGAAACCATAAACAAAACTGAAAGACAGCCTATGGAATGGGAGAAAATATTTGCAAACAATGCAACCAACAAGGGATTAATTTCCAAAATAAACAAACAGCTCATACAACTCAATATCGAAAAAACAAACAACCCAATCAAAATGTGGGCAGAAGACCTAAATACACATTTCTCCAAAGAAGACATACAGATGGCCAACAGGCACTGGAAAACATGCTTGACATTACTAATTATTAAGGAAATGCAAACCAAAACTACAATGAGGTACCACCTCATGCTAGTCAGAATGGCCACCATCCAAGTCTACAAATAATAAATGCTGGAGAGGGTGTGGAGAAAAAGGAACCTTCCTACACTGTTGGTGGGAATGTAAATTGGTGCAGCCACATAGAGAACAGTCTGGAGGTTCCTTACAAAACTAAAAATAGAGTTACCATATGATCCAGCAATCCCACTCCCGGGCATATATCTGGAGAAAACTGTAATTTGAAAAGATACATGCACCCCAGTGTTCATAGCAGCACTATTTACAATAGCCAAGACATGGAAGCAACCTAAATGTCCATTGGCAGATGAGTGGATAAAGACGGTGTGGTACATATATACAATGGAATATTACTCAGCCTTAAAAAGTAATGAAATAATGCCATTTGCAGCAACATGGATGGACCTAGAGATTATCATACTAAGTGAAGTAAGTCAGAAAGAGAAAGACAAATATCATATGATATCACTTATATGTGGAAACCAAAAAAAAAAAATGATACAAATGAACTTATTTACAAAACAGAAATAGACTCACAGACATAGAAGACAAACTTATGGTTACCAAAGGGGAAAGAGAGGGAGGGGTAAATTAGGAGTTTGGGATTAACATAAACACACTACTATATATGAAATAGATAACCAACTAGTGTTTACTGTATAGCACAGGGAACTATACTCAATATTTTTAATAATCTATAATGGAAAAGAATCTGAAAAAGAATAGATTTATATACACACACACACACACACACACATATACACATATATATGTATAACTGAATCACTTTGCTGTAACCTGAAACTAACACAACATTGTAAATCAACTATACTTCAATTAAAACAGTAAATAAATAAAGGAAAAAAAATTCAAGCAGAAAAGAGTCAATACCAAAGTTTTTTTTAAAAAGTGACAAAATTCCAGAGTCCTTCCCCAAGCATGGCCATGCCCTTGGGATAGAGAATACTGATGGCTCCTGCCAACCTTTGTTTATTCATTCATCCACCAAATACTTGCTGAGCACCTACCCCGGGCCAGGCCCTAGGGTGGGGCTGGGGCTGGGACTGCATTGGTGACCAAGAACAACACAGTTCTTGCTTTCACCAGTGATTTAGACAAAAACCAATAATTAAAGAAAAAAATAGCCACCACTGTTGTGGGCATACCAAGGGTGTGTTGTCTCTTTCTACCACCACTTGTGACACCAAACGTGTAGTCTTCCCACTCCAACAACAAGCAATTCTCTGATTCCCCAACACTGGATGTCCAACAATTCAATTCTGACACTAACTCTTGGAGTTAGCGCACATCCCCACAGGTTTAGGGCTCAGTCCTACAAGACTCCCCCAACTTCAGACAATTGCAAATCTCAGTACTTCTGACCTACCAGCTATAAATTCAGGGGTTCCCATAACCCCCGCCCCGGCTTCAATAATTTGCCAGAATGACTCACAGAACTCAGGGAAGCAACTTTACTTGCATTTGCCGGTTTATTAGAAAGGACACAACTCAGGAACAGCCGTTGGGAGGGATGCAAGGGACAAGATATGGCTGGGAGGCCATCCTCCTAGCACCTCTATGTGTTCACCAACTCTGAAGCTCCCCAAACCCCACTGTTTAGGGATTTTTATCGAGGCTTCATTATGTAGGTATAATTGATTAAATCATTGACCATTGGTGATTAACTCAATCTCCAGCATCTCTCCTTCCCCGGAGGCTGGGGGAGGGGGAGGGGGAGAACTGAAAGTTCCAACCCTCGAATTAAGGCTTGGTCTTCCTGGCAACAAGCCCCCATCCCGAAGCTATGTGTGGGCCCCCAGCCACAGACAAAAAAGACAGTCTTATCACGCAGCAGATTACAAGGATTTTTTTAGGAGCTCTGTGCCAGGAACCAGGGACAAAGACCAAATCTATACATTTTATTTTACCATAAAGTGCAAAAGCTTGGAGCTAAGAAAGCAAGGCCAGGAGCTTCTAATCCAGGCTGGGGTGACTTCCCAAAAGAGTGTGACATTGTAGTGAGACGAAAAGACACAGGAGCTGGACAGGTAAAGCGGGAAGGCCCTGGGGACTTCGGTAGCAGGAAGACAGGGCAAGAAGGTTTTAAGTTCAAAAAAGTTGTAAGTTCATTAGAAGTGGCTGTGAGTATCCTGCTAGGTTTTCCTGCCCATTCCTACTGTGATGATCTGTCTCTCCAGCAGCCCCCCTGACCCCAGCCTGGAAGGTTCCCCAAGGGCAGGGGACTAGTATAGTTTTGTTTTCTGTGGTTTGGGCTTCCTGGTGTGCCCCAGTGCTTAGATCACTGTGGACATTCAAAAATAAATATTGACGCGTAACCAAATCAGTGCATCCTGTGCGACCCAAACCGTCACACACCTGCCCACAGATCTCTCACCAGCACCCTGCCACAGAATGGGAAATTCTACCATTAAACATCACTCCTGGGAATTAAGAAATTCTCTTATGGGGAGCTAAGAAAACATAATACTAATACTAATACTCTCAAGTTACAAATGCTTGGAGCTTTACAGTTTATCAAGAGCTTTCCTTCATACCCTGTGAGTTATAGTTAAGTCAAGGGAAGCTTAGAGGGGTGAAGTAACTCAGAGTCATACCTCCAGGATTTGAACCCAGATCTCTGGACTCCGGGTGGAGGCCTGTGTTGTTTCTTTCTGCAGAGTGAATGTGTGTGCATCTGACCAGCACCAGGCTCTGGGAGGCGGGCCGGATAGGCAGGGAGAGAAAGGGAGAGACAGAGGCTCAGTAGCTGGCACTCACTAAGCTGCCCAGCCAGCCTTGTGCTGAGCTATCTATCCTGCTTCACACCCTCCTAGCAATCTCCCAGGGTAGCCCCTGACCAGGCATAGCACGGTCACAACCACCAGAGGGAGGCAGGAGGACAGGAGAGTACATGCAATGAGCTCAACCAGGGAGAGCTGGGAGCCGAGGGCCTGCCAGGCAGCGCCTTCAGTCTTTTGTGGTCCGGCCCCTCCAGGGGAGGAGAAAGGGGCCGGGCCACCCGTGAGAGGCCTAGGCCTGCAGCTAGAGGCCAGGCCAGGCCAGGCCGACTGTGCAGACACAGGACAGAGGTGAGTCAGGTGAACCGGGCCATGGGGCCGGGGAGGGCCTGGGAGACTCCTGAGGACTGCACCCTCCCCGCAACTCCTACTGACTCTGAGAGCTGCTTTCTTCCATTCGACCCCTATTTCCTAGACGCTACCTGTGAGCCAGGCCCTGTGCTAAGTGTGAGAGCCATAGCACGAATATGACAAAGACTCTGGCCCTCTTGGAGTTTACCTTTAAGTAGGCAGAGACAGCAATAAACAAAAACATAGCAAATGAACAAATTATGTTACGATAAGTGAAAAGAGAAAAAGTAGAGCAGCGTGAGGGGGACTGGGAATGCTGGGGGAAGGGGCTTGGGATTTTAAAGAGGGTGGTCAGGCGGGCCTCACTGAGGAGGTGGCACTGATGAAGGCCTTGCAGAGGTAGTGAGGGAGCCAGGGGCACCTCGGGGAAGGAGTGTTCCAGGCAGAGCACACAGCCCTGGCCTCTAGAGGCTGGAGGGTGAGGGGCGAGGCCTGGGTGCTGGAGCACAGCAAGGACGCAGCGGCAGTTAGAGCGCAGGAGGAAGACGCAGGAGGAGAGGAGACAGGCTAGAAGGCCTTGCGGGGATCCAGGGGGCAGATGACGGTGGTGGGGGGGCTCCTTGAATGTGCCAGGCCCTTTGTCAGCATCCCACAGCCCTGCTGCCCACTTAGGGGTGTCGGTTTGTAAGCCTGTGGATGAATCCCATTTGCTATTGTACGTGTGGCTGCGTGACCTTACAAAGTCTCCTCTTTTCCCGGGGCTCCTGTCCTCTCTATAAAATAGTGAGAACAACAGCAGTGTATCTGCAGGGTTGTGGTGAAGAAGAACAGGAAATCAAAATAGTGGCCACCTGCAGGCTCTTGGGACCCCACAAAGGCAGAGCTGGCCCCCCAGGTACTCACTGCCTTGGGAGAGGGACATTCGAGTGAATGAGGAATTGCTCCTATTGTCCACTCTAATAGCACCCAGTGGGGGCACCGAAGGGCTGCTCGGTTCTCCCCGGGGGCACTGCCATCGGGAAGGCTTCTTAGAGGAGGTGGCCCTGGAGGCTGGGGCTCACTAGGAACACCAGGGGAAACAGCGGGGGCAAAGGGCAGGAGGAGAGGGAGAGAAGGCCTGGGTAGGCGGAGTGGGTGGATACGGGGCAAGGGGTGAGAGGTGGTGAGACGGCAGAGGGCATGGACTCCATACAACAAACAGCCAGCCCCAAGGACCAGACTCCCAGCAGGGTTCGAGGTAAACAGTGTGACTTCAGGTTAAGAGCTCACCCTGGCAGCCAGAAGAGCAGATGAGAGGCACTGAGGCCAGGTGAGCGACAAAGGTGGCCTAGGTGGTAGCCAAGGGAATGGATGGAACAAATGGACCTAAAAGACTCGAGAAGTAGAACGGACTATACCTGCTGGTCGCTGTGCTGTGGGGAAACGGGCTCTGAGAGGCTGAGGGTTTGCTGTGAAGGACGCGGGGCCCACCGTGGCTGTGGAGGACACACAGGAGTCCCGGGGGAACATGGCACAGGCAAGGGGCAAGCTTCCTCCCCTCAGCTCCACAGTACCCCTTAAGGCTCACGGAAATGGGCCAAACGAGCCTGGGACTTAGCCCCCCAGGTGCGGCTGTAGCATGGACAGAGCCTGTGTTCTGTGGGCGGACCCGGTCCAACTCCTGGCCAGCAGGAGCTGTGCAGCTAGAGGCCATGCACTTAACCTCTCTAACGTGAATTTCTTCGTACGTGACCTTCATCGACTTTATGTGAGAATTTCCCCCAGGCAATCAGACCCTGTCCAAATCTTGGCTAGAACGCATTGAACTACTGTTCACTGAGCAGTTACTGCATACAGTCCTGGACACTGCCTGGTACACAGCCAAGGGCCACAGGGGAGAGTGCGGGGGTGGAGTGGCACACGAGCATTTAAGGGAGGCTGCTTTCCTCCAAAGCAGGCCTCAGCTGACACTCAGCCCTGGGCAGTTCCTCCTGCACACAGGTTCTTACAGCCCAAGGCTCAGAGCACCCAGGCCAGAAGTCTCTCTTCTCAGACACCAGGCAGACCCGGGCTAGGATGGGCAGTCCAGTGCACCGAGTGTCAATGGGGGACACCTGGAGCAGGCAAGTGCACCCTGACATAGAGAGCGAGAGGCACGTGCAGTCCTTCAACGTGGAAGAGCTCACCAACATCCTGGATGGAGGGGCCCAGAACACTGCACTCCGGAGGAAAGTCGGTAAGAGGAGGCTGGGGAATGGAGCACCTGCTTTGTGCCCATATGCTTTTCTTGGAAAAAGAGTCCCTCAATAGCAGTCCCACCTTCAAATAACAAACTCTGCTCTCAAAATTCCACTATTAGAGATTCATTCTTTTGGACTATGAAGGCATCTTTAACATGTCAATATTCCCTGAGCCCATCTGAGGGATAGAAGAGTCCTAGGTAGCAGAAGACCTGGATGGAGTCCTTATTCTTCCACTGCATAGCTTTGTAACCTTGGGCATGTCACTTTGCCACCTCTGGACCTCATTCATTGCATCTGTAAAATGACAGCAATGTCTGACTTCCTTTCCACACCCATGAGGCAAGTGGATGGGAAGATGTGAAGGTACCAGGAACCTCACCCAGGACTCTAAGCCCTCTGTTCTCTGTCCCTGACAGAAAGCATCATCCACAGAGAGCCAGAGCTTAGCCTGAAGGATAATTATTTCATGACCCAGAATGAACGTTATGAAGCCGCCATTAAGAAGAAATTCCACATCCAGATGTTAGCACAGCGCCTGGGCTGGTCTGAAGACAGTCGTGAATTACTTTACGCTAACAGGTGCTCACTCCCAGGGCAACCCCACCAGAGAGGAATTCACCTGGGACCCCCCGAGAAAACCCAGCCCATGAGCTATTTTTCCCAACAGAGGTACTACTTGTTGGGAAACAAGGATATCAGGTGCCCCTTCCCTCCTGCACCCTGCCAGCCTGAGGGTACGGGGGCCCTTGTCTCCAGTGGGCTGTTCAACCACTGTGTCTCTCCCCTGCAGAAGCCTTTCTGGAGATCTGGGCTTAGCATTACAATTCGTCTTCCAGAAAGCCCTCAGGAGCCTGGGCTCAGAGGAGCAGATTGCCAAGTGGGACCCACTCTGCAACAAGTTACAGATCCTCGCGACATACGCCCAGACGGAACTGGGCCACGGTGAGCCAGGGCTGCTGGGTGCAGTGTATAGGTGTGCACTGCACAGTTCCAGGGGGCCCATTCACATCTCACTAGTCATAGATTTATATATTTAATATGAAGATGTTACAGCAGGGGGCAGTTAAAGGTCTTGAGGAGGGGGTGATTTTTTCTAATTTACACGAACATATTGTATGAGCTAGTGGTGAGGCAAGGTGTTCCTTCTGGAAATGTCAGCCACTATTCCCTATCATGGGCTGGCCATGTGTCCCCCAAAGAGCCCACCGGTGAAAGGAGAGAAATGCCTGTGAGTACAGCTGGGAGCTACCCCGACTCCATACTGCGCTGATGCCTGGGGGCTCCAGGCCAACCTAGACACTGCTCCCCGGTGAGATTCCGACCCTGGCCCAATGTCTAACTCCCCTCCTTGATGCCCAGGGACATATCTTCAGGGCCTGGAGACTGAAGCCACCTACGATGCAGCCACCCAGGAGTTTGTGGTGCACAGCCCCACGCTGACTGCCATCAAATGGTGGCCTGGGGACCGTGAGTATAGTATCCCTTCATCACCCCGCCCCCTGCCATCTGCCCCCAAGGAGAACAAAGCTGGACAGCAGAATAGCACTGACTCTGATGTCCAACAGACCTCAGATTGATTCCCTGTTCTAGACTGGTGACCTTGGGCAAGTGAATATGTCTCCCTGAGCCCCAGGTTCTTACGTAGTAAAACAGGTGGGATATGAAGAATTTCATCAGTGAGTGGCTGAGAGGCCGCCAAGGGAACTTTGAAATAGCTGAGGAAACTGACCCAAACTTTGGGGGCTGACGGTCAAGGTCTCTCTCACATGCACACTGCCCCCACGCCCTCCACACACAGCACTTGCCACAGCCCCTGTTCCTCTCATCTCCCAAGTTAATGATTAAGCTTGCCACCAGCCAGCACACAGGGTAGTCGATGAGAAAAACATCCCTCCCTTCCCCTGCTCCAGACACTCAGAAGGGCTCAGGCCCACCCCCAGCGCCAATCAAGCCACCGTGCCACACCACACCCTGTGGCCACCAGGTGCAGGCCGCACCCACTGCGCTTCCCAGAGTCTCAGTGATTTGCCAAGCCCCAAGGAGCAGGGTTCCACCAGGGCCCTCTTCCTCTGATTTGAGAATACATCTCTGAGGATACATCTGTGGCACTTGGGGACACATTAGGTGAACACTTATATGGAAAAAAAAATACAACAAGTGTGAGGAGTCCAACTAAAGCAGAAGGAGAGAGTGGGAGAGGTGAGAGACAAGCAGAGAGGGAGACAGATTGAGAGAAGGAGAGAGAAGTGGAGAGACAGGCCAGAGAAATAAGAGAGCGATGCTTGGGGCGGGGAGGTGGGGCGTGGTGATCAATGACCACTGACAAAACTGCAGAAAAAAAGAAACCAGCCTTTGAAATCAGGCAGGGTTCAAATCCGGGCTCTGCCCCGTTCAGGCCAGTGACCTTGAGCGCATCACTCCGTTCTCTGAGCCTCAGTTTCCTTTTCTGGAAAATGGAACTTCAGCTTACCTGCCCTGCAAAGACTGGACAGCACCAGCACAGGGGCGGTACCACCTGGATTCTGGGAAATGCTAGCTATCTGTATTCATATTAGGTTGATGGCAGAGACAGTCATTAATAAGTTTTTGAGGACAGAAAAAAAGAAAGCTTGTTTATTTCACAGTGCCCTTTGCAAGTCGCTGCTAGATTTGTTTGGCTCTTGGGGGTAGTTCCCCCTCTTTGTGAACAGGGACTTTTTGAGGTCTCAAAGGTGCCCATCTGCTAGGGTGGGCAGCAATGCACACATCTCCCTATGACTTGGGACCCATGTTCTGACCACAGATCCTGACATAATGTACCCCAGCAGCTATGATATAAAAATCCTGTCTCCTTGATTCCAAAGAAAATGACTCAAGAGCACACACTTCAGTCAGAAGACTGTAGTAGGACCAAGTTTTAAAAGATGCAGAGCCTTTCCAGATTGCTCCGTTTGGGGTGATTTCATTAAAATCCATAGCCTTTGTCAATCTTTGCCTTTGGAAGAAAGAGCAACCAGAGGGCATAGAGGGCTTTCGTCCCCTCAAGATCTCCATCAGCCTCCTTGAGGCTTCCCTAGCCCATGGGGATCCTGCCTGTGTATCGTAGGGTGGTTCCTATACAAACCTGAAGTTTAGACAGAACCCCCTGTATCTCGAGCCACCAACCCAGTGCATTCTAGAGCCAGACACTCACATTAAAGCTCTTTGGATGGTTCCAGTCATTTCCAAGGACGAGTAAAGGCCTTATGAATCAAGGGGTATCCTGACCAAGCATCCCTTGGCTGCCCTGGATGCTACCATCTCCGCTGCCTGGCCCCAACAAACCAATCCAGTCCTCAAGCTTCTGAGCAGGGTGTTCCCTCTGCCTTGCATATCCTGTCCTGTGCGGCTCCCCTAGAAAACACTCTTTGTCCTCCAGGCTCCTCGTGCATCCTCCCCTGACCCACACCCTCCAAGGTAGTTCAAACAAAGCCCCGTTCCAGCCTCACAGAGTGTCCTGCCCTTCCTGTACCACCACACTGGTCCTCCTCACAGACTAGGCCCACACCCAGGGTCCTGATGGGGAAGGTTAGCCTGCCTGCTCTGTACATCAGGGATCATGCTGGGCTTCTCACCTCTCTACCCTCAGTGGGACGGTCAGCCACCCATGCCCTGGTCCAGGCCCAGCTGATCTGCTCAGGAGCCCAGCAGGGCATGCATGCCTTTATTGTGCCCATCCGGAGTCTCGAGGACCACAGCCCACTGCCAGGTAAGCTCATGCTGCTTCCTCCAGGACCCCTGCCAGGAGACCCCACCAGGCCTCCCTGTCCTGGGGGCCCCAGAGGTCCATGGGAGAAACTGGGGCATGTCTCCCTTGGGCAGGGAGGGGTCCAGTTGTACAGACCTGGCGCTAACTGGCTTGATGACTATGAGCAAGGTTCAGCACCTGACCTCAGCTTGGTCACCTGCAAACAGGTATGACAACCCCAGTTTCACAGGCTGCTGGCAGGCTCAGATGAGCTGGAATGTGGGTGTTGGTACCTAACATACAAGCACTCAACTGATGGACGTTCCTACCTCTATCTCCTCCTAGGAATCACCGTTGGAGACATTGGGCCCAAGATGGACTTTGACCACTCGGATAATGGCTTCCTGCGACTGGACCATGTGCGCGTCCCCAGGGAGAACATGCTGAGCCGCTTTGCACAGGTGGGGTCCCAGGGAGGCTGCGAGCCTGCACTGCCTGAAGAGCGGACAGAGGCACCCCGCAGACTGCTGCTGCCTCCGGGCCCTTCTCTATAGAGCTGAGTTTGGGGCACCCCTCCCAGAGAGGCTCTGGTGTCCCACAGACCTGAGGAAAACCCCAGCTTAGGAGCTTTGTGATTTGGGGCCAGTCACTTGGCCTCTCTGAACCCCAGAGTTCTCAGGTAAATGCTCACCTCATGGGGTGGCAGAGCAACCATGGGGTGGGGTGGCAAGGCGATCTGAGGAAAAGAGGGACGGGCTGAGGATGAGGTGCGTATCTACCTACAGCGCAGCCTGGACACAACCAACCCCTGAACAGCCAGCAGCCAAGTGCTGGAGGAAGTTCTGGAGGTCTCCATTTTGCCAGGCATTACCATGGAAGTGTGGGGAGCTGTGGACTGTGGGGAGGTCTGGGGTGTCACAGGAGAGAAGCAGTGAACCAAGACACTTGGGCAGTGGCTATTTAGCAACAGACACAGGAGTGTTTCAGTTTTAACAACCAGCGTGGCCATACCAGCACATTCTGGCTGGCGGCTGGCTGTGTCTATCCCGGGTGAGCGGTTTGAGGACTGTAATGCTCTCAGGGCATGGAGGACCACAGTTCTGGGTGTGGGGAGGGCTGGGGAGCCCTGGCTCAGACCCACTGCCTGTCCTTGGTCTACCAGGTCTTGCCAGATGGTACCTACATCAAGCTCGGAACAGCAAAGAGCAACTACCTCAGCATGGTGGTGGTGCGGGTGGACATACTGTCAAATGAGGTCGTACCACTGCTGCAGAAGGCCTGTGTCATTGCCATCCGCTACTCGGTCATACGCCACCAGTCCCGGCTCCGGCCCAGGCAAGGGGCGCCCAGAGGAGCCACTGCAGCCCGGGCTACCTTGATCCCACAGTGCCTACCCCCTGACACCAACCCTCCGCCAGAGTGGGGTGCTGGGAGCACACGTTACCCCCCTCGCACACACATTCGCCTGGACCTGGCCCATCTGGTCTGTGGGGTCTCTATCTGGCTCTCTCTAATCCAGGCTGACCAGCTGGCCCAACCTATGTCTGTCAGTGTCTGGCCCCATCAGGCTCTGTGTGACCTTGTGTCTCTGGCCCTGTACCACCAGACCTGACTCAGCCTGTCCGACAAACTCGGACTGTTTCGATCCAGTCGTGGTATGGCTGTGACTGGCTGAGTGTATCTGGATCGGCTGGGCACCAAGCTGTGGGTGAATGTGGCTCCCGAGATTGTTCTGTCAGGTGTGAGTGACTGTGTCTGGAAAAGCCCAGCTGTCACGTCAGACTGTATTTGGCTGAAGTTGATTCTGTCTGGTTGTGACTGCCGACATCTGACCATGGTATGTCCACGTCTACACCTGTTCTGTTGTATGTGGTTCTGTCTGGCCAATAGGTCTACTCCATGGCACCAGAGGGCTCACTGTACCCTCTGCTTTAATGTGAGTATGTGTACACACACATGTGCACACACACACACAAGGTTATCAGATTCAGCAAATAAAAATACAGGACTGCCAGTTACATTTCAATTTTAGGTAAACAAATAATTTTTTAGGATAAATATGTCCCAAATGGGCACATACCCAGGATGCAGCAAACTGGAGCCTGGGCATATGGGGCCTCAGCATGAGCACAGGGAGAGAGGGTGGGGCTGGACACAGCATAACTGACTGAACTCATGGAGCAGAGACGAGCTTTAACCTGGCAGTTCTTGCCCCAACTCTAGTAAGTGCCCCTTGGCAAGTCCTTTGCCCTCTCTGGGCCTGTCTTCTCCCTTGTAAAGACTGAGATCACCAGGACTGGAACTTGAGGATGTCTGGTTCAAGAGTCCGGTGGTATTCCACACCATGGGCTCAAGGATCCAGAGTTCTCTAACACAAAACGGACTGAGGGTCGAACACCAGGCAGACCTGGTGCCGCCCTCAGCTCCGCCAGTTCCGGGAGCTTAGATTCTCCATCCCACCTCTTTGTCCCTCAGCTTCCTCATCAACTAAATGGGAGTGACAAAAACGCTCTTCCAGGGTGGTGTTAGGGCTGAAATGCAGTGAAGCATGCCAGGCCCTCAGCCCAGGGTCCTTTACTGGCAAACCCAAATCACCCTCAGCCAGCCTGGCTTCAGAATCCCGGGCTGAGGGAGTCTTCTCTGGGGGACAGGGGAGCTGGGAAGGAGGTATTGCCAATGATATCCTGTCGGAGCCCAGTCTTCTGGGTTGCATAAGACTGGGATGGTTATAATAGTACATGTCCAGGTGAGGGGCTGCTGGCCCAGAGAAGAGACACCAGGTTTCTCCCCATCAGCCACGGGAGGCGTCTCACATTCACACTCTGTTTCAATCCACTAATAGTTACCGAAGGCCCCTAATGCTGAACAGAGCCTCCAGCACTGAGAACACAGCAGCGGACAAGGCGGGTGCAATCCCTACCTTGGAATTCCATCCAACCCAAGTTCACATCCTCAGAGTTATCAATTAGTTTCCACATATTTCCCAGCACACAGCACATGCACCTGGACAGTGAAAGGTCAAGGTTCAAATAATCAGGGCTTCAGGGCCACAACCCCTCACCCAAAATCCTTGAGACCAGATCTGTTGGAATTCAGAACTTTCCAGATTTTCAGCAGGTTAATACGGTGCGTATACTGTAAGCCTCCACAAGGGGCAGCACCCATAAGCAGACATGTTAATATTTCTACAGTGAAATGTGTGGATATTCATGTTAGATGGAATTTTAAGGTTATTACTAGCGTCACGTCAGTCTACGTCAAATTTTGCAGTGAGCTATAAAAAACTGTCCGTTTTTAAGGCTTTTATGGCATTGGGGATATGGGAAGATGGATGTGGCAGGTAGCAAATCTTCTGCTTTTCTTCCCCTCAGTGACCCAGAGGCAAAAGTCCTGGACTACCAGACGCAGCAGCAGAAACTCTTTCCTCCGCTGGCCAAGGCCTATGCATTCCACTTCGTGGCAAACAGCCTCTTGGAATTCTTCCATCGCTCCTACAGTTCCATTTTGGACAGAGACTTCAGACTCCTGCCTGAGGTACCTGCTTTCTCTGGGGGGCAGGAGCTGGGACCATGGCTGAAATGGTCCTCCCACTGGGAAGCAGTCCCAACCCTGCCCCCATGGGCTCTTTCCACTTTCTCCCTCTGCACACTTCCAACATCCCAGGTGAACCGTACCCTGACATATAAATCCACCTACATCTGGCCCCCAGGAAGCTCCAAACATGTTAGAGGAAATGATCACAGATAGTGTATAGAACCCACGTGCACAATCCCTGGTGTGTTTTTTTGTTTTTATAAATTTATTTATTTATTTATTTTTGGCTGCGTTGGGTCTTCATTGCTGCGCGCGGGCTTTCTCTAGTTGCGGCGAGCAGGGGCTACTTTTCCTTGCGGTGCGTGGGATTCTCATTGCAGTGGCTTCTCTTTTTTTTTTCTTGAATTTTATTTTATTTTTTTATACAGTGGGTTCTTATTAGTTATCTATTTGATACATATTACTGTATACACGTCAATCCCAATCTCCCAATTCATCACACCACCCCCAACCCCGCTTTCCCCCCTTGGTGTCCATACGCTTGTTCTCTACATCTGTGTCTCTATTTCTGCCTTGCAAATGGGTACATCTGTACCATTTTTCTAGATTCCACATATATGCGTTCATATACGATATTTGTTTTTCTCTTCCTGACTTACTTCACTCCGTATGACAGTCTCTAGGTCCATTCACATCTCTACAAATGACCCAATTTCGTTTCTTTTTATGGCTGAGTAATATTCCATTATATATATGTTCCACATCTTATCTATTCGTCTGATGATGGGCATTTATGTTGGTTCCATGTCCTGGCTATTGTAAATAGTGCTGCAATGAACATTGGAATGCACGTGTCTTTTTGAATTATGGTTTTCTCTGGGTATATGCCCAGGAGTGGGATTGCTGGGTCATATGATAATTCTATTTTTAGTTTTTTAAGGAACCTCCATACTATTCTCCATAGTGGCTGTATCAATTTACATTCCTACCAAGAGTGCAAGAGGGTTCCCTTTTCTCCACACCCTCTGCAGTATTTATTGTTTGTAGATTTTCTGATGATGGCCATTCTGACTGGTGTGAGGTGATACCTCATTGTAGTTTTGATTTGCATTTCTCTAATAATTAGTGATGTTGAGCAGCTTTTCATGTGCCTCTTGGCCACCTGCATGTCTTCTTTGGAGAAATGACTATTTAGGTCTTCTGCCCATTTTTGGATTGGGTTGTTTGCTTTTTTAATATTGAGCTGAACTGTTTATATATTTTGGAGATTAATCTTTATCTGTTGGTTCGTGTGCAAATATTTTCTCCCATTCTGAGGGTTGTCTTTTCATCTTTTTTATAGTTTCCTTTACTGTGCAAAAGCTTTTAAGTTTCATTAGGTCCCATTTGTCTATTTTTGTTTTTATTTCCATTACTCTAGGAGGTGGGTCAAAAAAGATCTTGCTGTGATTTATATCAAGAGTGTTCTGCCTATGTTTTCCTCTAAGAGTTTTATAATGTCTGGCCTTACATTTAGGTCTTTAATCCATTTTGAGTTTATTTTTGTGTATGGTGTTAAGGAGTGTTCTGATTTCATTCTTTTACATGTAGCTGTTCAGTTTTCCCAGCACCACTTATTGAAGAGACTGTCTTTTCTCCATTGTATATCCTTGCCTCCTTTGTCATAGATTAGTTGACCATAGGAGTGTGGGTTTATCGCTGGGCTTTCTATCCTGTTCCATTGATCTATGTTTCTGTTTTTGTGCCAGTACCGTATTGTCTTGATTACTGTAGCTCTGTTGTATAGTATGAAGTCAGGGAGTCTGATTCCTCCAGCTCCATTTTTTTCCCTCAAGATTGCTTTGGCTATTCGGGGTCTTTTGTGTCTTAATACAAATTTGAAGATTTTTTGTTCTAGTTCTGTAAAAAATGTCATTGATAATTTGATAGGGATTGCATTGAATCTGTAGATTGCTTTGGTTACTATAGTCATTTTCAAAATACTGATTCTTCCAAACTAATAACATGGTATATCTCTCCATCTGTTTGTATCATCTTTGATTTCTTTCATCAGTGTCTTATAGTTTTCTGAGTACAGGTCTTTTACCTCCTTAGGTAGGTTTATACCTAGGTATTTTATTCTTTCTGTTGCAATGGTGAATGGGATTGTTTACTTAATTTCTCTTGCTGATCCTTCATTGTTAGTGTATAGGAATGCAAGAGATTTCTGTGCATTAATTTTGTATCCTGCAACTTTACCAAATTCATTGATTAGCACTAGTAGTTTTCTGGAGGCATCTTTAGGATACTCTATGTATAGTATCATGTCATATGCAGCAAACAGTGATCCAGTTTTACTTCTTCTTTTCCAATTTGGATTCCTTTTATTTCTTCTTCTCTGATTGCTGTGGCTAAAATTTCCAAAACTATGTTGAATAATAGTGGCGAGAGTGTATTCTTGTCTTGTTCCTGATCTTAGAGGAAATGCTTTCAGTTTTTCACCACTGAGAATGATGCTTGCTGTGGGTTTGTCACATATGGCCTTTATTATGTGGAGGTAGGTTCCCTCTATGCCCACTTTCTGGAGAGTTTTTATCATAAATGGGTGTTGAATTTTGTCAAAAGCTTCTTCTACATCTATTGAGATGATCATAGAGTTTTTATTCTTCAATTTGTTAATATGGTGTATCACATTGATTGATTTACATATATTGAAGAATCCTTGCATCCCTGGGATAAATCCCACTTGATCATGGTGTATGATCTTTTTAATGTGTTGTTGGATTCTGTTTGCTAGTATTTTGTTGAGGATTTTTGCATCTATATTTATCAGTGATATTGGTCTGTAATTTTCTTTTTTTGTGATATCTTTGTCTGGTTTTGGTCTCAGGGTGATGGTGGCCTCGTAGAATGAGTTTGGGAGTGTTCCTTCCTCTGCAGTTTTTTGGAAGAGTTTAAGAAGGATGGGTGTTAGCTCTTCTCTAAATGTTTGATATAATTCACCTGTGAAGCCATCTGGTCCTGGACTTTTGTCTGTTGGAAGATATATATATATATATATATTTTTTTTTGTGGTACGTGGGCCTCTCAGTGCTGTGGCCTCTCCCGTTGCGGAGCACAGGCTCCGGACGTGCAGGCTTAGTGGCCATGGCTCATGGGCCCCGCTGCTCTGTAGCACGTGGGATCTTCCCGGACCGGGGCACGAACCCGGGCCGCCTGCATCGGCAGGCGGACTCCCAACCACCGCGCCACCAGGGAAGCCCTGTTGGAAGATTTTTAATCACAGTTTCAATTTCATTACTTGTGATTGGTCTGTTTATATTTTCTATTTCTTCCTGGTTCAGTCTTAGAAGGTTATACCTTCTAGGAATTTGTCCATTTCTTCCAGGTTGCCCATTTTATTGGCATAGAGTTGCTTGTAGTAGTCTCTTTTGATGTGCTGTATTTCTGTGGTGTCTGTTGTAACTTCTCCTTTTTCATTTCTAATTTTACTGATTTGAGTCCTCTCCCTCTTTTTCTTGATGAGTCTGGTTAAAGGTTTATCAATTTTATCTTCTCAAAGAACCAGCTTTTAGTTTTATTGGTCTTTGCTATTGTTTTCCTTGTTTCTAGTTCATTTATTTCTGCTCTTATCTTTATGTTTCTTTCCTTCTACTAATTTTGGGTTTTCTTTGTTCTTCTTTCTCCAGTTCCTTTAGGTGTAAGGTTAGATTGTTTATTTGAGATTTTTCTGGTTTCTTGATGTAGGATTGTATAGCTATAAACTTCCCTCTTAGAACTGCTTTTGCTGCATCCCATAGTTTTTGGATCATCGTGCTTTTGTTGTCATTTGTCTCTAGGTATTTTTTGATTTCCTCAGTGATCTCTTGGTTATTTAGTAATGTATTGTTTAGCTTCCATGTGTTTGTGTTTTTTATGGGGTTTTTTCCCTGTAATTTATTTCTAATCTCATAGTGCTGTGGTTGGAAAAGATGCTTGATTTCAATTTTCTTAAACTTACTGAGGCTTGATGTGTGACCCAAGATGTGATCTATCCTGGAGAATGTTCCATGTGCACTTGAGAAGAAAGTGTAATCTGTTGGTTTTGGATGAAATGTCCTATAAATATCAATTAAATCTATCTGGTGTATTGTGTCATTTAAAGCTTGTATTTCCTTATTAATTTTCTGTCTGGATGATCTGTCCATTGGTGTAAGTGAGGTGTTAAAGTCCCCCACTACTATTGTGTTACTGTCAATTTCCTCTTTTATAGCTGTTAGCAGTTGCCTTATGTATTGAAGTGCTCCTATGTTGGGTGCATATATATTTATAATTGTTATATCTCCTTCTTGGATTGATCCCTTGATCATTATGTAGTGTCCTTCCTTGTCTCGTGTAACATTCTTTATTTTAAACTCTATTTTATCTGATATGAGTATTGCTACTCCAGCTTTCTTTTGATTTCCATTTGCATGGAATACCTTTTTCCATTCTCTCACTTTCAGTCTGTATGTGTCCCTAGGTCTGAAGTAGGTCTCTTGTAGACAGCATACATATAGGGGTCTTGTTTTTCTATCTATTCAGCAAGCTTATGTCTTTGGGTTAGAACATTTAATCCATTTACATTTAAGGCAATTATCGATATGTATGTTCCTATTATCATTTTCTTAATTGTTTTGGGTTTTTTTTTTTAGGTCTTTTTCTTCTTGTTTTCCACTTAGAGACGTTCCTTTAGCATTTGTTGTAGAGCTGGTTTGGTGGTGCTGAATTCTCTTAGCTTTTGCTTGTCTGTGAAGTTTTTGATTTCTCTGTTGAATCTGAATGAGATCCTTGCCTGGTAGAGTAATCTTGGTTGTATGTTCTTCCCTTTCATCACTTTAAGTATATCGTGTCACTCCCTTCTGGCTTGTAGAGTTTCTGCTGAGAAATCAGCTTTTAACCTTATGGGAGTTCCCTTGTATGTTATTTGTCATTTTTCCCTTGTTGCTTTTAATAATTTTTCTTTGTCTTTAATTTTTGTAAATTTGATTACTATGTGTCTTGGCGTGTTTCTCCTTGGGTTTATCCTGCCTGGGACTCTGCGCTTCCTGGACTTGGGTGGCTATTTCCTTTCCCATGTTTGGGAAGTTTTCGACTATAATCTCTTCAAATATTTTCTCTGGTCCTTTCTCTCTCTCTTCTCCTTCTGGGACCCCTAAAATGCGAATGTAGTGTGTTTAATGTTGTCCCAGAGGTCTCGTAGGCTGTCTTCATTTCTTTTCATTCTTTCTTCTTTCTTCTGTTCTGTGGCAGTGAATTCTACCATTCTGCCTTCCAGGTCACTTATCTGTTCTTCTGCCTCAGTTATTCTGCTATTGATTCCTTCTAGTGTAGTTTTCATTTCAGTTATTGTATTGTTCATCTCTGTTTGTTTGTTCTTTAATTCTTCTAGGTCTTTGTTAAACATTTCTTGCATCTTCTCGATCTTTGCCTCCATTCTTTTTCCGAGGTCCTGGATCATCTTCACTATCATTATTCTGAATTCTTTTTCTGGAAGGTTGCCTGTCTCCACTTCATTTAGTTGTTTTTCTGGGGTTTTATCTTGTTCCTTCATCTGGTACATAGTCCTCTATCTTTCTGTGAATGTGGTTTTCGTTCCACAGGCTGCAGGACTGTAGTTCTTCTTGCTTCTGCTGTCTGCCCTCTGGTGGATGAGGCTATCTAAGAGGCTTATGCAAGCTTCTTGATGGGAGGGACTGGTGGTGGTAGAGCTGGGTGTTGCTCTGGTGGGCAGAGCTCAATAAAACTTTAATCCGCTTGTCTGCTGATGGGTGGGGCTGAGTTCACTCCCTGTTGGGTGTTTGGCCTGAGATGATCCAGCACTGGAGGCTACAGGCTCTAGGTTTGGTGGGGCTAATGGCAGACTCTGGGAGGGCTCATGCCAAGGAGTACTTCCCAGATCTTCTGCTGCCAGTGTCCTCGTCCCCACAGTGAGCCAAGCCACCACCACCACCCCCACCGCCTCTGCAGGAGAGCCTCCAACACTGGCAGGTAGGTCTGGTTCAGTCTCCTATGGGGTCACTGCTCCTTTCCCCTGGGTCCTGATGCACACACTACTTTGTGTGTGCCCTCCAAGAGTGGAGGCTCTGTTTCCCCCAGTCCTGTTGAAGTCCTGCAATCAAATCCCACTAGCCTTCAAAGTCTGATTCTCTGGGAATTACTCCTCCCAGGTCGTTTGCTGGACCCCCAGGTTGGGAAGCCTGACGTGGGGCTCAGAACCTTCACTCCAGTGGGTGGACTTCTGTGGTATAAGTATTCTCCAGTTTGTGAGTCACCCACCCAGCGGTTATGGGATTTGATTTTATTGTGATTGCGCCCCTTCTATCGTCTCATTGCAGCTTCTTCTCCTTTGTCTTTGGATGTGGGGTATCTTGAACTTTTTTGGTGAGCTCCAGTGTCTTCCTGTCGATGACTGTTCAGCAATTAGTTGTGATTCTGGTGCTCCCGCAAGAAGAAGTGAGCTCATGTCCTTCTACCTCACCATCTTGAACCAATCTCTCTTCTCTTGTTGCGGAGCAGGGGCTCTAGGCACGGGCTTCAGTAGTTGTGGTACACAGGCTCAGTAGTTGTGGCTCGCGGGCTCTAGAGCACAGGCTCGGTAGTTGTGGCACACAGGTTTAGTTGCTCTGCGGCATGTGGGATCTTCCCAGACCAGGGATCGAACCCGTGTCCCCTGTATTGGCAGGCAGATTTTTAACCACTGCGCCACCAGGGAAGTCCCCCCTTGGTGTGTCTTTGAAACCTGGAAAGCTCTGAAAACCAAAAGTCATTTAGAACTCATTTGGTGGCACAGTTTGACCTGAATTAACCTGATTTATCCCACTGAGTGTGAATACATTTTGCAGCAGAAAATATTAATACATTGGATCACTAGGGTCTCCCTGGACTCCTCTAGGGGTATTATATATAATCTACCTTAAATGCACTGCTTTACCTTTCTAAAATTCAAAAAATATTCTGATTCCAAAACGCATCTGGACCCAAGATTCTCAGATAAAGGACGGTGGACGTACATATACATTAAGATTTGGTCTGTCCAGGCTCTGTGCTTTGTAAGCATTGCTTCAGTAATCCTTCCAACTGTACAGCAGGCACCATTTGTATACCCATTTTACAGATGAGGAAAGTGAAGCACAGAGAGGTTAAGGGACATGACCCTTCCTCCCAAGGACTTGAAAGTGTGAAAGATGGGTAAGGGCTTTCAAGAACCAAAAACTCAAACCAGGTTGGCTGCCTGGCAGCCCCTCCTACAGCCCAGAGCAGTGGGCTGATGGTGGACCTGCATCCTCACAGACAAGCTCTCCAAAACCTCTGCCTGCCAGCAAAATCCACAGCTCCTGGATAATGGTGAGACCAGTCCTGGAAGCACTCTCTTCCCAGGATCCTGGGGACGCTGGTCTAGACAGTTTTCCTTTGTTCTTATTGCCCCTACAGCAACACTGCCTCTTTGTATGACCTTGGGTGAGTCACATAACCCGAGTCTCAGTCTTCTCATTCATAAAGTTGTGAGCTGAGGAAACAGTTCTTATCTCATAGAGCTGTTCTCAGCATAGAGTGGGCACTCCGTGAGTGGTAAGCATGGTTGTAACTGAAGGGCCCCTTAGGCCACCTGACCCCCTTCCTGGTTTTGCAGCTTCACGCACTGAGCGCAGGTATAAAGGCCTTGGTGTCAGACTTCTGCATCCAGGGGGCTGAGCTGTGCCGCAGGGCCTGTGGTGGACATGGCTACTCGAAGCTGAGCGGCCTGCCCTCCCTGGTCACCAGAGTGACAGCCTCCTGCACCTACGAGGGTGAGAACACGGTGCTCTACCTGCAGACGGCCAGGTAAGGCCCACGCCTCTGTCCAACCCGCAGGGACCCCACCAAGCTTCTGCCTGGGTTGAAGCACCATCTGATGCCCACAGAGGGAGCAGACTTTGGGGACCACCGTTTGCAGACTGTCCAACTCCCACATTATGTCCCCAATCCATCCACTTCTCCCCAGACTCATGCAGCCCCCAGCCAGGCTGCCACACCCTCTCACCGGGACAACATCAATCTCCTCACTGGTCGGCTGCTTCCACCCTGCCCCACTTCCGTCCTTCCTCCACAGGCAGCCAGGGGGATTTTTTCGAAACCTAAAGAAGACCACATCTTTCTCTTGCTTGAAATTCTTCAATGGCTTCCCACAGCTCACAGGAAAATGCCACAGTCCACACTGTGGCCTGCAAGGACCTCAAGACGTGGCCCCTGCCTCCCCTCCCTCCTCTCACCACCTTCTCCTCTGCTCACTTTGCCAGCCACACGTTTCTTCTTCGGGGCCTGCACGCTCACTTCCCTCCCCCTAATCCTCTCCACCGCCAGGCTCCTCCTCATCTTCAGGTCTCGGCTAAAATGACACTTCCTTCAGATGCCCCCCCTGCGTCTCTTTTTGTGTGACGGGCCTGGAGGGCAGGGAGTCTGCCGGCCTTGTTCACTGTAGCATCCCCAGGTTCAGCACAGGGTCTGCACCAGGAGGCTCCAACCTGAAAGGCAGGGAGGAATGGCTGATTCCCCCTCCCCGCAACAGGCGGTTTCCTTCCCTCTCTCTTATGTCTGTGGGTCTCGTGGCTGACCAGGCCTTTCACGTGCGTCTATCTCACGTGAATAGACAGGGCAAATACGTCTCCAGGCAGGGAGAAAGGACCTGCTGGCAAATTGGCTATGTAACATTTCTTTAAACAATTTTAAACGTACAACATTGGTTTTTTCTTTTCAAATTACAAAAGGAACAAAAAATCATGTATCAGATACTCTGTGCCCCGCACTGTGCCAAGTGCTCCGCAAATATGAGCTCATTCAGTTTTCCCAAACCCCCTCTCAGGTGACCCCATCCTCATCTAGAGGTGGAGGCACTGAGGCTGAGGGAAGTGAAGTCACACAGGTCTGTGTGGAGCTGCAGAGGAATCCAGGGTTGCCTGACCCAGAGCCGCTAACCATTGGATTAGCACAAGGAAGAAGCTAAGAGTCACCTGTAGTTCTCCTATACATGCTCGCAATCTTGCATCTATCCTTTTAGGAGCTAGGAAAATTTAATTTCCGCCATCACTGTACAATTCATCATAAATCCCCGAATCCTAAGATCTTAACTGAGAGAAAAGATTCTGTTTGTTCAGGTATCAAGAGAGCTTATGTTCATTATCTGAGAATGTCTGTGGTCTACAGCTCCAGCTCCATTTCACTGTGAAAGAAGCTACAGCCTCGGGATGCATTTCGGCTTTTGAGTGAAGAGTAGCTATCAGTAGGGACCTGGGAAAGAAAGTGGGTGGCCCTGGTTCTCCCACGGGGAGCATAAGAGTGCATGACGCTGGGAGAGGGGTGCTGGGCTGTCCCTCATGGCTCCCCACCCTCTCACCTGCTGGTACCCCTGCCCCCCAGGTTTCTGGTGAAGAGCTACCTGCAGGCTCAGGAGTCCACATCACAGAGGTCTCTCCCTCAGTCTGTTGCATACCTGACTGCACCAGACCTGGCCAAGTGCCCAGCCCAAAAGGTAGCCGACTTCCTCCACCCAGAGCTTTACACCACGGCCTGGGCACACGTGGCAGCCAGGTGAGCCAAGCTCAGAAATCAACCATCCCACCTGGGGGCAGGCTCCTTCCCACTAAGGCCTTTGGGACTGGCTGGGTGGACATCCTAGGATACTCTTCCAAAAACCACCCCCTTCCCCAACCTCCTCAGTCCTCTCAGCTCCTGCCACCAGGGGAAGAAAGGAGAATTCACCTGTCAGCCATGGACCACTATCACTTCCCCATCCTGGTCAAGACAGTAGGAAGACATCACCTCTCTAGCCAGTGCAAGGAATTTTTAAAATCTTTAGGTTCTCACTGTGGTTTGCATTACAAAGAATGTACCCATATGTAAATACTACATATGCATTGGTACGTAAATACTAATAAATAAAGCAATACAGTCATCCATCTGTATCTGCAGGGGATTGGTTCCAGGACCCCTGCAGATACCAAACTCTCAGGATGCACAAGTCCCTTCTATAAAATGGGATATTTGCAGATTTGCAATATTATGTGTAGGTATTTGCATACGCACATCCTCCCATTTACTTTAAATCATCTCTAGATTACTTATAATACCCAATAAAATGTAAATATTATGTAAATAGGTGTAAATACAATGTAAATGATATGTAAATAGTTGCCAGCGTGCAGCAAATTCTATTTTTGCTTTTTGGAACTTTCTAGAATTGTTTTTTCCAAATATTTGATTCGTGGTTGAATTTGAAGATGTGGAAACTGTGGATACAGAGGGACAACTGTGCTCACATATTCGAAATATCCCACAATTTAAAAATAATTTTCAAAAATGTGACTATAACGAGGGAGAGTATATGTTTATTTCCAGGGTCTAGTAAGCTCCAGGTAACACAGACAAGACCAAGGACTCCTCCATTCTGTCATCCAGCAAATATCGTCGGACACTTACTGTATGTCAGGAATGTCCAAACATGCCAGGGGGCTGGGAATAAAGACACCATCATGGAAAAGGTGGAGAGATTTAGCTACCTAGAAAGGAAACCTTCTGAGCGCCCCCCCAACTAAAACACCAAAAACAACCTGGAAAAAATAGTTTCAGTATACAATATGAGGTCCTATATCCCAACCTGTGGTCTCAGGGATGGTTAATAGTTATTTCAAGATCACAAGCAACTTGGGACATTCATTTATGTTTTTCCACAAATATTTAGTACCTATAATCTGCCAGGCACTGTTCCAGTCACTAGGGATCTACCGGTAAACCAGTCTGATAAAAAGCCCAGGCCTCCAGCTTTCCTGGTAGCACAGTGGTTAAGAATCCGCCTGCCAATGCAGGGGATATGGGTTCGAGCCCTGGTCCGAAAGATCCCACATGCCACGGAGCAACTAAGCCCGTGCGCCACAACTACTGAGCCTGCGCTCTAGAGCCCACAAGCCGTAACTACTGGGCCTGCATGTTGCAACTACTGAAGCCCGTGAGCCTAGAGCCTGTGCTCCACAAGAGAAGCCCCTGCAATGAGAAGCCCACACACCGCAACGAAGAGTAGCCCCCGCTCGCTGCAACTAGAGAAAGCCCGCGCGCAGCAACGAAGACCCAATGCAGCAAAAAAAAAAAAAAAAAAAAAAAGCCCAGGTCTCACAGAACTAACATTTCAGTTGGAGCAGTGGGGCAGGCAAAATAAGGCTGCTCAGGGTAATTAAAATGCCATCACAGTTGGTCTTCCATATCCCCAGATGCAGAACCTGTGAATAAGGAGGGTGATCATACTACACTTTTATAACAGGACTTGAGTATCTCGAGTTTGGTATCCGTGGCGGTCCTGGAACCAATCCCCCCACCACCACCGAGATACCAAGGGACGGCTGTATATTGCTTTTTGCTTAGAACTCAATGTGCGTGCTTATCTATCCCATGACAAAGCAAAATAAGTATTGCTTAATAAACAGTTTGTTTTGCATACAAATTCCAAGGGTCATGAGTGGATGGGCAGGAAATAGAAAATAAAAGAATAAAGGTTAACTAAATGGCAAATCACCAATTTCGTGGTTTGGAGAACAAGGATTGGTTTTCTTTTCTCCTCTTTTCTTTTCTTTTAAGGTCCCTTTGGTAGAACTTGGAGCAGACTGGGTGACTGACAGGCTTCACCAGCCTTTAGAGGAAAACCACTCTCCTTGCTCAGCCATAGGAAGTCAGTCAGTTGAAAGGCCTGAAAACACTGGTATCAGGATGGAATCTGCATTAGAAAGAAGGGATGGTGCCTGGCCCAGGGCCCTGAGGCTTTACCGCCGGGAAGTTAAGAACAGCTCCACTCCTTATTAGCTACTGACCCTGGACCAGTTAATTAGCCTCTCTAGGACAGTGTTCCCCACTGCAAATTGGGAATGCCTACCCTTAAAAGGGTTAAAGAGATAATGTATATCAAGTATTTAGGTTTGTAACACAAACAAATGGTCAATAAACTGGTATTATTTCTATTTCTGTGGGACCCCAGGCAGCCTGGGACCAAATGCCATCCATCTCTTCCCCACTTGTTCAAGAAACAGAACCTTTTTTCTTTGGCCTTTAGGCTCATAAAGGACTCAGTGCATCATTTACAGACTCTCATGCAGTCTGGGGCTGACAGGCACGAGGCATGGAACCAGACCACTGTCATACATCTCCAAGCCGCCAAGGTGAGTTGCCCATCAGCTAAAGCTGAAAGAGACCTGTTTTGTTTCCCCAGCAGGTTGTCATGCTGAGAAAATCTGAACTCTGCCATTATTCCCCAGCCCTGCTCAGTTGGCTGCCTTCATTTGACTTTCAAGGCTTTAGTCCAGGGTATTTTAATTAAAGGACTTAACTCCAAAGCAATCTTACTGGCAGCTCTTAGGGAAAAAGTGTAATGAGGCAGTGTTATTGGATTTGCTTCAGGCTGTTCAAATATTTCCTCCCAGATAGGAAAGCAGGTCAAGTCTCTCCTTAGCCCCACAGGCAATCCTTAGATGTCTGATTCCATTTCCACTATGTTTTGTGTTTGCGCATAATTCACAGTCAGTCAGCAAATATTTGAGCACCCACTCAACATCAGCCATCAGGCTGGGTACTGGGGGCTCAACAGTGTCCACAGACGGCTACGATTAGGAAAGCACTGTCATGGGGAAATACAGGCTGCCACAAGGTCCCAGAGCAGGTGCAAGTCTACCCACCTTGAGGAGTCAGAAAGCCTTCTCAGAAGTGGCGTATAGGCCAAGATTGCAAGGATGAGCTGAAATTAACCAGGCAAGGGGTGGAGGCTGTGGCTTTGGACAGGAAGGTGTCCCAGCAAAGGGATGAGGAGGTGGAGGAGGAGGCAAGAAAAGGCATGGTGCTTGGGAGGAGATGTACATCCTTCCAAGCAGAACCTAAAGGAAGAAGACAAACCAGGACAGGAAGGAGGATAGGGGAGGAGGAAAGATAGGCAAGGCCTGGCACCTTCTGCACCACTGTGAGAAGTCTGGCTTCTGTTTTTCATTGCAGTGGGAAGCCTTTGCAAAGTCTGTATCAGAGGAGCGAAGCGATCAGTTTCATTCTAGAAGGGATCATACAGGCTGCAGGGGGAGGAATGGAGTGGAGGCTAGAGGCCAGTACGGAACAGGCAGCAGCAGTCTGGGCAAGGGCTGAGGGTGATCCAGACCATGAATCTGCCAGAGGGCACAGAGAGAAGTGGGTAGATGCAGAGATATTAAGGGTGTAGAAGAAAGGGAGGGGCTTCAGAGAGCAACGCAGTGGGAAAAAGGTAGGAATGACTGCTGAGCTCCAGCTTAGGCAGCTGGGACTCTGGCCCTACCTACAGCTGGAAAACCAAGGTGTTCCCTTCAATCCTCAGGCAGCAGGCCCCGAAAATAGCAGGCTAGAACAAGGGAGCCCAGAAGCGTTTTGCAGCAGCCCTCATGAGGCAGGCGGGGCAGGGCTGGTCAGGCAGGCTGGGCATGAGCGCCACCTGGTGACCTGCCACCTCCACCACATCGGCCGGCGCTGGTATTAACTCTGCCACCCTCCATTCTGCTCTGGCTGCCACAGAGGCACCCCCTGCTGTGTTAAATGTCAGGTCAACACAGAAGAGGGTAAGCAAAGGCTGTGCTCTCACCAGACACCTAAAACGGAACCACACCTGCTCATTATTCGCCTGCTTTCCAAACCCATGCCCCGCCTTCAAATGCACCAGACACTGCTTGCCAGGCTTACCTCATATTAAATGACCCTGAGAGGGAAAGTAAGCATAACCTCAGTTTTAAGGATGAGCGGCTTCCTGGGAAGGTGGTGCCCAAGCCGAGTCTCTAAAGTCATAATGCGCAGGGAAATCTGCGCTTTCTGGTCTTTGTGCTCTGGGAGGCCATCTACTCTACAGGAACCTCAAGTACCCAACTGGGTCTCATCTGGAAACCACAAATGTGTAGGTAGGGTGACGGCAAACGAGGCGGGGTGGGGAACAGTGGCAGAGGGGTGGACAAGGAGGAACCGACCCTGGCCTAAGTTCTGGTCCCAGCCCATTATAATCTCGCCTCAAGTCTCTGGTGGCTTTGGCAACATAGCACAGCGGTTAACAGTACAAACTTAACCGAGAGGCAGACTACCCTGGTTTGGATCTCGCTGCTACCACTCAGCAGCCAGTGCTTGGGCAGGCAAGGAACTTAATCTCTCGATGCCTCAGAGGCCTCATCTGCAAAATGGAGCTACTGATAGTACCTAACTTGTAGGATTATTGTGAAGATTAAATGAGTTAATACCTGTGCAACTTAAAGAGCCACCTAGGCTATAAATGCTACACATCCCACCCCCACCCCTAAATTAGGCAGGAAGCAAGATTGAAACAGACACACACACACACACACACACACACACACACACACACACACACACACACTAAATAAAGTTCATTGTGTTCAGAGCATGGTGCCAAGGTTTGGCTCAGCCTTTCCCCAAAGGAAGAGGCCACCTTCCTCTCTCTGGTCCTCCTCCTGCTTTGTGAGGCAGAGGTCCTTGGGCAGCTCTTCATCACTCCACTCTTAAACCCAGGTCCCTGAGAATTGAAGGATGTGGCTCTCGGATTAGAAAAGGGAAACAGGGCCTAAGTGAAAAAAGTGAGGCTCTCCAGCTTTGCCAAACTGGGTCCAGTTTGAACATCAAGGGCTGTTTGACCCAGCAGGGGCAGCAGAGCACATCTCCTTTTCCATATCCAAATGCTGCAAACCCAGCATGGCTGTGAGCACCCCAGGTCCAGGTGGCAAAGTGGTACTGTTAGCACCCCTGTGAGGCCTCCCTGGGAAAGGCAGATCCACTCCAAGTGAGAAACCTCATCAGGTCACTGGCCTGTTGAAGACTCTGGTGGCCCCCTGACCCCCACAGAATAAAATCCCAACCATGTCATTCACAGCCCTTCATTGACCTGGGTCCCAATTGCCCGTCCACCCTAACTTTCACAGTTCCCTGTCATCACCTCAACTTACCCTTAAATTGCTGCAGCCTTCTGAAAGTATAGCCCTGTGCCCGTGCAGTTCTCCCCTGCCTAGAATGACTTTACCCTCATTCCTTGTCCCTCGGGTAAATTCCTTTGATCCCTAGAGACACTCTAAGCCTCGCTACTTCAAGTCACTACCAGCAGGATGGGCATTACTGGGGAGCTATTCCAAAATCTGCATTTTGACAAAATCCCCATTTTGACAAAATCCCCAGGTAATCTGTACGCACATAAAAATTTGAGAAGACCTAATATATATGCTCTCCTTTTCTCTCTCCTCCCATAGAACTCGTATATCCTACCAGATAAAAATAATGTGCATTTGCCTTAGGGAGAAGGGTTTAATAACTAGTAGGGCAGAAGCACCCACCAATCAGAAAGGACTTCAGACCTAAGGGAGGCAGGGTCCTGAAAGCCTCCTGCTGGGTCGGGCAGGCGTTAAACCTTTAGTTGCTGGGCTCTGTGGAGGGGGCATCCCTGGGAAGAAGCCTGGCAGAGGGGGTTCTCACCAGTTGAGGGCAGTGGTCACTTACCAACCAGCATCAAAGTATTATTTTAACCACTGACAAAGCCGGACTGATGTATATGGGCTAAATAGCTTACCTCAAGGAGTTTACAGTCTAGCTGGGATAAATTTCGTGTACATCTTGAACCTCTATTCTCTCACTTCAAGGCACACGCATACACACACACACACACACACACACAACCACTGCCTTGAACACAGCAGACAATAAGTAGCTGTTTTCTTGAGAAAAGCAGTGCTGTCCTCCACTGTCCACAGGTCAGCCTCCAATACTGCTGTATTCTCTCTCTCTGCTTTCAAACCTACTTGACTGGCCCAAGGAAAATGAGGAAACTAAGGGCCAAGTTCCAGAGCCCACCAGCCCCCAGCACGCGCACACACACACACGCGTGCACACACACGCGTGCACACACCCCTGTCAAAAAGGCTCAGTGAGACGCGGTAAGCTAGAAGAAAGGCAGCTGCTTGTCAGCCTGCTGGGAAACACATGGCCACAGCAAGCTTATTCCAGCAGTTTTGCCAAGCTTCCAGGATGACTTGTCGAGGCAGAAATCAGAGGCTAACGCATCTTTGTGTCTTTGTAGGCACACCTCTACTATGTCACTGTGAAGATTTTTACAGAAGCTCTGGAGAAACTGGAAAATCAACCAGCAATTCAGCAGGTGCTCAAACGCCTCTGTGATCTCTATGCTTTACACGGCATCATGACTAACACGGGCGACTTTCTCCACGATGGCTTCCTATCCGGCGCCCAAGTAGATGTGGCGAGAAAAGCCTACCTGGACCTGCTCCCCCTCATCCGGTGAGTGGGGGCCCTTCACCCTAAGCCCTTTGTTCACTTCAAACTCCAAAACCTTCAACTCTAAAACCTTGTTAAATGGGGGTCTGGCAAAAGCAGCACCAGCCCTGGACAGGTTTACATCCTAGCATCATTACACCAACATAAAGCATTATGAATTGATGAAAGGAAAAAAAGGGGGAAAGATCACAACTAAAAATGCTTAAGAATAAATTATCTAGCTACCTCAATCGAACTCTTCAACATTGTCCAGAAATGATAGAATCTACAGAATATGAATAAAAGCATACTACATATTAATAATATGTATTAATTAATAATATTAATGAGCCTTGGTCTTAGCTAATACTTAAGGAATGCTTATGCGTGGCAGGCACTATGCCAAAAGCTTTTATATACATCATCTCATTGAACCCTGATAGGGTTCTGAAGTGGATACTATTACGCTCCCCATTTTACAGGGGAGGAAATTCAGGCTTAGGGCCCAAGGTCGCGACACAATTAGCCAGAGGAGGGTCGGGGTACAATCTAGGACCTGTCTGCCTCCAGAGCATGTGCTCTTAAACTGTACGTTAAAGTGAAGGTTGGGCTATTGTTTATTTCAAATATATCCTTATCTTTGTTGAATATGCTTAGTTGACTAAGCTCACTTTAACACTCCCTCAGCTTCAAGACGACATTTTTAAAATCTAGTAATTCACATACTGATTTGTAACACAATAATATAGTTTTTATGTGCAGCATAATGCAGTGCAGTTTAGGGTCATGACATACTAATGCAATACTTTCATCCTGTCACTTTATATATAATCTAAATGATCACTTTAAAAACATATAAAAACCAAAGCCCCAACATGACCAGGGTACTGGAAGAAACAGAAATTAATACTAATTAGTAACCATTGTCCATAAGATGGAAAATGAGCTAACTTGAGAACACAACCCTTTCTGAAATAGGATGCCTGTTGTGTATGTTGGGGGCTGGATGTGGTATGACACATGTGTGTATGACTTTTCCCCTAGAACCTCCAATAGTTCACATTATCAACAAGACTAAGAACAAAAAGAAAGGGGAATTTACTGGCAGTCCAGTGGTTAAGACTCTGCGCTTCCACTGCAGGGAGCATGGGTTCGATCCCTGGTCAAGGAACTGAGATCCTGCATCCCATGCGGCCCAGACAATAAATAAAGGTTTGAATTTTTTTATAAAATAAGATATTCACGAAGGAGGTTTAAAAAAAAACTAGACCAGGTTCTTTTACTTTCTAACAATATGCAACATGTTACATATGACTCCAAATAAGCACCTAACAGATAGTTGGTGGTCAGTAAATGTCTGTTCAATTAAATCTTCAAAAATTATCAAAAACTACATTTGATATAATTATGCCCCGGGTATTAAACTTTCCCTAATATAGAGAATTCAGTGGTGGGAACCATTAATAGCATGATTGAGTACTGCACAGTTCAAGCCCAAGTGTATCTAACTTTCTGAAACGCTTGGCATTTAAAAGCACATGAAGACAATAATGTTCTAGCCCTGATTGCCAGTGATAATGAAACACAAAAGATCACCTTATCGGGCTTCCCTGGTGGCGCAGTGGTTGAGAGTCCGCCTGCCGATGCAGGGGACACGGGTTCGTGCCCCGGTCCGGGAAGATCCCACATGCCGCGGAGCAGCTGGGCCCGTAAGCCACGGCCGCTGAGCCTGTGCGTCCGGAGCCTGTGCTCCACGGCGGGAGAGGCCACAGCGATGAGAGGCCCGCGTACCACGAAAAAAAAAAAAAAAAAAAAAAAAGATCACCTTAATACCTATAAGCATGATTTTTTTAATCTCCAACAGCATGCTAAGTGCTTCCCTTGGCCCCAGAGGCTTACAATTCAAGACAAGAAAGACAGCACTGACACAAATAGACAACTTGTGCATGCATCAAACCCACAAACTGATTTACTCACATTATGGTTCCTAAGTAACCTTCCGACTACTGCAGGGTAATTAGGTACGTAACAGACTCCATGCTTTTAACGGTTCTGTGTTCCATGCCTCGATTATTCAGTATCGCCCTCAGATCTCTGAGATGACAAATGAAGGATGGCACACTATTCTAAGTGACACTAAGAACCAGCTCTCTGTGTTATGGTAATTAACTGACCGAAACAGTTTTTAGTTGTTTAAATGGTCATAAAATCTCAGGTGGGAAACTTCCAGGCAAAGACGGCAGATTGAACATATGCATTTATTTTTGTTCCCTCCTGAAACCCTACTAAAACGTCAGTAAATTAATTTAAAAATTTAAAAAGGCATAAACCCATAAAAATTTAAATTTTAAAAGGCATTAACCCACAAAGAAAGAGAACAGGAGAGGAAACATGAAATTTGGAGAGTAGATGGACAAACAGTGACTTAGCAGACCTGAATAAAACTGAATCATAAATCAGAAGTAGGAAAAGCCAAGAAGCAATCAAGTGCCACCAAAGAACCTCAAGAACTACAGCACCAAGTACCTCTGGCAATGCGGGTGAAGGTAAAAGTGACAGGATGGGTTGGAAGTCTATTTCAGAAGGAGTTGAATCCCCAGTTCCCCTTCTCCTGTCTGAGTAGGTTTAAGGCTTTCCCTGACCGCAGCCTGGCAGAAGGGTAAACAGAGGGTCTACAGACTAGGGGACATCAGGCATAGTTGAGGATGAAGAACATCAGGCTACCCTACAGAAAACAGGGGCTTGAATAAATGTTTACAGGCCAAGGCTGACCGCCCTCTCCCCCAGCCTTCTTTTCCCACTGGTTCCCAGCAAATTGGCAGCCAGGCTAGTGTCCTGCAGGAAAATGGTAACATGATCCTCCTCTAGAGACTCTGACCAGCCCAAAGGAGAGAGAAGTAAAGACACTGACACCGAGGTCCCCCAATGGTATAGCCAGTTCACCCCATAGGGAACCCCACACTGACAAGCACACCCAGACTTCTAATCAGCTAGTTAATGCCCCACTCTTAGCTATGATCAGACACTCAGGGATCACCATCACCTGAGGAAAAGCCCCTGACATAAAAGACAGAGACCAAGCAAGAACAAGGCAACTCGAGGGTCACAAAAGAATCTTCACAGAGAACTTTTTTGAAAGATGAGTAATATCCTCAAAGAGTTAAGAGGAGATATGGCAACCACAAAACAAGAATGTCATTTCTTAAAAAGTAATATTCAGAGAACAACAACAACAAAAAAGAGCCCTATGAAATTAATGACAGTGAAAATGAAAAGCTCAATTGAAGGACTGGAAGACAAAGCTGCAGACATCTCGCAGAAAGAAAGCAAAAAGGCAAGAAGACAAAAATAGGAGAGAAGATAAAAATAGTAAGAGGACTGATCCTAACTGTCCATCATCTAAAGAACAGGTCTAGAAAGAGAAGACAAAGAAAGCAGAAGACAAAGAAGAAAGCAGAAGGGAGCAAATCATTAATAAAATAATTCAAGAAAATACTCCTCAAATGAAGGATATGAGTTTCAGATTGAAAAGGCCACAGGCTAGAGGAGAGGAAACAAACACACATACACAAAATAAGTCAAACATATAGTGTGCAAAGTGGTAATAAATGCTACGAAGAAAAGGATAGCAGGGAAGGGGGATGAGGAATGCTGGGGGTGGGGGTGGAGGACTGTAGTTTTAAATAGGTTAGAGAAGGCCTCTCGGGGAGAGTGACGCCTGAGGAAAGATCTGAAGGTGGGGAGGTGAGAGGAGCCACGTGGTTGGCTGGGAAAAGTGCATTCCAGGCAAAGGAGAAGTACAGATGCTGGAAGCCAGAGAGTGCCTGGCATGTCCATCCAGCAAACAGAGAAGAGGCCGCAGCAGCTGGAGTGGCATGACTGAGGTGGAGAATGAGAACAGAGGTCAGAGAACTAGCGGTGAACTGGGAACGACAAGGGAGTGGGTGTGGGTCACTGCAAAGACGTAAGACTTTGACTTTCACTCTGTGTGAGAACAAGGAAGGTTCTGAGCATAGGACAGACAACAATCTGAGGAGATCTGAGGTGTGTTTCTAAAGGATCACTCCAGCTGCCATATTAAGAATTGACTCGGGAGGGGGACAAGAGTGAAAAGCAGGGAGTCCAGTCAGGAGGCTGCTGCAATAACCCAGGTGAGAGATGCTGCTGGATTGGACCAGGGTGATAGCACTGGAGGTGGTGGGAAGTGGTAGAAGTCTGGATATATTTTGAAGGTAGAACAAGATTTGCTGACAGATTAAATATGGAATGTAAGAGACAGAGAGGAGTCCAGGTTTTGGGCCAGGACAGAGTCGCCATTTACTATAAACGGGGAAGACTACAGGAGGGCCAGGTTTGGGCAGGATGGATAGAAGGTCTAGAAGGTCAGGAGTTTGGTTTTGAATACATCAAGTTTGAAGAGCCTGCTAGAAATCAAGTAAGATGTTAGTAAGCAGGAGAGACTGGAGAGAGAAATTTCAAAGTCACTGGCATATGGTTGGTATGTAAAGCCATGAGAAGGATGGTATCACAAGGGGTGAGTGTATGAGAGAAGAGGCCCAAGTACAGAGTCTTGGGACCCTCCAAAGATGATGAGGAGGTGACCTCGACAAGAGCTGCTTCAGTGGAGTGGTGGGAGTGAAGACGTGAACGGATCTAGTTGAGGAGAAGAGGCGGAGAAGAACTGGAAAGAGTCATCAACAAGCAGAACTCTTTCAAGAAGTTTTGTCACAAAGCGGAGCCAAGATATGGGTCAGATGATGGAGAGGGAAATAGAGTCAAATGATTGTTTTTAGGTGGGATAAATGACAGCTTGTTTGTAAACTGATGGAAATGATCCGGGAGAGAGGGGAATTTTGACATTATAGGGGAAAGGCAGGAGGACTTCTGGAACATTGCTCTCTACTAGGCAGGAGGGGAAGGCATCTAGTGGACAAGAAGGGACTGGTCTGAGCTGGGAACCTGGACAGTTTACCTGTATTATGAGAGAAAACCCCATATGTTTAAATGCATGGGTGGGAACTTGTGGAACTCTTCTTACCACTTCTATTTTACCAGTGACATAGGACTCAAAGTCATCTAGGTTAAGAGAGATGGGGAGGTGAGTAGTGTAGATTTGAAGATCAAAGAGAAGGTGGGAGATAATCATCTAAGAGAATGAAGGAGTAAATGAATTAGAATGTGATGACTGCCCGGTAGCAATAAGGGCCCACTTGAGTCCTTATTACAACAGTCAGTATTGGTTTTTCCAGCCATATATTGTTGCAAAGGTATGGGGCAAAGTCGGTGGAAAACTGGAAATAATGAGGAATGAGGTTTTGCTAAACAAGTATGACAAAGCAAGAAAAACTGTTGAATATTGTGTGGAGGGAGTGAATATAATAGACCATGGGATTTCAGACAGATGAGGGAAGTGAGACCACGTAGATGAGGAACTTTAAACAGGCAGTAGGTGCCAGGAGGGTCAAAGAATCATGAACAGCCCTATAGGAAAATCATTTCACAATAATGATTAAAGGCCCTCCAGGAAGGACTAAATAAGTACAGTATCTCAGTCACCTCAAATACTCTGTGAAACGAGGGTTAAGGAAGAGTGTAAACAAACAACCACATATTTTATTTTATATCCTCTGCTAAAAAAGGAAGGGAAGCATGTGAACATTTATTTTAATCTTTCATTCCATAGGTTAAAATAATTTTGTCGCTTGAAAGGGAAAATAAGAATTATAGAAGTCAGAATAGTAGAGGGAGTAAGCTAGAAAGAGAGGAGACAGTGACAAGAACATGGCTGAGACCATGGTGAGATGCAGATGTGGATGACAAGGCCTAGTGTGTGATCTTGGCAGACAGTGACAGAGAGAGGCTGTAGAACACGGTCAATGGAGGAGAAGGTTCAAGGAACTGAGAAATCAAGTTTTAGAGGAACTTCCACATAGACAGTGAAATCACTAAGAGTTTTATGACAGAAGTGCTGGAGAGCGACCCCTAGAACAGAAGAGAGGTGGTGGGAACGTGGCTCCGCCGTGAACAGAATACATAAAGTCATACTAACATACAGGATACATACAGTCATAACAAGGTAAGCACTGAATATCAGTCTGGCCAAAACTGTAATTATATTGGGAGGCAGGAAGGCCGTGGGGAGGAAGCAGAGGTTGGGGGATGGGGAGGGGGATGATCGGGACTGGTGAGGAGAGGGGTGCTGAAATAAATCCGTATCTTCTGTAATAGTCAACAGATAATATCTAGCAACAATGAATATGAAGTAGCAATACAAACAAGACATTTAGAGTCATTCAGGTAAATTCCCAAAGTATCAGCTAAAAGACTAAAACTGATTGCCTCTAGGGGTGGGGGGAAGAAATGGAGGTGAGAGGCAGGGATATGCTGATTTTCAATAACAAGCCTTGAAGAACTATTTGACTCTTTATACTGTGCTTATATAACTGATCAAAAATTAAAACTTAAAAAAAAAGCTGAGTTGTTCGAAAAGTGGATAATGATGCAACTTCGAATTAGGTGTTGCTATTCACCATCCCAGATTAATCAGATTCGTAAAAGCAATCTAAAATACAACTCTTTTGTTTTTTTCTCTCAGAAAGGATGCTATCTTGTTAACTGATGCTTTTGACTTCACCGATCAGTGTTTAAATTCAGCACTTGGTTGTTATGATGGAAATGTCTACGAACGTCTGTTCCACTGGGCTCAGAAGTCACCAACCAATACTCAGGTAGTTGAACAGAACACATTATAAATTATGCAAGAGAGCCGAGAGCAAGCAGTGAATATACCTCCATGTTTTCCCATTTTAATTGATTCCCATTAGGTTAGAAATTGCTTGGCATAGCATGTCTATTTAAAATATTTTGAGAATACATAAAAGAAACCAGGAGCAGGGATGTGGCCTGGTAGGAACTCTGAGTCCGAACTGTAATAAGCAAAATGCATTGCTCAGAATTTGGTAAAGGGAATTTGGAGAAAGGGCCAAGCTCTAAATCATGGCTTGACATACACAAGGGCATACACACGTAGTGGCAAAGTGGCTTTTAAGTAACAGAAATAAAAAGATAAATCACTGCACTGATTTAACCATCTTAATTTCAGCCTTTTAACTCTTAGTTTCGTGTTGATACAGTAGGTATTCAGGGGTGATAGGAAGCTTGGGGGTGGGGGTCTCTCTCTCAGCCCTCACTGCCTGCTAGAGATGCCTCCTCCCTCTTCTCTCCAAGGAACAAAATCCCAGGGACAAAGAAGCCGCTGCACTGCCATCAGTATCCCAGGAAAGCCAAATAAATGACAATTACAAGGGTTATGGCAAAAAGATCCCCAGCTGTCCCAGGAGAGAACACGAGAACTCATTAACAGAAGAAGGGGGAGGACTCATAAAATCCTAACAGTCTACAGCCAGCATCCCAGACTCTCTGCTATGAGCCTCATTGGGAAACATTATGAATATCAATGGCTACATTAACTGGAGTAGAGAAATAAACCCTGCATGTAGAATTTGGGGAACCAACATTTACTAGCAGATTTGATACAGATGATCAAAACAAAGCCACTCTATAGCTATACAACAGGTTATTTTAAGTTCTATAATGCAGATATGTAATTCAGATGATGAAGTCTAGTTTTTTACCTCTTCAGTCAAATTTCAGAAGAGGTGTCTTAACACCTCATCAAATTGGCACCTCTCAGGCTTTCATTCACACTTAGCATGGTGTTAGACTTGCTCTTGAAATTCTACATCCTGTCATACCTCATAGCTTAATTTAACACGGTTATCTAAAGTTGCAACACAACGTTACCCCCAAGATGGTTGTCAGCTAGAAGGCCAATCCCTGTCTCCAGAAAGGCATCCTTTTAACTCAACAAGGAAAGATAAAGAACTTACCTAAAGAAGGTACAATACATTTACTGCTTAGTACAGTTAAGCTACTCTTAGTGTGTTACTTTTTCTAATGATTAGATCTCTCTACTTTCTAACATTTAAACCCTGGCATAGAACTACAGCAATCCTGTCACTCCAGATTAGCCCCTGTGGTCTAAAGAAACACACATGCCCTTTGGTACTCGAGAGAAAAACCTACCCTGCCTTAACACCTGTCAGGAAACACTGACATATCTAGCTCAAACCTGCTTTACTAGCAACACAAGGAAACACGCCAGTTCTCCTGATTCCTCATATTCACCAAAGAACACAGGGGCTTTCTTGTCTTTTACTTGTTTCTACTCTTCATCTTGAAAGAATTTAATCTGGACACTATATGAGGGCAGGCTTGTCTAGATGAGGGGCATGACTGACCCACAGCATCAGCAGACTTGGTAAGATGGTGATGCATGCCATCCCATTCACTCTTCCCTATCTCCTGCCACGTGACTGTGAACAAGGATGGAGTTCTCATCTTCCCAACTCCAGGGTCTATCACAGAGTAGATACTTTGCATTTACGGAGTAAATGAACACGGTTCTGTGACCTACGCAGCGGAACAAGGACCCTGCTGCACACCCAATACTGCAAACTTTTGCCATCCTAGCTTACATTATTACCTTGCAAAACAGGTGACAGGTACAGCAACGTGACTCTTTCATGCACAGCGATTTTAAGAATGTGAGATTATAAGTGACCTTGAAGAATGTTTCCAGTTAGTTAAAACGACACTAGGTTGACAATATATGGCTCCCTAATCTTACATTTCTGGCTCCTCTAGGCACCACCAAAATAGCCCTTTTAAAGTGTATTTTCTAATCTGCTGTAGGTAATTTTGAAACTGCAGTTAGAGACATTTTTCCTCATTTGCACTAGCAGAAAAAGGAACACTCCAGGTATTTCAAATAAATTAAAACAAAAGCTACTTTGAAACATGCCTTGTAGACACAAAAGTACAAACAGGAATTTATTTCACTGACATTTCTACCAAAAGAAAAGTGCTATGCTGTGTTGAATATCTTAGAATTATAAGAGTCTCTCCTGTCTGGGGCAGATTAAGTGCTGAGCTTTAGCCCCAGACGGGATGATGCACTCCCTTGGTTTACTCTCGCTATGGTGTTCTGCCTTTTGGCTTTTTTCCTGATTTGGATGCTATTTCAAGACAGCTTCTCCGAAATGAACTGCAAAAGACTGTTCTTGTTCCCCACGGGAACTCCTATCTAAGTGATTCCCTATAGATGCCAGCAGTGAAAGAACCACTGGGGATAATTTCAAAATAAGAATCCTATTTCCCCCCAACTATCCTATTGCAGAAATTTATCCAAGTAGTTGCCAGATGCGTTCAACACATCTACTGATCCATGCATTCATTCAATCATTCAGCAAATATTTACTGAGCATATGATGTATGCCAGAAACTATTCTAGGTACTGAGGAAACAGGAGAACAAAAGAGCTATAGACCCTGTCGTCAAAGACCTTACAGTTTTAACTGAGACAGGCAAAAAAGTAAACAAGTAAATATTATAAAAGATGAGGGTAGATCTGTGAAGAAAAGAAGTCAAGACATCACATTAGAGAATAATGGGGAGAGCCAATCCTGACATAGAATATTGCTTACCTGATTTCACCTTCTGGTTCCTTGCTTTGTGGTTAACATGTTCAATTTCAAAGAGCCTCAAAGAGTCAAGCCTTTTATTTGTATTAAATCCCAAAAGCAAATGATAGCTGTGTTTTTTTAATTGGCCACCTGCATCCACAATTTAAAATCTGCATGAGAAAAGGAAGGATGCCCTTTGGAAAAAAATGTTTCCCCATATGTTCACACAAAATGAATTTTAAAAATAAATTAAACAATTAAGAATCTTATGTCATGTTACTTTTTTGAAACTAAAAACTTAATTTGAAAGTAAAAGTCATTAATCCTGGCAGAAATAGTCTGTCTTAACAATGCATTTTTTTCTACAAACAGGGGAACCCTGCCTATGAGAAATATATAAGACCACTATTACAAGGTTGGAGATCCAGGCTATGAAATAATCAACAGCACTCAAGAGGCACCACCACGTGGTAATGGTGCTATGGCATATGCATCATTAAAATCTACAACTACATATGTATGTATTTTTTAAAAAGAATCATTATCTTCCAGAGACACAGACTGAAGCAGATGAAATATCTGTGATTTATTTCAAAATAATCCATGGGAAGAAAAAGGGGGAGTGAATCATTGTTGAAGCTATTCAATGGGTACGTGGGTGTTTACATTATTCTACTTCCGAATATGTTTGAAATTTCCCACAATAAAAAAACAGTAGCACTATCCATTTGCAGCTTCTATTTTGTTAAATGCCAGGGTTTTGCTTTAGATCTAGCAAAAGCCAATAGACTCATTAGTTATCACTTGTGTCCTTATAGCACACATTTATTTATCCCAGGGCTTAAAAGAACACATATACACACACACACACATGCACACAAACAATCCTCTTCTAAAAGTGCCTATACTTGGTATAATCTAAATAAAATGTAGATCACCACACACCAATCAGAATGGCTGTCATTAAAAAGGTAATAAATAACAAGTATTGGCAAGGATATGGAGAAAAGGAAACACTTGTGCACTGCTGCAGGGAATGTAAGTTGGTGCCGCCTCTATGGAAAACAGTACGGAGGTTCCTCAAAAAATTAAAAATAGAACTATGATACAATCCAGCAATTCCACTTCTGGGTATTTACCCAAAGAAAACAAAAACACTAATTTGTGTTCAAATTCACATTCACCGCAGCACTATTTACAACAGCCAAGATCTGGAAGCAACCTAAATGTCCAACAACACATGAATGGCTAAAGAAACTGTGGTGTATATAAACAAAGGAATAGGAATATTACTCAGCCATAAAAAAGAATGAGATTGTGCCATTTGCAACAACATGAATGGACATAGAGGGTACTGGCTAAGTGAAATAAATCAAACACAGAAAGACAAATACCATATGATTTCACCTACATGTGGAATTAAAAAACAAAACAAATGAGCAAACAAAACAAAACAGAAACAGACTCATAGATACAGTGGTGGTTGGCGGAGGCGGGGATGGGATGTAGGTGAAAGAGATTAAAAGGTATAAACTTTCAGTTATAAAATAAGCAAGCCACGGGATGTAATGTACAGCATAGGGAGTATAGTCAATAATAGTGTGATAACTTTGTATGGTGACAGATGGTTACCAGACTTATAGTGATCAATTCGTAGTGTATATAAACATCGAATCACTATGTTGTACACCTAAAACCAATATAATATTGTACGTCAACTATACTTCAATTAAAAAAATGAAAAGGAAAAAAATAGAGCCTTAGGAATACAACTAACATAAATGTTTAAAAAAATCAACTCTTCCAAAGTAAAAATGATTTAAAGTTTCATAAAAGACATAATTGTCTCAAATTACCCAAATATAACCAACCTACATTTTTCACATCATTTTCAACTGCCCAAGTATATAAAACACTCAAAATTAAATACCATCAAACAAATTAAATTGCAAAAAATCTCAGCGGGCTACTTTTCCTAATTTACTCATATAAATAATCATTTAATTGTTAATAATTTATAAATCTGAGAAAATTTACCAAAAGCAAACTTATCTCCAGTAATCTGGACAAAGAAGAGACCTCACAGATGTTTAACTCTTAAAACCTTGGAACAACTATTTATTCCCATTTCCATACCTGTTTTCAACCCAAATAATTTCATCTTTCATTCACCTCAGCTAACTCAACAACACATAACTGGCTAAGCTGTTCCTTTTCTTGTTTCTTTTTTAGGTAACCACTAATCAATTTGAAAGAGGAGACAATTTTCTCAAAAGATAACCTCATATTTAGTACATTTACTGAAACCACAGCAACCTACCAATAACATTAAGGGATTTTAGTTTGAAGATGGTAAAAATGGGGTAGTTACAGGTTTCTGGATATTGGTCATTTGTCAAATCTTAAGTTTTCAGAGAGACGTGGGCAGAAATGGATGTAAGTAAATGTCCTCATCCTCCTTTGAAAGAGAGAATTTCAGAATCTTCTCAGAGGAGAAAAGGAGTGAGCTTCCCCGGGGCACACAGCCTCAGGATTCTACTCCTCCCTTAGATAACAGGGAAGAAATTTCTGAACTTTCTTTTAAAAGGTGTTCTAGCAAACTAGGAAGTTTCCCTATACTTAACATAATCCTTCCCATGAGTAACTTCCAAGAAATAGAATCAAATGAACTATGCAAAATAAGACTACAGTAAAATAAAAAAAAGCACATAATATTTCCAACTGTTCTACATCCTTCATTCACTGCAGTTTTCTTCTCCTCAGAAATTTAACCTTAATAACAAAATACATTTGTAGGTCACCATAATATATGAGAAAATGGCTAAAGAGTTGGTTTGTCCCTGTGCTCGATACAAAGCTAGAATAAGGGTCATAGAGCAATGACAACTGGTGGCTTACTGAAGAAAAATCTATAATCTTCAAAATAAGTCCTATTTGAAAAAAATTTGTCAAACTACATTTACTGTCCAGATATGCACTCTTTTAGACAAAACTAATAATTCCATCCATTCCCTGCTTCAACAGCATAGAATTCTATAAACCACATCCTAAAGTTCCACTGAGTCCTCCTGAATCAAATACAAATGTGCTATAGGCAGCATTTATTGGGACATAAAACAATGCATATTTTAGACAAAGAATACGATTTTCCCCCTTAACTGACAACAATCAATAAATACAGACCTAATTTTCATATTTCATTCATTTATTTATTTATTTTTTCTGGTAGACAGTACACTTGGGAATTATACTGCACCAGGCATAAGAAGTAAGATTTCTACCACAGGGACATTTTGTATTCAGAAGCCAATATAAATATTTCTAGTCAGACATTTCCATGGCTACAGATATTTGGTTGCTTGATTTATATGCATAGAAAGAAACAGTTGTCATAACTGTAAAAAGCAGTACTTAACAAGTACTTTTAAATGATTGGAACAGTTTTCCTTTAATATTATAATACTGCTTATTGGTTTGAAAACTAGGTCACCCTACATGATGTTTTGATTTTTCCCAAAGGCATCATGAGTACTCTGTTTATTCTTTCATTCCTGCATTTTTAGCCTTCTAGTTGAGTTAGGGACTACTTAATCAGAAATCATTTTAGCACTGTAATAAAAAAAAGCTCTGTTAAGGGTAGATTATATACCATAATGATTTTCAGACTTCTTTTTATAAAAAAGGTATCTGGAGGCTCTGAACAGGCACATGCATACTCAGGGTGAAGGGAACAAAACATAGAGAAGTCTGCTAAAGCACAAAACTTCCTTCTGGTCCCCAGTGCCTTCAAATAAATACAAATATTAAAAAAAAAAAATCTCACACTGTGATTAAAAAAAAAAAATCAATCAGCCTCTTCGATCTCCTGGAGATTCCATTTCCAGGAACTTCTCCCAGTGCTGGAGGTCAGTCATCTGTCTTCCGGGCCAGCCTGCAGAAAGTCCAGTTGTGCTCCACTGTGTTCTCGTTGGCCCGCTCACTCATGTGATGCACTCGGGTGTTTCGGATTGTGAAGCCTTGTTTTGTAATGTATTCCATCAGGTGGACTCGGAGAGAAACTTCCTGGTGATAATCACAGGGTCCAAAAGTAAAGGAAACCTGGCAATCTCTGGTGTCCATCATGTGCTTATTCCACTTTGTAAAATAGTTTGATATACCTTCTAGTAAGGAATGGACCTTGGTGGTGATGGTTAATTGGGTTATGATGACAGCTACTGGATTGGAGTACTTAGAAAGCTTCCGAGTACTAGATAACTCCACAACTTCTTCAAAAGTATCCATAGGATACAAAGGCTTGGGGTCATTGAGACACTGAATCAAGGGCTCAATCTGATAAAAATCTGCTTCTTTCCGAAGCAGATCAAATTCCTTAAAATCCAGGGGTAAGGTCAACTCTGAAGTTCTCAAGAAGTTGAGGACATATCGGAAAAGAGGTCCATCTCGATCAATGAAGTAATTGCCTTGAGGGTCTCGAGCTGTGGGGAAGTCCCCCCCAAACATAGCTCCAAGCATGGAATCCGGGTAACGCGTCAATGTGGTGAGAGACGTTGTGTACAAGTGTCCACCTACATTTAACGTGACTGGGTCAGTCATCTGAAATTTTTTAAAAAATGATCAGTCATCTGAAATTTTTTTAAATCCTAACTTTGACAAATTAAGAAAATTAGTGGTAACAAGCAAAGCAAAAGATTCAGGCTACAACACATCTAGCAATCCACTGATGCAAAATATAGCTTTACTTTCAGTGAGAAACCCACCCGGATGAAGGGATCTAACATTTGCTTTCAATAGAGAAAAGGGATACGTCCAATTCTTCAAAGCCTTACACTAAAAAAGGAGGACATGGCTTCCAAAGCCACTTTATTTCAGGCCCAGTATCTAGAGAGAAGTTTTCAGGTCAGAGTATATTATGGGAGGAGAATAGGCCAAACTAAAATATACTCATTTAAGTTTCTTTCAGATTAAAAAAAAAAAAAACTTTCATTTTTCTTAACTCAATTTAACATAAAATAGAATAAAAATGATTTGATAACATAAAACATCTACTTTCAATATTTCTTTTGTCTTTTCCCCCTCAAAAGGAGGGGGGAAAATCACGAAATTTATTTTAAAAATAAAAATTTGTGTAGACCTAATCTTCCTAACTTTTTCATGGAAATAACAGTATCAAATACTAAGTTAAAATACATAGTTTGGGGCTTCCCTGGTGACACAGTGGTTGAGAGTCTGCCTGCTGATGCAGGGGACACGGGTTCGTGCCCCGGTCCGGGAAGATCCCACATGCCACGGAGCGGCTGGGCCCGTGAGCCATGGCCGCTGAGCCTGCGCGTCCGGAGCCTGTGCTCCGCAACGGGAGAGGCCACAGCAGTGACAGGCCCGCGTACCGCAAAAAAAAAACCCAAAAAAACAAAACAAAACAAAAAACACAGTTTGGTCAACACAATCTCATATACCCAAAGGCTAACAGCAGCTTTCAAATTTCATAATCTGATAGTATATTCACTTTTGTAACATTAATGTTGCAATCTGGCCTTTAATTTTGAAAAGCAAGCTTCTCTAAATAATACATACCTTTGGTTTTTAAAATCATATTTAAGAAATAAAATAAGACAGATAAAGACAGGTACAATACAAATAAAATATTTCTTACCAAAGGAAAAGAAAAATAGGAAGACACATGCACATGCGAAAAAAAGTGCTAGTGGGAGAAGTGGCACCTTCTCAACCGTTAACCTTCCCAACCACAAGAAAATGTCCTCTCTACCCATTACCTACTAGACACTTAACAGTCACTACTCTATGATGGAAGAGTTTTAAGGGCAGCGTACTTTAAAGACCAAAAAAAAAAAAAAGATTATAAAAAGTTACACAGAGAGTCCATGTTGAGCTTGCTTACCTAAAAACACCAAAGTTAAAACACCCAAAAAATACATCTAAACTAATTGGGGGGGGGTTTGCACCATTGATAATTTTCATTCTTATGAGATGTATTATACCTAAGAATACATAAGAGGCAGGGAAAGACACACAAAAATAATTTGCCAGCCTTCAAAATGCATCTGCAAAAGCCTCTCACCATATAGCCCCAGTCTCCATTATCCATCTGCTCCAGTGCTGCGTCTCGGGGAGCCCAGGTTCCAGGGAAACTTGGGGAAGAGAAAAAGACATGTGACAGTGCATGTAACTATGAAAACAGAATAGAAAAGTTTTCTCACCCAACAGAGCAGGCCAAACACCAGAAAACTACTCATCTTTGCTCAACTAAAACCTGCTACAAGGCAAAGATCTGGGGAGGAAAGGATTCCTCTAAGGCCTTCTATGGGTGCCCAAGAGACTGGCAAATCTTTACAGAGAAAGAGTTATCCTATACTTAGAGGAGAAGGTAGAGCCTAGTGAGTAAACCAGTCATTCAACTCTACCTACCTTCTCTGATAATTCAATTTTTAGAATTCCTACAGGAGAACACTATGATTACCTCTACAACCTTATCCTGGTACAAACCTGTGATGATCCTTATCAAAAAGGTTAAGAGAAAGAGAGAAAGGGAAAATTTTTCATCAGCATTTCAGCTATATAAACTAAACACCATAGCAAAGGCATTAAAAACCATAAACCTCCGAGACACCTGTATCTCTTTCCAGGAGAAATATGTCAGAATGGTAGCTCTTTTGTAAAATAGAAAAACGAATTATACTTTTAATAACGATACATTTCATTTTGTACAATAATCAAAACAAATAGAAAACAGTTAAATGCCAAACCATTAAAGCACAATTGGGGGCAAAAAGAACCTTACAAATCTGAGTCAGTCAGCTGGCACTTATGGAGAGCCAGCTTGAAGACACTGATAAACACCCAGATACTAAAGATGCCAGTTTGAATTTATTTTTATCTACAATTCAAAAGCACTTAAACAGTTTCCCAGCTACTGAATTGCTTTAGTCAGTTCTCCCTCACACACATCATTCCCCAAATCACCCGGCAAAGCAAACTCCAGAGCAAATTTCAAAAGCTTTGGCAAAAGACAGTAAGAAACATGGAGTTATTGGTATTTATCCAGGAAAAGCGCTGTTTTGGTTGGGTTTTTTTGTTTGTTTTTTTCCTTAACGTGGTCTTTGCACAGATTCACTTTTCCCACTTTTAGAGGAATCTGGCACACTAATTCCCAGAACAGGCCCTGGCTACAGAAGATCACAAAGGCTCTTTCTCAAAAGGTCACTCAGGCATGTAGAGAACATTTGCATAGCACAACAGGGGCTGAAATCAGAGCCTGAAGCATCTATTTCTCTACCTTGCAAATTCTTCAAAGCAAACAAGCTAAAATGTGGACCAGACAACGTGGCATCAGTTTTTATTCTCCACACAGTCTCCACATGCTATAGGGTAAGAAATGGAACAAATGTCAAATTCAGGGCTGTTGTGACAACCTTTCATTCCTCTGACTTGCTTCATAAACAGTATTTGAAGTAACAGAACAAAGAAACACGTTTTACCAATTTGTATTACGAGCACCTGATTCAGTTACTGATCCAACAGACAGATCAGTAGATCAGCAACTGAGAGATTTAAAAGGCCAGTCATCCAAAAGTTCTGGTAAGATGCCCATCTTTGGCATTTTCCCATCACCTAAAGTATTCATTACTGACAGCCTCAAAAATAATTCAGTCAACCAACATTTACTGGAGGGTAAAGCGAGGAAAGGTATGGTCCTTGCCCTCGTGGAGCTTTCAATCTATGAAGAAAGGCAACAAGCAGTAACTGAAGTACATAATAAAATTCAAAAGTACTATATAAGGGCTTCCCTGGTGGTGCAGCGGTTAAGAATCCACCTGTCAATGCAGGGGACACGGGTTCGAGACCTAGTCCAGGAAGATCCCACATGCCGCAGAGCAGCTAGGCCCGTGTGCCACAACTACTGAGCCTGTGCTCCACAACAAGAGAAGCCACCGCAATGAGAAGCCCACGCACCGCAACGAAGAGTAGCCCCTGCTTGCCTCAACTAGAGAAAGTGCGCGTGCAGCAACGGAGACCCAACACAGCCAAAAATGAAAGCAAACAAACAAACAAAAAGTACTATATAATAGATGGACTGGCAGAGACCTGAGCAAAGGAAGACCAAGAACCATTCCAAATGTGAAAATGGAGGACTTCCGGGAAGAGCTTACTCAGTGGAACTCTGCAGGCATATTAGGACAACCTGAAAAGGGATTCTAGAATAAAGAAACAATTTAAGTAATGGGCGGGGGCGGGGGGGAGTGTCCCCCCAACATTCCTGATACAGTAGCAGAGGGTGAATAACTATCCCCCTTTTAGAGATGCAAAAGAGAGAACCAGCAGATTAAGAGACTTGCTCAAGTCCCCACAGCTAGAAAGTAACTGAACAACTGAACAAGAGCTTGGGTTTCCTGACTCCTAGGTCCAGATCTTTCCATAAAACCCCTCCTTGGATAGAAACTGAAAGAACAGAATCCAAGAAATGAGAAATCGAAAGGATTAACTTAAAACACCCCTACAGCCATCTATTAACCCTATCCACCTAGTAGGGATTTATTTACAAATTTAACAGTAACTCAAAGTGAGCAATCATAATGGGTTTGTAAAAATTCCCCTGAAGCAAAATAGCAAGAACCTACTCACTAGTGTAATTGAAGGCTGCTATTCTCTGTCTTTTCTTTTTTTTTTTTCACTTATTTATTTTACTTATTTTATTTTTGTCTGCATTGGGTCTTCATTGCTGTGCATGGGCTTTCTATCTAGTTGCGGCGAATGGGGGCTACTCTTCGTTGTGGTGCACGGGCTTCTCATTGCAGTGGCTTCTCCTGCTGCGGAGCACGGACTCTAGACACGTGGCCTTCAGTAGTTGTGGCACGCGGGCTCTGTAGTTGTGGCTTGCAGGCTCTCGAGCTCAGGCTCAGCAGTTGTGGTGCACGGGCTTAACTGTTCTGCAGCATGTGGGATCTTCCCGGACCACAGCTCGAACCCGTGTCCCCTGCGTTGGCAGGTGGAGTCTTAACCACTGCGCCACCAGGGAAGCCCTGTCCTCTGTCTTAAGTGAAGTAAAGAACTCCACTCCATGAATATCCGAGTGGTAAGAAACAGGAGACCAAAGACAAGTAAAAAAACAGACATCATCAAAGTTACAGCTGTTATGCAAGGACTGTCCACTATTAATCCTTTTTTTTTTCTTTTTTACTGCTAAATCAAAACAAGGTAACTTTTTGAGCAAACACACACACACACACACACAAAATTAGATGATGCCCCTGAACCTGTTCCACAGCAAAAGCCAAGGTTCTGTTCCAGTACAAAGATGTAATAAGGGCTTCCCTGGTGGCACAGTGGTTGGGAATCTGCCTGCCAATGAAGGGTACATGGGTTTGAGCCCTGGTCCGGGAAGATCCCACATGCCACGGAGCAACTGGGCCCGTGTGCCACAACTACTGAGCCTGTGCTCTAGAGCCCAAGAGCCACAACTACTGAGCCCCCACGCTTAGAGCCCATGCTCTGCAACAAGAGAAGCTACCGCAATGAGAAGCCTGCGCACTGCAGCAAGAGTAGCCCCCGCTCACTACAACTAGAGAAAGCCCGTGGACAGCAACGGAAAACCAACACAGCCAAAAATAAATAAATAAAATAAATAAATTGGTTTAAAAAAAAAAAAGGATGTAATAAAATCTCAAACTTAATAATTCAAGAAAGCAATTATGGGAATCTATATAAGCCCATGTTTCTTAAAAAGTACCCAAAAGCCTACCTTCATTTGTGTGTAAGATACATCAAAATAAAATGAAGTTACTATTAGTCACTTCCAATAACAACTACTAAACTATCCCCCAAAATCAAAACATTCACTAAAGAGCTCTAAGGGGAAAAAATAGTATTGATTAGTTTAAATTTTATCTCTGCACCTTACTTCTAAACATCCTCTGTGAAGATGCTCAGATACAGCAAGAAACAAACCAAAAAAAAGCAAAGAGATTCCTGGTCAACCAAGAGCTGAATAATCAACCTTTGAATTGATGACTATTAGGACCGTCTCAGAGACAATGCAGATGAATGAAATAAAACATAATGCAAAAGAATTTCCGGAATAGCTTCAATTTCCCAGAATAGCTTCAATTTCTCGGAATAGCTTCAATTTCTAAGTCATCTTCCAGAGCTGCTAACAGTTAGAAAATGATTCATTTGCTTTTCATCTTCTCTCCCTTCTGGCACTCTCCAGTGGAGGGCTTAATGAGAAATTAAAGGACCACAAGACAGGCAGCAGAAGGAAGATCTTGAAACGGGCATCAAATGGGCCTGTTTTACTTGATGAAGACAAAGAAAAATCCAACATTTCAGAAAACTGTCCAGGAATGGAGATCATGAAGGTAACAATGAAAAAAATTTTCCTTTAAAGTGACTTTGCTTACTAACAATCATTTTAAACAACAGTGAATGCAGCCAAGCACAAAGAATTGTAAAGTTCAAAGAAAGACTTCTGACCCTGTAAAATCAGTTCACCTGAAAAGAGTTGACCTTTGGCACAAATAAAATACATGTGGAAACAACCAGCTGACCGTTCCCAAAGAATGTAAAGCAGTACTGAAAATTATGACTAATGTACAAATTCTGACAGTGTAATGTTAGCAGATAATTATGTTAAGGAAAACACACACTCAAGAATTTATAAAAGTCTTAAAAGAAATCGCTAAGAATTTTCCACAGTAGCAAATGTGAAAAATACACAATTCAACAAGTTTAATGACTTAAAGAGTAGCATAAGAACACCTGAAAGTCATTCTCCCGACCCCTGCAGAACTCAATTACAGGCTTCATGGTTGTGATGAACTAATTTAACACAAATATTCTGGGTTTATCATTTCTGCTACAGACTTAAGAATCTCCGGGCTAAAAGTCCTGATCCTACATAATAACCTATACACTGCAATACACACCTCCAAACTTGAATAAATAATAAAAATGTATAACTACTGCCTTCCCAAAGTTTCCAGGTAGCCCTTTTAAAACACCTTCCTACTGAAATCTTTGTGTCTGGCATTCAGAAAAGAAGACTCAATAAATTCCATCTATACATACCCTCAGAATTACCTTTGTGCTGAATTTCTCTGTTCTTGAAATGTGGGAGTTTGAAAGTGAAATACTTTTTATAGTAACTAGTTCAGCGACATCTAAAGGAGTCTTTTGGGTTAACATTCACATACAAGGTGGCATAGGTAGCGAGGCGCACAAGGGGAATGTGATTATGGTGTTAGGTTATCCCAACCATAACCACTGCAGAAATGGATTGTTTTGTCCGAAAACTAATCCTTTTGTGGTCTAGGAGAAAGGCGCTCTACGTTGAAAAGTGACTTTAATACTAAAGAGCTGCCACAAACAGTCACAAAACCATAAAATTCCTCTTACCCTCAGTTTCTGTAAAATAAAACGGAATAACAGCACCTTCCCAAAAGTAATGATACCACTTGGGCACAATACAAAGGCAACAACTGGCCTACAGGGTAAAAGATCCGGACTAGAATTCTGAAGTCACAGGCAGGCCAGCACAGAAGAAAGAGAACTGGTCACCGGTGAGGATCTGTATCCCAAGTCGACTCCATTACTAATTATGAGGCTCTGAGTAAATCACTCTTTATGCCCAGCTGCTTCTTGCAGAAAAGAAAATGAGATCATGAATCAAAAACCATTGGTAGGAAACGTAAAATAGATAGCTAGTGGGAAGCAGCCGCATAGCACAGGGAGATCAACTCGGTGCTTTGTGACCACCTAGAGGGGTGGGATAGGGAGGGTGGGAGGGAGGGAGATGCAAGAGGGAAGAGATATGGGAACATATGTATATGTATAACTGATTCACTTTGTTATAAAGCAGAAACTAACACACCATTGTAAAGCAATTATACTCCAATAAAGTTGTAAAAAAAAAAAAAAAAAAAACCATTGGTAGGACTTCCCTGGTGGCGCGGTGGTTAAGAATCCACCTGCCAGTGCAGGGGACACGGGTTCAAGACCTGGTCCGGGAAGATCCCACATGCCGCAGAGAACTAAGCCCATGCGCCGCAACTACTGAGCCTGCGCTCTAGAGCCCGTGAGCCACAACTACTGAGCCCATGTGCCACAACTACTGAAGCCCGTGCGCCTAGAGCATGTGCTCTGCAACAAGAGAAGCCACCACAATGAGAAGCCCGCGCACCGCAAGTTAGAGTAGCCCCCGCTCGCCGCGACTAGAGAAAGCCTGCGCACAGCAACGAAGACCCAACGCAGCCAAAATAAATAAATAAATTTATTAAAAAAAAAAAAACACTGGTAAACTGACAAGTATCAAACAAATGTGAAAATACTAGTGACAGTAGCATAAATAAGATTTTTGTGGTAAATTGAGAAACTTGAGAGTGTGAACACAAGTAATTTAGAGCATGGGCATGGAGACAGGGCATACATGAAGAGAAGGCCTCTTAATCTTCTTCCAGTCTCCCGGACACCATCCTCCTTTCCCCCGAGCTCCAGAAGGGAGAACTACAGGTAAAGGGAAGCATCTGGCTTCCACAGAGACCACCAGACAGCTGAGCTCTTCATCACAGAAGGAACTTCTCTAAAGCATGACTCAGGATTATCTCCAAAGGAAAACCAAATCCAATATGTGTATTCCATTTTAAACAGACTCCAAATATCAAAATCCAAGACACACTGAGGGATTCATAGAACCCTAGAATTCCTTTATGCAGTAATGCTTTAAAATATGATTTATGAAAATTCAAATCCCACAAACCTTAGAAATGACATCTATGGCGGTCCCTGACCGTCAATCCTTAATATCTATGGTGTTAAACAAAATGAAGTATTAGTATGGCCTGATAGTTCTCAGCCAAACGGCAAGTTCTCTCAGCCTGCCAACCATGCAGGTAAAAAGATTTTCCTTTTCCTAGCTACACATCTGTTCATTTGAAAATATCTCAATCTTGGGCTCAGTCCTGTGCTAAATGCTGGCCCCTCCCTTCTTTCCTATATTGGGATCATTCATGTACCTAGGCATTTGTGACGGCAAGAAAATGAACATGCCAAGGGGAAAGAGCAAGGGACACTTAGGCTACCCCAAACATTCTTAGCCAAACCAGGTCACCTCGGGTCTCTTGACCACTCAAACCTCTCCTATCACAAAGCCCTAAAATTGGAATTATCAACTTGTTCTAGAACTGGTATACTTGCAGAAACATGATAACTTCAGCAGAATAACCAAACAGGATTTCTGTTTCATTTCTCGAGTCCCACCCCCCAGACACAGCGTCCACCACTGATAGCCCGGCAGGTGCTTCAGGGGCTCCCCCTTTCCACGGCCATTTATCACCTCTGACATCCAGCATTAAAAATGCCCTGACACACACAAATCTGAGCATAAAGAACTCAGCTGCAGTCAATCTCTTTGGGGCGGAAAATCTCCTAAGGCAGGGCTCAGAAGCCCTACCGTAGGCTTTAAATTAAGGCAAACGGTGGCCAATAAGCACCACCCCAAACAATCATTTTCGAGCAAACCTCGAGGTGCTCCCATCCGGGCCGGGCTTCGCTGTTGCCCGCAGGCGGAATCCCCCGCCCCGATCCGGCCCCGGCGTGGGACGGGAGACTCTCGGGGCCGGGAGGGTGGCACGCACCCGAGCCTGGAACCCGGGTCCGCCGAACCCGCACGTCCCCCCCCAACCCGGGCGGGGCCCGGAACCTCCGCCCAAGGCCGGTCCCCGGCCGCAGCCAGCCCGCCGCGGGCTCGTGCCAGCCCCGGAGCGCGCCGCCCGGGCTCCCCACGGTCCCTTCAGTGCGGCCCCGCCACCGCCCGGATTCCCCTCAACCCCGCTCCCCGGGCTGCTCCGCGCGGGCTTCTGCTAGTGCCCGGCCCTCCCGAGCCGGGCCCCCAAGCCGTGGGCCCGCCCCTACTACTCACTGCGCTGCAGCAGCGGTGGTGGCCGGGCCGGGAGACGCCGGCGGCCGGAGAACGAGAGTGCGTGGACGAGTGAGCCCGCGCCCGGCGGCAGTGGCGGCGGCGGCGGCAGAAGGGACGACTGAGCCCGCGCCCGGAGTTGCGGCTCCTGCCGCCCGGCGCGGGCGGCGCCTACCCAGCCGAGACGCGGCGCCACGAGCGCAGACGCCCCCTAACGGCGGCGTGGGATGGTGGCCGGAGGGCCGAGCGGCCAGAGCAACTCAATCAGGCGTAGCCTGGGCGCCTAGGTCAGACAGGCTCCGCAGCAGACCCGAAGCCCCGCCCCGACGCCCCAATCGAGCCCCTGAGGCTCCGCCCAAATTTCCCCGCGCTCCGCCCAGAATCCGCCCGATGTCCCGCCTCCGCCTGCAGATTGGGATCAGCCCAGACCCCGTCAGTTTTCGCTAAGTTCTCAGGCCTAGGGTCCCCACAGTTGTTTCTCTTGTCATTTCACGAACTCTCATGGGGCCCCGAGAACTCCCATGTTCCAGGCCTGGAGAGTAAAGCGGCCACCAAGAAGGTGGGGCGTCCTGAGAGGAGAAAACAGAAAAGACCCAAGGAAACAGCCAGTAGCCAAAATAAAGACAAGTTATGATTATAAATGTTGGGAGGTACATGAATCAGTTGGAGAATAAGGGGAGGGGACCTCTGCTTCAGATACAGTAGCTATGGAAGATCTGGACTCCGGGACTGTGGCCAAAGCACCTTCTGGCCTTGCCTTCTGTGGGATAGGTAGTAAGGTCACCTCTCCAGCCTTGTCGGCGGAGTAGTGAAAGGCAGCCAGGTGGGGAGAAGGGCAGAGTGACTTCAGCAGAGGAAACGACTAGTGCAAAGGCTCTGAGGTCTGAAGGAGCCGGCCCTAGATGAAGCTGGCGCCGCTACCGCCACAAAGGAAGCCAAGGCTGCAAAGAATGGGGAATTACCTAAAGTCTCAGAGCTAATTGGTCTCCAAGCATAGCGTCTTTCCAAATCCCATTCACGTCCTGCTAACCAGATCTCCATCCCTTTCCAGGTGGGACCAGTTATGTGATGTTGGTTTTTGCCATTTCCCCTTCAGCAGAATAACCACTTGCCTTGGAAACTCACCTGCGCTTCATGGCTGCGATTGCGTGAGCTGCCTCTGGGGTTTAACTTTTTTTTTTTTTTTGCGGTACGCGGGCCTCTCACTGTTGTGGCCTCTCCCGTTGCGGAGCACAGGCTCCGGACGCGCAAGCTCAGCGGCCATGGCTCACGGGCCCAGCCGCTCCGCGGCATGTGGGATCTTCCCAGACCGGGGCACGAACCCGTGTCCCCTGCATCGGCAGGCGGACTCTCAACCACTGCGCCACCAGGGAAGCCCTGAGGTTTAACTTTTATCTGCATGGATCATCACAGTCATATCTGATACTTGGTTTTTCTCTGAAAACTCAACAGGTTAAATAAATGCCATATGCTTCATCAACATAACTGAGTGCTACATTATCATATTCAAAAAGACTAGGTGAGGATACAGGGAAATGTGTGTGAAAATAAGCAGTGCACAAAATGGTATACATGGTATAATCCCAATTTTATGTTTAAAAATGTAAATATACACAGGCAAAAATTTTGAAGGAAATACCCGAAATCATTGATCCTGGTTCTAGGCAGTAGGATAGGAATATTAGTGACTTAACTACTTCCAAATGTTCTTCTGAATTTTCTATGTTTTCTAGAATGCACGGATGCTGAATTTATAATCAGAAAAATACGAGTTTAATTTTTTACAAAAGAAAGGTAATGCTGAAATTACCCAACACAGATCTCCAGGATTTGGTGCCACTGAAAATCCAAAATTGCCCCTGGCTTACTGGTGTCCTTGGAGGAGTCATTTCTCCTCTCAGGGCTTCTATTTCCTCAACTAAAAACTGAGAGGAATTAATTTTGTCAGTGGTTTTCTCAGAACAATTCCTACACATCTCAAAGTTTTTAATACCATTGTAAATTATATTTTCAAATTTGTATTTTATAACATACTGATGGTTATTGAAATGTAGTTCGTATTATATAATAATCTTATCTCCAGCAAACTCTTTTTTAGTTCTAATTTAGTTCTAGGAAGTTTACAGGCTTTCTTGAATTTTCTATGTAAGTAGTTATAGAGTCTGTAAGTAATAACATTTGGTATCTTCCTGTCCAGTCTTTATTTCCTTTTCCTTATTTTACTGCACTGACTAAAATCTCCAGCACAATGTTGAGTAACAATGATGATAGTGACATTTCTATCTTATTCTTGACTGCTTCTAATATGGCACCATTAAATATGGTGTTGGTTGTAGATTTTTGGTAGATACCCTGTATCAAAGTAAGGATGTACCATGGGCTTCTCTGGTGGCGCAGTGGTTGAGAGTCCGCCTGCCGATGCAGGGGACACGGGTTCGTGCCCCGGTCTGGGAAGATCCCACATGCCGCGGAGCAGCTGGGCCCGTGAGCCATGGCCGCTGGGCCTGCGCGTCCGGAGCCCGTGCTCCGCAACGGGAGAGGCCACAACAGTGAGAGGCCTGCGTAACACAAAAAAAAAAAAAAAAAAAAAAAAAAGTAAGGATGTACCATTCTGCTTTATTATGAATGGGTGTTGAATTTTATCAAATGTGAGATTTTCCCCCCTAATGTAATTAATTACCACCATGGATTTTACTATATTAAACTATCCATGCATTCCTTGATGATGTGCTTTTTTTTCCAATATAGTGCTGGATTTCATTTGCTAATAATTTAGAGTTTTTGTGTCCACATCTATGAATGAGATATGCCTACTATTTTCCTATCTTATTCTCTCTTTGTCTGATTTTGCTATGAAAGTTACATGAGCCTCATAAAATAAGTTAAGGGGGGACTTCCCTGGTGATCCAGTGGTTAAGAATCCGCCTTCCAATGCAGGGGACGTGGGGTTCAATCCCTGGTTGGGGAACGAAGATCCCACATGGCACGGGGCAGCTAAGCCCATGCACCACAACTACTGAGCCCGAGCGCTCTAGAGCCCGCGTGCCGCAATGAAAGATCTGCATACTGCAACAAAGATCCTGTGTGCCACAACTAAGACCCGAGGCAGCCAAATAAATAAATAAATAAATTTAAAAAAATAAATTAAGGAATCAGTGTCTACTCACTAGAGCAGCTTCTATAAGATTGGGGTTTTTCTGTAGTTTGGATTTTCTATAGGATTCTCCTATAAACCATCTTGGTCTGGGGCTTGGGGGTGGAAAGTGTTTACCCTTATATACCGACCCACAGCTTTCAATCTGACCTTAGGGCCTCCTCTGGGGCCACCAGAAAACTCCTTGTTGCAGAATCCAAAAGACGCTCCTTAGATCTCCTCTCAGGCCTCCCTATAGTGATGTCACTGACCACACTCTCCTTGGGACAACCTCTTCCCCGAGCCCTGTTCTAGTTTTCCTCCTTCCTCTTAGACTCATGGAGATGCTCCTCCTCTTGCTTTACCCATTCCTTAAGCCCAGGTTTCTGGCCAAGGCCATACTCTCTTCTCCATCTACTCCTCCCTGTGGACTGGCTCAGCCACCTCTGTGGATTCCATTCTTGTCTCTAAGCCCAAAGATTCCCAAATCCATAACTCCAGACCTACAGATGCTGCATTTCCTAAAGCCCCTACTATGTGCCAGGCACTATGCTAAGTGCTTTTATCCTCTGGATCAGTCCTCTATTGCTGCATCATAAGTTGTCCCAAAATTTAGGGGCTTAAAACAACAAACCTTTCTTTCTTTTTTGGCTGCACCACGCAGCTTGAGGGATCTTAGTTCCCCGACAAGGGACTGAACCCAGTCCCAGGCAGTGGAAGTGCCAAGTCCTAACCACTGGACCGCCAGGGAATTCCCAACAAACGTTTCATTTTTTTGTTTTTTGTTTTTGTTTTGTTTTTTTTGGCTGCACGCGGGCTTTCTCTAGTTGTGGCGAGCAGAGGCTACTCTTCGTTAAGGTGCTCGGGCTTCTCATTGTGGTGGCTTCTCTTGTTGTGGAGCACGGGCTCTAGGCACACGGGCTTCAGTAGTTGTGGCACTCAGGCTCAGTAGTTGTGGCACATGGGCTTAGTTGCTCCGTGACATGTGGGATCTTCCCGGACCAGGGATCGAACCCGTGTCCCCTGCATTGGCAGGCGGATTCTTAACCACTGCGCCACCAGGGAAGTCCACCAACAAACGTTTCTTATCTCAGTTTCTGAAGGTCAAGACTCTGGAAGCAGATTAGGTAGGTAGCGGATCTTGCAGTCTAGATGTCAGCTGGGGCTGCAGTCAGCTGAAGGCTTGGCTGGGGCAGGAACATTTGCTTCAAGCTCACTCATGTAGTTTTTTGCAGAATGCGGTAGCTCCTCTTCACATGAGCCTCTCCTGACAACCTGGCAGCTGGCGTCCCCCAAAGCAAGCAATCTAAGAGATAAGCCACAATGTCTTTTATAACCCAGCCTTGAAAGTGACATACGCATAGTCTCTTGGTCTCACAGACCAACCCTATTGCAGTGTGGGAGGGTACCACACAAGGACCTGAATACCAGGAGTCGGGGTCATTAGGGGTGATCTTGGAGGCTTCCCACCACACTCTCACAACTATGAAGACGACCCACATCATCCCATGAATACAGGTGAGAAAACGAAGGCAAGGAGAGGTGAAGTCGGTGATCAAGGCCACACAGCCAAGTCTGAGAAGAGAGATTTGAACACAGCTCTGCTCGTCTCCCCTCGGGTTTCTCCTCGTTCACAGTCTGTCCTCCATGGTCCACCACCAGCTTCCTCACCTTCAACAAGTGCAGACCTGAACCCTCTCGCCTCACCACCCCCAAGCCTCCCAAGTCCCCAGCTCGGCTCAGCAAGTGGTGCCACCATCCTCCCATCTGTCCAGACTAGAAGCTTTGAGTCATGCCTGCGACTCCCACCCCCTCATATCCCGGTGCCAGATCACCCAGCCCTGCCAAGTCTTCCTCCTCAGTGCAGCCTGGATCCATCTCTCCTTCCCTCTCTCTCCATCTCCACCACCATCGCGCCAGGCCAAGCCACCAACTTGTCCATCCTGGGCATCTGCAGTAGCCCCCTCCTGGCCTCCCTCATTCTCTCTGCCGCCACACTACCCATCCGTCCTCTTCTCTCCACCGTGAGCCACCTTAAAGAACACAAAGCTGGTTGTGTCACCCTGCCTGCTTTAAACTCCTTCAGTGGCTCCCACTGCCTTCAGGATCAGTGGGAGCCCCTGCCCACTTGTCCAGCCCCCTCCTCTGCACCTCTTCTCTCTCAGGACCCCAGCCCCTCTGCCACATTTTGGCATCCGGGACCCGCTGCACATTTTTTCACTTCAGGGCCTCCGTTAATGCTGTTCCCTTAGCCTAAAACACGCTTCCCCCAGCCCGGGGCAAGCCTGTCTCCTCATCCTTCAGCATGTTGTCATCTCCTCAGAGAGGCCCTTCTGACCTTCCCTGACCTCCCAGCCAGGCTGATGTCCCCCAGCTATAACTTCCACAGTGCCTGTCCTTCCCTCGTCCCCTCACTGCTGCTCAGCTGAACCATGGGCTCCCTGAGAGCAGAAGCTGTGTCTGTCTGGCCCATAACAGCACCCTAGATCTTCACAACGTGCCTGGCGCCTAGCACATCCTCAACAACCAGGTGACAGTTCCGTGCCTTCTCTCTGCCCCCTCCCTTTCCCCTTGGACTCCATGCTGCAGCCACTGGACAATGTTCAGTTCCTTAAGTGAAGCATGGTCACCACCAGGTCTTTGCACATGCTGTTCCCTCCACAGGATGCCCTTTCCTCCTGTCCCTCTATTTACTCAGCTAACTCCTGTATATTCATCAGGAACTAGGATTGCCAGGTTTAGCAAATGAAAACACAGGATGCTCAGTTAAATCTGAATTTCAGATAAATAATTGCTTAAGTATAAGTATGTCACAAATATTGCATTAAATACAAGCCGTCCTGTATTTTATCTGGCAACTGGTCTCCTTTGGGAGACCTCCCCGGCCTCAACCCCTCCCCATCCCTGGGCTCCCAAACCACCCCCCCTGCTCACCCCCACTGAGCATAAACACTCACTCCGTTTATGGCTGTCCATTACCAGCTGGAATGTGACCTTGCTGACAGAGAAGGCTGTGTCTCAGTCTTCACTCAGGGTGTCCTGCTTCACCTGGGACAACCCTGGCCATAACCCTGGGCAGTATGGTTTACTGAGTAGAGAAATGAAAGAGCACCAAAGAGAAAACAGTAAACAGGATAGGAAAAGGAACCAGCAAATGAAACTCGGCCCCCAGAGCAGCATGACTCTCTTGGATGATTACCCACAGCGGGGAGCACCCCTCCCCACCCCACCTCACCTCTGTCACTCAGAGCCCCTCACGCCGCTATCGAAGTCCAAGCAGGTCACCTGGGGGCTAAACCTACACTCAGCCACCTGTGGTCATTCAATTACCTCCCACCACCCCTCCCAAGATGGACACGGACGGTCCCAAGGGACCCCAAGAGGAAAGGGACCTGAAAGCAGCTAATTGCATGGATTATCTGGACCCAAGACTTTGCTGAACTCCTCCCAACTACCCTCCTGGGGTATTCTGAATAGCCAAGTGGATGGCCAGTGGAGAAACCCACTCAACTCAGCCTTTCTTGGTGGTGGGTCCTGTCTCTTTTGTGCGTGTGTCTCTCAGTCACCTCAGTCACCTTTGGTCATTGTGCCACTGGTTTCACCAGCTGAGGTTCTCTTGGGGCTGGTAAAAGGCTTTCCTTAGCCTTTTACCCACTGGCTGCTGACTGGGAAATACGCTTCTCAACAGTCTCCCTGCTCCACCCCTGGGGACCAGCTCCAGTCCGTCTGCACACTTGCCCCAGCCTCTAGGCCAACCGCTGGCACAAGTGGCCCTTGCTACCGGCGAGGTTTCCAATGCCTTCCCCACTTCCAGTCATGGAGGTGCTTTGGTAAATTTGATGAGAGCATTTTTCCTCTTTATAAGGTTTCTAATTACCTATTAGTACTGATTTTCTCTTTAATCAGCTTCCAAAACTCTGCTGGGAACTACAGAACCAGGGGAAGGAATCTGGTTCTCACCAGTGGTGAGAGAGAGGCCCTGTGGTTGTCCTTGGATGTCACCATCCTCTTCACCATTATGACTCTGTAATTAAAGGGATCAGAAGATCTGGCTTCTGTCTTCAGTCCTGTGTGTGTCTTAGTGTGCCATATGTGCGAAGTTCACAGGCCTTGAGAGTCCATAAATGCCAAAAGGGAATAAAGCTGCCTGACCATAGCATGGCCAGCTGGCACACAGGAGGCAAGACAACTCCAGATTCTGAGTTCTTATTCTCCCTGACAGCTCAGTGCTCTAAATGCTTGTCAATAACACATTTCAGGCCTCGGTTGTCCTCCTGCCCCATTCCTAATCCAAACCACTTCCTCCACGTGGGTTTGCTAGTTTAGCAAGAGCCTTATTCACTTGAAAAGCACAGCTCCTGTCCCCTCTGTCCTGTCCCTCTCAGGCTGAGTCTCTTCTTCCTAGTACATCCAAGTCCTCTCTTTCCACACGTCTTCCTGCCTGGATGCCCTCTCCCTCCCTCAACGCATTGAGGGAGCACCCGTGTACACCGCCCCCCACCCAAATGCATCGCTTTTATAAGGAGTCCTGTGGGACTCTGCCTAAAATACAGCTGTATTACCTTTAGAAAGCCCCTATGTTTTACACAAGGTGCAAATAACAATATTTGTAAAGCTTCCATAGTACAGGATCTGTTAATATCCCAGGGGCTTCTGAAATAAAAGGTCTGATTAAAAGGCAGGAACACTATTTTAAACCTACTGAAATGATGATGGTGGAGGTTCAACACCTCAATGGCTAATAGTGGATCCATCGTTATCCTGGCAAAAAACAAGAGCATCGTGTAGAGAAGTAACTATAGTAACCGTGTAAAGAGCCATGTTTTGGGATTCAGAGTTCTACACGTGCCACTTATTTCCTGTTACTGACGTCAGGTCCCAGACAGAGCAAAGCACACTGGGTGGGACTCCAGCTGGCTCTCTGGCCCTGTCACTCACCAGCAATGTGGGCCTGGACCCCTCAGCCTCAGTTTCGTCTACTATAAAGTAGAATAAAACAACTCTGTGGCAGGCTTGTTGTGAAAATGAAGTGGGGCAATTAAAGTAAGAAAAACTCTGATAATGCAGGGCCTGGCATAAAGTTGGCACACAATAAATTGGTAACTCTTATTATAATAACTAATTGCTATACTGCTGATTTGAAGAGATCAATATAGAATTGAAACTCCGGCAGGCAGTTGGAGAACTGGGCTGAGAGAGGGGGTTACTTTTTGAGACTGATGATTTGATTGTTCCACCAAGGTCTCTTAAAACATCTATTTATTTTGGTTGCAAGTTGAATATTGTCCATGTCGATAATTGCAATGAATAATTAAGAAACAATTGCTTCTGCTGACATTCTTATAGCACTTGTATGAGTAGCTAAATGTATCTCTTTATAACCCTTTCTGTATTAAGACACACAAAACCTGAACACCTACCATCATGAAAGTAAATTGGCAGGGCAATGTGATTATACAAAATAATAAACAGGAAAGTAATAACTTTTTATTACTTGGAAAGAAATGGTGTCCCTACCTTGGCTGATTTTTTTCTTCTTTTTAGTAAATTTTTTTACTGGGATATAACATTCATAAAAAAATGTGCATAAAGCATAAATGAATGGTTTGATTAGTTTTTCACAAAGTGAACATACCTTGTAACCAACACCCAGATCAAGAAACAGAACATCACCAGGACTCCAGAAGCCCCATCTTGCCCCCTCCTTGTTGATTATTTCTTTTCTTTCTTCTTTTTCTCCTCCTCCTCCTTCTTCTTTGAGATACAATTTACAAAAGATTCAATGTATCCATTTTAAATATAGAGTTTGATGAATTCTTCTAAATTCATACAGTGTGCAACCATCACCACCATCCAGTTTTAGAATATTTCCGTCACTCCAGAAATTTCCCTGGTGCCTGTTCAAGGTCAATCCCCACTTCCATCCCTAGCTCCAGGAAACTACTGTTGTTCCCTCTGTCTCTAGAGTTTTGCCTTTACTAAAATGTTCATATAAAAGCATACACGGGGAAGGAATGGAAGCTGTCAGTCCTTTAAAAAAAAAAAGCATAAAATAGTAAACATACAATAGTGGTCTTTTGTGTCTGACTGGCTTTTTATCATAAATTATGTAGATATTAATATAGCAAGATTAGAGATTCCCAAGTGTGTCACATAAAATAAGTTTAGGTGTCACATAGACAATTATTTGATATCTTAATTGTGTATTTTTTCTAAGATACATGAAAATAACTAGCACATAAAGCCCCCGATGTCACGGATACTATTGCTTAGATCTAGAATAGGTTTTAAAATGAATCAGTTTAAAGAAACATGTTAGTAATAACATAGATAGTGCATAGGTAATGTGAAAATTCTAAGGGTGCATGCAGCAAATGTTGAAGCCAGTTAAACGGTGACCTAGATTGAAAAAGAGAAATCATTTCTCTGAGCCCTGAAAATCTCTGCATATCACTCAATACGCAGCCTTTTAAAAATAATGTTCAGAATTTTAAGGCTATTCAGGTGTTTTATTGACCATTTCTACACTTTTTTATTGAGTGCCTTCTACATGCCAGGTGCTAGATAAATGTTCACTTCGAGATTCTAGTCATACTGCTTTTGTATCTATATCATGGATATTTTTCACAGGACTTCGATGATTTAATTGCTGTGACACCCAGGAGTGTGTGGTTATGCACTCACACAAAGCAACTGCCACGAAGGTTCTGGGCTGACATAAAGAACCAGAATTCAGGGAAGGGAGAGAAGATGTGTTTGAATGATGAGGGATTTGGCTCAAGGGAGGGGGAATTTGGACAAGCAGAGAAGACAGGAGGATGGTTCTAGCAAAAGAAGAAGCAGAACAGAAAAAAGCACATTCCAGAGTCAATGAGTTGACTCTACTGGCTAGTGCAGAGTAGAAAAAGGTGAAGAGTTGGCGACAAGACTGGAAGGTCTGATCCAAATGTTGACCACTCACAAACAACTATGAGCTGGGCACCATGGAAACCAACCAGAGAAGCAGAAAGAATGTCAATCTTTTGTGGAAGATATAGAGGATGGATGGATGGATGGATGGATGGACGGACGGATGGATGGATGGGTGGACGGACGGACGGATGGATGGATGGACGGACAGACGGATGGATGGACGGACAGACGGATGGATAGATGGATGGATGGACGGACAGACGGATGGATGGATGGATGGATGACAGAAGGCAGGAAGGGATGGTTGCTCAGATGGATGGTCATCTGCCACATATATATAGCCCACATCCATCCCTGTGGTGTTAAGCCCTAACATTAAAGTTCAATATTATGTGCTGCCTTGACATCTGATAAAATTGGGAGGACCTTAAATGGCCTAACTGCAAGTCCCCCTCCCCACTATGCTGCACCCATAAGGTCCCCTGGCCATATAACCCTTCTTGTGGAAGGGACCAGGCACAGTTCTTGCTTATCCCTGAGAAGTGGGCTTCAGTTCCTGCCAGCCCACGGAATTATTCCAACAAGCCAATCACATCCTCCTGCAGCAACTAAGGGGCACCTCACCTCTTGTGACTACAGATACTGTGTTCCCGAGTGTACCTCCCATGTGGCCCTGCATGGTGTGTGGTGTCCTCCTCCCCAAGGCTGAGTATAGGTGACTAATAAACTGGTGTCAGTCTCATCTGCCCAGTGTCAAGTGTCGTGTGTTTGGTCACACCCATAACCCTACGGTGGGAATCCCTCCTCACTAACAGGGTGAAGAGGAGGTGATCAAAACAATCCTCCCCATATTCCTTTGCTAACGGAACCTGGATTTCATTCAAGGAGCTATCCTCCCCAACGTGACTTAGGAAATGCTCACCTCATCCCTAGCTTAGAGATAAATCCTAACTGGTTTAATTCCATCTTAGTCGTCTCATTAGACGACTCATTAGTTTAATTCTCATTAGTCGTCTCTAGCATGCGACTCAGTTCTGCCCACTGAAATGTAAGGATATATCTGATGGGACGTTTCTGGGAAAGGTTTTCTGGCTCCGAAGAAGAGGACACTGGAATAAAAGCCCCCTTGTTCTACCTCTGGATATTGCTGTGTCTGAGTATGATGCCTCTACCTGCTGCTCCAGTTACCTGTGACCATGAGTAGATACAACCTACTCTAGAGGAAGCTGAGAGAGAACAGGGAAACCTGGGTCCTTAGCAACACCAGTAAGCCACTGAATCAACCATCACACCGTTGGGTAATGTATTTTCTTATTATTTATGCCAGTTTGGGTCAGCATTTTCTCTTCCTTGCAACTGAAAACATCCTATTGAAACGTTGCCTTTAAGCTGTATTGGTAAACATGAATTCCTAAATCCATCCATCCATGGCATTCTTTACTTAAAGAGTTTTCAGAAGGACCTTAAGTTTAATGTTTAAATTGATAGATTCGGGCTTCCCTGGTGGCACAGTGTTTGAGAGTCTGCCTGCCAATGCAGGGGACACGGGTTCGAGCCCTGGTCTGGGAAGATCCCACATGCCACGGAGCAACTAGGCCCGTGAGCCACAACTACTGAGCCTGCACGTCTGGAGCCTGTGCTCCGCAACGAGAGGCCGCGATAGTGAGAGGCCCGCACATCGCGATGAGGAGTGGCCCCTGCTTGCCACAACTGGAGAAAGCCCTCGCACAGAAACGAAGACCCAACACAGCCAAAAATAAATGATAAATAAATAATAAGTAAAAAAAAAAAAATAAATAAAATAAAATAAAATAAAATAAATTGATAGATTCAATTAATAGAGGTAAGAACTAGAAATTGAGTGCCTACTATATATACTCGCAATATCCCTGAAGTAGGTTTTATTATTGCTCCTGTTTTATGGAAATTTTGTGGAAACTCAAGAGAGGTATATGATGAGCCCAGGTCATACAAATAGCAAGTGTCCGAGCCAGGATTTAAAGGCCAGTTCTGGGAATGCCCTGGTGGTCCAGTGGTTGAGACTCCACGCTCTTAGTGCAGGGGGCACAGGTTCAATCTCTGGTAGGGGAACTAAGATCCCACATGCCTCACAGCCAAAAATAAATAAATAATAAATAAATAAAGGCCAGTTCTTACTGTCTTGCCAAAACCCTGCAGGGCATCCCATCCTGAGTGAGTTTGGCTGGGAGCTAGGAAGCCCAAATGAAGGAAGAATTGAAGAAGTCTCAGTAGGCCAAAAAAAAAATTTTTTTTAAACATACCTAGAAGGGTATTTCTTTTTTTTTTTTTTTTTTTTGCCTTACGCGGGCCTCTCACTGCTGTGGCCTCTCCCGTTGCGGAGCACAGGCTCCGGACGCGCAGGCCCAGCGGCCACGGCTCACGGGCCCAGCCGCTCCGTGGCATGTGGGATCTTCCCGGACCGGAGCACGAACCCGTGTCCCCTGCATCGGCAGGCGGACTCTCAACCACTGCGCCACCAGGGAAGCCCGTATTTCTTATTTTTTAGGGAAGACAGTACCACCAGCAACCTCTCGCTTTTTCTGTCACTTCTGAACCAGAAACAAACGTATTTGAAAATGCAAAGTTTTGCATTTGAGATGTACAATCAGGCAGTCAACCAGCTATGGAAAGAAGAATTCAGAGTTGCTTGTTCTCAGGAGATTGGGGTAGATACAAGGTCCATAGATTCCAGCAAGGAATAGAAATGAAGGTAAACTGTAGTCACCTCTACAGACCTATCACCTGAAGGAGAGCACACCTTTGGTCTGGGCTTAGGCACAAACAAGGAAGCAAATGAAGGAGGGGAGGAACAAATAAACACACCTGGCAGAAAACTGCCATTAGGGGGCATCCCCGGTGGCACAGTGGTTAAGAATCTGCCTGCCAATGCAGGGGACACGGGTTCCAGCCCTGGTCTGGGAAGATCCCACATGTCGCGGAGCAACTAAGCCCGTGCGCCACAACTACTGAGCCTGAGTTCTAGAGCCCATGAGCCACAACTACTGAGCTCACGTGCCACAACTACTGAAGCCCACGCGCCTAGAGCCCGTGCTCCGCAACAAGAAAGCCACTGCGATGAGAAGCCCACACACTGCAACGAAGAGTAGCCCCTGCTCACCGCAACTAGAGAAAGCCTGCGCACAGCAACAAAGACCCAACGCAGCCAAAAATAACTAAAAATAAAAATAAATAAATTTATAAGAAAAAAAAAAGAAGACCGCCATTATTCACAGCCTTTCACACCCAATTCTTATCAAATCCAGAGATTTGGGTTTGCAGCTAGGGTTTAGCAATTAAAACGATGTTACAACACCTTTCGGTTTAAAGTGGAGAAAGCATAAGGCCTGTGAATTTGTAGACTTGACACCACAGCCTTCCGTGCAAACATCTGACTCACTCCGCCCCTCCAGGGGGGAAGAAGCCAGCTTAGGTTTCACTATTAGCCCCCAAACCCCGCTGTGAATGTCAGTTTTCTCCCAGAAGTAAACTGAACTACCAAATCTCTTTAAATCAGTGCTGACAGACTAAACCCAAGTTTATGAAGCTGCAGGCCACAGAGGAGGCCCTCTGTTCCAGGACTGCACCACGAGGGGTGAGCAGCCCTGATTCAAATGAACCAGAGCCTAGATTTCACTGTTTTCATCACTTTAACATTTACATTCTGAGAGCCTGGGGAAATGGATCTTTGAGACACAGCACATTAACCTTTGCTATAGCAAAGTCTTGCCTGTCTTCAAACGCTTCACAAAAAATGGTACTCCTTATCTCCATTCTAGCCTCTAGTCTGCTGGAAAGGTCACAGCATGGGAGGAGTTCTGACAGCAGTGAAATCTCAGGAAATCGCAGAGCTTACAGGGACTGCAGCGACCATCTAATTCCACCCTGACATTTTATGCATGAGTAAACTCAGGCTGAGGAGAGCTTAGGGAACTTTTGCAAAGTCACATTACTGGATGGTTGATGAACAATGACTGGAGTCCGTGTTATCTGAGTCTGTCTATTCATTTACCATAATGAACATCTGCTGGTTACCATCTGGAGACCTCTGTGGTTGTGTGGGTCATAGAAGGGAACAGGGCCCCAACTTACCCTATGGAAGTCAGAGAGGCCCCATATCCCTCTCCCCACTTCCTGGAAGCAGAGGTGTAACCTAGACTCATCCAATAGGACACTCCCATCCAGCCCTATCATAATAGCCAACCTGCCCGTGGCCACCATGTTGGTTCTACCCTAGGAACAGACTACTCTGACCAGAGCCACATGTCCTAATGATAAATTACCTAGTGACCAGTTTGTTCATTGACCAATTTGCATAATGAACAGTTTGCCTAAAATTCAGACAAATACTCTTTTGAGTATTTTTGCATTCATTCAGCTGCCATCTTCTCTTTTTTTGGGGCCACCTTTTTTGGCATTTTTACAAATTAAAAAATTAATTTCCTCTAAGGGTTTTTCCCCTGCTAAATTTTGTATTTCTGATTAAGTATTTATGAACTATGTTGCCTTTTATAAACAATGAAATTGTTCCTCATTGTTGTGGGAGTCTTTTATAATATATGGACCTTTGAACACATTGTTAGGGACTTTTTTGCAAGTTTGTATAAAGATTCGTTTTTTCAAAGCTGTTACAGCAAGAGACACTTTCTGAATCTGATATTCAAGATATTAAATTCAGGGGACTTCCCTGGTGGTCCAGTGGGTAAGAATCCGCACTCCCAATGCAGCGGGCCTGGGTTCAATCCCTGGTCAGGGAACCAGACCCCACATACATGCTGCAACTACGAGTTCACATGCCACAACTAAGAAGCCTGCATGCTGCAACTAAACATGCTGCAACGAAGACCCCACGTACCTCAACTAAGACCCAGAGCAGCCTAAGTAAATAAATAATATATATATTTAAAAAGATATTAAATTCAGAATAAACCTAAGTGTTAAGCACAAAATGGAGTGACTTTGGTCAGCAATTTATCTGACTTTAGCAATGGGATAAACCAGCACACTCCTAACAATTAATGGCAATTAATGGCTGACTACAATGAATGAGACTATACTAGACCAGATGTGTAATACTGGGTTCATATTCCATTCAAGTCCACAAACAAGTATTGAGTTTAACTACAATAATGAAATAACTAACATTTCTCAAGGGCCAACTACATGCCAAAGGCTGGGCTGAGCACTGTAGTTATGGTCTCCTCTTTTAGTTGCACTCTCAGAGGGCAAGGCCTCCTCTTTGTTCACCACTGTATCCTCAGCTGGCCCATAACAGACACCCTATAACTACCTGCAGAACAACCGAACGGCCCTGTTAGCAGGTACTGTTGTTATCTATAACCTCAACTGTACAGGTGAGGAAGTTCAGGCTCAGGAGTTATTACATGTCCAAGAACATCAGGAAGGGCAGCATGACCTGGAGCCTGCATTCCTGACATGGGGAAGTGTGTGACCTCACGCCTGTACACTAAAAACTAAAGCCTGGAGGGTGGGGGTCAGGGTCGACAGACATATTCAAAACAGTTTTAATGCTATTTAGTGCTGGGGATCTGGGGAGCAGGGTGTGTAAGTACAGAGGTTCCTGGGAGGGGATGGTTCTGAAATGACTCTAAAATCTCTACTGGTGGGAATGTGAATTGGTACAGCCACTATGGAGAACAGTATGGAGGTTCCTTAAAAAACTAAAAATAGAACTACCATATGACCCAGCAATCCCACTACTAGGCATATACCCTGAGAAAACCATAATTCAAAAAGAGACATGTACCAAAATGTTCGTTGCAGCTCTATTCACAATAGCCCGGAGATGGAAACAACCTAAGTGTCCATCATCGGATGAATGGATAAAGAAGATGTGGCACATATATACAATGGAATATTACTCAGCCATAAAAAGAAACGAAACTGAGCCATTTGTAATGAGGTGGATAGACCTAGAGTCTGTCATACAGAGTGAAGTAACTCAGAAAGAGAAAGACAAATACCGTATGCTAACACATATATATGGAATTTAAGGAAAAAAAAATGTCATGAAGAACCTAGGGGTAAAACATGAATAAAGACACAGACCTACTTGAGAATGGACTTGAGGATATGGGGAGGGGGAAGGGTAAGCTGTGACAAAGCGAAAGAGAGGCACGGATATATATACAGTACCAAATGTAAGGTAGATAGATAGTGGGAAGCAGCCGCATAGCACAGGGAGATCAGCTCGGTGCTTTGTGACCGCCTGGAGGGGTGGGATAGGGAGGGTGGGAGGGAGGGAGATGCAAGAGGGAAGGAATGGGGGAACAGATGTATATGTATGACTGATTCACTTTGTTATAAAGCAGAAACTAATAAAAAAATAAAAAATAAGTAAATAAATAAAATAAAAAATAAATAAAATCTCTAAATGACTATTCTTGGAGGTAGAACATTCCAGAATGAGACCAAGCTTCAGAGGGTGCCTTGGGACAGAATACAAGCAGGGGTCATAGGTCAGGGGTACACCCAGGTGACCTGTACAATGTTTTGCAGCTTTCCAACCAAAGGTTAGCTTGATGGTGAGGGAAGAATTATTCTGAAAACCTGGGACGATAAACATGGGACCTTGTGGGCCAGCAAATAGGTTAGTCCTGACCTCTCTTTTTTCTTCCATCTAATGTATATTAAATTTATTTTCTCTAGAAATTCAAAATAGCTCAGATTCTCATGTGCCTTTGGCCTCGTGCCGTTGTGGTAACACTAGTCAATAGCATTTTGTATGAAAAGAAAACTGTGGTTGGGAATGTAAAATGGTACAGCGCTCTGGAAAATAATTTGGCAGCTTCTAAAAAACTAAGCATACACTTATCCTACAACCCACTGATCGCAATCCTGGGCATTTATCCCAGTGAAATGAAAACTTATGTTCACACAAAAACCTGTACATGATTGTTCATAGTAGCTTAATTTGCAATAGCCCCAAACTGGAAACAACCAAAATGTCATACAATTTTGGTTGTTTGAATGATTAAACAAATTGTAGTACATCCAGATCATGGAATAATATTCAGCAATAAAAAGGAACAAGCTATTGATACAGGCAACAACTTGGATGGATTTCAAGGGCTTTATGCTAAGTGGAAAAACAAAATCTCACTCTGCATTATTCCATTGACATAATATTCTCAAAATGACAAAACTTTAGAGATGAAAAACTGATTAGTGGTTGCCAGGGGTAGGGAGGGTGCAGGGAAGGGTGGGTGTAACTGACACAGGGCAACAAGAGGGAGATCCTTGTGGTGATGAAACAGTTGTGTATCTTGACTGCAGTGGTGGTACTCTATTCTACACTGGTGATATAATAGCATACACACATGTTGTACCAATATCAGTTTCCTGGTTTTGGTATTGTACTATAGTTCTTTGAGCTGCAACCATGGGGGAAACGAGATGAAGGACACAGGGACCTCTCTGTACTATCTTTCCAACTTCCTGTGAATATATAATTGTTTTAAAATAGAAAGTTTAGGGCTTCCATGGTGGCACAGTGGTTAAGAATCCGCCTGCCAATGCAGGGGACACAGGTTCAAGCCCTGGTCTGGGAAGATCCCACATGCCACGGAGCAACTAAGGCCGTGAGCCACAACTACTGAGCCTGAGCTCTAGAGCCCGCAAGCCACAACTGCTGAGCCCATGTGCTGCAACTACTGAAGCCCACACGCCTAGGGCCCGCACTTCACAACAAGAGGAGCCACCGCAATGAGAAACCCGCGCACCGCAACGATCTCCACAACTAGAGAAAGCCCGTGCGCTGCAACAAAGACCCAACAGAGCCAAAAAAAATTTTTTTAAATAAATTAATCAATTAATTAATTTAAAAATAGAAAGCTTAAAAAAAGGAAAGAAAATCATGGTTGAAAGCATCATCTGATTTCTCAAATTTCCCCTCATAACCATTCTGAAGGTATTCTAGTAAAGAAGAAAAATGGATATGCCTCTTGTATACAGAAAGTACCTTTATTTCTTTTACAGATTCATAATATTCCATTTCATGGATGTCCCACATAAGTTTTTTAATCCAGACCCTGAATATTTAGGTTATTTCCTTTTTTTGCTATTATAAACAGTTATTATAGTTACCATGAATCATCTTATACATAGATCTATTTCACCCATTGCTTTTTTTTTTTATAAATGTACTTATTGATTGATGGCTCCATTGGGTCTTCATTGCTGCGCATGGGCTTTCTCTAGTTGTGGCGAGCAGGGGCTACTCTTCGTTGTGGTGCGTGGGCTTCTCATTGCGGTGGCTTCTCTTGTTGTGGAGCACGGGCTCTAGGCACGGGCTCAGTAGTTGTGGCTCGCAGGCTCTAGAGCCCAGGCTCAGTAGTTGTGGCACACGCGCTTAGCTGCTCCACGGTATGTGGGATCTTCCTGGACCAGGGATTGAATCCGTGTCCCCTGCATTGGCAGGCGGATTCTTAACCACTGCGCCACCAGGGAAGTCCCTCACCCATTGCTTTTATGACTATGTTTACAGTACAAATTCCTTTAAGTGGCAAAACTGGTCTTCTGAACAGCTATGCTATATTGCTATATTTATGCTGTATTTTAAGCAACATATAAATTTTTTTCAAAGAGCCTCATTTCTGAAAATACGTATTTATAGACACATTCTTTAATTATTTATTTTTTATTGAGATATAGTTGTTGTACAGTGTGTTAGTGTCTGGTGTACGGTAAAGTGATTCAGTTATACATACATACTCTTTTTCATATTCTTTTACATTGTGGTTTATTACAGAGTATTGAATATAGTTCCCTGTGCCATACAGTAGGACCTTGTTGTTTATCTATTTTATACATTAGCAGTTTGTATCTGCTAATCCCAAACTCCTAATTTATCCCTTCTAACGCCCTGTCCCCTTTGGTAACCATAAGTTTGTCTTCTATGTCTGTGAATCTGTTTCTGTTTCATGAATAAATTCGTTTGTGTCATATTTTAAACTCCACATATAAGTGGTATCATATGGTATTTGTCTTTCTCTTTCTTACTTCACTTAGGATGATAATCTCTAGGTCCAGCCATGTTGCTGCAAATGGCATTATTTCATTCTTTTTTATGACTGAGTAGTATTCCATTGTGTGTGTGTGTGTGTGTGTGTGTGTGTGTGTGTGTGTGAGATATATATATATATATATATACACCACATCTTCTTTATCCATTCATCTGTTGATGGACTTTTAGGTTGATTCCATGTCTTGGCTATTGTAAATAGTGCTGCTGTGAACATTGGAGTGCATGTATCTTTTTAAATTATAGTTTTCTCCAGATATATGCCCAGGAGTGGAATTGCTGGATCATATGGTGACTCTATTTTTAGTTTTTTACTGTTTTCCATAATGGCTGCACCAATTTACATTCCCACCAACAGTGTAGGAAATTTCCCTTTTCTCCATTCCAGCATTTGTTATTTAGAGACTTTTTGATAATGGCCATTCTGACCAGTGTGAGGTGATACCTCATTGTAGTTTGGATTTACATTTCTCTAATAATTAGCGATGCTGAACATCTTTTCATGTGCCTATTGGCCATCTGTATGTCTTCTTCAGAGAAATGTCTATTTAGGTCTTCTGCCCATTTTTTGATTGGAATGTTTGTGGTTTTTTGTTATTGAGTTATATGAGCTGTTTGTATATGTTGGAAATTAAGCCTCTGTCAGTCACATTGTTTGCAAATATTTTCTCCCAGTCTGTAGGTTGTCTTTTCGTTTTATTTATGGTTTCCTTTGCTGTGCAAAGCTTGTAAGTTTGATTTGGTCCCATTTGTTTATTTTTGCTTTTACTTCTTTTGCCTTGGGAGACTGACCTAAGAAAACATTGGTATGATTTATGTCAGAGAATGTTTTGCCTATGTTCTCTTCTAGGAATTTTATGGTGTCATGTCTTATATTTAAGTCTTTAAGCCATTTTGAGTTTATTTTTGTGTATGGTGTAAGGGTGTGTTCTAACTTCACTAATTTACATGCAGCTGTCCAGCTTTCCAAACACCACTTGCGGAAGAGACTGTCTTTTCTCTGTTGTATATTCTTGCCTCCTTTGTCAAAGATTAATTGACTGTAGGTGTGTGGGTTTATTTCTGGCCACTCTATTCTGTTCCATTGATCTATATATCTGTTTTTGTGCCAATACCATGCTGTTTTGATTACTGCAGCTTTGTAATATTGTCTGAAGTCTGGGAGGGTTATGCCTCCAGCGTTGTTCTTTTTCCTCAGTATTGCTTTGGTAATTCTGGTTCTTTTATGGTTCCATACAAATTTTAGGATTATTTGTTCTATTTCTGTGAAAAATGTCATGGGTAATTTGACAGGGATCACATTAAATCTGTAGATTTCTTTGGGTAGTATGGTCATCTTAACAATATTAATTCTTCCAATCCAAGAGCATAGGATATCTTTCCATTTCTTTGAATCATCTTCAGTTTCCTTTATCAATGTTTTATAGTTCTCAGCATATAAGTCTCTCATCTCCTTGGTCACGTTTATTCCTAAGTATTTTACTTTTTTGGATGTGATTTTATTTTTATTTTTAAAATTTATTTATTTTATTTATTTATTTTGGGCTGTGTTGGGTCTTCACTGCTGCACGCGGGTTTTTTCTAGTTGCAGCGAGCGGGGGCTACTCTTCGTTGCAGTGCATGGTTTCTTACTGTGGTGGCTTCTTTTGTTGTGAAGCATGGGCTCTAGGCACATGGGCTTCAGTAGTTGCAGCATGCTGGCTTAGTAGTTGTGGCTCGTGGGCTCTAGAGCACAGGCTCAGTAATTGTGGCGCACAGGCTTAGTTGCTCTGAGGCATGTGGGATCTTCCCGGACCAGGGATTGAATCCATGTCCCCTGCATTGGCAGGCAGATTCTCAACCACTGCGCCACCAGGGAAGCCCCTGGATATGATTTTAAAAGGGATTGTTTTTTTACTTTCCCTTTCTGATATTTCATTGTTAGCATAAAGAAATACAACAGATATCTGTATGTTAATCTTGTATCCTGCTACCTTGCTGAATCCATTTATCAGTTCTAGCAGTTTGTGTGTGGAGTATAGACACATTCTTTTTTTTTTTTTTTTTTGCGGTACACGGGTCTCTCACTGTTGTGGCCTCTCCCATTGCGGAGCACAGGCTCTGGACGCGCAGGTCCAGCGGCCATGGCTCACGGGCCCAGCTGCTCCGCAGCATGTGGGATCCTCCCGGACCGGGGCACGAACCCGTGTCCCCTGCATTGGCAGGCAGACTCTCAACCACTGCGCCACCAGGGAAGCCCTAGACACATTCTTAATGGCAAAAATTTATAGTCTATTTCAAGTTACTGTACATAGTCAATATTAATAAAACATTTCTACTTGATTAATTTAAGCTAGTCATTTATCTATTTGTGTTGATTAAAATTTTTTAAGTTGCAGTAAAAGCATTCCTAACAGGGAAGTTTATAGCAATACAATCCTACCTCAAGAAACAAGAAAAATCTCAAATAAACAACCTAAACTTACACCTAAAGCAATTAGAGAAAGAAGGACAACAACAACAAAAAACACCCAGGCACAAAAAAAGAAATATAGATCAATGGTTCAGGATAGAATGCCCAGAGATAAACCCATGCACATATGGGCACCTAATTTATTACAAAGGAGGCAAGAACATAGAATGGAGAAAAGACAGCCTCTTTAATAAGTGGTGCTGGGAAAACTGGATAGCTACATGTAAAAGAATGAAATTAGAACACTCCCTAACACCATTCACAAAATAAACTCAAAATGGATTAAAGACCTAAATGTAAGGCCAGACACTATAAAATTCTTAGAGAAAAACATAGGAGAAACATTCTTTGACATAAACCACAGCAAGATCTTTTTTGACCCACCTCCTAGAGTAACGGAAATAAAAACAAAAATAAACAAATGGGACTTAATTAAACTTAAAAGCCTTTGCACAGCAAAGGAAACCATAAACAAGACAAAAAGATAACCCTCAGAATGGGAGAAAATATTTGCAAATGAAACAACAGACAAAGGATTAATCTCCAAAATATACAAACAGCTAATGGAGCTCAATATCAAAAAAACAAACAACCCACTCCAAAAATGGGCAGAAGATGTAAAAAGACATTTCACCAAGGAAGACATACAGATTGCCAACAAACACATGAAAAGATGCTCAACATCACTAATTATTAGAGAAATGCAAATCAAAACTACAAAGAGGTATCACCTCACGCCGGTCAAAATGGCCATTATTAAAAAACCTAGAAACAATAAATTCTGGAAAGGGTGTGGTGAAAAGGGAAGCCAGGGCTTCCCTGGTGGCAGAGTGGTTAGGAATCCACCTGTCAATGCAGGGGACATGGGTTCAAGCCCTGGTCTGGGAAGATCCCACATGCCGCGGAGCAACTAAGCCCATGCACCACAACTACTGAGCCTGTGCTCTAGAGCCCACAAGCCACAACTACTGAGGCTGTGTGCCACAACTACTGAAGCCCATGTGCCTAGAGCCCATGCTCCACAACAAGAGAAGCCACCACAATGAGCAGCCAGAGCACCACAACAAAGAGTAGCCCCTGCTCGCCACAACTAGAGAAAACCTGCGCACAGCAACGAAGACCCAACGCAGCCAAAAATAAATTAATTAATGAATTAATTAAAAAACAATACTAGCAAACAGAATCCAACAGCACATTAAAAGGATCATACACCACGATCAAGTGGGGTTTATCCCAGGAATGCAAGGATTCTTCAATATATGCAAATCAATCAATGTGATACACCATATTAACTAACTGAAGAATAAAAACCATATGATAATAGATGCAGAAAAAGCTTTTGACAAAATTCAACACCCATTTATGATAAATACTCTCCAGAAAGTGGGCATAGAGGGAACTTACCTCAACATAATAAAAGCCATATATGACAGACCCACAGGTAACATCATTCTCAATGGTGAAAAACTGAAAGCATTTCCTCTAAGATCAGGAACAAGACAAGGGTCCTACTCTCGCCACTATTATTCAACATAGTTTTGGAAGTTTTAGCCACAGCAATCAGAGAAGAAAAAGAAATAAAAGGAATCCAAATTGGAAAAGCAGTAAAACTGTCACTGTTTGCAGATGACATGATACTATACATAGAAAATCCTAAAGATGCCACCAGAAAACTACTAGAGCTAATCAATGTATTTGGTAAAGTAGCAGGATACAAAATTAATCCTCTAAGAGTTTTATAGTGTCTGGCCTTACATTTAGGTCTTTAATCCATTTTGAGTTTATTTTTGTGTATGGTGTTAGGGAGTGTTCTAATTTCATTCTTTTACATGTAGCTGTCCAGTTTTCCCAGCACCCCTTATTGAAGAGGATATCTTTTCTCCATTGCATATTCTTGCCTCCTTTGTCTAAGATAAGGTGACCTTATCTTAGACAAAGGAGAAATCTCTTGCATTCCTATACAGTAACAACAAAAAGTCAGAAAGAGAAATTGAGGACACACTCCCCTTTACCAATGCAACAAAAAGAATAAAATACCTAGGAATAAACCTGCCTAAGGAGGCAAAAGACCTGTATTCAGAAAACTATAAGACACTGATGAAAGAAATCAAAGACGATACAAACAGATGGAAAGATATATCATGTTCTTGCACTGGAAGAATCAACATTGTGAAAATGACTCTACTACCCAAAGCAATCTACAGATTCAATGCAATCCCTATCAAACTACCAAGGGCATTTTTCACAGAACTGGAACAAAAAATTTCACAATTTGTATGGAAACACAAAAGACCCCAAATAGCCAAAGCAATCTTGAGAAAGAAAAATGGAGCTGGAGGAATCAGGCTCCCTCGCTTCAGACTATATTACAAAGCTACAGTAATCAAGACAGTATGGTACTGGCACAAAAACAGAAACATAGATCAATGGAACAGGATAGAAAACCCAGAGATAAACCCACGCACATATGGTCACCTTATCTTAGACAAAGGAGACAAGAATATGCAATGGAGATAAGATATCCTCTTCAATAAGTGGTGCTGGGAAAACTGGACAGCTACATGTAAAAGAATGAAATTAGAACACTCCCTAACACCATTCACAAAATAAACTCAAAATGGATTAAAGACCTAAATGTAAGGCCAGACACTATAAAACTCTTAGAGGAAAAAAAAGGCAGAACACTCTATGACATAAATCAGGGCAAGATCCTTTCTGACCCACCTTCTAGAGTAATGGAAATAAAATCAAAAATAAACAAATGGGACCTAATGAAACTTAAAAGCTTCTGCACAGCAAAGGAAACTATCAACAAGACGAAAAGACAAACCTCAGAATGGGAGAAAATATTTGCAAATGAAGCAACTGACAAAGGATTAATCTCCAAATTATACAAACTGCTCATGGAGCTCAAAATCAAAAAAACAAACAACCCAATCCAAAATTGGGCAGAAGACCTAAATAGACATTTCTCCAAAGTAGATATACAGATTGCCAACAAACACATGAAAAGATGCTCAACATCACTAATCATTAGAGAAATGCAAGTCAAAACCACAATGAGGTATCACCTCACAACAGTCAGAACGGCCATCATCAAAAAATCTACAAACAATAAATTCTGGAGAGGGTGTGGAGAAAAGGGAACTCTCCTGCACTGTTGGTAGGAATGTAAATTGATACAGCCATTATGGAGAACAGTATGGAGGTTCCTTAAAAAACTAAAAATAGAACTACCATATGACCCAGCAATCCCACTGCTGGGCATATACCCTGAGAAAACCATAATTCAAAAAGTCATGTACCACAGTGTTCATTGCAGCACTATTTACAATAGCCAGGACATAGAAGCAAACAAAATGTCCATCAACGGATGAATGGATAAAGAAGATGTGGCACATATATAAAATGGAATATTACTCAGCCATAAAAAGGAACAAAATTGAGTTATTTGTAGTGAGGTGGATGGACCTAGAGTCTGTCATACAGAGTGAAGTAAGTCAGAAAGAGGAGAACAAATACCAGATGCTAATGCACATATGTGGAATCTTAAAAAAACGGTACTGATGAACCTAGTGGCAGGGCAGGAATTAAGATGCAGACGTAGAGAATGGACTTGAGGACTCATAGGTGAAGCTGGGACGAAGTGAGAGAGTAGCACTGACACATATACACCATCAAATGTAAAATGGATAGCTAGTGGGAAGCTGCTGCACAGCACAGGGAGATCAGCTCGATGCTTTGTGACGACCTAGAGGGGAGGGATAAGGAGGGTGGGAGGGAGACTCAAGAGGGAGGGGATATGGGGATATATGTATACATATGGCTTATTCACTCTGTTATACAGCACAAACTAACACAACATTGTAAAGCAATTATATTCCAATAAAGATATTTAAAAAAATAAATAAATTTTTAAAGTTATATACTCACTATTTTAATACAGTTCATTTTTTCACAGATCCTGAGATAATGTGGTGAAAACTTGTCTCCCTAAATTATGTAACAACCAGCCATAGAATAAGACTGGTGTTATTAATTCACAGACACCTTCCAACCCCAGTGTTATAAAGAAGTTCTAATGTATTAAACAAAACGGCTTTCCTTTGGTCAAAAATGAATTTTCTAAGTCTAGTCAAGTAATCAACATCAAAATGTCTGGGATGGAATGAAGTGTTTCTTGTGCCAGGAAATGGGGGGTTTTATTTATCCTTTAAAAGTTCACGGTACAGCATGTGGGTGAAGCTTTCTGAGCAACCTTTCCCTTTGCTACTGCAAAGCCAAACTGTGGGCTCAGCGTCTGAGCTTTCCTTCCCACAAAAAATGTGGCTAAGGCCAGAGAACAAAAGTAATTATACTTTTGGAGGCCCCCCATTTCCTGAGTCACGTGGCAGCGGCCCTGATACTGTCCTTTCTGCACCTTCTGCCACTTGCTGCTTCCAGTCGAGTGGAGGAGGGCACCCTCTAGGGGTGAGACTGGGGAACAAAATAGTCTCCAACCCCTGGGAAAGGGACTGTGGGAATTCACCTGGATGGCCTTTCCTAGGCAGCTACGCTTCTAAAGCTTCCAAAAACTGAAGTCTATCAATGCAGTGCCAGATGTAACCTAAGGCACTGATATGTGTGCATGCAAGTTTGTGCGAACACACTCATAAAATCTGAGTATCTCTGGAAGGAGAAGCAGGAAACTACTAACGGTGCTTGCCTCCTGGGAGAAAAATTCATAAGAGAGATGGGGATAGGGGGGAGACTCACTTGCCCTCCCCCCAAATTTATGATGAGAAACTTTCAAACATACATAAAAGTTTAAAGAATAGTGCAATGAATTCCCACATGCTCACCACTGAGATTCTACAACTGTTACCATTTACCATATTTGCTTTATCTCTATATTAATTTGCCTGAATTATTCGATTAGAGACTCACAGTAAAATCTTTATGTCCTCTGAATTTTGTACACAGTATATCATCTATCCAAATAAATAAATTTCTTAATAATAATAACCACCTCTGAGAGGTGTTGTGAGGGAGGATTACATTCAATAAGATATACGTAAATACCTGGCACAGTGCCAAGCACAGAGTACCTGCTCAATAAATAAATGCTAACTATAGTCATTCTCACATTTCTCTTCATTTGCTTTTAGTTCCCATAGTCAACTCATCACCTTTGATCACCCCAAGGCAGGCAGCACAGACATGACAGGGCTGTTACGGAGCAGAGGACAGGGCTCTAAAAAGCTCAGTGACTCCAAATTGGCCAGGCACCAAGGGCCCCCAGACGGGCCTGGCACCTGGGCCTTTTCCCAGTTCAGCCCTCTTCCCACTTTTCCAAACTTCTCTCAACTCCTCAAAGGCTCCTGGCAGGTCCAGAGCAGGAGGGTCATAGTACCCTGTAGGGTGTATGACCACCCTGTTAAAAGCAGGCCAGGGAGCAGGGAGGAGGCCTAAAGTGGCCATGACAGTAAACCCTTCGGGAACCAAGCCCGTGTGCCACAACTACTGAGCCTGTGCTCTAGAGCTCACGTGCCACAATTACTGAGCCCACATGCCGCAACCACTGAAGCCTGCGCGCCTAGAGCCCATGCTCCACAACAAGAGAAGCCACTGCAATGAGAAGCCCGCACACCACAACGAAGAGTAGCCCCCACTCACCGCAACCAGAGAAAGCCCGCAAACAGCAACAAAGACCCAACACAGCCAAAAATAAAAATTAAAAATAAATAAATTTATAAAATTAAAAAAAGACACTGGTTACTAATTTCAGGAATGAAAAAGGGGATATCACTACAGACCCCACAGACTTTAAAAGTGAATTTTGTGAACTAATCAACATATATAAATTTGGCAACTTAGATGAAATGGACTTATTCCTTGAAAAATAAAAACAACTGAAATTTACCCAAGAATAAAAAGATAACCTGAATAATCCTATATTCATTAAAGAAATAGAATTTGTAGTTAAAAGCTCCATAAAGGGACTTCCCTGGTGGTGCAATGGTTAAGAATCCTCCTGCCAATGCAGGGGACAGGGATTTGATCCCTGGTCTGGGAAGATCCCATGTGCCACGGAGCAACTAAGCCCATGTGCCACAACTACTGAGCCTGCGCTCTAGAGCCCATGAGCCACAACTACTGAGCCCACATGCCACAACTACTGAAGCTCACGTGCCTAGAGCCCATGCTCCACGACAAGAGAAGCTACTGCAATGAGAAGTCCACACACTGTAACAAAGAGTAGCCCCCGGGCTTCCCTGGTGGCGCAATGGTTGAGAGTCCGCCTGCCAATGCAGGGCACACGGGTTCGTGCCCCGGTCCGGGAAGATCCCACATGCCGCGGAGCGGCTGGGCCCGTGAGCCATGGCCGCTGAGCCTGCGCGTCCGGAGCCTGCAACGGGAGAGGCCACGACAGTGAGAGGCCCGCGTACCGCAAAAAAAAAAAAAAAAAAGAAGAGTAGCCCCCGCTCACCACAACTAGAGAAAGCCCATGTGCAGTAACAGAGACCCAAGGCAGCCAAAAATAAATAAATAAATAAATATTTTTTAAAATTTAAAAAATATATAAATAAAAGCTCCATAAAAAAGGTACTTCCCTGGTAGTCCAGTGGTTAAGAATCCGCCTTCCAATGCAGGGGACGTGGGCTCAATCCCTAGTCAGAGAACTAAGATGCCACATGCAGCAGGGCAACTACTGAGCCCATGCGCCACTACTAGAGAGCCTGTGTGCTGCAAATACGGAGCCCACGCACTGCAACTAGAGAGAAGCCTGCGTGCCGCAACGAAAGATCCTGTGTGCTGCAACTAAGACCTGAAGCAGCCATAAATAAATATATATATATATTTAAATTGTTGAATGATTAAATTGAAAAAAAAAATCTTATATAAAAAAAAACTCCATAAAAAAGAAACCTCTGGATGTTTTCAAATATAAATTCTACCAAACATTTAAAGAAGAAATAAAACCAATTCTACACAACCTCGTTCAGAAAACAGAAGAGGAGGGAACACTTCCCAACTCATTTTGAGGCCACTATTACCCTGATACCAAAATCAGACAACAGAAGAAAACTATAGACCAATTATCTTTCATAAACATAGAAATCTCCTCAACAAAAATTAGCAAATCAAAATCCAGCAATATAGATGTGTGTGCGTATGTGTATATGTACGTACATATATCCCACCGTGACCAAGCAGGGTGTATACCAGAAATGCAATATTGGTTCAATATTTAAAAATCAATCAATGTAGGGACTTCCGTGGTGGTCCAGTAGGTAAGTCTCCGCACTCCCAATGCAGGGGGCCCAGGTTCGATCCCTGGTCAGGGAACTTGGTCCCGCATGCATGCCACAACTAGGAAGCCTGCACGCCACGACTAAAGATACTGCGTGCCACAACAAAGATCCCGGGTGCCACAACTAAGACCCGACGCAGGCAAACTAAAAATAAAATAAATAATAAATAAATATTTTAAAAAAATCAATCAATGTAATCCACAATGTTAAAAAACTAAAGAAGAAAAATCAAATGATCATATAAATTGATGCAGAAAAGGCATGTAACAAAATTCAGTGGCCATTTAGGATAAAAGAACTCAGTAAATTAGAAACAAAGGGAACTTCCTTCACCTGAATAAGGATCTCCACAAAAAAATTAAAACAAACATCACACTTACTGGTAAAAGATTGAATGCTTTTCCTCTAAGATGGGGAACAAAGCGAAGATGTTCCTTCTCACCACTCCTATTCAACATGGATACTAGAAGGCCAGCAAAAAAGGCAAGAAAAAGAAACAAAAGACATAAATATTAGAAAGATAGAAATAAAATTATCTCTTTCACAGACAACATAATTGTCCAAGCAGACAATCCCATGGAATCTACAAAAAAATCTTCTAGAAATAACAAATGAGTTTAGCAAGGTTTCAGGACATTATGTCAACACCTGAAAATCAACTGCATTTCTGTAAACTATCAGTAAACTACCAGAAACCAAAATTTTTAAAACATAACATTTACAATAGCCTAAAAAGGACAGAAAATCTTAGGCATAAATCTAATAAACTATGTGCAAGATCTGTATACTGAAAACTACAAAAGCCTGATGAAAAAAATCAAAGAAGACTGAAGTAAATGGGATACCAGTTCTTTCCAAAATGTTCTATAGATTCAAAACTATTCCAATCAAAATTCTATCAAGATTTTTTATTTGTAGCTGCAGTTAAGCTGATTGTAAAACAACTTTGAAAAGGAAATGCTGGAAGACTCACATTACTTGATTTAAAAAATTACTGTACAGCTGCAGTAAATAAGACAGTGTAATACTGAAAAAGGGATAGACACAGAGATCAATGAAACAGAACAGAGTCCAAAACCAGAAACCACTCAAAACAACCAACTGATTTTTGCACAAAGGTGCAAAGGCAATTCAATGGATGAAAGATGGTCTTTCTACCAAACAGTGTTTAAACAACTGGACTTCCATAAGTAAAAAAACTCTGGACCTAAACCTCACACCTTATACAAAAATTAACTCAAAATGGACCATAGAGCTAAACGTGAAACTATAAAACAGTAGTAGAAAAACATTAAAGAAAAGCTTTACAACCTGGTGTTGGCAGAGTTCTTAGACATGACACCAAAACATGAACCATAAAAGAAAATTTTGGTAAATTGAATTTCATCAAAATTTAAACCTTTTCTCTGAAAGACAGTGTTGAAAGAATGAAGAGATATGTCACAGACTGGGAGAAAATACAGTGGGCCCTCAGTATCCGCAGATTCCACACCTGCAGATTCAACCAACAGAGGACAGTGTCAGAGGTCCTACTGTTAGAAATTGATAAGAGGCCGGACAAGGAATTCGGGCAAGGCTGTACTGGGGCTCGGGCTGCAGCACAAGGGAGTGAGAACAAGTCAGAGCTACCCTTGCTCACTCCCCGAGGCGGGTGGCGAGCTGCTTCCTTAAATGGGGTGAGGCTAGAGGCGGGCGGGCTTAGATGCTCTGCCCACCCCCTGGGTGGTGCTGTGTGCAGGGACCATCAGGGTACCCTGCTTTTGCTCTGGGCACCTCAGAAGTGGCAGTTGGGTTTTGGCCTTTTTGCATCTTATTGTTCACACTTTGCCCCAACTGCACACATGCATGCGGTTATTTTTAGTCCCTTATACTTTCTTTGTATTTTATTGCCAAAGGAGACGTTTGTCCAGGTGCAAGCACTCCAGTAGAGGGTCCCAGATCCCAGGTCCTAGCCTATCTCATTACTATAAGGGACTTGAGCATTCACAAATTTAGGTAACCTCAGGATGGGAGAGGTTCTGGAAACAATCCCCTCGCAGATACCAAGGGATGACTGTATTTGCAAATTGCATATTCAACGTAGGGCTTATATCCAGAATATACACATACACACACACACACACACACACACACACACACACACACACACACATATATAACTCAACTTAAGAAAACAAACAACCCAAGAAAAAATGGGCAAAGACTTAAACAGACATTTTACCAAAGATGATATACAAATGGCCAATAAGCAAACGAAGAGATACTTAACACCATTAGCCATTAGGGAAATGAAAATCAAAACCATGATGAGATATCACTGCACACCCATTAGAAAGGCAAAAAACAAAAACAAACAAATTATAACATCAAGAGTTGGTGAGGATGTGGAACAACTGGGACTCTCATACACTGTTGTTGAGAATACAAAATGGTACTCCAGAAAACAGTTTGACAGTCTCTTAAAAGTTAAATATACACTTGCATATGACCCAGCAATCCCAATATCGCATGGTAGAGAAATGAGAATGTATGTTCATACAAAATTCTGCACAAAAATTTTATATTAACTCTATTCATCATCACCAAAAACTGGAAACAACTAAAATGTCCTTTAACAGGTAAACAGCTGAACAAACTGTGGTGCGTGCATAAAACAGAATACTACTCGCAATAAAAAAGAATGGACTATCCATACATGTGACAACACAGATGAATCCCAAAGGCATTGTGTTGAGTGAAAGAAGCCAGTCTCAAAAAGTTACATACTGTGTGATTGCATTTATATAACATTCTGGAAAAGGCAATAGTGTGGCAACAGAGATACAGATTAGGGGATGTCAGGCATTAGGGATGGAGGGTGTGGTGTCACAAGGACGGCCAGGGGGAGTTTTGGGGGTCATAGAGCCATTGTGTATGCTGATTGTGGCTGTCATTACCCAAATCTATACCAGCTTAGAAACACACACACACACACACACACACACACACTTAATTTAACTATATGCTCATTAAAACAATATTTTTAAAAACCTAACATTTGTGTAAAGAAAGAGCTTATACATAAATAGCCGTTCTCTGTAAACAGACAGAAGAAATGAGAAGGCAGGGGGCGGAGGCAGCGTAACTGAGGTTCAGGAGCAGGAAGGACGATTACTTCGTACCTTTCTGAACTACTTGAATTTTTTTTCCTGCAATGGGATGAATTTCCTATTCAAAACATGTTTGAAATTTAAACTAAAATATAAAACAAAGTGTATATGGATATATTGGAATAAAATATGAAAAAATTATAAAAGATATTTTGCTCAGAAGTGGGATAGGGAGTCTCCTTTTGGGAAAATGAAAAAGTTCTGGAGATGGATGGTGGTGGTAATTGAACAGCAGTGTGAAAGTATTTAATGCCACTGAACTGTACACTTGAAAATGGTTAAGGGACTTCCCTGGTGGCACAGTGGTTAAGAATCCACCTGCCAGTGCAGGGGACACGGGTTCGAGCCCTGGTCCGGGAAGATCCCACATGCCATAGAGCAACTAAGCCCGTGTGCCACAACTACTGAGCCTACGCACCTAGAGCCCGTGCTCCGCAACAAGAGAAACCCACGCACCTCAACGAAGAGTAGCCCTGCTCGCCTCAACTAGAGAAAGCCCGTGCTCAGCAACGAAGACCCAATGCAGCCCAAAATAAATAAAATAAAATAAAATAAATTTATTTTTTAATGGTTAAACTGGTAAATTTTACATTATTCATATTTTATCACTATATAAAACAATCTAATTAGAATATGAGCAAAAGTCTTGAACAGACACTTCACCAAAGATGGATGGCAAGTAAGTATGTAGAAAGGTGTTCAACATCATTAAATATTAGGGAAATGCAAATCAAAATCACGAGGGATACCACTATACATCTATTAGAATGTCTGAAATAAAAATTATTGACAATATCAGGTGCTGGCAACGACCCCAGAGCAACTGGATGTCTCCTACATTGCTGGAGGGACCCTAAAATGGTACAGCCACTCTGGAAGAACAGTATGGCAATTTCTTAAAAGTTAAACATACACTTAACATACAATCATACTGCTGGATATCTAAAGAAATGAAAATTTATGTTCACACAAAAACCTGTAAACCAATGTTCACAGGAGCTGTATTGGAAATAGCTAAAACTGAATACAACCCAGAAGTCCTTCAGTGGATGAATGGATAAACTGATATAGCCATACAGCTGTTCAGCAATAAAAAAGAATGAAATGTTGATACATGCAACTACTTGCACCGATCTTGGGGCATTAGGCTGAGTGACAATAGTCAATCACAAAGAGTTACATATTGCATGATTCCATGAAATAACAAATTATAGTGTTTGAGAAGAGATTAGTGGTTACCAGGAGTTAGGGGTTGGAGAAGGTGTATCTATGAGGTAACACGAGGGAGTTTCTCTGTAGTGATGGAAAAATTCTGTATTCTGATTGTGCTGGTGGTTACATGAATTTGTACATATGATAAAATTCCGTAGTACTACACACACACACACACACAAATGCATACAAAAATTTGTGAAAGCTGAATAAAGTGTCTACCTGAGTTAACAGTATTGAACTAATGTTAATTCTGGGTTTTGACAACATACTATGGTTATATAAAATATTACCATTGGGCAAAGCTGGATGGAAGGTATATGAAAACTCTTGCACACTCTTTGTATTTTTGTTCTTCTTGTGAGTCTTAAGATCTCTCAAGAGAAAAATTTATGAGAAAAAAAAGAGGAGTAAATTATTAATACTTAACATGGATGAATCAATCTCAGTAACATTTTGCTGAGCTAAATAAGCCAGACACAAGAGCACACGGTGTATAACTCCATTTGTTTCAAGTTCTAAAACAGGCCAACAGAAATATGACTATGGAAACCAGATCTGTGTTTGCCTGTGAGGTGATGTGTGGGGAATTACTTAAGAGGAGACATGAGAGAACTTTCTGGGGTGGTGGAAATGTGCATTTTACTGTGTTTAAGTTACACCTAAAAAGATGGAGGAGCAAGAAGTCCTCCTTAATAAACCTTGCTTGCAATGACGAAATACAAACAAACAAAAAAGGCGCACCACAAAAAAAAATTGGTCAAGCCTGTGGAGATCGAAAACTTTGGATAAAGGACTTTCTGATGACTGACAACCCAAAGAGACTGGAGGACACATGTTCCTGGAACTTTGGGAAGATTTAATTCTAAGAGGAAAGTGGCCTAGTTGGCCAACTTACACTTTCCAATCCCTTTCTGTAAAATCCAGCGAGCATATAAATGTAGAGTGGCTTTAAAAAGATAATGGATTTAAAATTCAGCACTTCCGGTATTTCCCTGGTGGCGCAGTGGTTAAGAATCCGCCTGCCAATGCAGGGGACACGGGTTCAAGCCCCGGTCCGGGAAGATCCCACGTGCTTCAGAGCAACTGAGCCCATGCACCACAACTACTGAGCCTGCGCTCTAGAGCCCGTGAGCCACAACTACTGAGCCCACGTGCCACAACTACTGAAGCCCGCATGCCACAACTACTGAAGCCCCCATGCCACAACTACTGAAGCCCCCATGCCACAACTACTGAAGCCCGCGCACCTAGAGCCCGTGCTCCGCAACAAGAGAAGCCACTGCAATGACGAGTCTGTGCACTGCAACGAAGAGTAGCCCTGCCACTCGCTGCAACTAGAGAAAGCCTGCACGCAGCAACAAAGACCCAAACATCAAAAAAAAAAAAAAAAAGTTTATTAAAAAACTAATGATAAAATAAAATAAAATTCAGCACTTCCATCTTTTGTTCTTTTTACTCCGAAACATAAAATTATGACTAGCTTTTCCAAACTGGCCATTTATAAAGTTTAAAAGGAAAGCACATATACTGATGTAGATACTCAATGTGTCTGAAATGTCCACAGTCATTATTTTAAAAGGAAATTCTCACCTGAGGCCAGCTGAGTCCTCTGGAGTCGCCACGGCCTTCCTGACTAAACTGGCCAGACTAGCTGCATGGACTCAGGGTTCCTGGCTTTTTGGGATCTCTGTGTAAATACAGCCCAAGAATTCTGTCCTTTGTCTAGATCAAAGAACAGAATTCTGGCTTCTCTTTGGGTCACTGTTCCCTTACCTTGATGTCTCCTTTTGCTTTGTAATTTTAATCCTGAAATCTTTTTTTTTTTTTTTTTTTTGGCCATGCTGAATGGCTTGTGGGATCTTAGCTCCCCAACCAGGGATTGAACCCATGCCCCTGAAGTGGAGTGTGGAGCTCTAACCACTGGACTGCCAGGGAATTCCCAATCCTGAAATCTTTTAGTGCTGGATGGTGGGACAGATGGGAGTGGTGGGAGAACTGACTCACATTTTCATTCTGAGTAGAACCCAGGAATCCGTGAGGGCTGACATCTCAAATTCAGGGATTTCCCAGGGATGCCGTGGCTGTCTGGAAAGTGCTGAGGTCTCCTGCCAAGGACCTGCCAAGTAGAGAATGTTGCTCACCATCGTGCTCTACAAGTATTGAGTCATTAGCCACTGCAGTCTCTGACCATCAATGTACCCTGAAAGGTGTTCAGGACAGAGACTGACAATGAGGCACTCTATGCTCTGAGGAAACTGGTGAAACAGGCCTTCAAATAAATAGTTTCAAGAGAAAAATTTATGAACCCAATTTCTTGCATCTTACTATACTTAGAAAAGCACTAAAAATCATTAACTAAAATATCTACTCATGACTAGCAGTAACCTTCTACCAAGATGTGTGCTGGACTGCATACCCTTCTCCAAAATCATGTATGTGCTGACCTCCCCTCTTACCTGTTCGGAGCAGTTCCTCAGCCCCATCTGGGAGGCAGTCTCCTGGGCTATAGTCCTCAGTACATCCCCAAATAAAACAAAACTCACAGCTCTCACACTGTGAGCTTGTATTTCAGTCCACAGACTGAAGGGACTAGATGACGGTGCCAGATGAGGGAGACAGAAGGTCATACCTTAGAGACTATCTCTCCATTTTAAAGACGATGAAGCAGAGGCCCAGAGACTAAAGGCCATCTCTATGCAGCTGTGCCCAAATTTATTTCTCTAGCGCTACCTAGCCTCTAGCTCCAAGCTTCTATATTCAACTTGGGTATGATCCAGTTATCTAAATACAGCTTATTCAGAATGGATTCTTACCTCCCACCTGCTCTCAGGCTCCCCCCACACACCCATCCAACAACAATAAAAACCCCCAAAATCTTCCTCCACTCTTCCCCTTTCCTCACGGCAATCCTATTGATTCCAGTCCAAAATAGATCTCAAATCTGTCCCCTCCTCTTCATGCTGAAACTGCCCTCTAGTCCAGCTCTCCCTCTGCCAAAGACTCCCTGGGGTCTCCCTGCTCATCCCCCTCTTTTCATTCTCACTCAGCAACCAGACGCACTCCTGTGACCTAGTCGCTGCCCTGCTGCACTGGCTTCCCAGAGCCCTTAGAGTAAACCCAGATTCTGAGGTTGCAGACCAGCAGCCCGCAGCCCTCAGAGAAGTTTTTGGAGTGTCCTGGGGAAGACTGAGGACTAAGGGAGTCCCCAGAGGTCCCACCTGACCCCCCCCACCCCCTCCCCACCTCCCAGCCCCACCCCAGTCGAAATGAGACCAAGGAGAGGAGGCTTCCAGGGGCTTCCCTAGTAGGGTATTTGGCCCCATAAGTCTCTCTCTAAATGTGGGTTGTTGTAAATCCCTCCCAGGCGGGACCCCAACTTCCACTTTAGGAAGCAGTGCGAAAAGACTACCCTTCTGAGTCAGACAATCCTAAAGCCAAATCCTGGCTCACTTAACCAATCCCAGCTTCAGTCTACCCATCTGAGAAATGGAGCCCATAATAATAACACTAATTACCTGAGAGGGTTCTTGTGGGAATTAAATAACACAATGCCTGGCACAAATGAAAGCTCTTGTTCACATTCTAAAGAACCAACAGAGAGGAGGAGCTTCAACATGGTGGAGGAGTAAGACGTGAAGATCACTTTCCTCCCCACAGATACATCAAAACAACATCTACATGTGGAACAACTCCTACAGAACACCTATTGAACAGTGGCAGAAAACCTCAGACTTCCCAAAAGGCAAGAAACTCCCCACATACCTGGCCGTGTGGCTGACAGGGTCTTGGTGCTCCAGCCGGGTGTCAGGCCTGAGCCTCTGAGTGGGGAGAGCTGAGTTCAGGACATTGGACCACCAGACACCTCCCGGACACACGTAATATCAATAGGTGAGAACTCTCTCAGAGATCTCCATCTCAATGCTAAGACCCAGCTCCACTCAATGACCAGCAAGCTCCAGTGCTGCACACCCCATGCCAAACAACTAGCAAGACAGGAACACAACCCCACCCATAGGCAGAGAGTCTGCCTAAAATCATACTAAGTTCACAGACACCCCAAAACACACCACTGGACATGGTCCTGCTCACCAGAAAGACAAGATCCAGCCTCATCCACCAGAACACAGGCACCAGTCCCCTCCACCAGGAAGCCTACACAACCCACTGAACCAACCTTACCCACTGGGGGCAGACACCAAAAACATAGGGAATTATGAACCTACAGCCTGCGAAAAGGAGACCCCAAACACAGTAAGTTAAGCAAAATGAGAAGACAGAGAAATACACAGCAGATGAAGGAGGAAAGTAAAAACCCACCAGACCAAACAAATGAAGAGGAAATAGGCAGTCTACCTGAAAAAAGAATTCAGAGTAATGATAGTAAAGACGATCCAAAATCTTGGAAACAGAATGGAGAAAATACAAGAAACATTTAACAAGGGTCTAGAAGAACTAAAGAGCAAACAAACAGTGATGAACAACACAATAAATGAAATCAAAAATTCTCTATAAGGAATCAATAGCAGAATAACTGAGGCAGAAGAATGGATAAGTGACCTGGAAGATAAAATAGTGGAAATAACTACCACAGAGAAGAATAAAGAAAAAATATTGAAAAGAATTGAGGACAGTCTCAGAGACCTATGGGACAACATTAAATGCACCAACATTCAAATTATAGGGGTCCCAGAAGAAGAAGAGAAAAAGACAGGGACTGAGAAAATATTTGAAGAGATGATAGTTGAAAACTTCCCTAATATGGGAAAGGAAATAGTCAATCAAGTCCAGGAAGCACAGAGAGTCCCATACAGGATAAATCCAAGGAGAAACATGCCAAGACATATTAATCAAACTATTAAAAATTAAATTCAAAGAAAAAATATTTAAAAGCAGCAAGGGAAAAGCAACAAATAACATAAAAGGGAAACCCCGTAAGGTTAACAGCTGATCTTTCACCAGAAACTCTGCAAGCCAGAAGGGAGTGGCAGGACATATTTAAAGTAATGAGAAGGAAAAACCTACAACCAAGATTACTCTCCCCAGCAAGGATCTCATTCAGATTTGATGGAGAAATTAAAACCTGTACAGACAAACAAAAGCTAAGAGAATTCAGCTTTACAACAAATGCTAATGGAACTTCTCTAGGCAGGAAACAGAAGAGAAGGAAAAGACCTACAATAACAAACCCAAAACAATTAAGAAAATAGTAATAGGTACGTACATATCGATAATTACCTTAAATGTAAATGGATTAAATGCTCCAACCAAAAGACATAGACTGGCTGAATGGATACAAAAACAAGATCCATATATATGCTGTCTACAAGAGACCCACTTCAGACCTAGGGATACATACAGCCTGCAAGTGAGGGGATGGAAAAAGATATTCCATGCAAATGTAAATCAAAAGAAAGCTAGAGTAGCAATTCTCATAACAGACAAAACAGACTTTAAAATAAAGACTATTACAAGAGACAAACAAGGACACTACATAATGACCAAGGGATCAATCCAAGAAGAAGATATAACAACTGTAAATATTTATGCACCCAACATAGGAGCACCTCAATACATAAGGCAAATGCTAACAGCCATAAAAGGGGAAATCGACAGCAACACAATCATAGTAGGGGACTTTAACACCCCACTTTCACCAATGGACAGATCATCCAAAATGAAAATAAATAAGGAAACACAAGCTTTAAATGACACATTAAACAAGATGGACTTAAATGATATTTATAGGACATTCCATCCAAAAGCAACAGAATACACTTTCTTCTCAAGTGCTCATGGAACATTCTCTGGGATAGATCATATCTTGGGTCACAAATCAAGCCTTGGTAAATTTAAGAAAATTGAAATTGTATCAAGTATCTTTTCTGACCATAATGCTACGAGACTAGATATCAATTACTGGAAAAAGACATGTAAAAAATAAAAACACATGGAGGCTAAACAATACACTAATAAATAACCAAGAGATCACTGAAGAAATCAAAGAGGAAATCAAAAAATACCTAGAAACAAATGACAATGAAAACATGATGACCCAAAACCTATGGGATGCAGCAAAAGCAGTTCTAAGAGGGAAGTTTATAGCAATACAATCTTACCTTAAGAAACTGGAAAAATCTCAAATAAACAACCTAATCTTACACTTAAAGCAATTAGAGAAAGAAGAACAAAAAAAAAAAAAACAAAGTTAGCAGAAGGAAAGAAATCATAAAGATCAGATCAGAAATAAATGAAAAAGAAATGAAGGAAACAATAGCAAAGGTCAATAAAACTAAAGGCTGGTTCTTTGAGAAGATAAACAAAATTGATAAACCATTAGCCAGACTCATCAAGAAAAAAAGGGAGAAGACTCAAATCAATAGAATTAGAAATGAAAAAGGAGAAGTAACAACTGACACTGCAGAAATACAAAGGATCATGAGAGATTACTACAAGCAAGTCTATGCCAATAAAATGGACAACCTGGAAGAAATGGACAAGTTCTTAGAAATGCACAACCTGCCAAGACTGAATCGGAAAGAAATAGAAAATATAAATAGACCAATCACAAGTAATGAAATTGAAACTGTGATTAAAAATCTTCCAACAAACAAAAGTCCAGGACCCGATAGCTTCACAGGTGATTTCTATCAAACATTTAGAGAAGAGCTGACACCTATCCTTCTCAAACTCTTCCAAAATACAGAAGATGGAAGAACACTCCCAAACTCATTCTACGAGGCCACCATCACCCTGATACCAAAACCAAATAAAGACGTCACAAAAAAAGAAAACTACAGGCCCACATCACTGATGAACATAGATGCAAAAATCCTCAACCAAATACTAGCAAACAGAATCCAACAGCACATAAAAGGATCATACACCATGATCAAGTGGAATGCAAGAATTCTTCAATATATGCAAATCAATCAATATGATACACCATATTAACTAACTGAAGAATAAAAACTATATGATAATCTCAATAGATGCAGAAAAAGCTTTCGACAAAATGCAACACCCACTTATGTTAAAAACCCTCCAGAAGGTAGACACAGAGGGAACTTATCTCAACATAATAAAGGCCATATATGACAAACCCACAGCCAACATCGTTCTCAGTAGTAAAGAACTGAAACCATTTCCACTAAGATCAGGAACAAGACAAGGTTGCCCACTCTCACCACTATTATTCAACATAGTTTTGGAAGTATTAGCCACAGCAATCAGAGAAGAAAAAGAAATAAAAGGAATGCAAATTGGAAAAGAAGAAGTAAAGCTGTTCCTGTTTGCAGATGACATGATACTATACATAGAAATCCTAAAGATGCTACCAGAAAACTACTAGAGCCAATCAATGAACATGGTAAAGTAGCAGGATACAAAATTAAGGCACAGAAATCTCTTGAATTTCTATACACTAATGATGAAAAATCTGAAAGAGAAGTAAAGGAAACACTCCCCTTTACCATTGCAACAAAAAGAATAAATACCTAGATACCTAGGAATAAACCTACCTAAGGAGACAAAAGACCTGTATGCAGAAAACTATAAGACACTGATGAAAGAAATTAAAGATGATACCAACAGATGGAGAGATATACTATGTTCTTGGATTGGAAGAAACAACATTGTGAAAATGACTATGCTACCCAAAGCAATCTACAGGTTCAGTGCAATCCCTACCAAACTACCAATGGCATTTTTCACAGAACTAGACAAAAAATTTCACAATTTGTAATGGAAACACAAAAGACCCCAAGTAGCCAAAGCAATCTTGAGAAAGAAAAATGGAGGTGGAGAAGTCAGGTTCCCTTGGCTTCAGACTATACTACAAAGCTACATTAATCAAGACAGTATGGTACTGGCACAAAAACAGAAACATAGATCAATGGAACAGGATAGAAAGCCCAAGAGATAAACCCATGCACATATGGTCACCTTATCGTTGCTAAAGGAGGCAAGAACATGCAATGGAGAAAAGACAGCCTCTTCAATAAGTGGTGCTGGGAAAACTGGACAGCTACATGTAAAAGAATGAAATTAGAACACTCCCTAACACCATACACAAAAATAAACTGAAAATGGATTAAAGACCTAAAGGCCAGACACTATAAAACTCTTAGAGGAAAACATAGGCAGAACACCCTATGACATAAATCACAGCAAGATCCTTTTTGACCCACCTCCTAGAGAAATGGAAATAAAAACAGAAATAAATAAATGGTACCTAATGAAACTTAAAAGCTTTTTCACAGCAAAGGAAACCATAAACAAGATGAAAAGACAACCCTCAGAATGGGAGAAAATATTTGCAAATGAAGCAACTGACAAAGGATTAATCTCCAAAATATACAAGCAGCTGATGCATCTCAATATCAAAAATACAATCCAATACAAAAATGGGCAGAAGACCTAAACAGACATTTCTCCAAAGAAGATACACAGATTACCAACAAACACATGAAAGGATGCTCGACATCACTAATCATTAGAGAAACGCAAATCAAAACTACAATGAGGTATCACCACACACCAGTCAGAATGGCCATCATCAAAAAATCTACAAACAATAAATGCTGGAGAGGGTGTGGAGAAAAGGGAACCCTCTCGAACTGTTGGTGGGAATGTAAATTGATACAGCCACTATGGAGAACAGTATGGAGATTCCTTTAAAAAATTAAAAATAGAATTACCATACAACCCAGCAATCCCACTACTGGGCATATACCCTGAGAAAACCATAATTCAAAAAGAGTCACGTACCACAATGCTCACTGCAGCACTATTTACAGTAGCCAGGACATGGAAGCAACCTAAGTGTCCATCAACAGATGAATGGATAAAGAAGATGTGGCACATATATACAATGGAATATTACTCAGCCATACAAAGAAACGAAATTGAGTTATTTGTAGTGAGGTGGATGGACCTAGAGTCTGTCATTCAGAGTGAAGTAAGTCAGAAAGAGATAAACAAATACCATATTCTAACACATATATATATGGAATCTAAAAAAAAATGGTTTTGATGAACCTAGGGGCAGGACAGGAATAAAGACGCAGACGTAGAGAATGGACTTGAGGAGACGGGGAGGGGGAAGGGTAAACTGGGACGAAGTGAGAGAGTGGCATGAACATATATACACTACCAAATGTAAAACAGATAGCTAGTGGGAAGCAGCAGCATAGCACAGGGAGATCAGCTCGGTGCCTTGTGCACCTACAGGGGTGGGATAGGGAGGGTGGGAGGGAGACACAAGAGGGAAGGGCTATGGGGATTACGTATATGTATAGCTGCTTCAGGTTGTTATACAGCAGAAACTAACACACCATTGTAAAGCAATTATACTCCAATAAAGATGTTTAAAAAAAAAAGAGCGGACAGTGCTTCCAAGAGAACCTAGGCTCGCCTGTAAGATTGTAAATCCCCAGTCACCAAACTGTGTATAAGGGCTACTCCGTACCAAAAAATTTCAGCGCCTGCAGAAGATTGGCCTAACTCTGAAGGTCCCTCGGCCTCGAGTTATGATTCTTAGAGTCTGATTTTTGGTCCGTGCGATCCACGTATCAACACGCAGGGACGTACTCCCGGCGTGCAACCGGAGCGCCAGCAGACGCCAGCTCTCAATAACATTGATCCCAGGCTGCCTCAGGCTGAGTGGCGAGACCCCCGACACGCCTCCTCGGCCCCACCCCTCGGCCCCCGACGCCCTGGGGGGCGGGGCACGCAGACGCCGTGCGCTGCCATTGGCCCGCGCCGGCAGGGGAAATGGGGCCTGACTAGTCCGCGTCCCTCCTGTGTTGTCATTCGGCGGCGGCTAGAGGACGCGGTCAAGATGGCGGTGGTGGCTGGGTTGACGCGGAGACCCCTTGAGCAGGTCGGCAGCGGCTCTCGGGCCCATGACCCTGCGCGATCCCTGCCCAGTCTGCGTCCCCTCTGAGCGTCCTCTCTCTCTCTCTCTCTCTCTCTCTCTCTCTCTCTCTCTCTCCCCGCCAGGTCTCCGGGCTGCTGAGGAGGCGCTTCCACCGGACCGCGCCGGCTGCTCTGCAGGTAACTGGCCTGGAAGCTAGCCGGGCCGGCGAGGCCCCTCGTCCCGGAGCGGAGGCTGGGGCCGCATGTCACCCGCGCGAGGCCCAGGGGAATCAGATGTCCGATCTGAGGGAACTAGACTTGACGCTTCTTCCCAAACCCTCCCCCTTAAAATTTTTTATTGTGGTAAAATATACATAACAAAAATTACCCTTTTAAACTGTATATGCAGTGGGACTAAGTACATTCACCACGTTGTCCATTCACCACCAGAACTTTATCATCATCCCAAACAGAAACTGTACCCATTGAACAATAACTCCATTTCCCATTAGCCCGTGGTAACCTCTATTGTACGTTCTGTGCCTATTAATTTATTTATTCTAGGGACCTCCTATAAATGGAATCATACAGCATTTGTCCTTTTATGTCTGGCTTATTTCACTTAGCATGTTTTCAAGGTTCATCCATGTTGTAGCATGTGTCAGAATTTCATTCTTTTTTAAGGCTGAATGATATTCCGTTGTAGGCATACACCACATTTTGCTTATCCATTCACCTTTTTTTTTTTTTTTTTTTTTTTTTTTTTGCTGTACTTGGGCCTCTCCTGTTGCGGAGCACAGGCTCCGGACGCGCAGGCTCAGCGGCTATGGCTCACGGGCCCAGCCACTCCGCGGCATGTGGGATCTTCCTGGACCGGGGCACGAACCCGTGTCCCCTTCATCGGCAGGCGGACTCTCAACCACTGCGCCACCAGGGAAGCCCTGATTTTTTTTTTTTTAACATCTTTATTGGAGTAAAATTGCTTTACAATGGTGTGTTAGTTTCTGCTTTATAACAAAGTGAATCAGCTATACATATATCCCCATATCTCCTCCCTTTTGCGTCTCCTTCCCACCCTCCCTATCCTTTACGTGCCTTCATAATACAGAGTTCAGACTGTCTCTCATGGTCCAAAGGTTTTTCACCTGGCTTTATACCAACTTTTTTTTTTTTTTTGCGGTACGCGGGCCTCTCACTGTTGTGGCCTCTCCCGTTGCGGAGCACAGGCTCCGGACGCGCAGGCTCAGCGGCCATGGCTCACGGGCCCAGCCGCTCCGCGGCATGTGGGATCTTCCCGGACCGGGGCACAAACCCGTGTCCCCTGCATCGGCAGGCGGACTCTCAACAACTGCGCCACCAGGGAAGCCCTATCCATTCATCTTTGATGGACATTTGGATTGCTTCCACCTGTTGGATTTGTGAATAATGCTGCTGTGAACATTGGTGTGCGATTATCTGAGTCCCTGCTTTTCAGTTCTTTTGGGTCTATATCTAGAAGTGGAATTGTTGTATTATATGGTAATTCTGTGTTTTGAGGAATTGCCCTCTCTTCCCCTTTTTGTTACTGGAGGATTCTACCATCCTGTGTAGTAAAATAACTCCTACATCCTGAAGGCAAACTGTTTGGCAGTGCCTGGCACCTAGTGAGCACTCAATATGTAGTATTATTTAGGCTTCCTTGACTGTTCTCTGCCCCACAGTATACCAGATGTGGAAATAAAATTGCCTAGTACACTTTTCTATTTAGGAAGCCACCTATGAGCTGGTCTGGCCAGCAAGCAGATTTCTTAAGCTTAGGTGCACATCAATAAAGTGTTCAGTATACTTCTCATTTACACATCCAATCAAAGACTGGCTATGAGTGATAGAAGTGTTACTTTCTGAAGTTTTTGAACTTTTGAAGAGAAGCCTGTTCTAGTGATAGTTTTTACATTGTGTGCTGTGGGCAGCCTAGGTCAAGAGAGACAATCTCAATAGTATCCTAAGTAATGCTGTAGCTTATTGACTGCTTTCCTATACCTGTGACAGGTGACAGTTCGTGAGGCTATAAATCAAGGTATGGATGAGGAGCTGGAAAGAGATGATAAGGTCTTTCTACTTGGGGAAGAAGTTGCCCAATATGATGGGGCATATAAGGTAACCAAGATACATGAAAGCTATACAGAACTGAGGTGGCCATTTGCCCCCAGGACAATTAAAGGTAATGGGGTCATTGCTTAATTGTAGGTTAGTCGAGGCCTGTGGAAGAAATATGGAGATAAGAGGATCATAGACACTCCCATATCTGAGGTAAGCCTTTCATCAGGAAGCAGACCTTTGAGGGGCATGTCTATTAAAGTGTACTGTTCTAACTTTTGTGGATTTTTACTTATGTTTGCGTTTTACGTTCTAGATGGGTTTTGCTGGAATTGCTGTAGGTGCAGCTATGGTATGTAGTCCTCTTTATGAATCTTATCCAAAGAGACCACTTTCAACATGACTGTTTAAAAACATTGCTTGAATGTTGGGGGAGCGAAGTGGTGATTTGCCACTCTAAATTGCTGCTTCTAGTCTTTTTAACATCTATGTTTTTGATTTGACAGGCTGGGTTGCGGCCCATTTGTGAATTTATGACCTTCAACTTCTCTATGCAAGCCATCGACCAGGTTATAAACTCAGCTGCCAAGACCTACTACATGTCAGGGGGCCGTCAGCCTGTGCCCATAGTCTTCAGGGGGCCCAATGGCGCCTCAGCAGGCGTAGCTGCCCAACACTCACAATGCTTTGCTGCCTGGTATGGGCACTGCCCAGGCTTAAAGGTGGTCAGCCCCTGGAGTTCAGAGGATGCAAAAGGACTTATTAAATCAGCCATTCGGGATAACAATCCAGGTCAGTAGCGTGACGTGTTGTGGGTCTCTTTTGAACATTAAAGAACAAAAATGAAATATCTGCATGGAAGGAACCATTAAAGACTTCTAGTTAGGCTTAGATATATCATATAAAATGTTAGTGATTTACAGATATAGTAAAGATAGGAAAAAATGTGGTGTTCTTCTTATTTCTGACTATAATGGGGCCAATTAGATACCGGAGAAATTTGCTGCATACCTATAACACCGATTTAACCCCGTAGATAAAATCAGGATCACCCAGACTGCAGATGTCTGTACTTAAACCATCCTCAAGGCTACTGCACACGATAGGTATGAGGCTTCCTAATCAGCACAGTGAAACTTTTCACAATATGAATGATAGTGTTGCATATACATTTTTAGTTGTATAGTTACTTTCGTTTAAATATTTATATTTTGCAGTGGTGGTGCTGGAGAATGAATTGATGTATGGAGTTCCTTTTGAACTTCCCCCAGAGGCTCAGTCAAAAGATTTTCTGATTCCTATTGGAAAAGCTAAAATAGAAAGGCAAGGTAAGAGAAATTAGTATACATGTAAACATTATTTGTAATCCGTGCCCTCTATTTATGTTGGTCAAATTCAGTCTAGAAGTCACTGCCCTTTACTTTGACTAGGAAATTATAGGATGAGTTCAAGTTTAAAATGTGTCATGCCCTGATTGCACATATATTTGTTCTTTTCTAAATCTTGGTCCAGTAGATTTATATTTCATTTCTAGGAAGGCTGCCACATTCCTCATCTCGCTGGAATGTAGTTGAGTTTAAGATTCTAAAATGAAGAAGAACCATAGCTGGCTGCAGAGCAGGACAGTGTCTTTGGTTTCAACCTGACCTCTTATCTGTGACCACTTCGTTTCAGGGACACATGTAACCATAGTTTCCCATTCAAGACCCGTGAGCCACTGCTTAGAAGCTGCGACGGTGCTATCTAAAGAGGGAATTGAATGTGAGGTGAGTGGACATTCACTTGTTCTTAAAGAATCAGGGGACTTCCCTGGTGGCACAGTGGTTAAGAATCCGCCTGCCAATTCAGGGGACACAGGTTCGAGCCCTGGTTCGCGAAGATCCCACATGCCGCAGAGAACTAAACCCGTGCGCCACAACTACTGAGCCTGTGCTCTGGAGCCCGCGAGCCACAGCTACTGAGCCCATGTGCCACAACTACTGAAGCCCGTGCACCTAGAGCCCGTGCTCCACAACAAGAGAAGCCACCGCAGTGAGAAGCCTGTGCACCACAACGAAGTGTAGCCCCCGCTTGTTGCAACTAGAGAAAGCCCACACGCAGCAATAAAAACCCAACGCAGCCAAAAATAAATAAATTAAAATAAATAAATTTATTAAAAAAAAAGAATCAGAAAGGTCCCTTTAAGACCCAGAAAGAGGCGTTTGAGTTCTGTAACAAGTTAATTAGGTATAAAATCTTGCTTTGTCACTTAGTTCTGCATCTGCTTAAAGCTGGGAACCTACTTGCTTTTCAAATACCCAGCTGCCTACCACCTAGGGTCTGGATCTTTTTAGTATGTGTTTTGTCAAGTTAAGATCCAACCTTGGAGCTGGAGTTTGGGAGAAGGGAAAACTTAGAAGTCATCGAGTCTAACCCTTTCATAACCAGGAGGTACCACTTCCTAGTTACACTTGGGCATGTTACGTACTCTAAATCTCTGTCATCAGCTATAAAATGAGGATAATACATTTACTGTCCCGTCAGGGTGGTTGTAGAATTATACTTAGTGTAGTGCCTGGTACAGGGTAAGTAGTCACATGTTAGTTATTATTTTGATGAGGAGGAAGTTAAGGCCAAGGGATAAGTGAGTTCTGTAAGTGAACAAAGCTGCCTGTAGTAGAGATAAAGATTTTTGTTTTACCCTTTTGACATTTTGTTCATGAATGGGCAGATTATGTTTCCCTAGACCCAAAGATTAAAAGGAAACAAGAAAGGAAGTGGCATTTTGGGGATAAGACTATATTTGTGAGGAAGTGGCTCTGTAAAGCTATTTATTATCTGTTTAGGTGATAAATATGCGAACCATCAGACCAATGGACCTTGAAACAATAGAAGCCAGTGTCATGAAGACCAATCACCTTGTAACTGTGGAAGGAGGCTGGCCACAGTTTGGAGTAGGAGCTGAAATCTGTGCCAGGATCATGGAAGGTATTTCAGAGAAACTGATTCCAGAATAGTTAAACCGTAATAAACACTGTTACAGGACAAAACAACCAAAAGCTAGGGGTGGTCAAATGACTTGAATTTTCAACTTGTCAGCTTGGTATTTTTCCTTTGGGTGAATGTTTAAGAAAGCAAGACCAGAAACAATTCTCTGTAATTATCATTCCTTTCAGATTTCAGATTTCCTTCTTCAGATTTTCCTTTTCTGGACAGCCATACCTGCTATGCTGAGGTGGTGGTGCTCAGCTGGTTTTTCATGCCTCTCTCATTTGTGCTTCCTTCCCTCTTAGGCCCCGCATTCAATTTTCTGGATGCTCCTGTAGTTCGTGTCACTGGTGCCGATGTCCCTATGCCTTATGCAAAGGTTCTAGAAGACAACTCTGTACCTCAGGTTAAAGACATCATATTTGCAATAAAGAAGACACTAAATATCTAGCTTGGACTTGAATTTCAAGTCATTGGGATTTCCTTAAAATACTTAATGACATTTCATCTGGATTGTCCTATAAGACCTTTTGATTTGTAAAGTTATGTCTAAAGCAACAACACACATGTTTTTGTACTGGGAAGAAGTTTAAATATGTCTGTGGAAAAACTCTCCACTCTCCTGCCTAGGTTCCACGCTTTTTTTGTCTGTTACAATAGCCATGTTCTTTAAATAAGATTAATGTAAAATTTTACCCTCTCACTAGAAGGACAAGGTATAAATGTGGCAAGAGTCCTGATATCTCCAAAAAAAGATAACTTATATGTAAAAATAAAAGCATATAATCTACATTTACTGTTAGACTGTTTTGATAAGGAATAAAGGAATTCCTAACTATTCCTAACTATGACTAATTGTATTTTTATATTCTTGAGATAATAAATGTGGGATAGAAGTCTTAAAATTCTGTTAAGAAATTACTGCCATCAGGAACTAATCAGTAATAATTAATCTCCTAGACCGCATCACTTACTTAAAACAGGAACTTGCCCCCCGACTCTTCAAATGCCTAATTCTAGTAGGTTCTCTTTAAAGTTAAACCAAAATCTGTGTCAGGTATTTTTCCCACTGCCAACGAACACACGTTCTGCCATACACTGCCCTCTTCAGAAGTTGAGATGGAAAAGATAGGTTTAAATTAATTATAGAAGCATACAAGTGGTACCTAATTAAAACAAGAAGACAGGATTGTTAGCTCTTATTAATTAAGAGGGAAAATACGACACAAAAGAAAATAGAGATAGAATAGGTAGGGAGGAAACTTTAGAAATACTGTGTGAATCTTTTCTTTATATTTACCAAAGTTACTACAAAAAGTTCTCATTTAAAATATCTAGCCAAGCTACAAATAACACATTTTCTAGACATGGTTTATTTTAATAAAAAATACAGCTGAACATTTATCACAGATTACATGAAACTATACACAATGACATTCTCTCTGCATAGTAACCAACACTGATGTGTGTAACTTGAATTTTTAGATGGATTATTTATAATCCTTTAAAGTGCAATTTGTTTAAGGGTTTAAGCAAATCATAGGATAAAGGATCTTTCTAATAAATGAGTAACATTAAAAAGATATATTTGGATAAATCTTTGGAAAATCAGAACTGATTTTGCCAGATGTACTTGTGTTGTAATAATAACCCACCCCCACAAATGCCAAACTTGACTTAATTGCTGAGGGTTAAGAAGATCGTCTAATTGGCAAGAGCTTTTTCTGATGTCAACATTTTTTTGTCTGTTCGATACATACTAAAAGGAACTAAGAGTCTAGAGTAGTTCCTTTAGCAGCCCTGAGTTCTATAACCACAATGGAGTTCCTGTTTGAACTTCAGAGACTGTTAGGAACTTTCCCCATTCTACTTGAAGGGAAAATGAAGAACTCAGTTGCTTCTCTGACTCAGCGACATAACTATGCTTTGGGCTACAGTGTTAATGTCTAGGATGAAATTAAGGTAGCAAAAATGGGAGTTATCTAAGAGATAACCAGAAAACGCTTTAGAATAGAGAAATGAACTATGAGAGGAACATTTCTAGGAGCTGTCTGATGGTATAGGAGGGATTGCAACACGAAGGCCATTCACCACTGTCACTGTATATTGTCATTGTTTTTGTTTTTTGTCCACTTCCTTCTGTTGGTGGAAATAATTGATTCCAATATGCTGCTGCCACCAAAAGATGACCATTAGAGGAAGAGCAAGACTCCTTTACAACAGTAACAAAGGAGCAAACTATTTCTTAAGGCAGCAATGCCAGCCTGACTTTATTCTACTTGAAGACTATTTCCCTCTTGAAAAGCCTCTTACATGAGCATCTGCGAAGTCGTATGTGACTGTACTGGCTCAGCAATTATTCATCCAGATAGAGGGTACTTTAGGGGTTGGAGGTGGAAGGAAAAACAAAACAACTTTTCCCTCCAAGTGTAAACACAAAGCTTTAGCCGATCTTAGGAGCGCTATGATCACAGGTTTCGGCTTTCCTCAAAGTTCCTTTTTGGAAATTCTGGATGGAGCTGAGTAAGGCCCCTCGGCTCACGCCATTCACAGCCTGGGGCGGAAGCTGTGTGGGCGCCTCTGTGCTCGCAGGAGGCAAGGGAGCTGCTGGTGGCGGAGGCGCAGGTGGAGGAGGTGGGGGTAACGCGGACATCCCTGTGGAGGAAAGGGCACAGTCAGTATCTCCACACACCCTGTACCCGTGCTACCGCTCAGTCCTGGGCAGAAAGGACTTTGGTGAGACTGCAAATGTTTTCCCTCAAATGGGCCAATACACCTTGTACTGTGTGATTTTTTTTTTAATACTTGAACAAGAAACATAGAAGCATTAAAGGGGAATTAATTAAAAGTTGCCATTTCTCCCAAGTAATAGTCATGTGAGAAAAGACGGAACAAATATCACAGATTACATGAAACTATACATAGTGACATTCTCTGCATAGATGAGGCTCTACTTCCACTTCCAAACTTTAATCATGGTCCCAAAAGAAAAGTTCCATTAGCTACTTTTTCCAGGTTCCAGGCAGCTCCACCTATTCCTGAGCTAGCAACTAAAGATAGACATCTGTATGCATAGAGCTGGGCTACTGGAATATCAGTTACTAGTAAGGGATGAACGGTTCTTTAGCTGCTCCAACACACACAATATTTGAAGGACGTGATTTAACATAAAATGACAAATCACTTAGGATTCTCGGCAAGTAACCACTGTCTGCTGGGTTATGGGCTCCCCAGGGGCATCCGTCTTGAATAATCATTTCCTATTAGGTTGCATGAAAAAAACATAAAACGCTAATGTTAGCAATGCACAGCAAGGCGCAGAGGCCTTTCTCTCTCCAGCAATGGTATTCTCAGGGAGGAATCTTCCTCAAGCACCTGTGTTTCCACTGTGGCCCAACCCAGGGACAGGATGGAAATGCCCTAACCCTACATCTTTGCTGAAGTGTCAGGGGAGACTGGAATGCCGAGCTGTACCCTGGTGGGCAAGGAGAAGGAAACTGGACAGGTATCTGAAACCTCCCTTAGCTTTCAGAAACACGAACACTGGGTGCTCGAATTTTATAGTTCTGAATCAATGAATGAATTGTCCTCTTGGGACAAAATAAACACTAGGTAGAGAAAACACCCTGCTGGGACTTCCCTGGCTGTCCAGTGGTTAAGACTCCATGCTTCAGTGCAGGGGGGCGTGGGTTTGATCCCTGGTCCGGGGAACTAAGATCCTGCATGCCACAACTAAGAGCCCACATGCCATGTGGCATGGCCACAAAAAAAAAAAAAAGCCCTGCTTTAAAGAACTTGCCTGTGTCACAGCCGCCCCATTTCCTGTGACCCTTGCAGCTCCCCGTGACTCCACATCTCTTTCTAGTCTTACCCTCTACCCCACCCCAGTGCTACCACAGAAGACATTCTGCTAGACGGCTCCCCTACCACCTCCCTCAAACTGCTACTGAGCTGTGGTGATACTAGGTAAACATACCAACCGCTACTTGAGTTTATATGGATGAGTGGTCAGGATCATCCATAAAATACTTCAGTAAGTGCAACCATTTTACCAACTGTGATAGGCAATAGTTAAAGCATTGTATATCATAGAAAACCACTTACCTTCCTTTACATCTTTACCCAAACCTAAGGCAGCTGAAATTAAAGAATCATACAGATGCACACACTCATGCTCTGCAATCTTGGAATTCTCAAATAATCATATAGCAATACAAATAAACATTAAATACAGACAAATGAACAAAATGTAATTTTCACTGGTTCTGTACAATAACAACTAATGAATGAAGTTCTATTATGTTCTATGCCAAGGTGGATTATGGGGAAATGTTCCTGGCTTTAAGTTACAGGGTTACAGAGATAAAAAGAACTTCAAACCTGAAATGACTGTTGAGATGAAAAGAGCAGGGAGAGTAAGTGTGTGACATGAGCATTCCTCTGAAGGGGGTTCTTGGAAAGTGACCCGTAAAATACCGGGAGGAGGGGAGACGGCCTCTGAAGCCTCTTGGAACTCAACTGCAGAGCCCGGAGGACTGAGTGGGCGCCAGTGCCCTCCCAGCTGCCCCCTCCCCTTCCCAGCACTCTCACCCAATGGCCAGAAAAGGTCAGCAGAATCTGGACTTGACATGTACGGCCCAACACATACCCGAATGAGTGCCCGCATGTCTGCCTCCCAGCTTTGTGCTTTGACCCTGGCAGAAAAGTCAGTGCGGGTTATAGACGAGAAGACAGGGCTGCAGTAGCACTTTGTTCCACTAAAGGCATGGAATTGGCCATCCAGAGACTGCAAGTCTTCTAGCCTAGGATTCTCGGAGGCTAGAGATGGGCCTCAGGAACTGGACTTGGGTACAGGCTGCTATCTTGGCACAAAACTAAACTGCTTGGCCCTCGTGAGGAACCATCCCTCGACTTTGGCCTCATTACTAGGCACTCAAAATTAAAAGTGCAAATTCACTACCACAGAGTTTGGAAATTGGGGGGTGGTATTCCGTAAATGGATCTTCATCTTCCAAGTAAAGGCTGAAATTGTCTGAATGAATCGCTTTGAATATGTAGGCAGCATAAATAAATACACTGTCCAAAGTGCCACAGGGTAGCCTGTGACTATAATACGATGCTGAGGGCTGTGAGAAAGGAGACTATGCCCATCCAAGAGGAAAGAGCAGGTCACCTGCGGTCCCCTCACAGAGGGCCCAACCAGTCGTAAAGGGCGCGGTGTCCCATGAGGTCCACCTTTCCTCATTGGGCCTGCAACAACTAGGGCAGATCCTGATACGTATGATTAGGGCCAGGAGCAGCTCAGAACCCTCTGGAAGGGGAGAGGAGGTCCAGGTCTGAAGGTCAACACTGGAGGAGGCAAGAACACAGACCCAGGGGCTCACAGTCTCTGATTACAGGCCCCATCGATTTTTTTTTTTTAAGTTTTTCCTTTTTGCCTCTTCTGTCATCCACAAAATTCCTTTAAAGGTTCACTGGAGCTTAAGCTACAACACGTTGGTAATGATGTGGGAAGGGGGAATGTTAACAAGGGGCCAAATTCGGACTTGGCTCTTTTTCCTGGAGCAAACCTGGGAACAACTGCCTAATGCCCGGGCCCCCCACTCCCCAAATATGAGGGGGCGCCCCCCCAAAGGCCTCCTATCACCCTCATCCCCAGGCCGCAGACAAAACCAGATTCCGTGTCAGACTGATTGCCAAAAGAATTCACCCAGCTTTGAAAAACATTGGCCTGCAACACCCCAGGATGACGGATGCTCCGAAACAGCTTACCTCCCGTGATCACCAGGTCAGCCCTGATCTCTCCAATCTTACCTTCTCTTAGACAAAAACCCCAAGAGCCAACTACTCTACCCTCCCCAGAACCTCAGATGGGAGCCTGGAAATCCAGCAGAGGCCCTGGAACAGGCCACAGACTGTTGCAGCAAGAGCACAGGTTAGATCTGAGTAGGAATGTCTTGCCAGAAACATCCTCCCCAGCCCCACCAAAAGGACGTTTGAGGGTCCCCTTGCCTTGGGCCAACTCTGACAGTGGGCAGTCTACTAGTGTCTGCGGCCTGGGTTCCTTTGTGGTCTCCATACACATCAGGGGAGGCCACATGGCCGCCAGACCAACACCACACCTACCAGCTACCCTCGAGAGGGAGTGGAGGGCAGCGACCCCTGGAAGCAGGCAGGCCCCAGCTCTCTGGAACCGCCTTGGCCTCTTACCTCAGAAAGATGCGGAGGCTGTACTCATGTCCCAGCTCAAGCATTGTTAAGGATGCTTAAAAAAGAACTGTTTTTCCCTATTGTCAGTTATACAAGCCGTAAGTTGCTTCCCTGTGACCAAGAATGCAACTGCCCAGTGCCTTTTCCCCTTTGTCAGAGGAACAAGGAACCGACACGTTTGCAGCAACAGGGCTGTGAGGTGCTAGTTTCCAAAATTAAAAGATACCGAAATGCCATGCAGTTGATTTACAGGTTTTAGAGCTCTATTTTAAAACTAAAATCAGAGTGAAAATGAAGATTTTGAAGGTCATGATGAAAATGAAATGAATGTAAATGAAGTCACTTGGGTGCTTTTTAAAGATGCTGTATTTCATTTAAATATTCAGATAAGGAAATCGTCTCGAATCTGCTTTCCCATTTGTTCATCACTTCAGTGAGCTAGACACACTGGGTCCCATTTCACATACAGAAACAGAGCATCTTTAAAGTTAGAAAAATCAGTATAGCTTACTTTACCGAAAATTCACGTTCAAAATGGTGCATGCTCTACTGAAAACAGCAAAGAGAGAGAGAGAGAGAGAGGACACAAGTCATTATTCAGATTTTAGTGTCATTTAATCAAATAGTAAGAGACAGTAAAATATTAGTCTGAATCACATGCTGATTATTCTCACTGCCAAACTAGGATATACTTAAGTTAACCACAAGAAGCACTGGTTTGTAAACATGACTGTGACCCTTTTAGAACATGGCAAACACACTAACAGAGTAACTAATGAGTCACTTTCCTCTTCATTCTTTTTTTTTTTTCTTTCTTTCGTCTGAGATATTTTTAGTTACTCACAAGCACAGCACCCACTTAAGAAGACCCATCACAGTTTTACCTCCCCTGAAAAGCGGATGGGTACTGGGAGAGTACCTAGTGTACTAAATAAGGACAGTTTATCAAGAGGGGAGAAAAATTAGAACTCATCACTTCCCCTAGCAAGTCTTCTATGGTCTAAAATAGAGATCTGTCTTTTTAAAGTTGGGAAAAGCAAGAGCACAGGGAAGTCTAAGGTGGGGCCCCTGGGCAGGAGCATGGGGCCTCTCCCCTGAAGGCAGCGGGCTCCAGAGGCTGAATAGGGCAGTGAGCAGCATTAGCTGACCTAAGGCTAGAAAACCATTAAAAAAAAAAAAAAAAAAGGTGGGAATTCCCTGGCGGTCCAGTGGTTAGGACTCAGCACTTTCACTGCCAGGCCAGTTTGGGGAACTAAGATCTCACAAGGCCCGAGGCGCAACTCAAAAAAAAAAGGCAGGGCCTCCCTGGTGGCGCAGTGGTTGAGAGTCCGCCTGCCGATGCAGGGGATGCGGGTTCGTGCCCCGGTCCGGGAGGATCCCATATGCTGCGGAGCTGGGCCCGTGGGCCATGGCCGCTGGGCCTGCGCGTCCGGAGCCTGTGCTCCGCAGCGGGAGAGGCCACAGCAGTGAGAGGCCCGCGTACCGCAAAAAAAAAAAAAAGGCAAACATTTCTTCTTGTCTTCTTTTTAACTGACTGGATTCCAGGTTAATTGTGAAAGATAACCCTTTCCCTGACGGTGAATCCCAGCGTTCCAAACCAATGTGCCCCACTGCCCAGAGGAGAATCCCTTCAGCGAGGCCCACATGGGGCAGGGCAGGCTGACCACTGCCGACCTGGGGGGGCTCTGGGGGGATGCTGGGGACACTGCCTGCCCCACCCCCAGCAGCTGAGTACCCTGGAGAGGAGCTCACACACTTGGGCTTGGAAGCGGGGAGGAAGGCTGTGAGCCGGCAGGAGAGCAGAAGCAACACACTGTTCGGAGGACTACAGGGCAGACCTGTGTATCCTAAAGACGGAAACTGCTTTGTGTTTGTGTAGTTTTGAGAAAAAGAGGCAGTTCTTCGGGCCAGAGCCATCAATTTTGAGCCTAGAATGGGTTTCAGACTTTGACCTGGCTAGATAAATTCTGGAAGCTCCAACATTCTAAATGAATTCATCTCCTCTTGTGCCTTACTTATTCCTTTTCTTTGTAATTTATTTTTTTTAACTGTAGTTGACGTACAATATTATATACAATATTATATAAGTTACAGGTGTACAATATAATGATTCACAATTTTTAAAGGTTATAGTCCATTTATAGTTATTATAAAATATTGGCTATATTTCCTGTGTTGTACAATATGTCCTGGTAGCTTATTTTATGCATCATAGTTTGCGCCTTATTTATTCTTAACCCTCCTTCCTGTTATTCAAGTTCTCAGTCACTCTGTGCCCACAAGGCCCTGTTTTCCCTCCTCCAGCTCTCCAGATATGAAACTTCCCTCTCTCTCCAGTCATGCTCACAGACTGGGTTTCTACAAACTGCCAGCTCTCTCTTCAAAAGTATTGCTTAAAATGATAAACTTCAAGCAAGGAGGGCTAGAATTCTCTTGCAAGGCGTTCATAGCTTACTTGACAGTACTTTACTGCTTATAAAGCCCTGTTGTGTACATTATCTACCTCATAAAGACCAGACATTCTCTTAAAAGACAGCTTCAAAGTATGGAAATTACTTGTCCAAGGCCACCTGGAAAGTGGTGGAGCTACGACCCAAGCCTGGGGTTTCTAACTGTTCTCTTGGAGCTCTTTTCACGCCAGCCAAGCAGAGCATTTAGCAGCACAGGCCCTGTATGCACCTGAGAAAGCAGGCGCTCAGGAGAAATCAAGTAGATGGGCAAAGACAGAACCAAGTTTAAATCTTGGCTCTAGTATCCCCCACTTGTGTGACCTTGGTCAAAGTCCTTTAATGCCACTAGTGCCTCAATTTATTTGTCTGTAAAATGGAGCTATAAGTATAATCCCTGCTCATTGGATAGGGAGGTATTCATGAGGATTAAATAAAACAGTAACTATAAATCACTTAGAACAGTGCCTAGCACAGAATAAGCACTCAAAAGATGTTAAACACAATTATTAACAACAACAACAGTAATAATTTGGGTCTCCTGCTTACTAAGCTTTCCCCAAATACTCTTCTGCAAATCTTTTGTTTAAACACACACACACACACACACACACACACACACACACACACACACACACACACACACACACACAGATGGCAAGGCAACAGGTTTGTCTCCTCCCAAAGGGAGGGTAGGAGCAAATATCTGTGTGTCAATTAGGACCGTCTAAACCACTCAGCTCCATGAATACAGAGTGTAAACACTGGTTGGTGACACTGACCATGACATAAGTCAAGATAGTATTTTAAAGTTCTTGAAAGAATGATCTTCTAGAGGCAGGAAACAGAAACCTTAGCAAAAAAAGAAAGTGCTAGGAATATTCTCACTGGAAAAAAAAAAAAAAAGAGTTTTAGAGAATCCCACCCTACCTGATGGAATTGCCAGCAGACTTAAGGAAATATTTCTCCCATCAATTTGGTAAGGATTTCAAGAAGAGGCCCACGGCAGGGAAGTACAGTAAGAAACAGGAGAGGCCCCAGTCCTTACACAAATGCTGGAAAGGGCTCATGAGAGTAAGACCCCTTCGCTTAGAAACATCTGTCACTTCTGCCCCGTCTGAAAGCAACTGAGCTGAAAACCACCCTCACCTACCATGAATGTGCTTAAAATTGATGCTTTCAGGAAGAAAGGCAATGCTGTCAAACTGAACTTGCCTCAGTTGATCTACTGCTGAACAAACAAACAAACCCCACCAAAGGGTGGGGTCCACAGTGGGTTTAGAGGATGCTTGATTAGAACTGTGAGATAGTCTCCTCTGACTCCCACGCTTTTGCCTTCTACAGAGGACATAACCCAAACCCAGACACGGAAAGTGACTCACTCAAGGTCTCTCAGTAACTAACAGTGTCCTGAGAGCTTACTGTGTATCAGGCACTGTTCTAACTCCATGGGCATGGAACTCTCTGGATCCTTGTAATAAACCCACTAGGCAGGCACTGTTATTATCCTCCTTTACAAATAGGAAACTGATGCCGAAAGCTCAGCCTCTCTGTACACCACTGCCAAATCAAATCCCGGGGACAGAGTTTTGGATGAAGTAGAAAAGGATGGCTTTATTACTTTGCCAGGCAAATGGGGACACAGCAGGCTCCTGCCTGGAGAAACTATGTGTCCCCACCCCAGAGGATCTGATGAAGGGTTTGATAACAACAGGTCCAAGGGTGGAGTCTCTGACAAGATCAGGGCGTGTGCACTTGCACTTCCTTAATCTCATCTCAGGTGGTTTCCTGGCTGCTCCTCCCGTGATTAGCAACTCTTCCAATCTGCCCTTTGGAACTCAGGGAAGGTCATGGAGCCTGAAGTCTTGCCTACAAGAAACAGAGGACAAAAGGGCCTCCGAGCCCGGGAGTCCCACAGGGCCTCACTCGGTTTCAAAACCTGAAGCCCAGGGAGGTCAAGTATCTTCTCCAAGGTCCCAGAACTAGTGAGTGGTGATCCTCAAGTTTAGGTTCCACAGCCCAAGGTGTAGTTTCCAAGGGCTCCCAGATCCAGTTGTGTCTGAGATGCTACCTTTAGCAGGAATTGCTTTTCTAAACTAGCCCTTGAAAATGAAGAATTTTCCTTCATTTCTTGAGAAAATTGCATTTTATCATAAAGCTGGAAGACACTATGCTTGACTTAGTTCCCAGATAGACCATAAATGTGGCCTAGAAGACATAAATTGGAGTAAATGTGATTCCAGCAATAAGACAGGCAGCGTGCAGAGAGGCGGCAACATAGATGATGAGAAGCCTGGCGTCCTGTCCTGGAAGGAAAAGGACCAGTCTAAGCAGGGGCTTCCAAGCCAGAAGTTGCCACCCGTAGGCTGAGAGCCTTGCCCTCACCCAGCAGAGACCCTGAAGGCAGACCAAGTCCAAGGAAATCCACCCATAAGGATTTACTGAGCATCTCCCATGGGTATGGTAGCATGAGACTATCACTTGTTTGTAGCTCCCTGATGCCTTGTACAGAACAGAAGCTCGAGATGTCCCTTTGTTGGTGGACTAGTTTTTTCAGGTGGAGATTCTCTATTTAAGAAGGGGAACTACTGGGAGAAAAAGATTACCACGGGTGGACCCCAAGGAAAGCACTTGCTTGAATTGTATCTATCATTTTGGAGCTCCTGAGAGGTGCTGGCAATGTGAGGCCACCTCAGCTGGGGCCTTGTCTGCCTGCTCATCTCTGTGACCCAGAGCTTAGCACAGTGCTGGGCACACAGCAGCTCTCAATAAATGCATCTCCAGTAGCTGAATGAATAAACTCACCATGGGTGCCTCACTTAGGGCCTGAAATGCTAGGTTGATAGGCAAATACTAGCTATTATTTTTATGAGACGCGTTACAATAAATAACCAGCAGAGGTCAGAGTACAGGCTCTGGGGCTGAATCAATAATTTTATCAATAAAACATTAAAGGACATAAAGGAAAAGAGGGAGGCAGTACTTGCTGGGAACCTTCCACTTCTGCCAGGCATCGTGCTTGTGGCCTCACATATGTTTCCCTCTGAAACTTTACAACTCCCCTTCAGGATAGGGAACTATCCACCCAACTGCTCCCTCTCGCCTCAGATGAAGTTTTTTCCAACCTTGAGTCCAATTACAAAAGATTCCTCTTTTTCTTCTTTTTCTAAAAGTTACCTCATGTCATGCAAACCTGCTACTGTATGAGAATCCTCCCACTGAGAACTCAGGTCAATTAGAGGATTCATCAAAAATAATCCATATAGACTGAATTCTCCAAGGTGTTTAAAAATGAGCACTGGCAGGTAACTTCCCACATCCAATGCACACAGCAAAGTGCTCTGAGCTACCGGATAGACACCTCATTTGTTAAAGGAGGCTTCATGGATTCTCACTATTAATTCTCTCCAGTTTCCTTAATATGTCTAAGTGGTGTGAAATTAATATCCTATCTTCTAGAAAATGCCTCAGCGTGATCTGGGCAGTGGCTCCCCCGAAATTTCTGATCAGCTTATACAGGTCACCTCTACACAAGACAGAGAAGTCTATTTTCTATATTGATCAATATTTGGAAGCTTTCTTGTAAAATCTGCTGACAAAGTCAGACAGGAAATAGAATATTATCCCTCATCAGCCAGGTACTTTGCTATTAAAATAGGCCCTGGGCCCAGAACACTCGACAGCAAACTACCAGTAACCAGGCTCAGCCAGCAAGGAGAGACACCCACCAGACAGATGCGAGGCCTTCAAACCAGTCCCCTTACATTTGACTGTTATTTTGGGGGGTTTTTGGGGAAGGTCAGTTAGAAGCATTTGAGGGCTGTCGGGTAGTGCTCTTGGTAGCTCCTGGGCACCACTTTAAGCCTTAATGAATATGGTGTCATCAACTCATAAATCAACCCCAGCCCATGACTCTCCCTCCAGACAGCTGCAGCAGCTCTTCCAAGCACAGCCAGCCGACAAGCTCTGAGTGGCAGAACCGACTTCTCTGACATCCAGAACATCTGGTTCAGTTAAGAAGTGAAAGGAGATAGTAGTGCCCCAGTGTGTTTTTTATGAGGCTTGCAAAATGGTTAGGAGAGAGCTATTAGTTCAAAAAAGAAAGAAGAAAGATAGCATTATGAGGCCACTCCACAGAATTAGAGATAATTTTTATAAGTATTCCCTGAAATAAACTTTTTACATTTTTCAAACAGAACTCCCAGTATCTATCTGATTTAAGTCACAAAGGCAAAACAAAGGCTAGCTAGCCACAGAAAAATATTCAGGTGATGAAATGCAGAGCAGAATAAAGCACAAATAGTTATCAGGAAATCAGAAGCTCGGCGGGTAGTTCACTCCCATAGCCAGGCATTTCACCAGTTGTGCTCTGTGACAAAGCCGACACTGTGACTGGGCTCCCTGAGGAGAGAGCCCTGGCAGGACCGGGCCCCTGGGCAGCAGCGCGATTGTTTTGTTCAGCTGAGTGCGTACCCAGACAGGCTGTGATCTGAGGAGCCTGCGTGAGGCTTTTCAGCAGAGAGAGCGAGCTGGAGGTGGGGGCACTGAGCAGCCCTGAGGCCGACCATCCCGCTCCCCGTGAAATCCGACTTTAGAGACCTGGACCCTTGTCTCTCCCAAGTGACACTGCTAATCTGCACTCCCACTGGTTTCTCTGGAGGAGGCTGGTCCCCTCTGACCCCTGAAATGTTTGGGCCAAGGTGAGAAGAGAAAGCCCCACCCTCCTCTCGGGCTGGTGCAGAAGGGAAGGCAGGTTACTCCGCCTCCTCACTAACCTGCTATGGAGGGTGGAGTCGGCGATGACGGGGATGTGAGAGGTGAGCTGGCCCCAGATCCTGCTAAGAGAAAACACAGAGAGACCCTCATGGGGACCAAAGGAAGACATCTGGAGCTTGGCCGGAGCCGGCACCCACCACTGTCTGAGATTCTGCACTTGGCTGAGTGTGTGAGCCTTGTGGGAAAAAGCGAGGTGGGGCAGAGAATTCAGGGACGGGACCCCTGACCACAGGCGTCCAACCCGCTTCCTTCCCCGGGCCTCGTTGCCTCCCACTGCTCCCCACAGCCTGCCTGGTTTGCAACCAGCTTTGTGCAATCCAATGGCTTATGCAACTGGCTGCAGTGTCTCTTCCTGACCCAAGCCCTGTCCTTGGGTAATGAAGGACAAATGACAGTGCCACAGCAGTAGAGGTGACAGAGAGGTGCAGAGCAACCTGGTGGAGGCCTCTCCAAAAGAAGCGAGAGTTCCCCACCACATCCACCCAGGAATACTCTCTGGAGGAGTTCCATTTTACCAGCAGGCATATTCAATGGATTAGGATCCGCCTACTCAGTGTGTGGATTTCCCAGGCCTTTTCTTACCTGAAATTCAGTAAATACCATGATTTACATTTAAATAATGTGCATATTCCCATACGTTGCATGTTTTTTCTGGACCTAGTAACCTTTTTATATTTCAAATATTGCCAAATTCCCAGCATCTCCTCCATTGCTCAGAAATCCCCAGAATACGTCCTCCTGGCTTGACATGGAAGTAGCTCAATGAGCAGATGGAAGCTCCCACATGAGCCCCCTCCCTCACATGGCAGTCCTATCAAGGGATTACTAAAGCTCCTGGAGGGCTGAGGCCATGCCCCCTGAGAAGCCACTAGCTGTCCTGGGGCAGCCTCCCACTACCTCCCGCACACCCACAGGACGTGGGGGGCACAGCACGGACACTGAGCATGAGGAGAAATGTCCTAATGAAGCCACACCTCCCTCCAGCTGAATACCCTTCCACCATCTGCAATATCCTCTCGCCTCCCTGTAAAAGGGAGAGGCGTTTCACTGAAAAAGATGGTGAAATTCAACCCATCCTGATATCATACTGCTTGTAGTGCTAACACAGATTTTAAGGGGAAGAAGGTTTGAATTTGGGATTCCAGTGGGGTCTGGAGATGATCTATATATTTCCATCAACTGCTACTTTGCTTTCCTAAACTCCCTGAGGTGGTGTCTGGGAGTCCTTGGCATCCCATCCAGCTGCATCTGGCAAAGAGCCTTGCAGGCAGGCAGGGCCTCAGGAAGGTGGAGTACACCAAGCCAGGCTTTCTCTGCTTTATAAAGAAGTAGATGGGGCTTCCCTGGTGGCACAGTGGTCGAGAGTCCGCCTGCCGATGCAGGGGACACGGGTTCGTGCCCTGGTCTGGGAAGATCCCACGTGCCGCGGAGCGGCTGGGCCCGTGAGCCATGGCCGCTGAGCCTGCGCGTCCGGAGCCTGTGCTCCGCAACGGGAGAGGCCACAACAGTGAGAGGCCCACGTACCACAAAAAAAAAAAAAAAAAAGAAGTAGATGCTGGACAGAGTGCCTGCCAGGGTGACAGGCTAGTTGGAGACATGAGTCTCAGCCTAGTGATGACAATGACTGGCCTATGTCCATCCCATCAACAATGGAGAAAACAGACCTCCAACTCTGAAATTACCCGCCGGCCACAACAGCCTCCAGCCCCTTCTCCTCTCCCAGCCTCCATCCCCAAGGAGCCTGCCTTGGTCCTCACAGGGACCTTCAGGGCCTGGAGCCTCCCCTCCTTCTCTTCCCTCCTAGCTCTTCCCTCCAGAGCCCGTCTCTGGGTTGGCTCCCCAAGCAGTGGTGCTGGCATGATTCCCACCCTCCCTCTGGAGTCTATAATCTTCTCCCATCCCAACTCTTCCAATTTCAGCTCTACTCACACTGCCTGCATTCTCTGGCTATGGCTAGACCAGCCTTCAGGTCTTGCGAACCCCTCACTTCTTCTCTTGCCCCTGGAAGATGTCTTCCTCACTGACTTCCCTGAGAAGACCTGAGAAGGCATGAGCTGTGAACACCCTCAATTTCCTCCCCTCCTTCCACTTTTAAACACCTCTACTCTTCACCTACCCCTCCTGGCTCCTGACACCAGGAAGGGATGGATGGGTTTCCTCCAAGGCTGAGACTGACGGCTGGGCTCTTGATGCTAACCCTTTGACCCCCAGCCCCCTCACTCCCCCCAACAATCACTCTCTCTTTTGCATCTTCAACTTCTCCGTCTCTACTTGGTCCTTATCCTGCCTGGAAGTATATGCAGCTATCCCTCAACCTAAAAAAACCATCCCCTTCCTTTGGCCCTCCAGGGCTAAACCAAACCTGCCCCTGTTAGGATGAAACCTTCCCTTCTGTATGTGGAACTCTACTTCACAGACCATAAGGCAGAAAAACTAGAAGGTCCCAAGGGATCACTTGATCTGATTTCCAAAGATGGGGACATTAGGGCCCAAAGCCAGCAGGGCTGGGCAAGGGGCATCCAGGAGTGACAGCAAGGATAACCAACTCATGACACTGCACTCTGTGCCATCTTGGCCCTCCTGGAATGTCGCTTTTTGCGATCCCCACACACTACAGAGGCCTTTCCTTGATGCAGGAGGGCATATCCTTCTGCCACGTGGGGACCAAGCAGAGGGCAGGATTTAGGGCCATTTCAGTTCCTATAGGCTCTGCTGATAAACAGGAGGCCTTGCATTGTAAGTTGGGTGGGTTTTTCTTCCAGGGCTGATGCTGCTGTCAGCGAGGAGGCTGGTTACCCAGTAAACTCTGAGGTGCCTTCTAGCACTTGAGTCCTGTGAGCCTCTGAATGCTGGGGCAATCCTTCCCTGGGGACAGAGTTCTTTTGTTCTCTGCAATGGTCACCACACTGCCCAGGAGAACCCAAGAACCCTTGACTCCTGGTCCTAACCTTTGGGACCTGGGCCCCATTATAACCTATAACCACTTACCTGAATTATTGGAGTTGCTGTATTTTGCTGAATGCTCTTCACTATTTTCAAGAGCAGATCGTTTTGACTTCTTTAAAAATAAAAAATAGAGGAGGAAAAGCAAAGAATAAACATACCAGAATAAAAACATTTTCCAGGCACAGTTAGACTAGCTACACACAAAGTCATATTTGGCCTCATAACTTAATACAGTGAAGAAGCCACAAGCCAAAACTAAAGGGAGAAATAAAACCAAGAATGCTGAGTTTACTCTCTCAGGCCAATCATTCCCCGCAATTACATTAAGGCCATAATCAGCCCAGCAAGCCAGGAAGCTCTATGGTCCATTTCTCTGCTGATATTATATGGCTTTTCTTTCAGAAGCTGCAAACCAGTCATCTGGAAACGGTTTTAGCTTTCATGGAGATAAAGCACAGAATCTGTCATTAACTAAATGGGCATCATTAACCTAGAACTTTCTTCACATGTAGTCAGGAATTCGCAAGAAAGAATTCAGAGAGACACCGGACTTACCTTTCGAGCTAAGATCTTCCTCTTTTTTCTTTCTTCTTCGGATCCATGGTGAGACTGAGCTCTCGTCAGTCTTCGATGCTGGTGGATCTTTAAGAGACCACAATTCACCACAACTGTAAGCATATCCTACACTAATGAAAATCTCTAACATGTTTTGCCAAATCAAATCATTTGGATGAAAAATCTGTCCTTGCTCAGCCTGTCTGCCTCCAAGCTTGGGTCTGGATGTCTGGGAGAAGAGTGTGCCAGCAGATGAAGACCTTTCTCTCTCCCCGAGTTCCTTCCTGCCTTTCTCTCTCTTACGGAAAATGAGTGTGGTCCCCAGTGCCTTTAGAGCATGGAGCGTGTGTGCCCCACCACCACCCAGTCTGTCCCAATCATAAAGGATGACTGATCTTTGTGGACATGTTTGTTTCCCCCACAGGCTGAGCTCCTTGAGGGTAGGACTGTGAAGTACTCGGCTGTCTCGCAGCATTGAACATGGAGCCTGGTCCAGAGCAAGTATGCAAGAACTGTTTATGGAATGAACACTCAGTTAAGTAAATCACTGTGATCACCACAGCAGAGGATGGGGACACTAAAAGATCAAAAGGCAATGAGGAACTATTAGCAATTTACCTGTTTCTGTTCTTCAATTAGCCTCTTTTCTATACATTCTTTGGCAATTCTCAATGCCTCTTTTAACTTTGTGGGGATCTGAAAGAAGACAAAGTACATAATCTATTGAGTAAAATAGATGGAGAGTCTCTCAAGTCCCAGTTTGAATAAAAAACAGTTGCTAGTCAAGGAAGAGGACACCTGGAATGAAATCAGTTACAAGCTGTCCACTTGACTCCTATCCTGGCCACTTTTGGTATCCCCAAACACACTCACCTCATTAGCATGTTTTAGCAATAAATATATAAAACTAACACATAAATAAGCATGATGTATGTTTCAAGTATTTCAAGTTATTCTCAAGGAACCCCAAATTACCAAAACAATCCTGAAAAAGAAGATGGAAACTGGAGGCCTCACGCTCCCTGATTTTAAAATGTATCACAAAGCTACAGAAAACAGTGTGATACTGGCAATAAAGACAGACACACAGACCAATGGAACAGAGAGCCCAGAAATTAACCCTCATGCCAAAAGCACACACTGAGAAAAGGACAGTTTCTTCAATAAATGTTGCTGGTAAAACTGGATATCTACATGCAAAAGAATGAAGCTGGACCCCTACCTTACACTGTATGCAAAAATTAACTCAAAATTGGATTAAAGACCTAAACCTAAGACCTAAAAACATAAAACTCTTAGAAGAAAACATAGGGAGAAAGCTTTGTGATAATGGATTTGGCAATAATTTCTTGGACAGGACACCAAAAGCACAGGCAACAAAAGCCAAAATAGACAAATGGGACTGCATCAAGCTTAAATCAAGCTTAAAACTTCTGAACATCAAAGGAAACTATCAACAGAGTGAAAAGGCAACCTACGGAATAGGAGAAAATAAATGGAAATCATACATCTGATAAGGGGTTAACATCCAGAATATGTAAAGAACTACAACTCAAAAACAAAAACATAAGTAATCAATTAAAAAATGGACTTGTCACCAAAAATGGATTATGACACAATAAACCTGAAAAAAGAAAATAAAGAGCAGAAAATCAAAGGAAAAAAATGGCAAAGGACCTAAACAGACACTTCTCCAATGAAGATACACAAATGGCCAACAAGCGTATGGAAAGATGATCAATATCTCCAATCATGAGAGAAATGCAAACCAAAACCACAATGAGATAACACCTCACATATTAGGATGGTAACTATCAAAAAAACAGAAAATAACAAATGTTGGTGAGGATGGAAAAAATTGTACACTAATGGTGGGAATGTAAAATGGCACAGCAGCTATGGAAAATAGTATAGAAGTTCCTCAAAAAAATCTAAAAATAGAATTACCAGTAGATGATCCAGCAATCCTACTTCTGGGTATATATCCAAAAGAACTGAAAGCAGGATATCAAAGCATGCCCCATGTTCACTGAAGAATTATTCACAATAGCCAAGGGATGGAAGAAACCCACATGTCCATCGATAGATGAATGGATAAATAAAATGTGGTATATATACACAGGGGAATATTATTCAGCCTTAAAAAGTAAAGAAATACTGTCACATGCTTATAACATGGATGAACCTTGAGGACATTACACTGGGTGAGATAAGCCTGTCACAAAAGGACAAATCCTGTACGATTCCGCTTATATGAGATATCTAAAAGGTAAAATGTGTTTGCCAAAGGGCTGCGGGTGGAAAAATTGGGAGTTGTACTTAAGATGGTTCTCGAGTTTCGGTTTGCAAGATGAAAAAGTTCCAAAGATCTTTTACACGACAATGTGAATACACTTCACACCACTGAGCTGTACACTTAAAAATGGCTAAGAGGATACATTTTACATGATGTTTTTATCATAATTAAAAACAAAAAAATATATAAAGCTTACTGGAACACACACACACAAATTCAAGTAATTATAATATTTTATAACTTCAGAGGGATTTTCTCTGTGAAAGACTTATTTCCTCCCTCCCTCCCTCCCTCCCTTCCTTTCTTTCTTAAGACTTATTTTCTGAATTTCACAAGATTAAGTTTTTTCTTACTGGAAGATGCTGTTAACAAAAGCTTAGTGTGGTTCTAAGCTTGTCATTTCTTAATTTATTAGTTTTTCAAACCACGAGGAGTTCAGGCCTAGAAAACAGACACCCAGACCATGTTCGACTTTTTGTCTCTGTTATTCTTTTAAAAATTTAAGTTTAGGGGACTTCACTGGTCTGCCTTCCAGTGCAGAGGACGCAGGTTCGATCCCTGGTCGGGGAACTACCATCCCACATGCTGCGGGGCAACTACTGAGCCCGCGTGCCTCAACTAGAGAGCCTGCATGCCACAAACTACAGAGCCCACGCGCTCTGGAACCTGTGTGCCACAACTAGAGAGAAGCCTGCACACCACAACGAAGAGCCTGCGCGCCACAACTAAGATCCGACGCAGCCAAAACCAAATAAATAAATAAAATGAATATTAAAAAAAAATTTAAGTTTAAAAAAGTTTTGAGTAGGTAATACACAGTGATATGGTTCAAAACTCAGAAGGCATAAAAAGGGTATATCCACAGTAAAAAACATCCGACCTAGTCCCCCACCATGGAGGCAACCGACATCACCAGTCTCTTGTGTATCTTTCCAGAAAGAAAACAGACATACAAGAGATTAACACTGGTTTTTAAGATCACAGTGTCTTTGCTGCAGGCTCTCTGGCTTGGAGGAAGAACAAGGGGTGATGATAACCCCTGGGCTGGACTACTAGGGTTGAGGAGAGCATATTTATTTACAAGGCTGAATGCGTTTCCTGAAGAGTTTCAGTAACAAAGACATGAATTGAAAAGTTTTTTTTTTTCCTACATCAGATCCAAAGAAGCTATTATTGTCTCAGAACTCCTCTAACTGGCAAAACAGGACAGAGGAAAGCTTCTCCCTTGCCTATAAATCTTCTGACCCCACCCTGTTTGGGGTTTTCTTTCTTTTTTCCCCCTGCTAAATGTAATTTCTTCGTAAGAGTTTTACAGGTTTGGGGGGAATAGAGAGAGGAGAAAGAGAAATACCCTTCATCTCACTACCCAAAACAATGCTAACAGTGAGCGCCCAGCCCTGAACTAGGCGTTCTCAGGGATCATCTCAGTTGTCCAGTGACAACAGACAAGTTTTACTCACCAATTCTACACAACGAGTAAACGTAGACCCAAAGAATAGGTCCTTGCCCATATATCAGTGGCTCTCAAATGAGAGTGATTTTGCCCCCGTCCCCTCCCTAGGGGACAGTTGGCTGCATCTGGAAGCAGTTTTCACGGTCACACAGTTGTGGGGTGGAATGACAGTACTACTTGTATCTAGTGGGTACAGGCCAGGGGTGCTGCTCAACATCCCACAATGCACAGCAGAGCCCCGGCAACAAGGAACAGCTACCTGGCCCAAAGTGTCAAAGGTCAGGGCTGAGAAACCCTGCCTTAGATAAATGGCTGGTATCATGAAAGCAAAGCAAGGCATCAACCTGGTTTGGGGGAGTTCCAAAGCCCCTGCTCTTTTTTTTTTTTTTCCTTTTTTTAAATTGGGATATAGTTGTTTTTACAATGTTGGGTTAGTTTCTACTGTTTAGCGAAGTGGAGTTCCCTGTGCTGTACAGCAGGTTCTCATTAGTTATCTATCTTCTACATATTAGTGTATACATGTCAATCCCAATCTCCTAACTCATGCCACCCCGCTTCCTCCCTTGATGTCCATACGTTTGTTCCAAAGCCCCTGCTCTTTGCATAACACCACATAACACTGCCACTTCCCAGGATACTTCCTTCCAGTCCTTATTCTAGACAGAGGGTTTTTTTTTTTTTACACACTGTATTTTATATCCTGTTTTTTCCCCTTAGCCCAAATAATAATCATTTTCCAGGCTACTACAATCTTTATAAATTTTACTTTTATTAGATAAAACGCATTTAATCCAATACATGTACTTAAATTATTAAGCTATTCCCTCATTATAGGATATTTAGATTATTTGCAATTTTTCTTTATTAAAATAAAGAAGGCTGCTGGCCATTCCCGTTCCACAAGGATTAAGCTGCAACCCACTGCAATTGCCCCCCGAAGGTTCACCCTGGGGGGAATTCAGGGTGGAGAAAAACAGGAAGCATTCTGTGCTTTGGATATACAGGACCCTAGAGAGTTAAGATGCCTATCTAAGGAAAAATTCCAATGATCCCAAATTCTTGGCATCTTTCATACATAGAAAAACACTAAAATCATTAACTTCAGGTGTCTGTCTTCTGTGATTAGCAGTAATCTTTTTTTTTTTTTTTTTTTTTCCTCCTTTGCGGCATGTGGGCCTCTCACTGTCGTGGCCTCTCCCGTTGCGGAGCACAGGCTCCGGACGCGCAGGCTCAGCGGCCATGGCTCACGGGCCCAGCCGCTCCGCGGCATGTGGGATCCTCCCGGTCCGGGGCATGAACCCGTGTGCCCTGCATCGGCAGGTGAACTCTCAACCACTGCGCCACCAGGGAAGCCCTAGCAGTAATCTTTTTACGCTTGACTACATGTTTTTTTCCAGCAAAAAGTTCATATATATCCTGGCCCCTCCCCTGCCTCTTCGTAGTTCCTTAGAGCTATCTAAGAGGCTGTCTCCCGGCTACTGTCCTCAGTAAGGTCCCCAAATAAAAACGCTCTTAAGTGTGCATTCTTCCAGTCCACACTTATAAATACTGTACCTTCTTTTTTTGATTAAAAAAAGCGCTAACTTTCCAAGTACACATTCATGTCACAAACCAAGAAATGATATAATTTGCTTTACCTTAAACTGTGGCTTTTCGGAAGTAGTGAGCAGAACATCACTGAATAATCTGTAAAGAAAAGAAACAAACAAAAATATCTTTCTTAAACCAGGTGCACTCCCAGAACAGGATCAAAGCAGAATGAGACAGCTTTCGCCCATCAAGTCCCCCGCAACATCCCCCAGCCCCAGGCCAACCCACAATCTCGTGTTTATCAAACTCAAAGGAGTTTCCAGGCCACCCAAGGTGACCTCCAGAAACCCACCACTCCCCACCATCTCAGAGCTCTCCAGGGGGACTGGGTCAGCCGTGTAAGGGGGGTGATTTCCCCACTGAGGGGTGAGAGTCTTCTCATGCTACATAGTAAATTAACATTTTGAAAAGAAATTTGCACATTGTTTATTGTATTTATATTATTTTGCAAATAATATATGCAGTAGATATTTCTAAACAGAATAATTGGCTTTCCTTTTTTTTTTTTTTTTTTTGCCCCAGAGGAGGACAACATTTATTCTAGAGCTCAATATAATAAAGACATGAGAGTAAGTAAAAAGGGAATTGTTCTGATTGGAATCCAACGAGAAAATAATTTTCTTCTAAGAAAAGTAGTGTTTCTCATGCTCTCTTAAAAAGAAATAGCAGCTCTGGGAGAATATCAATTCTCTCTTCAAAAGTGTGTTTTTTGTTTTTATAAAGGGAGCTATTTATTATTTTTTTTAATAAATTTATTTTATTTATTTATTTTTTGCTGTGTTGGGTCTTCATTGCTGCGTGTGGGCTTTCTCTAGTTGTGGCAAGCAGGGGCTACTCTTTATTGAGGTGCGCGGGCTTCTCATTGCGGTGGCTTTTCTTGTTGCAGAGCACGGGCTCTAGGCTCACGGGCTTCAGTAGTTGTGGCACGCGGGCTCAGTAGTTGTGGCTCGCAGGCTCTAGAGCACAGGCTCAGCAGTCGTGGCACACAGGCCTAGTTGCTCCGCGGCATGAAGGATCTTCCCGGACCAGGGCTCGAACCCGTGTCCCCTGCATTGGCAGGCGGATTCTCAACCGCTGTGCCACCAGGGAGGCCCAAAAGTGTGTTATTAAAAACAATAGCATGAGGAATTCTGAACTGTTTTGGCTAAAACAGGTCAGAGAATTTAAATGGTTGTCTGGGCAGTGCCCAAAAGGCTCTAAGTAAGTCTTTCCTTGAACGGTCCCCCTTTTTAAAAAACAGGAACTACATCACAAGTAGACGTGACAGGGTTAACTTTTCCTCACAGCACTCCCTGGGTGGCCTGGAGGTGGAGACAGAACTCTCCCCTTCAAGGCCGAGGGTCCACTTATTTCCAGACAACACATTTTGAACTGAACAGAGTTCACACCTCTCCAAGTGCTGTCTCAAGGCTGAAGCCCACATGGTAGAAAGACTTAAGTGAAGAAAAATTATCTGGATTCACTTTAGAACTGGAAGACTGAGAGAAAAACGTAAGAGCTTTGGAGCAAGGGGTGCGACTACAAACCCAAGTAAATTAACGTGGATACAAGCTGTTCCCTAACTACAAATGCATATGTTCTAAAAGTGTGTGTGAAAATTGTTTTGTTTCCCTGACTAGATCTATTTTTCCTTGTTTACACTGTTATTAATGGTGGCTGGTTCAGGCGGCGAGGCACCAGTGTCAGTCAAACATTAGGAAGTCACATCCATGTGGCGGGGTCTTGGGCCGCTCTGTCCATCACAGCCTCCTCAGGGCCTAGGACGGCTTCGGAGCTGGAGTAGACTTTCCCTAACACAAGGAATCTGAAGTTATCACCGCCTCCTCTGACCTTGGGCTGTACGTACCTCAAGCTGTCCCGCTTTATTTCCCCATACAATTGTTTCCCAAATACATCTGTTTACAGAGCAGTGGGTAAGTCGCAAGGCACAGAGTATAAGCTGAATCAATAGGAAGCATAACTAACATTTAACAAGCTCTGCTTTAGTAACTGGCACTGTACTAGGAATCATCGCAATGAATCCTCCCAACAGCCCTCTGAGGTGGGGGCTATTATTGTCCCCATTTACAGATGAGGAAACTCAGCTTCCAGAGGTTAGGAAACCTGCCCAAGGTCACCCAGGTAGAAGTGGTAAGGCTGGGCCCACCCCCAGGTCTGTCTAACCTCAGAAACATGCTTCTTAACCACCCTGCTGCCTTTCCATGAAGGAACAGAAAACATACCTAAAGGAAAGGCCACAAAGCACTATTTCACCCACCTCACTTGACTATTCATAACGCTGTTTAAAGGAGAATGTCTCCTGAGCTCTACGCCCCAGCACAGTGCCTGGTACATGTCAGACGTTAGATACGTGTTACCCAGTGAGTAAATGAACAAACAAGTGCAGGGGAGGCCAGAGCCACGCTGCCCTCCTCCGAGAGGCCAGACCCTCCCCAGACAGCGGCTAGTGAAGCAGCCACAGCCGTGGGCCACGCGGTGCACTGAAACAGGGTGGCCCCCCTTCAGTACCTCCCAAGCGGGAAGTCCACATATACAACGCCAACATGGACAGGGAGAGACACACGTGAAGACGACACTGATGTGAAGAGAGAGCAGTCAGGCTATGGTGCAGAGAGGTCACAAGGAAAGGTCAGGACATCATGCGGCAAGTGACCGTCAGCAAGCAGGTCATGGTGACTCTGCGGGGACGCTGTTGAGTCTCTACCAGGACCAGACACTTGGGCTAGTGGTCCACACAGTTAGGAGGGTTACAGCCAAGGTGTGGGATTAACTTACGGCATCTGTAAGAGCCGGGAGACGGTGGGCATGCCATTTTTACAGGCTTCACAAGACAGCGTAGACTCCAACACGGCCACTTGAAATGAACAGATACACATTTTAGTTCCACAGAACATGCTGGCAAATCCACTTGGTGATGAAAAGTTTGACACCGCTTTGCAACAGCTGTCTGCGGGCTGATCAGGACAGTGTCAAAACTCTTCACGCACAGACAGATGGCATACGTGCCGGGGAGGGGGATGCTGGCAACACTGACACTACTGACGCCTCAAAAGAAATGGTTCAGGAACCACATGCTGACAGAAAGCTAAATATATTCCAGAGATAAGTGGAGGAGGGATTCAAGATATCATCCACAAATATGTTTGCTCTCTGAAGAGAGAAGTAAACACTACACAGAAGTAAACTTCTGAACTTGAGCGACATTTCTCTGCTTGCCTGCTTTTAGTCAAAACCATCACACGAAATGCCAACTGTTAGTATCGCACCATCCCACACCTTGGATGATGTAAACAAAAGCAGCCAGATTTTTCTACTTGCAGGTAACTGTTCAGTTTCAGCTGTTCTGTTCAAACTCAACCCAAAGAAGTCTCGGGGCCCATTCTCTGGAACCACCTCATTTGATACAAAACTAACACTGGTGGAGGGTTGCCCCGCATGCCTGGAGGGCACAGTGGTCCAAGACCTGCCCTGCCCTCCCCTCCCTCTGCTCTGGCAGTGAGTTCTGAGCTGGCTGTGGATGGGGATGAAAGGGTCCCCGGATGACTCTGCATCCGTCCCCACATCCCTTCTTCTTACAGGTGCCCACCCATCCCCGCACTCGCTTCAGCCCCCTGAGTAATGCTAGACGAGCTCCTGGATCCAAGGTGCCAGGTATCTGCATTCCTGTCTGCCTTTCCTAGGCCTGGGCTTGCCAGGCTCTCCTCTACCATGTGTCTAGCCTGTGGCTGTCCTCGCAGGTCTCTCTCCAGCCTTGGTCTGACTCCTGACACCAGCCTGAGTCCGTAAGACTGGCTGCAACTTTCCTGCTCCTGGCTCCTGCTTCTGTATCAGACTCAGTCTGGCCATACTTCTCTCTTCACATCCTGTTGCTTCCAAAATTCTAATGCATGTTATAAAATGTCCCCTGAGGTTTCAGATAGCCTGACAAATAGAAAAGCTATCTGAATTTTCAGGGAAATGCATTTAAGGAAGTCACTCAAATTACTTTTAGACGAGTAAGACTTTCTGGCTGTGGAACGTAGCAACTTCCTCTGGGTCTTCCCTGGACTCTGGAAAGAGGGTGAGTAGCTCTGCACATTACAAGGGCCCAGAAGGCCCCTCCACACCCCATACTGACCCACAGCCATAGACGGTGCAGGAGGGAAGGAGTCTACAGGCACTGAGTCTGGCGGTCGTCCGTAAGTCATTTCATACAGTAAGTGGCCAAAGCAGTGGACGTCCACACTCTCCAATGTCTGCAGAAGAAAAGACAGCAGCGGCATATTTGGCCTTTGCTTTGGCTTTGTGAATCCCAAGCCTCCTGCCCTGGGCTTCCACTAAGAAATATGGCCCGGGGGCAACCCCACTCACAACTGGTAGTGATGACCCAATTCCAAAGACTTTTGTAAAAGCTCACAAAACATTGCTCTGACCAAAGGTCTTGGTCCTACCCTTCATGGTATTCCAGTCACTGGTTCCATGCCCTCCTTGTCCCAGCTACCACCTCAACTAGCCTCTCGGAGAAACAGCAGTGCTGTGGGAGAACAGCGCCAACAGGCATGCCTACCCCAACTGTACCTGTCACTGCTTAGTGCATATCTCTTACAGTGGCAGATCATGCATCCTGCCATGGGGATAATTTATACCTAAATATAAACCTGCTGTTTCATGACTTTCAGCAACTTACATTGATTTTCCTGAATTGTGAGAAATAAGATCGGTAGAAGGAAGGAAGGCCCAACAAGGAATTCTCAAGGTCCAGCAGCCGGCAAGTGTCCCCTTCCAACATCACGTTGGAAGCATGAAGATGCCCATAAGGGAATCCCTTGTCATGGAGAAACTTTAGTACCTATTAAAAAATAGATAGAGGTCACATTCCCCCCCGCCCCAACTCGTTCAGATACAAGACAGGTTAAACTTTGCTTTTTCAGTCAATATATTTTGAAATAAAACCAAACCGGTCACTGGGGAGATTCCTAGAAAAAAAATTAAACAAGATAGCTGTGTTATCTTGGCACCAAGATGAAGATCAACCGAAAATAACACAAAAGTTGGTACTCACACAATAAAGTTCTTAAATCAGACACTAACTTAGGAATTTCCAACAGCTAAGCTTTTGGAACTTTGTTGATCTAAATTACTGCCTTAGTCTCAAATGTTTGCTTTTTGGGATACAATATGACAATGTCACCAGTTTATAAGCCATCAGACAACTTAAACTACTTTGGATATTGCCTGAGAACTTTCCCAAAAGAGTATGGTGAGGCTGGGTGAAATTCCAATGCAACTTAAACCAAAATTAAATAACTCTTACCTCTAATATTTGCCGCCCATATGTTTTTATTTGCTGAAGTTCAAGGCCTTGAATCTTCTTAGGGTTGCAGTACTTCCTTAGGAATGGGTCTTTTGGTTTTGCCTTTGGAAAGGAACAAAGAGCACATAAGAAGGCAGGAGACTGGTCGAATTCTACACACGGCCTCCCTGAACAGGCAGCACGCTAAGAGGCTGGGGGACACCAGATGAGTCCAGCTGGCAGGATGTGGGCTCTTAAATACAGCAGTCTGCACAGTTAATAGAAAGAGGCTGACCTGGGTTCCAGCCTTTCTCTAGTCCAGTGAAGATGCAGAAGTCTTGTATACTGTTAGAATTCTTCAGTATTGCTTTTTTTAACATACAGAAGTGTTAATTATAGTTATCATGTTGTATACTACATCTCTAGTACTTATTTATATTACTTATCTTACAGCTGTGAGTTTATACATTTTGACAGCCTTCTTCCACTTCCCCCTCACCGCCCCCCTCCCCACCTCTGGGGACCACAAATCTGATCTCTTTTTCTATGAGTTTGTAAAGCTTCTCAGTATATTTAAGAAAATTTTTTTTACAGCTTTATTGAGATAGTTCAACATTGCTTTGTTAAGTCAAAGTCATAAACTTTAAAATTGACCTAAGAGCAGCCTACAATGTAATGGATATAATCATGTAGTGTTCAACCTTCCCTCATGTGGAGAAAGGAATGCTCTTTAGCCAAACTGGGTAGTTTCTATTGCTAAGATAAAAATTAATTCCAGGGGCTTCCCTGGTGGCGCAGTGGTTGAGAGTCCGCCTGCCGATGCAGGGGACGCGGGTTCGTGCCCCTGTCCGGGAGGATCCCACATGCCGCGGAGCGGCTGGGCCCGTGAGCCATGGCCGCTGAGCCTGCGCGTCCGGAGCCTGTGCTCCGCAACTGGAGAGGCCACAACAGTGAGAGGCCCGCGTAATGCAAAAAAAAAAAAAAAAAATTAATTCCAAATAAAATTAAAATTAAATCCTCAGGGCCTAGCTTCTGGAAGCCTAGGGATCAAGCATTAATAACAGGTTCTTAAGGGACTTGAGAACTTCTTTATGACCATGAATTTGCACCACAAGTACCTTGTAGATCAGGTCCTTCAAAGTTCCTTTTTCATTAAACATTCTAATTAGCAATGCTGAGGATTCGTTAGCTGTGGCAAAGGTAACACGATAGATGTAAGGGTGCTGCCGAAACAAAAAAGAAATTCACATTTATCTGCATCAGCATCTACGCTCCTTTTAGATCCAGGATCTGGTTATGCAGAGTCAAGTACCAGGTGGATAGTTTAATTGCACATAAGTGCAGAATATTCCCGGAACACATGGCATTTTCAAGTTATTAGAGGTCAATCAGTAATTCATTTTTTAGATGAGAGAAGGAAGGTAAACTATAGTGACAATGGGTAAATGATGAGCTAAGCTCTCCAAGTGAAGGTGTCTGCTTTGGTACGAGTAGTCTCACAGTTCAGACAAAAGTGTGGTGCAAGAGAGAGAGAGTCTGCATTTTTGGAATGGTGGTTTTAATATTCTGCCTCTGTAAATTGGTAAGAAATACAGCCAAATCCTAGAACAGCCAAGTGGGAACCAGGATAAATGTGTCTTCACTCACAGCTTTGCCTAACATTCCACACTGCTGTTTAGTGACAAGCCTGGGAGTGTAACAGCCAGGAAAAAAGCAACAGCAGCCATCTTTCGGCATTATGGCCCTTTTTCAGGGCAGCTAGCATGAATCTTCCTGTCCCTCTACTGGAGTGTGCAATGGATGTCGACAAAGTGGGGTGGGGAGTAAGACAAATTATTTAATGACTGAAAGAAAAGTCCTCACATGACCTGGAGTTTTGGTTACATGGACCAATTGGCTTCAGGTATTACAGTGTCCATTAGCTCAAAGGAGTACCATGAGTATTTAAACCCTTGGGAGCTGGGCTGTGCAAGGACTTGATGAGCAGGGATTGAGTGGGTCGGGGGATGGAAGGGTGTGCCCAGGGAAATATAGTAAATTGATCATGAAGTTTCTCCTGATTATCACATCAAAGTGATTGCTGCTGATATTTTAATGGCTTTATTAAATATAATTCACATCCCATTATAAAGTGAACTCAATGGTTTTCAGTACACTCAGAACTGTGCAACTATCACACAATCTAATTTTAGAACATTTTCATCACCTCAAAATGAAACCCAATGAATACAATAAAAATCCTTGAGTCCATATTGATTTAAATAGACAAAGAAGAGAGAAGAGGAAGCTAGTCCTTACAGTAGAATGCCAACTAATAAATAGAAGAGGAATGATGGAATTAGAAAATCTCTGTGAATGCTAAAACTAGTAGATTTGATAAAAACAGTCTATTTATATAGTCTCAAAAAAATCTCCTTCAATTACTTATTAATTCTAGTTATTTATCTTATAAAAATAATTAAGGAAGGGTACAAATGTTTAGCCAAAATTGTTCACTATGGCTTTTTTTTTTTTAATAAGAGCAAAAAACTAGAAGTGATCCAAATGTCTAATAGATTAGCTGAGTGAACTGAGTTAGAGCCAAGGATAATTCTAACGCAGCCAGTAATAATGATATTATGCTATATTTATTCACAATAAAAGATGTTCATGGTATACCATTAACAACAACAAAAAATCAGGTTTTAAAACAATATCTATATCATTTTTCAAATATAATCATATAAAATTCTAGAAAAGTAACAACTGGACATTCTGGTTCATACTTCTGGTTGGTTGGAATTATGGGTAAGTTTTATTTTACTTTTGCTTTTCTGTGTTTTCTGAGTTTCTGTAATTAATATGCACCATCTTTTAATTTATTTATTTACTTTTGCTTGTTTGTTTGTTTGTTTTGGCCACGTCACATGGCATGCAGGATCTTAGTTCCCCCAACCAGGGACTGAACCCATACCCCCTGCAGCGGAAGTGCGGAGTCTTAACCACTGGACCGCCAGAGAAGTCCTGCACTATCTTCTTTTTAAAAAGCACATCCATTAAAAGAAATTTAGAATTGGGTGCTCACAGCCTGTGTGACACAACTAATCAAACTCAAAGACCACAGCATTTGTTTTTTGGCCAGGCATCACACCTCATTAAAAGCTTGGTTTTGCTAGCCTGACAAGACACTCTATCTTCAAGAATGAACTTGCCAGGACTTCCCTCGTGGCGCAGTGGTTAAGAATTCCCCCTGCCAATGCAGGGGACACAGGTTTGATGCCTGGTCTGGGAAGATCCCACATGCCACGGAGCAACTAAGCCCGTGCACCACAACTACTGAACCTGCACTCTAGAGCCCGTGAGCTGCAACTACTGAAGCCCGCACACCCTAGAGCCCGCATGCTGCAACTACTGAGCTCACGTGTTCCAACTACTGAAGCCCTCATGCCTAGAGCCCATGCTCCGCAACAAGAGAAGCCACCACAATGAGAAGCCCGCGCACTGCAATGAAGGGCAGACCCTGCTCGCCACAACTAGAGAAAGCCCGCGTGCAGCAATGAAGACCCAACACAGCCAAAAAAAAAAAAACTTTAAAAAAAAAAAAAAAGAAGGAACTTGCCAACCCAACTGGACAGGTCAGACTAATTGTGCTCATTCAAGGGTCCCACATCCTCATGCAAAAAACAGATAAAGAACATCAACACTAACTCAATTTTCTGGCCAGATTACTCTTTTCCTTAAAAATTTCTGCATATATTTTGAAATATACTCATGACATTCTTTCCACTGAAAGCCTTCGATTAGAATCCTTCATCCAGTTTACCTAAAACTGTATCAGTTCTGTTTTCTCAGGCTGGAAACAGCTCTTTCAATTCACTGATACAAACGTCCTTAACAAGAACAAGAGGCTCAGAGAAGTGGCTGCTTTCCTATTCTGGTATTTGCTTAAAACACAAAAACTACATTTACATTACCACATGTGTCATGGATTGTCTAGAGGTCATGAATGTCATTTAAATGGCCTCTGATCTATGGGAGTAGCCCTGAGCGCTCTCAGTCTGAAATGAAATCCACTGTACCTCTCCATTCTCAAGCCTAGACTATTTCCAGCTCTTCTGTCCATGGTCACTCATGAGAAAACATGAGAAAACACTGTGAATCTCTCATCAGCACCAAGAATAATAGAAGGACTTGTACTCACCAAACAGGATGGCAGAAGTTTGATTAGACACTGAAAATCTTTATCTGACAGATACTTGTCAGGACCAAGGTCAGCCTGCAAACATGGGAAGAAATATCAGGGTGCTGTCTTGGTCATCAAAAGAAAAACTCCTTTTAAGTCTTTCCTTTTTTCTTTTTTTCATGTTTCTTTCTTTTTTTTTTTGGCAGTGCCACATGGCTTGCGGGATCTTAGTTCCCCGACCAGAGATTGAGCCTGCGCCCCCTGCAATGGAAGCGCGAGAGTCCTAACCACTAACCAAAGAATTCTCGAGTCTTTCCCTTTTTTTAATCTGTCCAAATATATAACTGCAAACCAAAGATGAAAACCACATTAATTCTTGCTGTCTCACGGCCTTTCTGGAGAGATAGCATATAAACATACAAATACTAGGACTTAACTGTAATCTTACCTAATTCCATTAATCAAGTGTATCACTAGAACTCTCAAAGTGATAGATAAAACAAAGTATTACCCAAGTATTTTCTTTAAAACAAACTGCCAAACTGTCAACCCTAAAGAGGTTACAGAGAACTATTTTAAACTGTTTGTATTTTTTTCCAAATGTTTACTAGTTGATCAAATATAATCACATTGATACTACCAACTGCATAAAAAAGTGACTTAAAATGACTCTCCTTTGATGTGTGACTAAGGAGGCCTTTACATCACTCAGGAGCACAATACAATTTTGTAATTCTCTTGTCAATATCTGCTTTCATAAACCCATCTGAAGTCCTTGAAATGAGCCTGAAGCAAAAAAAGCTAGCTTACCCAGCTTAACACTAGCCGTTCCTTTGGCTGATTTTTAATCTTCATCAAGAAATATTTCTTCCTTATCCTCCAACCTGTCATAAAAGCAGAGATGTGTTTATAGCTACATGATTTTACACCGATATGTTCTGGTGACCAAGTAATTAATAAAAATTAATTTTGGAAATATTATTCATAGCTATACAGGCACCATTAAACAACTATTTGGTAATACTGACATGGTAAAAGCTGAACTAAAAAAAAAAAAAAAAGAAAAAAGAAATTACTCTACTCATGGAAAAGGGAAAACAGCACTTCAGTTTAGATTTAGTGAAAAAGATAAAACAAGAATGAATGATGGTTCTGACACTATTAGTTACTACCACCCAAATCTTCAGATGGAGCTTTAACCAAGATTCATTAAGTAATCAAAGTTAAGGACTGCATCCTAAAACTGTACGGAGGCAAAAAGAAAAAGAAATCACTTGCATTTCTTATGCCTTTCACCTGCATAAAAACTTTCTTGGGATACTTATAAGGAAGCATGACAAAGAACCCAGTTCTCTGATCTTTCTTAACAGAATGGGCATGCCAGTTTCTCACCTATGTCTTTCAATGGTTCCACCACCTCCCACTTTGGTTCTGATCGGAAGAACATGGAAACCTGTTGTAAGGCAATCTCTGCAAAGATATTTTAGAAACTCATTAGTCAAACATTATCAGGAAAGTGCCATACGCTTAAGATATTATTCTTGCAAATGAAATTCTTATGGTCTATGACCTTCTTGAAAAACTTAATTATAAAAAAATGAACACAGACTAAATAAAATGTGGGATTCTAGATTGGATCCTGGAATAGAATAAGATCATTAATGGAAAAGCTAGTGAAATCTGAATAAAACTATAGTTAATAGTAATGTACCAATGCTAATTCCTTAGTTTTGACAAATGTGCCATGCTTACATAAGATGTTAACATTAGGGGAAAATGGGTGAGGGGTATATGGAAACTCTGTACTATCACTGCCATTTTTTCTGTAAATCTAAAATTATTCCAAAATAAAAAGTTTATTAAAGAAAAGAAAGTAATTACTAATGGAATAATTACTTATTCTAGAAGATCTGAAATATGCAAACTAGTTGGCTTAACCCAAGAATTCAATATACGCAACAGACAACAACCCGAGCACAAAACTCAAAGCGTATTGTAAGCTCAGCTTGGAATAGCATTAAATGTTGCTCCAAAAAAAAAAAAAAAAAAATGTTGCTCCAAGTGATATTTATCCCACCTTCATTCCTCATGAAATTATAGCTTTCACCAACAAAGAAGCGATTAGCCTTAAATATATACATACTGGAAATAAAAGCCAGTGTTTTAGAAAAACATCCATGTACAGCAACAATATGGTTCTATGGTGGGAAATTACCGTATGCCTGTTTACTGGAAAAAAATCCACCCTTCTTTGTGTTTATTTATCATGAGAACGTTTCCCCCTTCTAAGAAGACAATGAAAAGAGGAAGTTCTTTAAAGTTCACTGTATAAAGAAATTATCAGAATAACTGTGTTTTTACATTTCCTGCAAAAAGCAACATCTATAATTTGCTATTTTCCCTCAATGTAGTGAGTGAATAAAGCCACACTGGATCCCTGAAAGCAAACAGCAATCCTGCAATTTCATTGTGGAACTGCTCCTCTGCCTAGCATTAGTTACATCCCAGGCACGAGGGATGTAGCAGAAATGTTTTCCATGTGTCAAAATGACCTAGTCCGGAATTAACTATGCCGAGAGCTAGGCAAACAATATCATTTTGATATATTTTACAGTGTATTATGAATTGAGATTTGGGGAAGAAAACAATCTTACTGACTCAATATGTAAAGTGTCAGTGTTGTCCACACATAAGAGAACATGAGATGACAGACATAGAACAGACTCCATTTACATTTGTTTTCACTACTCCAATGTGACAACGCATTTGGAGAGGTTCGGAGTGGCAGAAGCAGATGAATTTTTATAACCGACACTGGGAACTCTGAACCTCCTCTCTAAGTAATGCGGATATAAAATGCTTTTAGTATTTCCAAAATAACTTGAACATAAACTACTTAAAAAGATATTCTTTTACGTGAAAATCATAACAACTTTGAGGAGGATTATGAAAAATAATTTTCTAAATGGGATACAATGTCATTCTCAGAGACTGTAAAGGACAGTTGGTTCAAAACTAACAGTGACTCATAATTCCCCACAATATCATTATTCCACAATGTTTACTGTATGCTACTATACATTATACATTGTTTTAGGAGTGGGGGAAACAGCTGTGAGCAAGTGGAAAATGGCAGATTTGTTACTGGCAAATTAAGGACCAGAAAATAGCTTTTTTTACCTCTGGGGTCAGGGAATTGTAGACAGGACATTTTCTTTCCTCTGAACTATGATTTATTGTCAGTAAATCACATGACTACCATGCTCCCGATATTAATCCCTTCTCTCCCCAGATTCAGGTAACACACTTCAAACCTAAACATCTACTCCTCTGCTAAGAAGCCTTTATTGGGGCCCCATTTCCTTCCCAAATCAAAACCAAGCTTCTAGCTCTGGCTCTACCTTACCCTTCTGTCTCCATGCCCCACAGTGTATGAGCCTCACACTCTTCACTGAGATTTGCCTGCCAAGGCCCCTGAAGACTGGTCTACCTCCACCCCTTGGCATTTTCTATTCCTACCCAGCCATCCTTTGAGGCTTAGCCCAACTTTGCTGCTCCCCTAGCCAGGACTCCCTCCCTTCTTCCCTCCTCTGCACACTTTGGTGCTACATCTGTCCCTCTCCTATGGGATTCTGTCTCACATTAGGGCTACTGTCTTCCACTAGACTGTGAACTCTGGCTGGAAAGAAATATCTTAACAGGGCAGAGCCCACAGCCATACGAAAATACTTCTTACTCTCTGGGAGCACTGGCCCTTGCCTCTTGGCCTGGCTAACTTCTACTCACCCCGCAGATCTCTATGTAGGTATCACCTCTTCTGGGAAGCCTTCCTCCATCTTCAGATCTGGATCATCTGCACCCTGACCCTCACCCTCAAGGTGCTGCCATGTTTTTAACCTGCCATGGTCTTCACCTGTCAATCTCCCTGCAGAAGTGCCATGGGGTGGGCATGGGATTAGGAGACCAGTCCTCGGTGCTGTATTCGTAGCACCTGGCACATAGTAGGTACTCAATAAATAGTTGATGAAGTAAGAACTAAGGGATCAACACATGTTCAATGGATGTGGACACTCTCTCCCATCAGAACATGAAATCCATGAAAAGGAAGGCATTTGCCCTCCATTTCTCTAGCACTGACACATGGGAAAAGCTGCATGCTCAGTAGTTGCTGATAAACAAGCCCCAGACAGGAAATGCAAAGCGATGCTTTCAAGTCCATCCCGTGCCTCCCACAGAGCTCAGACTTCTCAGCTCAGAACGTACCAGCTGCCCCCACTGTGTGCAGCCTTTGACGTCCTAGATCCCAGCCCCGTGGGATGAGTAAAGGGAATAAACACTGACTCCTCCAATCCCACAACTGGGCTCCAGATCCCCCAAACTACTACAGCATGTGATATTGCAGTGGCCTGCACAGCGGATGTGGGCCTCCAGCCTCTCTGAAGCATCCTGCTCTTGTTCTGAATATAACCTCATCTTCCCTCCCACCCTCCCCTCCTGCCCAATCCCTCTCTCACTCCCTCCTTCCCTTCATCTTGGAGTTCTCTACTATCTGACCTGTTCATAGGATTCCTGGGCATTTAGGACTAGAAGAGAGCTTCAACACTACCTGGTCCACTGTCCCCACTCCCACCTCCTGTGTTATAGGTCGGGACCTCAAGGCCTATGACAGAGTGGAAATGCTGCTAATAACAAAGCTGGGACCAGGATGCAGATCTCTTGATTTCTGGTCCAAGAGACTTCTGCGTGGACATTAAAAGCTTCCTTACGGGGCTTCCCTGGTGGTGCAGTGGTTGGGGGTCCGCCTGCCGAGGCAGGGGACACGGGTTCGTGCCCCGGTCCGGGAAGATCCCACATGCCACGGAGCGGCTGGGCCCATGAGCCATGGCCGCTGAGCCTGCACGTCCAGAGCCTGTGCTCCGCAACAGGAGAGGCCACAACAGTGAGAGGCCTGCATACAAAAAAAAAAAAAAAAAGCTTCCTTACAGAGTCGTTTACGGGGGAAAGACAGCTACAGTGCAGTGAAGCACCTTGCTAACAAGATGAATAAGGTGGTGTGTGTGTGCGTGCATGCATGTGTTTCCCAACACAAACCCCTCATGACCGGGAGACACCTGTTTTCCCTGTACAGTAGCTGTCCTCAATTAGACTTCCTAATTCAAATGAACACCTCAAAACCTGCCCTCAACAAAGCACCAAGGACCTATATTTCCCTCTGTGAATCTGGTCATAAGGAAAACATAAGAAAAAGAAAAAAGGGACCAGCAATCCCAAGCTGGGGACCCAGGGAGGAGAGGAGGCAGCTGCTGATGTCCTCCGAGCTCCTAGACACCCATCCCCTGGGGAACGGGTGGTATCAACAGTTCCCCTCCAACAAAGCACCTTCGGGCTCAGTCAGAGCAACAGGCAGGAATGTGAGCATGGTGATTTCGGCCACATTTGAATGCAGAACTCAAATCCTGCTGCAGTGAAGCTGGGTGGTGAGCACAGACCATTTGGAAGCTGATGAGAGGTAGAGACGTTATCCATATTAAAGGGAAACTGGCTCTGCTTAGGGAAGTGCCAGAAGTTTGAGGTGTGCAGGGAGCCACGCTGTAAGTTTTGGGAAACCTGAACAAGTCTGTCTGGCTTTTTGGGGAATGGCTCAGTTAAGATGGTGTGGAGGAGGTGGCCTGGGTTTCCCTTTCCTGAGGCTGCTGGTGAGTCAGCATAGAGGAAAGACAAGTTCTGACATTTCATGCAAAGGGGGAAATAAATCAGCACTTCTCTGAAAACAGCATCCATCCCTTACTTTTTCATCAGGACTGTGCCCTCTAAATAGCAGCAGCTTCTTGAGCATTTGAGTTCTGGCAGGAGTCTCTGACAATTTTCTTATACTCCTGCCCACATCTGCTTTGGACTCCTGACTGTCTGCCATGCTGGGAGAGGGGAAAAATCAGGACAAGAGCAGCATGTGAGAGAGGTACAACAGAAGGAAATACAGGGACCAGACAACCTTCCAGGGGTTGAGGAGCATTTCAACTGGGAAACATTCAGACACTGGACACTCGTACAATCATACAAACGTGCAACCCTAGGTAAGGCGCTTCTTGGGGGGGCCACTCATGTATAAAACGAGAGGGTTCTACTGGAACTCATCAGTGAGTTCGGTAAAGTTGCAGGATACAAAATTAATATACAGAAGCTGGTTGCATTTCTGTATACTAACAACACACTATCAGAAAGAAAAAGTAAGAAAACAATTCCATTTACAATCACATCAAAAAGAATAAAATACCTAGGAATAAGTCCAATTAAAGAGGTAAAAGACCTGTACTTCGAAAACTCTAAGACCCTAATGAAAGCAATTGAAGAGGACATAAACAGATGGAAAGATATACCATGTTCTTGGATTGGAAGAATTAATATTGCTTAAATGACTGTACTACCCAAGGCAATCTACAGATTCAGTGCAATCCCTATCAAATACCACTGCATTTTTCACAGAGCTAGAAGAAATAATTCTAAATTTGTATGGAAACACAAAAGATCTTGAATAGCCAAAACAATCTTGAGAAAGAAGAACAAGCTGGAAGTATCATGCTCCTGATTTCAAAGTATGCTACAGAGTTACAGTAATCAAAACAGTATGGTATTGGCATGCACGTGCATACATGCACATGCACACACAGAGAACAAAGGAACAGAATAGAGAACCCAGAAATGAACCCATACTTCTATGAGCAGTTAATCTATGACAAAGGAGGCAAGAATACACTATGGAAAAAGGCAGCCTCTTCAATAAATGGTACTGGGAAAACTAGACAGCTACATGCAATAGAACCAAACTGGCTACTCTCTCACATCATATACAAAAATAAACTAAAAAATGGATTAAAGACGTAAACGTAAGACCTAAAACCATAAAACTCCTAGAAGAAAACATAGGTGGTAAGCTCTTTGACACTGGCCTTAGCGATATTTTTTTGGATATGTCTCCTCAGGCAAGGGAAAAACAAAAAGCAAAAACCAACAAATGGGACCTAATCAAACTTAAAAGCTTTTGCACAGCAAAGGAAACCATCAACAAAACAAAAAGGCCACCTACTGAATGGGAGAACATATTTGCACACAGTATGGCTGACAAGTGGTTAATATCCAAAATATACAAAGAACTCATACAACCCAACATCAAAAAACCAAACAACCCTATTAAAAAATGGGCAGAGTACTTGAATAGACATTTTTCCAAAGACAACATACAGATGGCCAACAGGCATACAAAAAGATGCTCAACACTATTAACCATCATGGAAATGCAAATCAAAACCACAATGAGGTATCACCTCATACCCATCAGAAGGGCTATCATCAAAAAGACCACAAATAAAAACCAAGTGTTGGTAAAGATGTGGAGAAAAGAGAACCCTTGTGCACTGCTGGTGAGAATGTAACGTGGTGCAGCCACTATGGAAAATGATATGGAGGTTCCTCAAAAAATTAAAAGTAGAAGTACCATATGATTCAGCAATTCCACTCCTGGGTATATATCAGAAGAAAATGAAAATGAAAATTAGAAAAAAATATATGCACCCCCATGTTCATTATGGCATTATTTACAATAGCCAAGATATGGAAGCAATCTAAGTGTCACAAGGGAATATTAATCAGCCACAAAAAAGAATGAAATCTTGCCATTTGCAACCACGTGGATGGATACAGTCAATAACTACATAATATCTTTGTATGGTGACATATCATAAGTTGACATCATCAACTTTTCATGATGATTATTTGAAATGTATAGAAACATCAAATCACAGTGTTGTGTAACAGGAACTAACGTAGTGTTGTAGGTCAATTATTCTTCAAAAACAAACAAACTCATAGAAAAAGAGATCAGATCTGTGGTTACCAGAGGTGGGGGCGAGGGGATAGGGGGATGGGGAATTGAATGAAGGTGGCCAAAAGGTAAAAACTTCCACTTATAAGATAAATAAGTACTAGGGATGTAACACACAACATGATAAATATAATTAACACTGCTGTACATTACATATGAAAGTTAACAAGAGAGTAAATCCTAAGAGTTCTCATCACAAGGAAAAAATGTTTTTCTATTTAATTTTGCATCTGTATGAGATGAGAGATGTTCACTAAACTTATTGTAATAATCATTTCACAATGTATGTAAGTCAAATCATTATGCTGTACACCTTAAACTTACACAGTGCTGTATATCAATTATATCTCAATAAAACTGGAAGGAAAACAACAACAAAAAAATAACATTAAAAAATAAAACGAGGGCTTCCCTGTTGGCGCAGTGGTTGAGAGTCCGCCTGCCGATGCAGGGGACACGGGTTCGTGCCCCGGTCTGGGAAGATCCCACATGCCACGGAGTGGCTGGGCTCATGAACCATGGCTGCTGAGCCTGCGTGTCCGGAGCCTGTGCTCCGCAACGGGAGGGCCACAACAGTGAGAGGCCCGCGTACTGCAAAAATGAGTGAGTGAGTGAGTGAGTGAGTGAGTAAGTGAGTGAGTGAGTGAGTGAGTGAGTAAGTAAATAAATAAATAAATAAATATATAAAATAAAACGAGAGGGTTAGTTTTGATACGTCTGCTCCAAGATCCCTCCTAGCTCTGACCCCCGGCAACTCAAGGTACTTCTGGTATAAGCTGCCTGAGAACAGGGAGCACATCTTCTTCACACCTGCACCCCAACACCCAGCCCTGCACCCAGCACGTGGCATAGGCAGAGCAGACAGTCAAGGTTTATGGAATGAATGGCATCATCACATGTGCACTACACCTTGATGCTTGCCCTAAGAGAACATTAGCAGACACCCTCAGGAAAAAATGTGGACAAACCAGTGAAGAGGGCTGGGTTGGGACTGATTTGATAAAAGTCAATCCAGGGACTTCCCTGGTGGCGCAGTGGTTAAGAATCCACCTGCCAATGCAGGGGACACAGGTTCGAGCCCTGCTTTGGGAAGATCCCACATGCCATGGAGCAACTAGGCCTGTGCGCCACAACTACTGAGCCTGAGCTCTAGGGCCCGCGAGCCACAACTACTGAAGCCCGCATGACTGGAGCCCGTGCTCCACAACAAGAGAAGCCACCACAATGAGAAGCCCGCGCACTGCAATGAAGACCCACTCAGCCAAAAATAAACAAATAAACTTAAAAAAAAAAAAAAGTCAATCCAGAAGGCCCATGATCTGATAATTCTGAGAACAAGCGAGGTAAATAAAGCATGGTGAAATGAAAGCCAAGCGAGATATACTCTGAAAGAATGCGAGCTGTCATGGGAGCCCCTTTTCTCCTATGTGAACCAAGAAACAAGTGGGGGAAGGATGCAAGCCTTGTAACAATTCATTGTTACTTACAGTAAATGTGAGTTTGAAATTAACTTTCCTTCACTTGATTGCATTCTAGAAATGCATTTTTCTTACAGGCACTTCCATTAGAAGATGGCAGGTACGTTCTAGGACAAGGCTTCTCAGACTTTAATATGCATGCAAACCACATGGCAACCTTGTTAAAACCACATCCTGATTCTAGGTTTAGGCTGGGGCCTAAATCCTGAGTTACTGACAAGCTTCCAGTGATGCCAGTGCTGCTGTCAGAGGACCGCACTGTAAGTAGCAAGTTCTAACAGTGGTTTTCAAACTCAGCAGGCAATTAGAATCTCTAGGGGAGACTTACAAATTAGGAACCCAATCCACAGAGATTCTGATTTAATTGGCATGAATGCAGCCTGGGCATCAGGATTTTTTAAAGCTCCCCTGGTGGATTATATTATGCAGAAAAGTTTGGTGCCTGACAAGTAGTCCTCTATTTCCCTCTATCTGACACAGAAATAAAAATGTCTCCCTCCAATTACTTCAAAAGCAGCCCCTCTATCTGACACAGAAATAAAAGTGTCTCCCTCCAATTACTTCAAAAGCAGCGTTCTGAGGACCTAAAATGGAGCCTGTAAACAATCTATTCTTTTAGCAAGGAAATCAGCTTATTAATAATACCCAGAGTTCCACTTAGACTCTAAGCATGGTTTAGCTTTAAAAAACCAGTTGAATTCTAGTCACTGGTTCAGTTCTACAACAGTTTCTATTGTTCTCTTCAAGGCCACGCCAGAGTGCATTAAATATTTAATCACTCATTCTGCTGACAACGGGCTTACATTACTGATGCTACCTTTGTGTGTGACTGGCATCCTTTCCAACTCAGGCCCCTGGCTGCCACCCACCCTGACCCAGGGAAGGTTTGGAAGAGAACTACCTCTTCTTTAGGCTTTGCACAGAGTGGATTTCAGCAAGCAACAGGGAAGACACAGAAAGAACACTTCTGGATCACTGTTGTGTTTAAAGTAATTCCCAGAAAAACCAGGCATAGTATATACTGTAAACACAAAAACAGAGCCAAATATAAATCAAATTGAGATTACTGTATAGATTATTGTGGACTATTTACTCTGTTTTGTCAGGGAAGATAATAAAGACAAGACTCTGTACACAGACAATAAGTTCTCCTCCATATTTTTCTAAACAGACATCACAAACATTTTAGAACAATTTTCTTCTTATATATCTAAGGTAAAAATATAATCAGGTAATTATTAGTAAATGAATAACACCCTGTAACAGATGTACACATCTCCCCATTTGGAAGGAGAATTTCTCCCACGTATATTATCTCCAGCAAAGAAAAGTGCCTCTTTTGTCCCAGGACTGTAGCTGATAGATCCCTCTACTTACCAGTATAGCTTGCAGAATAGTTGTTTGGATCTAAAAACTTCTTAACCAGCTCACAATTAGACAAGATATGATTTGTGGTGATAACGTTCAGATAGTTCTGAAGACCTTTCTGCCTCTCAGCTATGAACTCACGATCCATGTTACCAATCAATTTTTTGGGAGGAAGAGGTAGACTTAGGCCTGCAATCTTTAATTTAAAAAAAACAGTATTATACTCATGTCATCCCCAAATAAGATACATTATCAGAATCCTGAGCCATCATATTTCATTAGGTCTAAGGCATTTTAGGATGCATCCTAATTTGTCATACTATAAAAATGTGAAAAACCATAACAACTGAGAATTGATAAAATGCTTTATTCAGCGTAGCAACTTTAAAACTTAATTTTGTAATGTGGTTTTTTTAATCAAACATATACATGAACATAATTTCAAGAGTCAAACAGTTCTTTTTTTATTATTACTAGCAGTCCCACAGTGCTCCTACTACCACCTCCCAAACAGGTGACATATCCATTCCCCACTCCCCAGAGGCAGCCACATTCAACTCTTTCAGATGATCTTCTGGAATAGGGGAATGTTCACATTGTTATGTCTTGATTTTTCACTTTTAGGCATTATCTGTAAGTTTCTAATTATGGAAGATTAGGATTAAGTTCTCTTTCACAATCCTAATCTCATTCCATACACGTTCTATTACTACTCCTTCCAAAATAGTGATGTTATAATTTTATTTAGTGCAGTATTCATATTTACATTAGGTAAATGATATTCACAACTGAGCCAAAGAGCATGGTTATTATTCCTTTCTGTCAATTAGTAGTCTTTTTAAGTTTTCTATTCAACTCCAAACTCTCCGCCTAAGCCTTTTCTCAACACATTCAGATACAAAGATGTATCAATTTTATCTTCTTAAGGAGTACCTTCCAGAACCCACCAACCTGCTCCAAGCAGGACTGGTGGTCCCTATACCTGCTGCAAAGCTGGCATCCTGGGACATCCCTTCACCATCATGCTGAAGAAGCTTTTGCCCTTTCTCCTGCTGAACCCCATTTCTATATCCATACCTGCCCTTTTCTTAGATAATTCCCTGACTTTGTGTGGAGATACCCTCTGTCAGCTTCCTAAAAAGGGAGCAAGGGAGATAAATTTTTTGAAACCTTGCATGTTAAAAAAGTCTTTATTCTACCCTCACACTTGATTGATAATGAGTCTTGATATGGAATTCTAAGTTGGAAATACATTTCTTCCTCAGAATTTTTAGGAACTACATTATTGTCTTTTAGTTTCTGGTGCTGCTGTTAAAGGTTCAAGCAGTAGATTCTTCATTCTGGTTTTTTTCTCTCCCTGGAAGCTTTTAGGATCTTCTCTTTGACCTCAGTTTGTGAATTCCATGTGCCTTTATGTGGCTCTATTTTCATTCTCTGTGCCGAGTACTCGGCCCTTTCAATCTAGAAACTAATATCCTTACATTCTTTGGTATTTTCTTGTATTAGGTCATTATTTCTTCCTCTCCATTCCCTTTGCTTTCTTTTTCTAGAACTCCTGTTTTCCAATGTTGGACTTTCTGGACTGGTCCTCTATTCTTATATTTTCCCTCCCATTTTCCACCTATGTTAAACATTTTCTCCCTGGGATATTTCCTCTGTCTTTCAGCCCTTTTAAAGAGTTTTCATTCCTACTATTATATTTTTTACTTCTAAATACTTTTCTTTCCTTAATAGCATCCTGATGTAATGTAATACAATTTTTTATCTCTCTGAGATTATAAAAGACAATTTTTCTAAGAACCTGTGACCTCACTCTCTTTAGCTCTTTCCTCTTAGGCTGGACAGATCCTCCCAAAAGAATCTTCCAGTCTCCTGCCTGGAGGGTCTACGCCTGACTGCCAGTATTCTGGGAGCTGAAAGGAAGAAGAGGGCTTGGCTGGGGGCAGGGGTGGGGAGTAGTCAGGGTCTCCTGTTTGTTATGTAAATTTTCCAACTATGCCTGCATTCTCCAGTCCAAAGACTGTTCTACCCTCTCTAGGGAATAAACTCAGTTTTTCTACTGGAGGGAGAAGAGCAGCCATAAGTTGCTCAGATGGGGAGATTTGGTGATCTGACTGCTTAAACATACTTTCAACTCCTGATTTTAGCTTGACCTCAGCCCAGGCTGCAGGCAGCAGCTGGTGCTGTCAATTGCTAAATCTTTTGGAGGTTCTGTGGTATAAATTGGGACCCCAATGGGTTAGCCACCCTCACTGCCATCTCAGAATTCTGCCTTCCCATATCTGCTTAATTAGTTAGCTCTCATCCATTGGATTTTCAGTTTCAAATGTTTTTGTTGTAGTTTTCTCCTCTCCTATTCTATTTGTCCCTGAGGGTGTGTGTGTGCATGTGCATGTGTGTGTGTGTGTGTGTGTGTGTGTGTGTATAAGATCAATTTACTGTTGTTTTAGAGTGGCTTCAGGAGAGAGGAAAAGTAAATGCGGGTGCTCAATCTATCATTTTCCAGATCATTTAAAACTTTATGAGTCCCGGGCTTCCCTGGTGGCGCAGTGGTTAAGAATCCACCTGCCAATGCAGGGGACAAGGGTTCGATCCCTAGTCCGGGAAGATCCCACACAACTAAGCCCGTGCACCACAACTACTGAGCCTGTGCTCTAGAGCCTGCGAGCCACAACTACTGAAGCCAAGGTGCCTAGAGCCTGAGCTCTGCCACAAGAGAAGCCATCGTGATGAGAAGCCCGTGCACCGCAACGAAGAGTAGCCCCCACTCACCACAACTAGAGAAAGCCCGCGCACGGGAACGAAGACCCAATGCAGCCGAAAATAAATTAATTAAATAAATTAAAAAAAACAAAGTTAGCATATCACTCAATTATAAATGTAGGCCATAAACCTGGTATTATTAGCAATATCTGACTTTTGCCACTAAAAGAAATCACAAATATTTAAATATTAAATTATAGTGGCTGAAGATATCTTGAAATTAAAAAAACAAACAACAAAAAAACTTTATAAGTCCTTTTTCTTTTTTGGCCACACCGAGCGGCATTCAGGATCGTAGATCCCCAACCAGGGATCGAACCTGGGCCCCTGGCAGTGAAAGCACGGAGTCCTAACCACTGGACTGCCAGGTAATTCCCTATGAATCTATTTTTTAAACTTAAAAAAACAAAGTGTCAGATTGGTATCTTAATTTAATGAGCAAAACTGCTTTCAAAGAGCACTGCTAGCCTACACTTGTACGTAGATTACAGCTGTCCAAGTGGCATGTGTATTGACCAAGGGGAAGGTCTAAAGAGAAGGGCATCTTGAATTCAGACAAGCATGTCATCTAAATCATCCATGTGGATGAACCTAACTTAGCCTGTTCCACTCTGTTGTATTTTTCAAACAATGCTGAAGACCTTGAACTTGATATTGGGCAAGATGAAAAGGTTGGTTGACAATTCTAAATTGCCTATTTCTCCAACATATTTACGAAAATATGTCAGAACATACTTAGAGTGAATTTTCCACCATGGCAAAATTCATTGCCAGATGACACACTTCAATTTCAGGTTGTTTTCCTCACTCATACAATTAGGCTTTACCTAACAGCAGTTCCTTTATTAGCTAAATACAAAGCATACTTATGAAGAAAGCACATCACTCAGCTAGCACACATCCAAGCTAATCGTTTTATTATTATTATTGTTCAGGAGCATTATGTAATACAGGGGAATCAAAGGTAATATATTACTGAAAACATAACTGATTTCTTTTAAAAACTCCCTTATTAAGTTGTAGGATATAATCTCATTTGTGTGTGTATGTATGTGTGTGTGTATAAGCCCAGGCATATAGTTATATTATGCACCAAAAATGTCTAAAAGGACTCACACTACCTGCTTGAGAATAGCTACCTCTGGGAGTGGGTTGGTGAAATAATTTTTATTTCTACACTATGAAATGTTAACATTTCTCATTTACTACTTTTTTCAATTAAAAAAAAGAAAGAAAGAAAAAACCCTTTTCCTCATCAAAGTGATCATATACACAAGAAGGATTTTTTAAAAATTACTATCGGCCAATATCAGCCCATTTTCCTGCACTACCTGCCCAAGAGCAGACCCAGCTGAACCTCACACATCACTTGGAATGGACAGTCACATCTGACAACATTGGATTCAAACCCCAACAGGGCTATTTTTTTTTTGGGGGGGTGCTATTTTTCATTCATGAATTTGATAAGCTATCTGTTTCAAACTTTGTGGCCTCCAAGCTTGAACCAATCTTTTTTTTCATGCTTCATTTCTCTTTAGGAAAATGTATTGATCTGCCCAGACATCCCATCAGCTCTTCCAAATCAACAGGTGAAACAGAGTTCTTTGCCAACAGCTGTGATTAGAGTGTCCCTGCCATGTCAGTCTGCTAGACAGATGGGAGGTGTTTTCCTGCCCTGGTTTAAGATCTCACAATAAATATTCCTAAAAGTATTAAAACTATGCTGTGTGTGTTACTTTAAAATCTTGCCTTTGAGGGACTTCCCTGGTGGTCCAGTGGTTAAGACTCCATGCTCCCAATTCAGGGGCCCGGGGTTCGATCCCTGGTCAGGGAACTAGATCCCGCATGCTGCAGCTAAGAGCCCAAATGCCACAACTAAAAAGATCCCGCATGCCATAATGAAGATCCCACATGTGGCAACTAGAAGATCCTGCATGCCGCAACAAAGATCCCGTGTGCCGCAATTAAGACCCGGTGCAGCCAAATAAATAAATTTTTTTTTAAAGTTCACTAAAAAATAAATAAATTAAAAAAACTAAACTAAAATAAAATCTTGCCTTTGAAAGGAGATTAACATTCAAGAGAAACTTCTCTTTCAGCTTCCTCCCAGAATTTCTCAAATGCTTACCAGTCACAGAATATAAAATTCAGAACTCTCATGGCTAATTAGAAAGGAGGGAGAGAGAGTACTAGCACATAAAGTGATGAAGCCACTATGTCAGTGATTTCCTAGACACCTCCACAGGGATGGCTTCAAGCCAATCATCCCATTTTTTATTGTTCCCTCTTCAACGTACCCTATGTATTCCCTTCTTGAGTTCCTTGTATAAAGGAAAAGAGAACAAGAAGGCCAGCAGAAAAGTCCCCAAAGTTCCTCCATTCATAACACCTGCAGAGTGACAAAGCAAAGGGGGGATGACAGCCAAACTGGGGTCTGAAGCCCATAATCTGACCCATGCTAGCCTAACAGAAGCTTCTAAATTCCATGACAAACTCTATCAGTTTCAAGAAAACTAGCTTTTTGTCTGGAGGAAAAACCTCCTAACTCTGAATCTACTAGTCTCTCATTTCTGTTATCAGACCTTAACGATCTGTAAATTGTCTTCAACTACATTCTAGGGAGTGTTCTAGGGAGTTCTAAGCTCTCAACAGACCCTAATTTGTCCCCATTTCCCCCCAGTGTTCAGTAGTCTCTCCTACGTCAACAATGGGCAGTACAACCAAATCACAAAACATTTGTGCTACAACAGACCTGAGAAGTCATCTGGTTCAGCCCCTTGGCTTCAGACGGCGAGAGTGAGGAGAGAGAGAGGAAGTAACTCAGCCCAGGTCTCAGGGCTGGTAAGGGGCAGAGGCTGGGTCCCATGCCAAGTCTGAGGGTTCCCTGCCAGTTCCCATCACTGCAGCTCCTTCTTCTTTTTCTGTGTCGCATGCTATCTCCCTAGATGGTCACCAATTTGATGGTGCCTTTAAACTAAGGTGGTGATTTTTCTTCACTGTTACCACAAGATATGCTCACTACAAAAAGTTGGGAAAGTACAGCTTTTTTTCTGTTTTTCCACTTATATAGCTTGCATGTGTTTACTTGTACCAAACTTGGAAAGTACAGAACAGTATAAAGAATCAGAAAAAAACATAACCCATAATCCTGCCACCTGGGGATCCCCATTGTTAACATTTTGGCATATTTCCTTCCAACCTTTTTTCCTAAACATTTCAATGTAATTATTATATTGCATGTATAATTTTACATCCTGCTTTTTTTTTTTTTTTTTTTTTTTGCTTAGGTATGTTTCCTATTGGACTCGGACAACTCTGAATATGTGTATTATATTTCTCTTTTTTCAGCAGGAACTCATTTATCTGTCAGAAGGGTAATCAGACACTGGAATTCATGGTCACAATTTTATTCTGTGGTTTTGGAACCTTTTTGGTCTGTTTTATGGAGGTTGTTTTGAAATTATTTTGTTGCCAAAAAGCTGTATGTGCTTTCTTCTGTTTGTTTACTTGGATCCAGAAAAACCTCCCACTGAAGTGCTGTCTGGCCATATCCTGCCCAGCACAAGCCAACATCAATACATGTACATATTTGCATTTGAAATAAGATGCACAGTGAAAGTGCCCATTTTAAAAAGGAAAATTACACTGATGCAAAAATAAAATTCTATTATATTAAAAAGGCTATAATTGAATAGTCATGGAGATTCAACTTTATATCCCCAAAGAAAGAACAAATAGGAGATAAAATCCTCCTCCCCACCCCCCATTCTTGGGGGCTAGGCCTAGGCAATTTCAATTTCAGAAGTATTTTTCCCATGATTCTTACTCAGCCATGGCTGAACGGCATTGTACAAAATCACTCCCCCTTCTGGGACTTCCCTGGTGGCGCAGTGGTTAAGAATCCGCCTGCCGGGCTTCCTTGGTGGCGCAGTGGTTGAGAGTCCGCCTGCCGATGCAGGGGACACGGGTTCGTGCCCCGGTCTGGGAGGATCCCACATGCCGCGGAGCGGCTTGGCCCATGAGCCATGGCCATTGAGCCTGCGTGTCCGGAGCCTGTGCTCCGCAACGGGAGAGGCCACAACAGTGAGAGGCCCACATACCGCAAAAAAAAAAAAAAAAAAAAAAAAAAAAAAAAAAAAGAATCCGCCTGCCAATGCAGGGGACATGGGTTTGAGCCCTGGTCCGGGAAGATCCCACATGCTGTGGAGCAACTAAGCCCGCAAGCTACAACTACTGAGCCGATGTGCCACAACTACTGAAGCCCGTGCGCCTAAAGCCCATGCACCGCAACAAAGAGAAGCCCCCACTTGCCACAACTAGACAAAGCCCATGCACAGCAACAAAGACCCAATGCAGTCAAAAATTTTTAAATTAAATAAATTTATTTTTTTTTAAATGTAGACAGACAACATGTGTGAAATGCAGGACCATATGTCAATTACAAGAAGGTCTGCAGATACTCAGGCCAGTTCTACTGGAAGGAAAATAAGGCATTCATGCTTTCAGCAGTGTTGTAAATAATGTGAAAGTCTGGACTCTACAAATGCTATTTTTCCAAAGTCTGGTCAATAAAAAATGGCCTTTTGAAGGAAACAAAGCATTACGCTGCCCCCCAGGCAGCAGTCCTCCTGACCTTTGTGGACAGGATCAGAGGTCACTCAGAATGAGTGATGATGATAGCCAGTTCACCTCCCAGCTGGGCTGGTCGTAAGCCAAGCACGCTGGCTCAAGGGTTTATGCTACCAATTAAAGCTGAGATATGATACAAGCCCAGTGGTCTTCAATAACCCATGGCCCCTGAAGGCCAATCTACCAGGTGAAGACATGGGTGGTACTGCCAGTACCTATGGTGCTAACACTTCTCTAGGACCCTTTGAACATTACCAGCACTAGCTTTGTTTCCAGCTCATCCCTCTTTCCATTATGGCCACCAAGTTACATTTAAATCAAAGGGATTTAGAAATACATATTTAAGAGAAAAAAGTTACACTGAGGGACTTCCCTGGTGGCGCAGTGGTTAAGAATCTGCCTGCCAATGCAGGGGACATGGGTTCTATCCCTTGTCCAGGAAGATCCCACATGCCGTGGAGCAACCAAGCCCATGCGCCACAACTACTGAGCCCGCGTGCCACAACTACTGAAGCCCGCATGCCCTAGAGCCCGTGCCCCGCAACGAGTAGTCACTGCAATGAGAAGCCCGCGCACCGCAACGAAGAGTAACCCCCGCGCACAGCAACGAAGACCCAATGCAGCCAAAAAATAAATTTAAAAAGTAAAAAAAAAAAAAAAAAAAGTTACACTGAAAAAGGCTGAGTCTCTAGTTACTGCTGAGTGTTGTTGATCTGCAATGCTGACTATGCAGCCTTGTTTAAGAGAGTCTGGGAGTCCCAGCTCTCAGTGAACAACTCTAGCAACCCATTTAGTCATTCCTAACCTGCGAAAAGGAGATAACACACAGCATCCCATGATTGTGGTAAGGACGCAGTCTGGCACAAAGGTACCTAGCTGCAAGGTGACAATTATAAATGATGTTTATTCCCCAAAGTTTATTTTTAGAGTCACACATCATCTGTTTAAAGTATGAGCATATCTCCTTTGTTAGGGAAATTTGCTAATTTCTTGTTCCTAATATTGTTGTTTCCAACCAGTTTCTAAGATACCCCAAGCAATAAATGTGTGTCATTGGTGTTTTAAAATAATTACCTGCAAGCTGTTGTTCAGCAAATCAAAGTCACTGTATCTCCTAACAATCTGTAAGAAATAAAAGTGGTGTTTTGATTCAGCAAAGACCATCAATTTTCATTTCCCTATTTAATATTTATTGGCATTTTAGAGCCAAGGCACTTGCATTAAGGGTAGCAGGGCTTATATACCTGGTGCTTAACTTGCTTAACTCAGCAGCCCCAGAAAACAGACCAAGCAGTGCCCCCCGAGTTGGCTGGGCCATGGGAAACTGGTTAACGCTAGCCAAACTCGCAAGATGCCAACAGGTAAGAAAGAATGATGATGTATTTGTTTCCAGGGTGAATAGCCCTTTCAGTATTTTTTTTTTTTTATTAACCAGGCACCTAGAAAGATGAATTAATGATTTACAAAAAAAAAAAAAGTTTTAGTGAACATGAAATTAAAGTTAAAGCATGTGGACAGTCTTGAGGCCATTTCATCCTTGCCCTGGATAAAACTTGCCCCATTTGAGATCCAACCAGTCTAGAGATTGGACGCATCTGCAGGCAGAGAGGCCACACCGCTCTCTGATTCCCCGTTTCCCCTCTTGGCCAACAGTCCACATCCACTGTGTATGCATTCTTTCTTAGTTATGTTGATGCCATTGATTAGGCCATAGCCAAATTCCACTAGCTCTTCAGTCTCCGGGGAAGGAAGTTATTTTGCTTTCAAAAAGTTTTTTCAATCTTTATTGATGATTCTCAAATATTAGTGTGCATAAGAATTACTTGGAGATCACCTAGGAATTCAGGAATTTAAGGAGGTTAAGTATCTACATTTTTGTTAAGTATCTATCCCCCAGGACTCTAAAGCATTGGATCTAGAAAACTACATCAAGGGTTGATTTTTCTGGTAGGATATTGTCCTTGGGCCTGTTTGACAAATATACATCAGAAAGTTAAACATGAGGCCATCCCTGATAAGTGCAAAGGAGCAAAAGGTAGTACAATAGTTAACCACAGAGAATGTGCAAATTCCAAACCTGTTTTGTCAGGGATATAAGCGTGACCTTGGACCAGTTACTTACCTTTTGAATGTAAAATGGGGCTAATACTATCACACAGAACTGGCTTTAAAGGGCTAAGTGAATTAATGTGCCTAACAATAAATGCTCAACTGATGTTAAATATTATAATTATTCCAACAAAAAGCAGTTTGAATTTTCAGGCAAAGAAAAGACCAAGTATGGGTCACTGAGGTCAAAGACTGCTTAAGGTGAGAGGTAAGGTTCAACCTGGGCTATGAAGGACAAGGTAAGATTTTTGGAAGGCAGGAGGGTCATTATAATTACTAAAGCAGGAAAGAAATGGTCCCTGTACAGAATTCAGCCACCCTCTGCAAGTCAACTGGGATGGGAAGCACCTCTAGATCTATATAGTAAGTTCTGCCTCTCTGAGGCCACCTGTGAGGAAAGCAGGCCCTGGGGCTGTAAGCAGATCCTTACCTCTGGTCAGTGTGGGAACTAGCACTAGAAATTGTCCATGACTGGACTTGGGAGTCCATGAAATGCACAATGTCCAGGGCACTGTCTCACCCTTCTACCTGGTGGACTGAACGTTAACCTGCCTCACCCAAGCCATGGCTTCAGGTGAGGAGGTTTGAATTACTAGGAACAAAGCAAGTAATTTGCCTACCCCACTTACTCTGTGTCCAGCTGGAGAACAAATTCCTACTCTCTGTAGTAACATACACGAATTAAACCAAACAACTGGGAACATAAAAGACTTTTATAATACATGTGTTAGAGCTAAACGTTTATATCTAAAAGACATACGATTAATATAGTTTTTCCAGATTTTTAGATGCCCCAAGTCAGAATTTTGTTTAAACATTTTTCTAATGACAAAAAAAAAAAAAAAAAAATGCTTACCTGCCAGCTATTTTCTACAGAAATTCCTCTTTGTACCCGAATGATATATTCCTAAAAAAGAAGGGGAAAAGAGCCTCAATTATAAAACACCCAAATCATGCAGCTATATGGATGGACCTAGAGATTATCATACTAAGTGAAGTAAGTCAGACAGAGAAAAACAAATATCATAAGATATCACTTATATGTGGAATCTAAAAAAAAAAATTATACAAATGGACTTATTTACAAAACAGAAATAGACTCAGATATAGAAAATAAACTTATGGTTACCAAAGGGGAAAGTGGGGGCTGGGGGGGAGGAAATTAGGAGTAAATAAATTAGGAGTAAATAAATTAGGAGTTTGGGATTAAAATATACACATTACTATATATAAAATAGATAACTAACAAGGACCTACTGTACAGCACAGGGAACTCTACTCAATATCTTGTAATAACCTACAATGGAAAGGAATCTAAAAAAGAATACATATCTGAATCACTCTGCTGTACACCTGAAATTAATACAACATTGTAAATCAACTATATTTTAATAAAAACAAATTTTTAATAAGAAACAAAACAGAACAAAAAAACCACCCAAATCAGAGGATCAAAAATATTAAGTGAAAGAATCAGATAAAGTAGACTTCAGAGCAAAGACTACTAGAAACAGAGAGGGACATAAAGATACAAGGGTAATCTCGCAGCAAGACATAACAATCTTAAATGTGCGTGCACCAAATACCAGAGCTGCAAAATATGTGAAGCAAAAACTGATAGAACTGGAAGAAAAAATAAATGAATCCATGATTACAGTTGGAGACTTCAACACCCCTCTCTCAGCAATTGATAGAACAACTAAAGAGAAAACCAGTAAGGATATAGACAAATTCAACAATACCATTATTGATGAAAAATTAATCAATAAGATTCATAATCTTACTGAATATTAATTAATAATTAATAACCAATTAATCTAAGAAAGAAATGAAAACTTTTATTCGAGCCAACCAGGAGACAGTCTTTCAGAAAGCTCTGAGGACTGTTCTGCCTGTTAGAGGTCAAAGCACAGTTATATAAGTTTTTAAGACAAACGGTTATACATCAAATGGAATATCAACAGTTTACACAATCGAGATCTGCACGTACAAAGCAAGTCGTGGGTCATGGTGACCCTTTACGAGATTAAGAAGGAATGTTATCTCCTAAGGAAGTCTAGTTAATGCAGCCACACAATACATACTAAAGGGGAGGGAGGAAGCCTCAATGGGCTGAGAAAAATTTTATGCTTGAATTTTTCTTGTCTTGCCATAAAATATGTATTTTATTTCATTACCATCAACGAACAGATTAATCAGCATTTATAGAACACTCTATCCAACAATAGCACTCCATCCAATAATATTCTGCTATTCAAGAGGATATACAGATGGCATTTAAGCACAGGAAAAGATATTCAACATTACTAGTCATCAAGCAAATGTAAATTAAGACCACAATGAGATATCACTATATCTCTATGAGAATGGCTGAAACAAAAAATAATGATAACACCAAATGCAGGCTAGGATAACAGAGAAACTGGATCACTCATAAATTAATGGTGGGAATTTTAAATGGTACAGACACTCTGGAACACAGTTTGGCAGTTTCTTAAAAAACTAAAACATGCAACTATCATATGACCCAGCAACTGCACTCCTGGACATTTATTCCAGAGAAACAATAACTTATGTCCATACAATAACTCACACATGAAAGTTCACAGCAGCTTTATTGGTAATAGCCCAAAAGTAGAAACAAGCCAGATGTCCTTAAGCAGGTAAATGGTCAAACTTTGCTACATCCACACCAGGGAATATGACTCAGCAACAAAAAGGAATAAACTATTGATACATGCAACAAATTGGATGAATCTCCAGACAATTATGCTGAGTGAAAAAGCCAATACCAAAAGATTATAAACTACATGTCTCCATTTCTACAACATTCATGAAATGACAAAATTATAGATATGGAGAACAGCCTAGTGGTTGCCAAGAGTTAAGGCTGGGGTAGGAGGGTGTGGGTGGAAGGGAAACTAGTGTGGCTATAGAAGGGCAAATGAAGTGCTATGGTTTGAAGCTCTCTGTCCCCCCAAAATTCATGTGTTGAAATACTAACCCCCAAAGATGATGGTATTAGGAGGTGGGACCTTTGGGAGGTACTTAGGTCATGAGAGTGAAGCCCTCATGAATGGGATTAGTGCCTTATAAAAGAGGCTTCAGGGCTTCCCTGGTGGTGCAGTGGTTGCGAGTCCGCCTGCCAATGCAGGGGACACGGGTTCGTGCCCCGGTCTGGGAAGATCCCACATGCTGCGGAGCGGCTAGGCCCGTGAGCCATGGCTGCTGAGCCTGAGCGTCCAGAGCCTGTGCTGCGCAACGGGAGAGGCCACAACAGTGAGAGGCCCACGTACTGCAAAAAAAAAAAAAAAAAAGGTTTCAGAGGGGCCCTTGCCTCTTCCACCATGTGAGGATAGTCTGAGACGGTGCTACTAGCTATGAACCCGGAGGAGGACCATCACCAGAAGGCAACCATGCTGGCACCTTAGTCTCGGACTTCCAGCCTCTAGAACTATGAGAAATAAATTTCTGTTGTGTATAGGCCACTCGGTTTATGGCATTTGGTTATAGAAGCCTGAATGGACTAAGACATGAGGGATGTCTGAACCAATGGAAATGTTCTTGATTATGTATCTTGATTACATCAATGTTAATGTCTTGGTCGTGATACTGTACCAAGTTTTTCAAGATACTACCAATGAAAAAACTGGATAATGAATACATGGGATCTCTCTGCAACGCTTTTTATAACTGTATGAGAATCTACAATTATCTCAAATAAAAAATTTTAACCTTAGGCATTCAAAACTAGTATGGTAGAGTCAGAAGACTAAGATCCATGATTTTTACCACTCAAAGTTTGCATTTTATATGCATGGTCAACTAGAAAAGGCCATGGTTAAGAAAACAAGTAAAAAGGTAGAATAGATAAGCAGTGATGGCATTTTCCAAAGAAACCAAATCTAGTGACCCCCTAAGCTGCCTGATCATTGAAATCTTCCTGCTCCTGGAGAGGGAAGACAAGAGAGGGTGTTAAAAATACACATTCATAGGCCTTGCACCGGACTTGCTGAATCAGAACTCCTAGGGCAGAAACCAGGAATTAGAAGTTTTAATAGCCTCCCCAGGTAATTCTTACTAATCAAATAAGAAGGAAACAGAGACCTCGTCCAGCCTTCTGCTTATACACACAGGGAGTTATGATGAAGGCACAGATGAAATCATATAAAAAACATTAACTTGTTTTCCTCAAATGCTCAGAATTCTTTTAACATCTTTGGATGGTATGATTCAGGTATTACTCATAGTCACTACTCAACAAGTGCTTATCAACACAGTACTCAACAAATCCTTTCTACTGAATTAATTCTGATTTAAATAGGTTATTTAGAAAATAAAGCCAAATAAGCATTGTTAACTTGGTAACTGAATTTTAAAATAGATCTTATTTTCACTACCATTCATTTCCATTCTGTTTATTATTTTTTTATTTTTTACTTATTCTTAATAAATTTATTTAGTTATTTATTTTTATTTTTGGCTGTGTTGGGTCTTCGTTGCTGCGCACTGGCTCTAGGCACGCAGACTTCAGTAATTGTGGCGCGCGGGCTCAGTAATTGCGGCTCACGGTCTCTAGAGCACAGGCTCAGTAGCTGTGGTGCACGGGCTTAGTTGCTCGCCACATGTGGGATCTTCCCAGGCCAGGACTCGAACCCGTTTCCCTTCCATTGGCAGGTGGATTCTTAACCACTGCACCATCAGGGAAGCCCCCTCCATTCTGTTTAGTTTGCAAAGGTTGATAAAGTCCACATACGCAGGAATTTCTCCTGCTCTGGACTATGTTAAGAACAGTACATTCAACAATATCCACTCAATTTACGAGTGAATCAACTATGTACCTGGCACCCTGCTTAGCTGGTTTCATGTGGGGTTATAAAATAAATATTTCAAAATTAACTTGTGTACTACGGCAAATCTCTCAAGCAATATGCCAGTGCAATTATTTCTGAATACACAAAGATAAAACACTAAAAATATCTGATATTCTTGTATTTGGGGATCAGTCCATTAGCTTTGAAATTTTCTTCTTTTCTCAGGGTTGTCTTACTGGCAAATTGTCTGGGCTTTTACATTCTTATAGTAGAGCTAAAATCAGCACATATAATTGAGTACTTCCAAACAACTACACATAGACAAGCTGATGTTGAAGTCAGGGAGGAACTGTTACTTCTCAAAAATCACTTCAAGCATCCATTGCTTCACTATGATTTATAAGAGGAATAATATTAATTTTTAAAATTCCAGTTCAATGTTGAGCACTTGGTAGGTGCTAACACTGCTGTCCTGCTTTATATACTTTGGGTTTAAAGCTTAGACCTGTGTTTTACAAAGATGTTGCAGCCAACTGTAAACATCAATTAAGCACCTATCATGTTCCAATCCCTGTGCTTTGTTCATGCTGGGGGTATAATTCTAAACAGGAAAGGTACAGTCTGACTCCATTCCTTCCCTCTGTATATGCACAGTTTAGGGAGTTGGGGTTTTTTACCTTGGCTATAATACGGCACACAATAATGTTGGGGAAAAGCATTTGGCAAAAGGGAAGCAGTAACTACAAGACGGTGCCTGGGTCCTGATTTCAGACTATGATATCCCAAACTGACATCCTAATTAATGTTTCTGCCGAGACACTCTTTATGTTTATATCAGTGTTTCTCCAAAGAGGGTGGTTCTGCCCCAGAGGAGACCTGGCAATGTCTGGAGACATCTTTGGTTGTCACAGGATGAGGGAGTGCTATGTGCATCTGATAGCTAGAGGTCAGAGATGCTGATAAACACCTACGATGCACAGGACAGCCTTACAAGGAAGGACTACCTGGCTCCAAACGTCAACGGTGCTGAGGCTGAGAAACCCAATTCCAGGTGCATCGAGTAAAACAGGTCATTCCAGTCTATGGAGGCTGGGGATGCAGGGTGGTGGAGGGGTTACTTCTGTCATCATCTGCCCCCGGCTGCAGCCTACTGGTACTCCACACACCACACCGTTGAGAATATGTGCACACCCACCTAGAGGGCTCGCTTAATTACTGGTGGCCTCAAAAACCCCATTGTGTTTCTTCTGTAAAGACACATTAAGACACGTTAAGGCTCCAGTGTTGCTCTCAGGTCCCATCTGCCGTGTGGTTGCAGATACAGAAAGACAATGGGAAATAGGTACGGTGATTTTGCTCAGAAATACTTTCATTCCACTTGAATGGAGCAAGTTCATCCCTAACTACAAAACATTTTCATTTTTTTCGTTTGCTTGATACCACCACCCAGCCTGACCAAAAGTAAATACTTTCACCTCAAATCTCCAATTTGTCAAGTAAACATAGTACAGCTGTTCTACTGCTTGCAACCAGGCTGAAGCTGATTAAAGCAGAGAGAGGAGTACCCTGGAGACCAGTAGAAACGCGACATTTGAAGTCAGGCTTCCACCTCCAGAGTCGGAGTCACCAGCCCAGAATCCTCCGGTGAATCATTCCCATCTTTGCCACCCTCTCTGATGTGGAACAGAACCTGCAGTCTATGTAAGAGACAATAAACCACCAGGCATAGAAGGGAGAGCTAGGACCCCTGTAGGGCGGCTCTGCGTCACACAGACCTATGCCGGCTGCCCATCCCTGCCATCTGCTGCCACGTGCCCAAAGGGCCTTCTTCCCACTCCTCTTCACGACACCACACCCTATCTTGGCGGAGCAGGGTGGGCATTTTCGGCTAGTCAGGGTGGTTGGGACCGAAGTTGTTCAAAGTGGAAAGGCACTGGGACCATGTGATTTCTGACTTAAGTAAAGGAAGAGAAGAGAGAATTAACGTAAAATAAGCACTGATCTTGTGCCAGGAACTTTCCTAGGCCCCTTAACACTTCTCATCCAATCCTCACAGCTGCCTGGAGGGTAGATCTCAGCAAAATTAAGTGAGCTGTCCAGGGTTGCACAGCTAGGAAGCAGCTGACTGGGAACCGGAACCCCAGTCACTGATTCCTAGGACCCTCCAACCTGCCAGACATGGCTGGCAACCCCCAGGGACCTGGGGACGCCCCAAGCCTGGCTCCTTCTGCAACCCTGAAAGATGGGGGTCCTCACCAGTCTGGGGAACTCAGGTGGACTCATTCTGAGGGTGCAGGGGTAGGGACTGTCATTTCCACAACTGTTGATTAATGCTTCCAGTGCAGGCCATTTCCCCAGTAAGCATCCTCACTGACATTTTGTATCTTCCGAGTTTCTGAAAAGACACTTAAGATTTCACTGCACTGTAGCTGGCAGGCATTCAAAGATGCCTCAGTGTGATCAGATTTTAGAAAAACTAGGGAGGAAAACTTATTTTGAATCTTTCTGGCCCCAAGTCACTTTAGTGAGGGCACAAACACAGACCTCTTGGAAAGAAATGTGTAAAAGAAGCTAAAGCCAAAACTTAAGCCAACCTCCAAACCCACCTAACCCACGGCATTCTTCTCTCTTCCCTTTTGGCACAGCTATCAGATTTACTGAGACTCAGAGTACGGAGAGACAGGGCAGCTGTCTGGAGGTATTTTACCTGTCAGCATTCCCACATCTCTACCTCTAAAGCAGAGGGTTTCAACCCTCCTACATTCTAGAATTACCCAGAGAACTTAAAAAAAAACAAACAAAAAAACAACAACCATGCTTTGACCCTACCTGCCAGAGATTCTGATTTAACTTGTCTGGGCTGAGGCACAGGCATTAGTAGGTCTTAAAAGTTCCCCAGGTGATTCTAATGTGCTGCCAGAGGCAAGAATCACGGTTCTAAAACCTCTTAAATAGGAAGCAGCTTCACACTACAAAAAGAAACACCCTGTCCTGAGAGGAAGGAAACCAGTGAACCAAGCACCCACCACAACTCACAGCATCATCTCCGCCTTCCCTCAGCCCTCCAGGCCTCTTCGTAGGCACTCTCCTTTCTTCTTCGGTGTAGGAGGTACCTAACCTGAGCCCTCTAGGGTTTCCCGAATGGTCCCACGGTGGTGGACCCACTCACAAGATCCGCCAACGTCACCTTCTGGTGAACAAGGAAGAACAATAACTCTCATTTGCAGCCAGGGAGGGGCACTGAGTCTCTGAAAGCATAGATGCCTTGACTGGAGAGCAGTGGCTCTGGGATAGGAGGCCAGATCTGTGCGTCTCCAGCGCCCATGAGCCACACCACTCCCAGTTCGCTGCCAGACCTGCATCCTCCTGGCACTTTCCCTTCATAGGGAGGCCCGCAGAGAAGGCTGAGCACAAGTGACCTTGCCAGACACCCAACACTATGCTACTTCCCCACGCAGGAAACTTCTAGGGCTCCCACTGGCCACGGGATAAAACCCAAGCTCCTTAGCCTAGCTTCCATGCTCTTCCATCGCCTGCCTGAACTGTCCAAACCCTTTCTTTCTTCTTAATCCCTCCTCTACCCAGTCAGACCCTGCGTACCCTCAACACCCCTCACTTACTCCTCTCCCTTTGCTTTCCTACCTAATCAAAACCTGGGAAGGTCAGCTTTTTAACCATGTTACGGCTATCTTTGTCCCATGTCTGCCTATGTTTGAGGGGTGGGGTGGGGGCCGGGTTTCCTCTCCAACTGAACTAAGTTCTTCAAGGGCTAGAACACACATTTCTTCATATTCCAAATAGCCCAGCACAAGATCAAGCCAACGGGCAGAAGTGCAGCAAATGTTCAGTGATGGGTATTTGTTAACTGACCGCCTGCACCTTCGGGAAGGAGGCAGCATGTTGCTATCTTCATGTGCACCTATATGCAGGTAAAGTCTAACAGCACTCTCCAGAAAATCCCCACGGGTCTCCCACGCCCTCAGATTTTATAAAATCAATACTCAAACCCACGGTACCACACGGCACAAGAGCTGCGGCCTCTGGGCAGTGGGTGGCACCACCCTGCTGGACAGCAAGCTTTCTGAGGAAATTCTCATGGTTGCAGGACTTCTGCTCAGCCCACTGGCCACCTGCCTGGCTGCTTACAATCCTTAATATTCCACTTAGAATTAATGATTACTCCTTGCTCTGCTGAATATTCATTACTTATCGTTGTTTCATCTGCAGATTTTCAGGGATGGAACATGCCTTTGCTTTATTTTAATTGCTGTGCAAGTCAATAATGTACAAAACCTGCCCCCAAATGAATGAAAGCGTTAAGGGTTTTAAAAGGCATCTGAAGAATCACCACTATCTTAACCTGAGTTTTGGCAACTCAGGTTAAGTTTTTTATTTATTTATTTTTAATTTTGGCTGTGTTGGGTCTTCGTTTCTGTGCGAGGGCTTTCTCCAGTTGCGGCAAGCAGGGGCCACTCTTCATCGCGGTGCGCAGCCTCTCTTGTTGCAGAGCGCAGAGCTCCAGACACGCAGGCTCAGTAGTTGTGGCTCACGGGCCTAGGTGCTCCGCAGCATGTGGGATCCTCCCACACCAGGGCTCGAACCCGTGTCCCCTGCATTGGCAGGTAGATTCTAAAACACTGCGCCACCAGGGAAGCCCTCAGGTTAAGTTTTGAGTGAAGCCAAGTGTATCTCCTTTTCAACCAAGTGAGATAAATTTCATTTAAAACCTAACTGACTGAATCACAGAACCCTGTGCTTTAACATTATGCAAAACAAATTCTCTAGTTTCCACTCTGCGTTCACAGAAGGGGCAAGGAACACATCACAAACATGCTCTGATACCCACAGTGAGATTCAGCGGCTGTATTGCGCATGCCTCCTTCTCCAGGCCTTTTGAAGTCCACGCTCTCCTCTGTGGGACGGTCTCCTGCCCTGCCAGGGGAGCTGGCCTCCACTCTGACTTCAAAGACAGCCAGTGTTCTAGCCAGAAGAAATACTGCAAAGCGGCACTCCAAAATCCCTTGACCTGAGACACGACTACGGAATGGATGCGGCATTTTAAACGGCAGTTTCTGTAGCATTCTATAGTACAGAGACCCCTAAATGATGCCAAAGCAATTACATAATTTGCTAAGATGGGAACCCATGAATTCCATCTTACGTCAAAGCAAAGAAAATAAACCCTGGAAAATCTGAGGCTCAATTAAATAGTAATTAAAAATGAAATACAACCTTCGCTTGTTCAATAATCCTCACGTCTTGGGCCGACGCCCTGAAAGGGCAGAAACAGACACAGTGAACATAATCTCAGAGAACCACACCCGACATATTTAACTGGCTAGAAAAGACAAATACATAAACTCTCATCTGGCTGGCAATCAGGACTTTTATGTGGGTTCTGGTATCTAAGGCGGCCAACTCTTCATCCTAACACCCTGAGCTGGTTCCAACCTAAGTACCCGCCAGGACTGACGTGCTCCTCTTCCTTGGGCTAATTCTCTATCTACCCCCGTTTGCCGCTGCCCGGGGACAGGCCACCCAGAGTCCTTTTGGAGCCCGCAGCAGGAGCTGGCCACTACGTGGAGATCGGCTACGATGTGTGCCCCTTCCCCGCGTCACAACCACAAGGCCCCAGGGAAAGGGTAACGGCTCTCTGCCACTTACTAGTTTTGTGACCTAATTCCTCTGAGCCTCAGTTTACTCATCTGCAAAACCATACCTTTCCAACAGGGTTGTGGCAAGTATTAGGCAGGGTCGTGTACTCAAAACTTCCAGCACAAAGGCTAGCTTTGTAACTTAGTTTTCTTTTCTGCCAAGAAAATAGTGAAGGCAAGGTGTCTGCAGGTGAATCAGCACACACAAGCCAGCAGCACCAAGAGCACCGAGGAGAAAGAAGCAGCAGCCGTTTTCTCTGAACGCGGGAAACAATGTTATCAGTCTCTGATTGCTAACAAGGAGTACCATCCTTCCAGCCTCTATGGTCTCAGCTTCTATGCCCAGTTTTAAAGGGGGCTAATTGAAAAGCCTCTCCTGCTAAGATAACTTGGATATCAGCAATAAGAGGATTGGACAAGCTATTTATGGTTTATCTACATAGTGGAAGAATACACAAGCCTTTAAAAGGATGTATTGGGACCTCCCTGGAGGTCCAATGGTTAAGACTTCGCCTTCCGGTGCAGGGGATGAGGGTTCAAATCCTGACTGGGGAGCTAAGATCCCACATGCCTCACGATTCGCGCGACCAAAAAACCAAAACAAAAGCAATATTGTAACAAATTCAATGAAGACTTTAAAGGGACTTCCCTGGTGGCACAGTGGATGAGACTCCACGCTCCCAATGCAGGGGGCCTGGGTTCGATCCCTGGTCAGGCAGCTGGATCCCACATGCATGCTGGGGCTGGGGGTTTGCATGCCACAACTAAGGGGCCAGTCTGCCACAACTAAGACCTGGAGCAGCCAAATAGATAAATAAATCTTAAAAAAAAAAAAAATGGTCCACATCAAAAAAAAATCTTAAAAAAAAAAGGATGTATTAAAATGATTTTTCAATACATGGGAAAAGGTATATATTATAATGTTAACTACTAAAAAAGGATTAAAAATTCTGTGATAACATTGATCGGAAGAGGGAACTACACCAAATGTTAACAGTTGTTGTCTCCGGAGGTGAAATTACATGTGACTTAAGTTCTCTTAGCTATGGTTTTCTATTTTTCACTTTATCCTCAATGAGCATATATTACATTTGCAATCAGGAAAAACAATTTTTTAAGAAGTTCCTTGGTTTGTCACACATGTAGTTTAAAACATGCTACTTTAAAATAAGGAATCCCCAGACTTCCCTAGCAGAACAGTGATTAAGAATCCACCTGCCAATACAGGGGTCACAGGTTCGAGCCCTGGTCTGGGAAGATCCCACATGCCGCAGAGCAACTAAGCCCATGCACCACAACTACTGAGCCTGCGTGCCACAACTACTGAGGCCTGTGCACCTAGAGACCGTGCTCCACAACGAGAAGCCACCGCAATGAGAAGCCCACGCACCGCAATGAAGAGTAGCCCCGCTCACTGCCACTAGAGAAAGCCCGCGCACAGCAACAAACACCCAACACAGCCAAAAGTAAATAAATAAATAAATAAATAAAATTTTAATAAATAAAATAAGGAATCCTGAGTGATAAGGATTGAAATTATCTGAGCTTAGATAAGAGCACAGTATGTTAATGCTAAATGCAAGCTAGCATCTTTTTTCCTTTGGCAAGGGATCTTTTGGTCATTTTACAACTCATCAACACTTTTACTGTGCTGGGAAGACTGGAAAAACAGAAGATGAAAGTCAAATAAACGAACTCTTCTACCTGTATCAGGGATGCTAAAACATTTGGTGGGAAAAAAGCTTGAAACTATAAGTTGAAGTCAAGCTAGGCGAGTCCCTACTGGTTTCAGTAATTTATAGTAGAACTGGCCACCATCTCTAAGGAAAATGGAGGGCTGACTACACATAAATCTATTCTACCTGGCCTAAAATTGTCACTGTGCTCTTCCCTGAGACACGAGTTCCAGTTCATAACTAACCACATACGTGACTATTCACACCATGCTGCCATTTATCTCTTCAGAGCTGAAGGTAATAATTGCTGTTTATGGAGCACTTACTCTATGACTTCTGTTCCTCACCTTATTCCATCTCCCAGCAATGCGTGGAGGTAGATATCACTATTCCTCTTTTATAAGAATCCCAAGGCTCAGAGAGGGCAGATGCCCTGAACAAGGACACTTAGCTAGTAAGTGCTGAGAACAGACTCCACCCCAGGCCTGACTGACCCAGGGGCAGAGCAGTTCCTCGGTTCTACGGCCTTGGGCAGAACGCTTTCTCACCATCTACCCTCTCATTCTGAGGAACTGAGGTTGGCTGAACAGGCAGAACCAGTCCATCAAGTCAGGAAGAGGCTGGGAGAGAGTGGAGGCAAAGTAAGGAGAACCCAGGCCTGGGTGATCTGAGTTAATACAGCTGTGGGGCTCGCACAGAGCCTCCCAGCCCAGTCTCCTGACTTCAGTGCCCTGCACTTTGCAACCTAACCTCCTACTACACGTACACAGACTGTTGTCTACGTACATCTGGGCTGGATGTTACCTGGGCACTGCACAGAGACCATGTACAAATAAGAAAACTATTTTAAACAAGCCCCACTATGAACACTAGGCAGGTTCTGAAGCAGAAAGAAGCATTTTTATATGAACATGCCTAAAGTGGACACAGATTTACAGAGTACCCAGCAATCTGAATGGCAGTTGCACCAAAATAGAACAGGGTCTTTGACTAGGCCGTTCTGTTTCTACACTACGCTCCTATTAAACTCTAACAACAGCTGCACCATAAGTGAACCTCTTTCCTGTGCTCTACTGTTAAAAACCATGGCAGCTCTGGATCTCAATGGTCACAAAGCCCTGCTGGATGCAGACCGAAAGGTTCTACTCTCTAGCTCAGCCTTCCCCAATCAGGTCAGCGGTTTGAAGAAAATAATGACCTAAGGCTGTGAGGTCCAATATGGCAGCCACTATGCACATGTGGCCTGTGTGACTTAGGAACTGAATTTTAAATTTTATCAAATTTAAGTAGTCCAGTGGCTACAGTACCATTATAGACTACTTATTTGCAGATATAAACAGGTATTTATGAAAATGTAAGCATACTAAGCATAGTGTTAAAACTTGCTTTTTTCCCACTTAATATAACGTGAATTTTTTCCATTTTAGTAACTGTGCCTCTGGATATTTTTATGCTACATCTACATCTGTGCTGTCCAGTATAGTAGCCACAAGCAGTGTGTGGCTGTTGAGCACCTGAAATGAGGCTAATCCTGAAAGATACACACCAGATTTCAAAAGCTTCATATGACAAAGAGAATGTAAAATGCATTAATAATCTTTATATTGATTATATATAATCAATGACAGTATTTCAGATATAGTGGGTTAAGTAGGCTATATTATTTACATTAATTCCACCTGTTTCTCTATACATTTTTAATGTGGGCTACTAGAAATTTTTAATTTACACACATGGTTTGCATTATACTTCCACTGGACAGCACTGCCCTAAGGCCTCCACTATATGTAATGAATTAACTCCACTCCTAGCAGCCAGAATGGAAGAACAAGAAAATAGTCACCCAACTCAGTATCTGGTTCTGCGGCTCAGGGAAGGCCCGCTAACTTGTCCTTGGCTAGGCCTAGGCTTTATGGAGCCATCATACTGGTGTGGCCGTAATAAAAGATCAGGTTGGCTATGGCTCCCGACTGGTATCTCTTTCATTCAAAGCCCACTAGCATCATACAAACCTTCGTTCTGCTGCCGCCAGTCCTATGGCCTGGAGCAAGTTACGTACCCTCTTTGCACTTTACTTTCTTCCAACTGAAAAATGGGAATAATAACAAACTCAATTCAGAGTGGTTATGAGAATCAAATGAGAATCTAGAAAAGTCTGGCAATTTCTTATAAAGTTAAATATTCACTTAGCATATGACTAAGCAATTCCATTCCTAGATATTTACCCAGGAGAAATGAAAGTATGTCTACACAAAGACTTGTATGTTCACAGCAGCTCTATTCATAATCAGCCCCAACCTGGAAACAACCCAAAAGTCTTCCAGCTGGTGAATGGATAACAAACTGTAGTACATTCATACAGTAGAATACTACTCAGCAATAAAAAGAAACATGCAACAGCATGGAGGAAGCTCAAAGCTTTATGCTAAGTGAAAGAAGCCAGACACAAAAGACTATATCCTACAAGATTCCATTTATATATGACATTCTAGAAAAGGTGAAACAATAGTAAAAGAAAGCAGATCAGTAGTTGCCAGGAATCAGAGGGAAAGTACTGACTGCAAAGAGGACCAAGGAGATATTTGGAGTGATGAAAACGTTACACAGTGGTTACATTTACATTTGTCAAAACTTATCAAATAAGTAATGTAAAGCACTTAGCACAGGGAAGGGTATATAATAAGTGCTTAAACAATGTTAGCTGTAAGCATGACAAGTATTGTCTAAAACCAAACTTAGACTCATGATCTTCCTGGGAAGACCAGGTACCCCTTGCTTACCTTGTACTATTTTTCTAATCATTTCTAGTGCCTCTTTTTCCCTCCCGGCCCCTACCTAGCAGACTTTTCCTCTGATGTGCTCCTCCTTCTCTTTCTACCTTCTCTCCCTTCTGCCACTGACCTGAGATGTGGCCTTTCTAACTGCACTGCTTCGTTATCACCCTGGACTCTCTTCTCCCCTTCCCTCACCCTTTTTACTGAACCTCGAACACCACCAGCAAACTAAGCGTCCTAAAATACCACTTTCTGCCACATATATGCTCAAGCCCCCTCACTGCCGTTCAGATCCCTTAGCCTGGCATCCAAGGGGCCCCACAATTGGCTCTAGTCTCCCTTTTCCATCTTTTTTTTTTTTTTTTTGCTGTGTTGAGTCTTCGTTGCTGCGTACAGGTTTTCTCTAGTCGTGGCGAGCAGGGGCTACTTTTCGTTGCGGTGCGTGGGCTTCTCATCGCAGTGGTTTTTCTTGATGCGGAGCGTGGGCTCTAGGTGCAGGCTCAGTAGTTGTGGCACATGGGCTTAGTTGCTCCAGGGCATGTGGAATCTTCCTGGACCAGGGCTCAAACCCACGTCCCCTGCATTGGCAGGCACATTCCCAACCATTGCGCCACCAGGGAAGTCCCCCTTTTCCATCTTTTACTCCACACCAGAATCCTCCACAGTAAATCCTTGTGGGATGAATGAACAAATGAAGGCAGGGACCAAGTCTATCTTGCTTAGACCTACATCCCAAGTGCCTAGGATAGTGCCAGGAACGCAGGGGCATACTCACAGCAGTATCAGCTGAATGAACTAATGACCTCCTGCAGCCTGCAAATGCATCCTGACCTCAGAGAACATAGCTGCTCATTCTTTAGTTTTTTTAAACTGAGATGCTTATGGTGGATTAGTAAGAGTTTGGAACAAGATGAACAGCTAGGGGCTCTGGAAAGTGTTGCAGTATTTATGTGTTAAAGGCTATAAGTCTTCTGTTTCTATTTCTACTTAAAAAAAAAAATCTGTCAATAAATAATTATTTAAATATTTTTTTCCTTTAACTCAAAACAGGCAAAGAGCCTCCAAGTGTACATGCAAGAAGTATGGGAGGCACCAGAGATCAGATGAGGGTGTTCATCGTTTAGTTGGTTTATCATGGTTTCGACCATTACACAGCTTTTAAAATTATTTTGTTCTTAGTCATATATGTTTTCATTTACACCCATAATGGACCATGACTAAAGGCAGGCTTAAGGAATGCCAATGGCAAAATATGAGTTAGTAAGAAATTAGTGAGAAATACAGGAAGTGTGAATCATCATAAAAATGGTTATTCTGCAAATTGTCTGAAAAAGCTCTTTATCGGTGCCTTAAGTTGTATTCACCTTATCACAATTCTTACTGTCTGTAAGATTTCAGAAACCAGTATAATTCTGATCCCAAACATTAATATAATTTTCAAAAATGTGCTAATCTGAATAAAATATTTTTTAAATTTAAAATCACTTCCAGAGGAGGTTTTCACAATTCATTATTACTATGAAAATAGTTTGCAGGGCTTCCCTGGTGGCGCAGTGGTTGAGAGTCCGCCTGCCGATGCAGGGGACACGGGTTCGTGCCCCGGTCCGGGAAGATCCCACATGCCGCGGAGTGGCTGGGCCTGTGAGCCATGGCTGCTGAGCCTGCGCGTCCAGAGCCTGTGCTCCGCAATGGGAGAGGCCACAAAAGTAAGAGGCCCGTGTACCGAAAAAAAAAAAAAAAAAAAGAGTTTGCAAGTTAAAAAAGGCCTGGGGAGGGGCTTCCCCGGTGGCGCAGTGGATAAGACTCCACACTCCCAATGCAGGGGGCCCGGGTTTGATCCCTGGTCAGGGAACTAGATCCCAAATGCGTGCCACAACTAAGAGTTCGCATGCCGCAACTAAGGAGCTGGCAATCCACAACTAAGGAGCCCGCCTGCTGCAACTAAGGAGCCTGCCTGCCACAGCCAAATAAATAAATAAATAAATAAATAAATAAATAAAAAATATATATCAGTTAAAAAGGCCTGGGGACAACAGAAACTAACACAGCACTGTGAAGCAATTATACTCCAATAAAGATGTATTTTTTTAAAAAAGGCCTGGGGAGTGCTGATTTAGAACAAGTTCTCTGAAAGGCTCTGTTAAGCCTTTCCTAGTTCCCCCAGGAGGACCTGGGTGGAGCCACGCCCACTTTGCCCTCCCTGCTCCAGGGCAGACTGGCACCTTCTTTCTTTTTTTTTAAATTTTATTGAAGTACAGTTGATTTACAATGTTGTGTTAATTTCCGCTGTACAGCAAAGTGACTCAGTCATACACATATATATTCTTTTTCTTATTCTTTTCCATATTCTTTTCCATTATGGTTTATCACAAGATATTGAATATAGTTCCCTGTGCTATACAGTAGGACCTTGTTGTTTATCCATCCTATATATAATAGTTTACATCTACTAATCCCAAAGTCCCAATCCTCTCGGACTGGCACTTTCAATACCTTACTTCTTCTTTGGTTTAGAGGTCTGCCACCTCTACCAGGATATAAGCTCCTTATTTCATTCATCTTTTTACTTTAATACACAGCACAGTGCTTGGCACGCAGAAGACTCTTCATAAATGCTCATTAATGTTCCCAACATCTTAGAGGCTTTCTGACACAGCAGAAACTGTGTGCTTCATTCATAGAGCAGATTTCATCCAAGCCCAGGATATGCACCCACAGCCTGACTGCACTCCTCTTAGGGGAAAGGAAGACAGCTGGGCCACATAGAATATAAATGAATTTCTCAGGAAGCAGTGTTCTGAAAGATGGCAGCTGTCCCCTACCCCCACAAATGTCAATTAGCATGGTCACTTGTCAGAGGAAGTGGCAGGAAAAAGAACAACGCAGAGGGCGATTTTATTTTTCACTCTGCTGCCAGAGGTCAAGTGGTGCGAACTGACGTTGGGATTCCTTTGGCGATGAACAAAAGCTGGGATGTGAGGAGATGAAATGGGCATTGGCCAGGGGTCTCCTCCCTTCAGGCCTGGCCTCCGGGAGCTCCTCTGCCAGGCCCGCAGCTGAGCCCGTGACCTGTCGACTTGCCTCTTCCACCTCTTCTGCCACCTTTGAACACCAACAGCCAGCTCTGCTGCCAGGCAGGCCTGGTGAGGAGACCCTGTGCTATATCTAAGAGCCTGGCTGTCACAGCGTGTCCCTCCAGGGTAAAAGCGGAAAACAAGGAGGGGTGACAGGGCAGTGGGAGTGTTCTTTGAGATGTCACTGGGTTTTTTGCTATTTGTTAGCAGTCACAGTTGACAGTGAGACAAACTTTTAAATAAATAATTTTCCTTTTTCCATTCAACACCTAAAAAGTACTAGTGCCTAAAAAGTTACTAGTGCTCTAGAAAATACAGAGGTAATAAACTACAACAAAAACAGTGAGATCTGTGTGCTGAGCTCTGTTCAGAAAGCCCCGTGTGTCTGAGCTCAGTTAATCCTCACAGCAGCCCTAGCATCCTCTTACTATCCCCACTTCACAGATGAAGAAACTGAGGCTGGAGAGATTAAGCCAGATCATTAAGGCACTGCCCCCTCCTCAAGTTACTTACAGTTTCACGTGTGTTGGAAAGGGAGGGTATAAATAGAAAACAGGGAATAAGAAATAATCAGTGTGTAAAATGCTTGCAACTTTTGGACAAATAAAACTGAATGGGAATTTCAGAGGAAGGAAATCACACTCAGCTTGGTAGGTAAGACAGTAGGTAGCAGTCCACAGGAAGGGTTTCCTGAGCTGCGCCTTGAATAAATGCATTCATTCAACAAACTCACGCATTCAACAATACTTACCGAATGCTTACTATCTATGTGGCAGGAACATGGTTTGAAACTGAATCAAAATAGCAATAATAGACATGAAAGGCTGGATTTCAGATTAAAAAAAAAAAAACACCTCAAAGAGAAAGGCATTCACATGGGCAGAACAAGAGGTCCATGTGGCCCTTTCCATCTAAGGACTGGGAAGGGTCAGAGGTGTGCCCTCCAAGCACAGACCCACTTCTCCACCCTCAAAAGCCTGAGAGCGCCAAGAGCAGGGCCTCTCCCCACTGCATCCCTAGAGCTGACCACACTGCCTGGAAAGAACCGGAGCTCGAGAAGGACCCATGAGACAAATGAGCGCAAGGCTGCTATTGAGTGTGGTTATCTACCTGGTCACGGGCAGAGATGCCCAGAGCATGACAATGGGCCCCCAAACACTCCCTGTGCTCTGCTGGGTCAGTGGGTGCCATCGCACTGGCCAGACCCTTACCCTGACATTAGAGGTCTGATGTGAGCAGGCCCGCCTCGGGCTTCATTCCCCTCTGCTTCTGCAAAGAGCAAAGCCTGCAGGACTGAAGTCCCTGCCCAGAAATCACTTGTCCCCTGGGGAAGGGCAGGCTCAAAGGAAGGATGGATGAACAACACTCCTTCCCTTTCACATCTCCAGGTGGTCCTCAGACATTTTTTGATTCAGGACTGTCCCACAGCAATCCTCCATTCATTCCCTCCTCCCAGCACCCCAAAAAAGTCTCAGCTGAATTAATGAGGAGAAATGGCCTGTTTCTGACGAGCTATGTCAAAGAAATGTGGGCAGCCTTGTTTGGATATCATAAACAGAAGTGCTGTGATAAGAGGCAGATCCAAGGCCCGGGCTTTCCAGCACAGCGCCCTTTGCCCTTCCCCTGTGCACTCTGTCTACTAAGTCACCTGGCATGCACACCTACATGCCCCAGGCAGGCTGTGACTGAAAGCACCTTCACACTAACAGGACATAATTCATCTACTGTTCTAGATACAGCTGACCCTTGAACAACAGGGGTTTGAACTGTGCAGGTCCACTTACACGGGGATTTTTTTCAGTAAATGTGTACTGTGGTACTACACCACCCGTGGTTGGTTGAGTCCTCCAATACAGAGGGCTGGCTATAAAGTCACATGCAGATTTTCCACCACAAGGAGGGCTGGTGCCCTAACCCCTGTGTAGTTCAAGGGTCAACTGCAGTGGGTTTTCTTAAAGTAGGCTGTATGTAGGAATTCCCTGGCAGTCCAATGGTTAGGACTCCAAGCTTTCACTGCCAAGGGCACGGGTTCCCTGGCCAGGGAACTAAGATCCCACAAGCCGTGGGGCGTGGCAAAAAAAAAAAAGTAAGGGTATATGTGGTAGTGCAGTACATTTTTTAAGATGCACATCTCTCACCAATCGAAATAAGTAACTCTCCAAGTTTACAGTTTTCAAGATTATTCCAGTGATTCCAGCCTGAAGATCCACAGCCCAAGAGCAGGCTTCAGGTCAGTGAGGTTCTGAGAGGTCATATAAACGTGTGTATGACTGTTTATGGAGAATTTGTCCCTCTGATGAGATCCTTAAATGAGCTGGACCCAAAGAGCTAAAGGACTCAGAATATATCCCGAAGTTAGCATCCTGCAATGTTATAAAACTTTCCAGGGTGAGGGTTAAGGGGTTGGGGGCTTCTTTTCAGGGTAACAAAAATGTTCTAAAATTGAGTATGGCGACAGATATACAATTCTGTGAATATACTAAAAGCCATTGAGTTGTATACCATAAATGGGTAAACTGTATGGTATGTGAATTATATAAAGCTGTTACACAAACAACTTTCCAGGAAGACTCCTGTTACTCTGCAATGGATTCCCCAAGCTAACATTATGTTAATAAATACCTGTTAGCCACCAAAATGTAACTACTGGATTATTTGAAGACAACGATGACAACAGAATTCCCTTTTGCTTTCAACTGTACTCTTTTAGTAAGCAGGAAGAAACATGTGATATCTTGATGTTTAGCTAGAAATGGCCAAATTTACCTCAAATTTGGTGGTCAGAAAGTCAGCCAGAGACAAAATGGCCAACCTGCATAGACTCTTCCCCCTGCTGAGGTCGGAGTATTTACCCAAGGTGAAGTACTTGTTGCTTAGCCCTGAGTCAAAAGTTCCAAAATGAAGAAACGGGGCCCCAACATCACCTCTGAAGAAGAGGCACACCTTAACTTCCCCAAACCATGTGCACGTCACCCATGAAAGAAGTCACGGACAAGGATGACTTCCAGGCTCAGGGGAGAACAACGGGAAAAGCCTTATCGCTCTCCCTCCACAACGCCCCGCACACTTAAGCACTTATGAATTCTAAAACAACGTCTGGGTCCAGCTCTGCCCTTTTCAGGGTGGGACTGAAAGGAGCTTCATTTCATGTGAAACTGCCCGGAAACTGCTAGCACTACCTGCCTGCAGTGGAGAACAGAGGGTTTGTTTAACTTGCCCCAAATGAACCCATTTAGGCATCCAATCAACAACCTGTATTTTGAACAATCTCAAGATCACAACCCACATGGAAGCTGTGTACACATGGGTGGCTGTTTCCACTATTCCCCCGGGGGAGCAAAGCAAATTATCTTTTCACATAAAATAAACCTTAGCCCCAGAATCCTGCATTTCCTTCTAGTAACTACAGCCAGTTTCTTATTTGTATTCCCACAACAAGAAACCTTTCTAGTGGGATACTCCTCGAAAGAGGTGACGTAGGAGAATTGAGTCCTCAGCCCCTAAATCAAGCTGCGAAAAAATTGACTTCTTCAATAGGAAGAGAATGAAGAAGAGACTGACTCTACAAATTAACGAATTACCAGTCTCTAAGCTTCCAACTCAGTTTTCCAACTGTACCCATCATGGGTTTCAAGGACAAGCGGAGAAAAATATATAACCAAGTGGAAGACCAGCGATTAGATTCCCAGAAAATCACTACTGTTATCTTCTTACAATGTGTGCAAGTGCTGCAAGTTAACTATCATACTGTCTCTACTTGTCTAGGCACACATCTTCAAAAAAACTTTCAAAATATTCAGTATAAATTGGAATTTGAAAGAAATCTCCAAATAGCATCTCCAAAGGAAGCCGAGATGGATTCTGATATTGAGCACTGGATTGCCTTAAAATCTCAGGATCTCTAAGGCAACGACGTCTTCTGTGTTGGCATCCCATTTGAACAGGTATTCTAGTGATACGTGAATAGAGTTTAAAAGACTATTAAAAAAGGTCACTGATGGCGAGGCTGAAGCTCATTAAACCAAGCCACAAAAGGAACTTTAAAGTATCTATGTTATGACAGGTAAAGATTCTGGTTGACTTGTATACACCTTGGAAGACAGAAGATCTCAGGATCCCATAGAACAAAGCTCCATGAAAGCAGAAGCGGTTGAGTTCACCACCAGATCTCCAGCTTGTGCCTGGCACCCAACTAGGTGCTCAGTACATTTCTGTTGAAGGAATGAGTATTGTTGAATAAACAAACTGCAGGAATGCAGTTTCCAAAATCAAAGGTTCAAGGTGAGATCCATTTTCAGTAGAGATCTTAACATGAAATATTATCTTTTCCACAGACTTTTAAAATACTCTGTTATGCCTCAAATACTACTGAAATTATCTTTTGTTTCTCAAGAACAAAATGCACCAAACACAGAATCAATGGGCCCTGATTCAGATGAACCTCCGAGAACCTTTTTCCTTCCTAAAAAGGAGGAAATGGAGATTAAGAGCTATGGCACTACAGCACAGTCACCAACAAAAACCAGATATGCATATTTGATAACAACCTTCTCCAAAACTGGCAGCTTCCTCTGGTTTCTGTTTCAGCTAAGCAAGCATTTTTCTTCAGTCTACTGACTTTAAAAGTTTTCCCTTTCGTTTACTCAAGAAGTTACATATTTCCTTGTCTTCATTCTTAATGCTCCCAAAGTTTCCCACAATTTACCTGTGCGACTTTTTACCAGAATCCCTTTTGTCAGGAAAATCCTTCCCTTTCCACCCTCCGACTCCCCTTGCTGAAACCATCCCTAAATACTGTCCTTTCTTATTTTATGGAAGCTTCATTTCCTTGCAGCAGAGGCCTGGTCTATTTCCTGAAGCTAAATTATTTGGGCTCCATAAAAGTGATAATAAAATCATTCAAACCACATTCAGGCACAGAATCACCTACCAACCTGCACCTTCCGCCAGTTGCTTATCCTAATATGCCTTTCTGGTGGTGACCTTGTGTTCCCTTCATCCTTCTGGCATCTGTATTTTCCAATCCACAGAATTTTCCCCTCCCAAGTCCATAAATCCTAAATCATAGGTAACAAAAAATTTCCTGCTATAAATCCTGTTTCCCAAGACTAAACAACCTTGATAAGTGAAAGCAACCACGGACAGAAATGAGCTTACTTGCAATAAAAAAGCATTAATGTGTTTAATCCTTTGCATATATGGCGCCATAAAGTGAATAGATGGAAGAAAGAAGGAATGCACTTTACAAATACTTCATAAAGATTATTTCATGTGATCTTTGTAACAACTGTGGAAGACAGGCAGGGCAGGCATTTATTACCCCCATTTACAGATGACAAAACTAAACATCAAAAAAGGTTAAGTGACTTGCCCAACCAATGATATCACATGACTAGCATCAGCCCAAACCCATATTAAGGTCCTGCCTCTTCCAACCCAAAGGATGTCCACTATGTACCCTCTCTACAGGTTTCTGTCCTACAGCCAAGGAGCAACTTCCTAGAGATTAGGCATTTGAAAGGGAGGACGGTCCTCTGACTTTGGGGATACCATTTCCCTTCAGCTAACAAGCCAGAAAGCCATCTTCAACCTTGCCAACAGAAAACAATGCCTTTTTCTTCTTAGACCACTCTTAACAACTACTCTTTCCAAAACAATTTCCAACAGTTCCTGTACTAAACGGACTTACTCTTAAGGCACTAATAGTCCAAAAAGTTTGCATCACATATCATTTTCTCAATAAAGTTCAGGGCTGATGCAATACTTTCCACTCTTAGATTTTACAGCTAAAATGACAAGAACACAAAACAGTCAAAAATTATGCAAGACAATGCTGCATTTTTTTTACTCCACCACAACTACCTCTATGTGTCTCCTGTGAGTCACTGTCTGTGTTCAGTCATCACTATAGGAACTGCCATTCTCTACCCTAAATTATTTTACTTTATTTCTTAAAGAAAATCTCTGCAATAAAAGTGGAATCCTACTACATCTTTCACCACCTTGCTGCAGCACTCACCCCTTAACGCAGAACCTCAGATGTCATATTGCTCCAATTTTTATCACTACCATTTTACACAAACAGAAAAAAAGATGAAGTAAGGTTATAATTCATTTATTTATTCATTCAACAAACACATGAAATCCTATCAGACGCCAGGAACTGGGACCCAAAAATGAACACAAAAGTGTCCCTCCTCTCACAGCCTGGTAGAGACTAAACTAAAGAAGTAAATACAGAATAAACTGATCAAGGTTAAGGTGGAGGTGAGCACATGGCTTGGGGCAGTGGCCATCATGAAATGCTTTCTGGAAGAAGTGGTTTGTGAGCATTTACAAGCATCTCTCTCTGGACTTTCAGTACCAAATAAGCCTAAAAGACTCAACCCCACTCCTTGGTAATATTTACTGGTCAATAGTCAAGTAAAAAAATCTAATTAAATAGCAGAATTTATTCTTGACCCCCAGCCCTAAATTTCAACCCTTAACCCCTCCCTATTCCCTTAGGCACAGAGGCATTAACAAATTCTGTCCTATATGGTGCCTTCTCACAAGTCTGTAGAATTAAAGATATGCACAAGGAAAGAAAATGTACTTTAAAAATGTATGATCATTTTCCTAACTGGAAATGAACACTTTGAACAATCCAAGCCCTACAAAGCATGGCTGTCGGAAGAGGAAACTGAGGTTAAAAAAAGTCCCACTTTAATACAACAGAATAAAAGGTCTCTTTGAAGTCGCCAGACCAGCTTGAGCAAAAAGAGAAACAGAAGGCTATTGTGGGGCTTTAGCCTCCAGATGATGAACCCCAAACGCCCTGCAATGGTAAACAAACAAGCCTCTGAGCCAGAATCTGATTTGGGAACCTAACAAAACATTACAATTTAAGGAATCTCTCTCTCCCCATTCATTATTTCCCAAACAAAGTCCCACTGGCTGGCAGCTCCTGTGTTTTTGCTGGTTTGTGGGTTTACTGCTTGTAAATTATATTGTGCTTTTCAAAAAAAGGTACAGGTAAATGAAAACAACCACGGTTTTAAAGAGCCATAAAAGACACTATATGTAACAGAAATCAACTCTGCCTGTGTTTACTATGAGGACCTATTACTCCTTTATGCTACTCCAGTGGATTTTAAACTCAAATGACTGCTACCACTGCCTGCTAAAGAGCAAGTTAGAGGAGGGAAGGAGCAATTTCAAACACCTGCCTCAGCAGGGGCCCAGATTGCCTCCCTCACCATCTCCCCGTGCCTCGGTCAAACAGCTGACCTGGAAATGGGGCTGCAGACCCCGGCCACTGCTATCCCAAGTGGGCTCTAAAGTCACACTTCCATTTGGCCCGGCACACCCCCATCCCCACCACTGAGATCACCAGCCTAAAGGAGGGAAACTCAGCGGCCCCAAAGAGGAGGAGATGGCTGGCGGAGGGCAGAAATGGGTAAGAGGGTCTTGAGTGGTCACTTTACTCCGCCGGCCCGACGTGGGCCCGGGAATCCAACACCTCCCCCAACTCGGAGTCCCTTTCCAGGGCACCGACGAGCCCCTCCCACTCCTTGGCCCAAGGGGCTGCGGTTCCCACCCTCGACCCCTCCGGACTTCAGCGACCGCTTGGGCCCCGGGGACCCTGGCCCAGGAACGACGCTATGCCAGAGCCGTCTCGGCCTGGGCCGCCGACCCCTGCCCCGGGCCCCACCCGGCCGCCCGCAACCCTCTCAGGGCCCGGGGCCGCCCCGCGCCGCCAGCCCGCCCGCCCGGTGGGCCGCGCACCGTGTGGGACTGCAGGCTCTGGCTCGCCTCGATGGCTGCTGTCAGCGGCACCGTGTCGTCCAGCAGGACCTTGCCGGCCGGCGGCTTCTCCATGAAGGCCATCCCGGAACGCCCGTCCACCACCGCCTCGGGACCAGGGGCAGGAACCAGAGGCGCCGACTCCCGTCGCCCGCCGGGATCCGCCGCCGCCGCCGCTGTCAACACGCGCCGCCCCACGCGCCGCCGCCGCCCGCCGGGCCCTCGGGGTCCTAGCGCCGATCTTCCCCCTCCGCCGCTGCTGTCAACACTGGCAGCCCTTTGCGCCGCCGCCTCCCGCGGGTTCCTAGCGCCAAACTGTCGCAGTCACCGCTGCCCTGGACCCGCGCCTCCACGTGGCCGCACCGCAGACCCGGTACCCTTAGCACCGGGCCTCAGATCTCGGGGCAATTCACCCTAAGCCATCATCACCTCCAGAGGTCCTCAGAGCCGGAAACACCGCGTCTGGGGCCCTGCGGTCAGGAACCCTCAGGCACAAAGATCCCAAGCCTCTCGCTGATGGGCTTTTCGCATTAGGCCCTCAGAAGCTGGACTCTCAGTCTCTAGACCTTTACAACTGGACCTTTCCCACTCAGGCCTCCCAGGTCCAAGGACCCTAAGACCCAGAAAAAAAGGGGCTTCAGGATGTGACCCTCAGTCTGTGCCCTACAGACCCAGAAACTTTCTAAAACAAACCCCTCAGATTCAGGTTTTATGGGGAACGCATGAACCTGGCTCTTCAGACCCAAGAACCTAACAGCTGGGCCCTCAGGATTGGACCCCCGAGTTGGAGCCCTAAGACTCCAGCACCCTCAGACCCAGAGCTCTTTGAACTGGGGACCCTAAAAATTGGGTATTGGTCTACAAACTCCCAACCTCTACCCTTTGCCCCAGCTCTTAGCTCAGCCCACAAGGCCTTCAAACTTGAGAACTCTCAGCCTCAGGCTTGCGGTGGTCAGTCCCACTGTACTGGCTCCAAGAACTTCAAACCCAGAGCCAGAGAACTCTGCCACCAACTTCTCAGCCCCAAACTTACCCCATCTGCCTGAACCCAAGGCCATAATCCTGGCCCACCCACAGTGCTGTCTCCCAGGGCAGTGTCCAGGACAGTGGAGAGAGTTAGACTTGGAATTAGATGACCAGGATCTTCAGGGCTCCAGGACTTACCACCTGTGTGACCTTGAATTTGTTACCCAACTTCTCTGAGCCCCAGTCCCCATCTGCAAAATGGAGATAATACTTTTTGGAAGGGTTGATATGAGGAATGCAATAGGATGAGAAGGGGCTCAGCACATAATAAAACCTCAGACAATATTAGTTTCTTCCTTCCCCTACAGTTCAGAATGGAAGTTTCTAACTCTTAAATTTATCTTCCCTAACTTTCTACATTTCAGACAAGAGGACAAAATTTCTTGGAAACACCACCACCACAATGTGACATCACAGCACAAGCCCAGACAGTATCTAAAGGGTACCCTCCCCAGATCTCAAGCTTAAGGGGATTGTTGGGCAACTCCAAGTGGCCAAGTAGCCATGACACACTGACTTAGAGGCCAAGACTCAGTGGAGAGAGAGATATGAAGAGGGAAACATGGAACTTCATGATTACATCCTAAAATAATCAAAATTCTTCTGCATTCCATGTTTGTCCCAGTGTGTTTAAAAGCAGCAGTCTATTAAAACAAAACTATATATCACTTAGGGAGGGTTCAACTTTTTACTTCCATTTCTTTAAGGCAAATGGGTTATTTCATCACCAGAATCACAGAAACCAAAATTCTGCTTTAATCATTATTCCTATCACGTGGGCTGATCAAGACAAGGCTCTTCTCGCATACCGCTGGTAGGAGTATAAACTGGTCCAACCTTTCCAAAAGGCATTTATGCATTCAACAATTATTTACTGAGTACTTAAGCATGTAATAGGCCTGGCACTAGGACTGGGATTTGACAACACATATCAAGGGCTTTGAAAATGTTCTCACGCAGTAATCCCACCTCCAGGAGAGTATCCTAAGGAAACAATCAAGACAAGTGCAAATATATAGCACTCAAGGATAAATATCTAACAATAGGAGATTGGACAAATCATGGTACAATCATAAACAGAATATTTTGCGATGATTAAAAATGAGATTATCAAAGGATGTTGAATGATGTTGGGAAATGCTCTAGATATAACAGTAAGTAGAAAAAAGCAATATATACATTTTATGATCCCAAGATTTATTAAAAATATATTTTAGGAAAAACACCAGAAGGAAGCCCACCGAAGTATTAACTGAGGGTCTCTAGCAAGTGGAATCATGATGCTTTCTATTTTTTTGTTTTCTTGCACTTTTCAAAATGTCTCCAGTGAAGATATTTGTATGATTAGGAGAAAAATAATGGTATTATATAACTGAGTTGCAAAGGTCATCAAGTGACAGCCTGTTGTCTTCCTTACTATGAAAACGAAACTGAGAAACCAGATATTTGATGAAATGAAGCCACAGACTCTCAATCTAGCCTTTCTCATTCTCTAGAAATTCTTGAATAAAGTAAGCCTCTCAGAATAAATACTAAATAGATCCTCTGGAGACCTGTCCCCAATCCTATGACAGTCTCGCTATCCATTTGGCTTTTGAAGTGGTTCATACTGAAGGTGGGGCAACTCCCCAGTCCAGAGCTGATCTGAATCAAATCAACTTTGCTTCCAGTCTCATGCTGGGTAAAGCAAATGAGGTATGCAGTACCTTAGTTATCGCCACATACACTACTCAGGGCTGGCAGGGGGAAAAAAAATTTACATTCTTGTATGTTGCCAAATGTTTAGATGGCCCACAGGTTGTTTATCTAACAGCTTGACATTTGGCCAGACTGACTGAAGATAATGAGTTTTAGTGAGGTTGCTTCTAGACCTGGAAACTGCTCTACAAATCAAGACATAGAAGCTTGTGAAAAACTCAGTGCTTCCTTAGCAGCATCCCCTCCCAACTCAGAATGACTTTAAATATTCATCATCTGGATAAATCAAACAACGCATATTTGATCTTTCTTACTTCCCTTACGTGTTATTTTCCATCACATCGCAGAGGAATTTTGATCAGGGTTTATAAGGTCATATGAACTGTGGCCTACCTAAGAGCCACCCTAAAAACTGATTATAGCCTAGAAATCGACTGCTTGTGGAGCCTTCTATTAATCCTGTTCTATTTATGTAGTGTCCACACTTGTCTTGGGTTTTCTTACGATTTTGCTCCAACTCAAAATTTCTCTGAAGATGTCGAGAATTCTAGTCTCTGCTGTGTTTGTAATCCATATAAAGAAAAGCCAAGAACAAAGGAAGTGAAACATCTGGGACACTGGAGATGCTCAACTGCAGCCCAAGAGTAATTCCACAGCACTTGCATTCTGTTCAAATAGAACCAGTTAATAAATTATGCCAGTACATGAGGCATTCAGAGTGGCACAACTGCTCAGAGTGACTGTCAACCTTTGGTGGAGTATGTTTTAATATAAAAACTTAATAGATGTAATTTAGTAGCAATTTTCTTTGGGAGTAAATGGGTCTCTTCATCATACTCTGAGAACACAGAAGAAAAATGACTAATAATTCAGCACAAAATGAAAACCTGTGGTTACCTAAGAGGTACGAATGTGCATTTAGCAGTTTCTTCTTTTTCTAGCTGAATACACAAGATGAATGGTGGCTGTGGTGAGGCTTTCTCCCTGCTGCTACTTAAGATTTGCTGCTCAGAAAAAGAAATGAGTGGCACTTCACCAATATGGAAATGTTTCTAATAGAATATAAAAATCTGTTAAGCAATTTTCCAGTACATTAGACTGAAATTGCTTAAGATGGGTATATATTTCTGTGGCAATCAAACATTACATAAATTGCAGTCTTATAATGCCCCTATGTGGAAAGTGCTAGTACAATTTGGCCTCATATTTTAGTCAGTACTTTTGTACCCACTTCCACTTGTAACCAAAGCCACTTCGCAATTACCTGGGAGAGGACTTCCTGACTTGAGGGTCACCCATGCTTTCATTATGAAGAGTCATTCTTTCTGGCAACTTGTACAGAGCTGAAAATGAAAAAGCCAACCAGCTAGTTTTTGTTAGTCAGCTTTAACAGAGCACGAGAGGTCTGAGAAGCTTGGCTCTGAGTAAAAATAACAAGTCATTGTGTACAGAGAAGTATCCCTAACTTCTTGCCTGCTTCTCTATTCCAACTTTTTATTGGTTTACAAAGATCATTGGTTTACAAAGAAGACCATGACATCTACTGAGGACAAAAAAAAAAAAAAAAAAAAAAAAAGGAAATGCACATATTGAGAAGCTACTTTAAGTTACAGAGTACTAATCAGCTATCCGCCAGACCTGACATACATCCCTCCCCACCATACTTGACTTGTACATGATTTTTCATTTTTAGAATAACTCTTTCAGTAATTCTGCTCTGAAGACAAATAATCACTGAATGTCAGCTTAGAAAAAGTGTAGGCAATAGGTATGGGTAGAAGCCATCAAGTAACAGCAAAGAGGAAAACACTACAACTGTAGCAAGGGACTAAGATCTAGAACATTCTGAATATAAACAGAATTATATAGAATGGTGGTTCCAAATACTTTACTGCCACATAACAAGACATAATTATAGAAACTGAAAGTGTTCCAGTATGGGAACATTTTAAGACCCACAGTGTGATGGAAAAAATGCCCTGGAGCCAGGCAGGGCTGTTTGAATCCCAGCTCTACTGCATACTACCTGTACAACCTTGGGCAAGTCACACCACATCAGTCTGTTTCCTTGCCTATAAAATGGAACATTAACTTCATACAACTGTTTAAAGGACTAGATTAATGTAGAAAATTGGCTTATCATTGAAAGAATGGTAGCTTATAGTATTAATGATTACATCACACTCTACTTATGAACCCATGCTTCAGGACTGCTACTAAGTCCCAGAGAATGAGTTCTGCAGGAGTATAGTCTTAGCTTCAAGTCTCTATTTTGTGACTCAAGTTCCCCATTTTGTTTTTCAAAGTCACATCAAATTTTAGGCATGTATAGTGTTTCACCTATAAATACACCTCCTTCAGGTGTATCTAAACCTACACATGCTGCCCATTTTGAAACTCATGATAATGGCATCCTTGCTTCTCACTCTGATTTTGGCATTTTCATCTCACCAACAAACTAGAGTATGGTACAGTATTAAAGTTTAAAATACTCACTTTATTTATACACATCACTGCCCTCTAGTGACTAGAATAATTCCTTCTAGTAATCTAACCGATCCCCTTGATGTAAAAAAATAAATAAAAAATCTAGTTACTCATCCACCAGCAGGAAGAAAAAATCTTTTTCCAGGAAATGTTGGTTGATGCAACCAATTAAACCTGATCTTACCTTCCTGATCAAAGCATCTAGCTGTGGTCTGAGCCACCATCTAAAGCTACAGAGCACAGGTGGACCACCTGTATGTTCTACCATAGATTCTTGTCTTAATAGTGTTGGCTATGTAGGGCATGACGTTAGTAATAGCACATTAGGCACATTTCCTCTCTAATACCCCTCAACTCTTAAGAACTTGGCCTCCACAGTGTTCCTTAAATTTTTTACCTTATAATTTTTTAAATAAAAGCATATATTATTTATATAAGGGGGCACCCCACAGTATTTTCAAGGGAGAGAGAAAAAAATCTGGATTATTAAAATAGGAGCTTTGCATTCAAGATCTATTCCAAGTTTAGAATACCAATAGAGATTGGCTGACATCCTGAAAGACTGGTCTGTTCTCTAACTTTTGACCAGTTAGCACCAAACTCAGGAAAACCTCTAACCTTATTCACAGAAGAGAATGGGCAATAGTAGTAGCTACTGTTTATAAGCTAGACCTTGTGCTTAACTATTTGTATCTGTCACCTCCAACAATCCCACGTGGTAGGTGTTTTTATCCCTTTTTTTTTTTTTTTTTTTTTGCTATACGTGGGCCTCTCACTGCTGTGGCCTCTCCCGCTGCAGAGCACAGGCCCCGGACCACAGGCTCCGGACGCGCAGGCTCAGCGGCCATGGCTCACGGGCCCAGGTGCTCCGCGGCATGTGGGACCCACCCAGACCGGGGCACGAACCCGCGTCCCCTGCATCAGCAGGCGGACCCTCAACCACTGCACCACCAGGGAAGCCCCTTTATCCGTTTTATACGTGAGACCAAGAGAACTTATATAACTGAGTCCAAATCTGCACATAAGCTCTCCTCCGATAACAGGAAAACCATCTGAAGGGCAAGTGACACTGAACAAATTACCATCTTGGTGTAAACAGTAACAAATTACAATAAACTCTGACCCAGAAACTGCTGAAGAACAGAATCTAAGAATATTTACTAGTAAAAGATAGGTGTTCAAAGATGACCTATCTTCTATAGTTGCCTTCAATTATTAAATGCTAGCTAGTTATAAATTCAGTGAGAAACTTATTCTACACAGATATAGGTAGGTTTCTCTTATCCAAATGCAAATCTACTCAGGTTTGAAATCCTAAAAGTAGAACATTAAGCTAAATGATAACTCTCCCAATATATATATACTTTTTTAATGGCACTCATGGGAGCCTGGACACAATGTCCAACCTTAGAATCACCTATGATTTTCTTTTTTTTAATTAATTAATTTATTTATGGCTGCATTGGGTCTTCATTGCTGCGCGCAGGCTTTCTCTAGTTGCGGAGAGCGGGGGCTACTCTTCGTTGTGGTGCTTGGGCTTCTCACTGCGGTGGCATTCCTTGTTGCGGAGCACGGGCTCTAGGTGTGGGCTTCAGTAGTTGTGGCATGCGGGCTCAGTAGTTCACAGGCTCTATAGCGCAGGCTCAGTTGTGGCGCACAGACCTACTTGCTCCGTGGCATGTGGGATCTTCCTGAACCAGGGCTCGAACCCGTGAACCCTGCACTGGCAGGTGGATTCTTAACCACTGTGCCACCAAGGAAGCCCACCTCTGATTTCCTCTAGTCACTTTTTCTTTGGTTTTTTTTTTTGGTAGTACCCGGGCTCAGGAGTTGTGTCTCGTGGGCTCCAGAGCACAAGCTCAGCAGTTGTGGTGCACAGGCCCAGCCGCTCTGTGGCATGTGGAATCCTCCCGGACCAGGGCTCGAACACGTGTCCCCTGCACTGGCAGGTGGATTCTCAACAAGTACGCCACCAGGGAAGTCCCTTCTTTGGTTTTTTTTTGGCTGTATCACACAGCTTGCGGGATCTTAGCTCCCCGACCAGGGACTGAACTCGCACCCATGGCAGTGAAAGCCCAGAGTCCTAACCACCGGACCATCAGGGAATTCCCTATTTTTTCAGTTTTAAAAACCTAGACAGATGATAAATATACTTAAGCCTGTGTGATGCATAAGGCCAAAGCGTAAGTGGACAACAGAACACCCCTCTACCAGCTCCCCTCCACCAATGTGGGTTTATGGGTCCATCAGCCCCTCCTTGGTGAAGAACAGCAATCCCTGTTTTCCTCAGAGGCTGTTCAATAATAGTAATACTGATGCCTGAACTTGCATCTTTAAAGACATATTTCAGGATGTGGGAGCTTCTGGGACCATAACTTTAACCCAGCCTTCCATAACAGTCTTTTTACTTTCTAGTACAAAACATGACACCGCAATAATAGCAAGGAACCGCTTCAGCTTTTTCACTTCTGCAGAAGCTGTAACAACTTCCCCAACATATAAAGGGGCTGGAAAGTTAATTTCCTGGGAAAGAAATACACAGCCTGGCCCTGGCATTTTAGTACCTAGGAGAGCTGAAATAAGTCCATTGATCAAAACTCCATGTACAATCGTCTTTCCAAATCTGGTGTGTTTTGCAAAATCTTCATCTAAATGCAAAGGATTGACATCCCCTGTTAATTCTGAGAAGATAGCCACATCCCTCTGTGTGAAGGCCCTACTGAGTTCAGCCCGGTCTCCAACTCTGATGTGCACATGCTGTAAGTGCTGCCTGTTTAGCACTGCTTGGTTCAGGCAGATACTCCTCTGAAGCCTACCCCACCAAAGGCGATGGCTAGAAATTACTGGGAGCATCTTCAGAGGTCTCAAATTCCATCAACAGGAGCTTTTAGGCTGCTTCAGTCTTCAAATATTATGCTGGTGCCAAAATGTACTTTTGAGAGCGAGGAATACTTCTGAAATTGAAGACTATTCAATTCAATACTAGTTCTCTACTGTTACCAGATAATGCAAGGAGAAATGGAGAAACCTATAAGAGAAAGAAAAAGTTTAAGGCAGTATCAGGAGAAAACTGCACTGCAACACAGGACAATGTAGAAACGTGCCCTATTCTATAGGATAAGCCAAACTGAGGTAGTAGCACTTTAAAGAGCATCCTGAGAGCTAGCCTTAGATAAATAAGTGGTCATGATAAACTCAGAAAGAGCATCCCAATACATTAGGCGCTAGGCATTAAGCAACAAAAGTTAAGACTTTTCCACAGGTGTTCCAAGTTTTATCCCCAGTCCTCCCCCATACAATTTAAAACCTACGTGCTTTGTCTCACGTTTCTGTAATTAATGAAGCCCCGAATTTTCCCCTCCCAGCTGGATGATGTTAACCACACTAGATTTATGCAAGCGCAAAAATGAGACACATATTAATAAGTAGTTTGGTCTACTACTCAGCCTCATTTGGAATATGTGAAGGAATGGTCTTTACCTGAATCACTCTGAAAGCACATTTCTTGCCTTTATAGGATCCTAACAGGGTCAAAGCGCTCCACAATTTGACAAGACCACTATGGAAAGATCGAGAAAGCAGAAGTAAAGATTTGTCCCTGCAACATCTCCCTAGTACTTTTGTTTGTTATAGTCCAGAAAGTAGTTTCTACCAGAAAACCTATTTAAAATAAGAAAACTTTAAAAATAAAAGCACAGTATGTCAAAGGCAAAGAAAAAAATGAACCTCAATCAGGAATGTTTCTAAAATATACACTTCTGAGTTTGCAACCCTGACTATCAATTGGGAAACACTACAGTTGTAAGCAAATAACAAGTTTGGCTCTCTAGGGTGTAAGTTCCTGGTGGATGAATGTTCATATTCTCCCCAATTTAAACTTCCAAAAGCTCGTCGGAGTTCACAATGACAAAGTGCTTCTCATTCTCAGAAGAGAGCACCTTTGCTCTTTTTTTGCCATCCGTCTCTTTGCTCTGTTAAACCACAAGTGTTCCACTGTCTGTCGTACCTGCTGCATATTCTCAAGATGGCTGACAAGGTCTTCTCTTCGTAGGTTAGAATGTCCAAGGGTAAAGCAGCACCAACCTAAGTATGGAATAATGCTGTCAGCAGACTATTATCATCATTACTCTTGAACTCTAATAACTAATTCTGTCAACTGCTTTTCTTCTCCAAAAAATCAGTATGTTATTTAATGGACTGGAGTACTGGGCCTGCTTTTCTATAACTTCCCCCTGCCTGGAACATTCTTCCTGTACCTCTTCATATTGCTAAGGCCTCTTTACCTTTCTCAAGTCTTTGTTTAAATTGCTCCTTCCTTGATTCCCAAGATTAAGCTCAACTGCTTGCTACGCTCTTCCACATACAGGACCCACAGACTTCCTGTTTCAAGATATTCATCATTCTTGCCATTAATTGTTCAAGATGGTTTCCTACTAAAATAACCAAGACCATGAGGCAGAAGCCATGTCTGTTTGTTTACAACTACATCCCCAGGAACCAGGTTTTATACTTGACATACAGAGGGTGCATGGATTTTTTTTCCCTCATACTTTTTATTTTGAAAAATTAGAGTCACATGAGATTGCAAAAAAAATGTGCAGGAAGATTCCATGCACCCTTCACTTAGCCTCCCCCAGTGTCAACAACTTGCATAACTACAGTACAATATCAAAACCAGAAAACCGAAATTAATAAATCAGAGCTTATCCCAATTTTGCCAATTATACATGCACTCATATTTGTTTACACGTATATATGTGTAGTTCTATGCAATATTACCATACAGGTAATTTAAGTATTACCATTATCAAGATAAAGAGCTACAGCATCACAAGGCTCTCTCCTTCAACCCCCTTTACAGCCATACCCACCACTCCTCCTCATCCCTAAACCCAGGCAAACACTTATCTTTCTCTAGATTATATAATTATGATAATTATGTTATTTCAAGAGCATTATATACATGGAATCACCCAGTATATTACTTTTTGGGATTGGCTTTTTCACTCAGCGTTAATTCTCTAGAGATTCGGTCAATGTGTCAGGTGTATCTATGGTTTATTCCTTTTCATTACTGAGTATATTCCACGGTATGAATGTACAATAGTTTGTTTAATTATTCACCCACTGAAGGACATGTGGCTTATTTCATCTTGGGGCTCTTACTAATAAAGCTGCTATGAACATTTGTGTACACATTTTTGTGTGGACATAAGTTTTCATTTCTCTGGGATAAACAGCCAGGTATGCAATTGCTGGGTTGTACAGTAGTTTAAAAAAAACTACCATAGTTTTTTAAAGGAAGTTGCCAAACTGTGTTCCAAAGTGGCTGTACCATTTTACATGCCCACCAGCAATGTCTGAGTGGTTTAGTTTCTCGGCATCCTCACCAGCATTTAGTGTTATCACTATTCTTCATTTCAGTCATTCTGCCAAGTGTGTAGTAATGTGTCATTGTGGTTTTAATGTACATTTCCCTAATGGCTAATGATGCTGAACATCTTTCCATACATGTGCTTCTTTGCCAACTGTACACCATTTTTAGTGAAATGTCTGTTCATATCTTTTGCCCATTTTTAAGAATTTTTTTTTGTATTTTGGCTGCGCCGTGCCATGCCATGCGGCACGCGGGATGGTTCCCCAACCAGTGATAGGACCCGGGCCTCCGCAGTGAAAGCGCCAAATCCTAACCACTAGGCCACCAAGGAACTCCCACTTTTCCCCATTTTCTAACTGGCGTGTTTGGGTTTTTTTCTTTACTACTGAGTTTTAAGAGATCTTAATATATTCTAGATATTAGTCCTTTGTCAGATATGTGGTTTACAAATATCTTCCCCTCAGTCTGTAGTCTGTTTTTTAGCCTCTGAACCGAATCTTTTGCAGAGTAAAAGTTTTTAATTTTGATGAGTGCTTGACAGATTTTAATTTGATAGAATATATGTATCAGGAAATAATTTCCTGAGAATCATCTGTCTTTGTTCTCCCTTCAAAACTCTACTTGTTTTCAACTGAATGCGAAAACAGACTATTCAAAGCGCTGTCTGTGATAAGGAGCTGCACCAGAGTGGAAATCAACAATATCAGTGAGCACACTGCTTAGTTCAGCTCAGTTTTTTTTCATTGGAGACTGTCTCAGTAAAGGAAACAGGGTGCTCATTTACATTCTGGTACAAGCCACAACAGTCAAAAAAACCAAAAAAAAACCCCCAGCAGTTTGCAGGTTGCCAGTCTACACCATACTCTGGGTTGCACTACACTAAACATTTGTCTAACAAGTTCTTGTCAACTAGAAGGCATATGAGAACAAACCTACACAAAACTCATCACTTCTGAAAGTCTGCTTCTGCAATTTCAAATGTGGTTTTAAAGTTTTAAAATAATGTTGGGAAAAGTGTCCTTTCACTATGTCTTACAAAGACCTTAGGAGTGTTCAAACTACCAAGTGATTCCATACCTCTCCAAACAGGTCCTTCAGGGCTGAAATAAGCAGCTGTTTGAATTGTGCAGCATTCAGTCCAATGCCATGATCTTGAAATTCTCTGTAAAAAATATTTTTTAAAAAATGCATTGCATTAAATGTCATGCCATTCACATTCATAAAAAAGTAGTCAAAAATAAAACTCAGGAGACTGAACTTACAGGCAGACTTTCATGTAGTGGTGCTCAGAGGGATTTCTGTAAACTATTCTTTCATATGCGGCAGCTGGGGCTGGCATCTTTTCCAGTGCTGATCACACCTACATGAAGGGTCAAGGGGGCTAGAAATTACCAAGATACAAGCTATTTTTCACTTTTTTAATGAGAATTTGACCTATATGATTTTTTAAAAGAACTCTTAGTACAATAACTTATCTAATTCTGGTCAAACTGATGTTACCCATACAGACACAACGGAAGTTTCTATATTTTATATACGCCAGACCACCGTACTCTTATTTAATCCCAGCAAACATTTTCCCTTACTGAGTACCCAGCTCTGTGCTAAACACTTTACATGACTTAGGTCATGTCTTCAAAATGATCCCATGAGCTAAAAGCTATCAGTATTCCCATTTTTGAGAAGAGAACACTGAGGCTCAGCAAAGATAGCTAACACCTGCCCAGAGGCACACAGAGATTCCAACCACTCCTGAGCTGCCTCAAGACCACTCTGGCATGATGCCTATTCATACAAAAAAAAAAAAAAAAAAAAAAAGTAAAAAGCATAAAGGAGTAAAATCTGGGACCGAAGACCCTCTTCTTATTTACTCTCAGTCAACATAGAACATTAACAGAAGAATGACGGGTGGTAGTTCTCCTGGCCTCCCCCAACGTTTGATCTGCCTGTTCCCTGTCTAGAAGCCAGGCCTGTACAGGGCTATTTGGCAGGCTTGCAAAAGACTGAGTTTAAACAGCAAAGTTCTTAAGAGGAATTCTGGAATGGACACTCAAGCCATTTCTAACAGATCTGGAACCTTCAAGAACTCAGAACATGCTAGTCCCCCTGTAGAGAATCCCTGTCCTTTGGCTCCACTCCTACCTCACTTTCACTCTGGATAGCTCCTACTCATCTTTCAAATTTTAGCTTGAAGTTCACCTCTTCCAGGAATACTGCCTCTTCAGGAAGGTCTTCTGTGACACCCTAAGTTAGGTTCTCCTGTTACACAATCTCTTAATATTGTCTATTTGTTTAATATCTGGTTCCCCCACTAAAGGGACCAGGAAACTGAGACCGAACCAAGGAAAGGGACTTTTCCAAGGTCACATAGCTATAGACCAGCATTTACAAAAACCTCTCTGGGACCACTTCCAACTACTCCCAAATAATGACCTCAAGAAAAAATGAGAAGTCAGGGTCAAGAAGGTACATCCAACCATCCATTCAACAAACACGAGTATTTACTGAGTCTGGCACAGAGTATTCAACACTTTCTGAATACAGGATTGATCAAATGGTTGTAGTGTGAGGCCTGTATGTTCAAGAGTTATCTTTGGTTTCAGGACTGCAGCAATAGTTACCTGGTGCTTCTTTCCCCATCACCAGAGTCTCCCCGACTAAAGGAGCAAGGAGAACAGGACCCTCAATCATTCCATTCATTGTCCGGCACACGACAGGTGTTTTTTTTTTTTTTTTGACAGGTGTTTTTTAAGTGTTACGGACTACCCTAGAGGAGTTGGCTGCTTGAGGTAGGGGAGTGAGACTGGACTGAGGCTTAGGATGCCAATAACAACAAAGACTTCAGGACTACTCTGGAAATGGATAATGGTGATAGCTGTACAACAACGTGAATGTACTTAATGCCAATGAACTGTACAGTTAAAAATGGTAAATTTTATGTTATGTTTATTTTACAAAAAAAAAAAAAAAAAGACTGAAGGAGCAAGTGTTTATTGAGCAGTCACCTCTGACAGGGCTGAGCCTCAGGGTGAGTGATAGCTCTGCCTTCTTCATTACCTGATCTACTAGTAATAGGTGTCCCTGTTTCCCTCCCCAATCTAGTCTCTACAGCAGCCTGAGTGACCCTACTAAAAACCATCCAAGCCACATCATTCCTCTGCTCAAAACCTTGCAAAGATTCCCGTTTCAGAGTAAAGCCAAAGTGTTTACAGCCGTGATCTGTACCGCTGGTTCCTCCCACCACCTTGACCTACCGCTCTCCCCTGCTCAGTCCCACCACACAGGCCTCCTAGCTCTTTCCCTCCCGCCTCTGGGCCTCCCTCCTACTTTTCCACATGCTGTAAATACTCTTCCTCCAGATAGCCACATGGCTCATTCCCTTGCCTCCTTCATAGCTTTGCTTAATTTCATTCCTCCATTTATTCCAGTGGCATTTAGATCTAATGTCATCCCCCCATGCCCCTGCTCTACTTTTTCCTCATAGCATTCACCACCCTCTAACGTAACTGTGAAATTCATTTATTCTTTATTCGTACTTCCCTCCCCCGCCCTATTAGAATATACATTCTAAAAGAAACAGGCATCTTTCTGTCTTGTTCTCTGATGTTTCCCGAAAACCTAAAACAATACATCGCATACAGCAAGCATTCAATATATAACTTTGGGATGAAGTCAATGATTTAAAAAAAAAAAAAAAAACAGAATCCTCGATCCCGTACTGTTGGGCACTTAAGTCGTTTTCAACTTTTTTAGACTAACGTCCGCCATTGATTTAGCGCCCACCTGGGGGCTGGGCGCATGCGCTCTGCACACGTGACCCGTTCGGTCCTCTCGGCCACCCTCCGCGACTAAGACCGCGTTGTAGAGAGGCACGGGGAGGTTCGCGGCCCAGCCTCGCCTTCAGCCCTTGGCGTCCGCGGCCGGAGCGGTAGGTACCTTTGCCCGAACCTCGCTGCCCGCCGTCCCTCCGCCTTGCGCATGCGCCCCTGGCGCGCGCGTCCATACGTCACCAGTGCGGCCAACTGAGCTCACTCCCGGAAAACAGCCGCCCTGCTATCTGCCTACCCGCTCTCCGTCGGACTGGTCTGACGCCTCCCGGACTCCTTTTCCCTGCAAGAATCCACCAAGACTTGGAGCTCCCACGAAGCCTGCGGCCCGAACTCCGGGGTGTTTACGTTTCGCTCCTCTCTGTCCCGCCCCCGGATGCGTGACGTCTAGGGAGGATATGACGTCACCGCGCGAGGTTCTCCTAAGGACCCAGGCGTGACTGTGAAATCTGAGACTCGCCATGCTTAGTGCCCTCTAGTGCCCACGCTGCAGAAAGCCGAGTGCGCAAATGTCTGCATAGGGTAAGGGACTCAGGGCATGTTTATTGTGCCCGGGAGCGTGCTTCGTAATCATTCATCTATGCCTTCATTCGTTCAAAAAATTTATATCTAGCGTCTCTTCTGCTGAGCATCTCCTAAATAAAACAATCCCCAAGGGCAGAACCGGTTCTCAGTGTCTCTTGTGGCTCCCAGCGCATAGTAGGTGTTCTGTCTGGGTTGACATAAAAAAACCCAGATGGTCCTATTTCCGAATGTAAGCCAAGTTTCATCTATTCGTTTATTGAATAAGTACTTGCTGAGCCCCTATTATGTGCTAGGCACTGGGAACAAGACGATATGGCCCCTGCACTCGTGAAACATATCGTGTGTATTCAACAATCAAGTGCTTACTTTGTGCCAGGTACTATGCAAAAACCTTTATATATGTTATCTCATGGAACTCTCACACAGTCCTAAAGTTACTATTATTACGATCATCCCCATTTTACAGAGGTGGAAACTGAGGCACAAGAGGCTAAGTTACTTGCCCAAGATCACAGTTGTAAGTGGTGGATTGGGCCATCTGACTTTAGATGGTTCTCTCCACACTGCACCGTATTACCACCAATTGTGTGATATGAGTCAGGGGTATACATGGGAGAGGGCCTCGGGGCTGCCAAAACTTGAGTGTAAAGCCCATGAGGTTGGGGCCTTGTCTTTGTTGGCTCACCACTGCTATCCTGTGTCTGGCACTCAACTCCTACCGAGTCCCCCGAAAACTGAGTTCCCTTGACAAGTTTATGATTAGTCTCTCTATCCAAAACTTTATTCCCTTTATTGTCCCACCCCTGTTCCCCTCAGGATTGAAGGGTAGCAAAGAAAAGGGGGGATTGAAACCAAGCAGGACCCTGTGGAGCCTTCCCGGGTACAAAAGTCCTTCCATGTCTAACTACGAGAGAATTAATCTTGCTTGTTTGAGAATTCCAGGGGCTGACCTTAAGGAGGTGGAAGCGGACCAACCTTGGAGTAAATTACTGATTGAGTACACGTTACAAACACCGAGATGACACTGACCAGACCACTGCACGACCCATCTCGAGATGATTATTGGAGCTGACCGTGCTGTTCTGCACGTAGCCCCCTGCTTGTGCACTCCTGAAACTCCCTTTTAAAACCTTTGTCCTCTAACCCACAACTAGGAGATGGTCTCGGACATTAGTCCACCATTTTCGCAGGTTGCTGGCCTCCTGAATAAAACAAGTTTTTTCACCAACACTTGTTTCTCAAGTACTGACCTTTCAAGCGGCAAGCAGTCAAACTTGGGTCCAGTACCGGCCTCGTCCAGTTACACATATGTCCGTGTCTATGTGTGCACATACATACATATATACATAAGTATAATGTCTAGAAGGGTTCCAAGTGGACTGATGGAAGACAGGTGGGGCTGTGTGGAGGGTATAGGAGATGCTCACAATGTTTTAGCATTCATTTTGTTTGATTTATTTTAAAGTGACAGGGCATCACTTTTATAATACTGATAATTGTTAGATAAAATTCAGGACTTGCCCCTAATGGTCACAAGGCAGAGCCCTGGACCACACCCATCTGGATGCCTCTCCTTCCAACTTGGAAGAACAGACTCTTCCTCAAGATGTCAGCTCCAACCCCTACCCACCAAGGTAAGAGAGAGGGGACAGGGAGTGCAGGTTCACTGTCCCTTATCTGCAATCCTGAAATCCAAGAAAAATCCAGAAACCAAATCTTTCTTCATCTGGCATAATGCTTAATCCGAACTGAGGTGAAGCTCTTTATAGCTTTTGTCCCATTTGCTGTGGATATGCATAGAGCATACAGCAGAAATACGAATGCATGTGATCATGTAAAGCTGCCCCAGATCCCACTGGGGGTGTGCACAACGTATGGTATACATAAAATACCACCTCTGTAAAGTCTGAAAATTTCTGAATTCGGTATCACATCTGGCTCTGTGAGGTGTGGTAAGGGACTGCAGACCTACACTCACACTAATAGTTGCCCTTCAGCAACAGTTACCCAATCCCAGCCAGCTTTCACCTTGGGTCACTGGGATTGTCACCTTGGTGCCACTTTCTGCCCCCCAAGAATCCCTTCTTCTCCTCTCATCCCCTGCTGGAGCTTGGCAGCCTTCTACATGTGCCCTGAGGTTCCTAGTCATTGTCCTGAGAGTTTAGAGACCAAAGATCCAGAAACCATGGAAAGAAAGTTTCTTCCAGGAGCCAAGAGAGAGGGGCTGTCCTGTTGCTCAGAGGACATCCTCTCCCTCATCCTGACTAGACTTACGGTCCCACAAGACCCTCATCCCATCACAGGCACTGGCAACCCCAGGCCCATATCCTGATGATCTTCAGCCCAGAGAGCAACACTGGGCCGCAAGGGTAGCTGGGGATACCAGGACAGCAGCCCCAGCACCGCTGCCCTCTGGCCCTGACTGTGGCAGGTAACTTGAGGACATTTCCACTGAGCCATCTGTGACCACTCGCACTGCTTTTTTGCCTCCTTTCCAGGAATGGAAGGGTTGTATGAACATCGTCCAGTGTGGGAGGGATGAAAGGGGGAGGGAGAAGTGGCTGATGGGAAAGCCCAGTCTGTATGGTTAAAGGAGTGACGCTGGAAGATTTCAAAGATTGAAGGATCAGAAGAGTCAGGTTTCCAACTGTTAAGAGTATCTGTGTGGGGCTTCCCTGGTGGCGCAGTGGTTGAGAGTCCGCCTGCCGATGCAGGGGACACAGGTTCGTGCCCCGGTCCGGGAGGGTCCCACGTGCCGCGGAGCGGCTGGGCCCGTGAGCCATGGCCGCTGGGCCTGTGCGTCCGGAGCCTGTGCTCTGAAACGGGAGAGGCCACAGCAGTGAGAGGCCCGTGTACCGCAAAAAAAAAAAAAAAAAAAAAAAGAGTATCTGTGTGGGTGAAGGAGACAGACGGGTATGAGACAAAATGATGAAACAGAGATGGGGCAAGGGGTGGGGGAGGAGAGACAGAGACAAAAAGACTTGGAAAGAGACAGAGACTATGAGAGTTTTTTTTAAAAATGCTCTCAAACCCGGCCTAAGAGTTTTTCAGCAAACATTTCTGAAATAGACCCAATATATCGCTACTTTTTGAAAATTAATTAATTTATTAATTTATTTATTTTGGCTGTGTTGGGTCTTCGTTGCTGCGCACAGGCTTTCTCTAGTTGCGGTGAGCAGGGGCTACTCTCTGTTGTGGTGCGCGGGCTTCTCATTGTGGTGGCTTCTCTTGTTGTGGAGCACAGGTTCTAGGCACAAGGGCTTCAGAAGTTGTGGCATGTGGGCTCAGTAATTGTGGCTTGTGGGCTCTAGAGCACAGGTTCAGTAGTTGTGGCGCAAAGGCTTAGTTGCTCCACAGCTAGTGGGATCTTCCCCGACCAGAGCTGGAACCCATGTCCCCTGCATTGGCAGGGAGATTCTTAATCACTGCGCCCCCAGGGAAGTCCTAAATTGCTACTTTTAATAAAAGACTTGGTCAACCCAAGTTCATGTGCCTGAGGCACAGTGAGGCCAAACAAACTGAAAGGTCGGAGTCTGGAGCAGAGAAAGGTTTATGGCAAGGCCCAGCAGGGAGCAGGGGCAGCTCATGCTCAAAAGACCCAAACTCTCCAACGGCTTTGAGGGAAGAGCTTTTAAAGGCAACATTTGGGGTGAGAGCTGCAGGGTGGATGACTTTCTTCCAATTGTTTGGTGGTGAGGTAACAGGTGATGTTTCAGGAATCCTAATCATTAACCTTCTGGTTCCAAACTGTCTGGGGTCTAGTGCTTGTGCTTGGCATGTAGTCACCATCCTCCACCTGCAGGGGGGTAGGGTGGGGTCTTAGTTCCAGCAGAGCAACTCAAAGATATGTGTTGGATTGTTACGTATATCCCTCCAGGAGGAACTAGGACCGTGTTTTATTACTGAACTACTGCTTCTTGACTGCTTTTACTTTGTTTCTGCATTCCCTCACTTTCCTAATTAGTAACTTCTTGAATCTGCTCTTCAGGAACTCAGGGAGGGCCTAGGAGACTAAAGCCTTTTTCTACAAACAGGAAACAGGGAACACAGAAAGGCTTTTGTACCCCAAGGACTTCCATGGTGGACCAGTGGTAAAGAATCCGTCCTGCAATGCAGGGAGCCCGGGTTCGATCCCTGGTCAGGGAACTAGATCCCACATGCAGGGGCCCAAGGTGCGACCTCAGTGATCTGTGGTTGAAGCTGCCACACACTGGCCTGGTCTAGGTGAGCCAACAGGGCCCCAGGCTCTGCTGGAAATTGAGCAAGAGAGCTCCTGCCTGAACCGGTGAAAGCACTGTTTTTGCAAGACACCTTCAATCATAAACCAAGAGGCTTCTGTTTGTTACCTGTGTGAGCTTGGGCGAGACACTTTACCTCTCCATGCCTTGGTCTCCTTGGCTGTGAAATGGGCACAGTGTCCTATGTCCCTTTTAGGGCTGTGTGAGAGCTTGATAAGGTGATGCATGGAAAACACTTAGAATAGCGCCTGGCACATTTACATGATTCAGTCATGTAATTTACATGATTCAGCCTGGCCTGACATACATTACAATTTCCCAGTACTTTCTGGGGACCTCCTTTGGACAAAGCAAAAAGTAAGTTTCCCTGGGATGGGGAACTAGAAGATAGACTTACACACACGGGCAGCTCCATCCAATGTCTTGCGTCAGTCACTCCTGGTGTCACTTCTGCCCAGAACAAGACGCCCAGACTAACGGCAGATTGAGTTCTAAACACTGCTGGTACCTCAGCCTCTTCAACATCTGCCTGGAGGCTCCATCCTTAGCAGCCTAGACAACCCTGCTCCAGGCAGTGAGGCAAGAGCCCAGCTGTGATTGCTGGGGCTTTCCACTCTTATTTCAGAAGCTTCGGGCAGTCTTTGAGGGAGGGCTGTGATGATTGACCCCTTTCTTCTTTCTAAGACCGTCATTAAAGACACTCCAAAGGGCCCAGTGGGGCAGTAACCAGCAGGCTCTTCATAATCACAAAGGCAGGAAGTGGGGCTCAAGAGGGAGATGTGCTTTTCTGCTTTCGAGTCTTCCTAGCACCGTGGGACCAGAACTGCAGGGCCAAGAGAGAACCTTGAAAACCCACTTTGCAGGTTTGTCAAAAACAACTTCTGGGCTTCCCTGGTGGTGCAGTGGTTAAGAATCTGCCTGCCAATGCTGGGGACACGCGTTCAAGCCCTGGTCCGGGAAGATCCCACATGCTGTGGAGCAACTAAGCCAGTGCGCCACAGCTACTGGGCCTGCACTCTAGAGCCCACAAGCCACAACTAGAGAAAACCCGCGTGCAGCAACGAACACCCAATGTAGCCAAAAATAAATTAATTTTAAAAAAAACCTCTCAAGGGACTTCCCTGGCTGTCCAGTGGTTAAGACCCTGTGCTTCCACTGCAGGGGGTGTGGGTTCCAGTGATGCTTTCCAGCGACAGTGGAATGCTTTCCACTTCCAGGTGGGAGCCGTGTCCTGCAGACCTTGCCCACTATCCTTCCAGGTGGGATGGCCAGCACATGCCCCTTTCTGGATGACCCCACTGAGGGTGCAGTGCAGTGGCTCCTTTGGACCTGATTCTTAGTTCAACCCAGGACATAACAATTCCTGCATCTAATAGGCTTAATGATCTGGGGTAGTTATCCCAGGTCTGGGGCTTCTTCAGGGACCCCAAGGAAACCATCTCTCACTACCCAAACCTAACAAGACTGACTCCTCCCAGAGCCTTACTAGGCTCAGAATTTTTGGTGAATATGGGAGACTAGAACAAGCAACATGTCAAATATCTACTTTCTTTTCTACTTCATTGATTTTTGCTCTCATTTGTATTATTTCCTTCTATTTTTTTCTAGGTTTGATTTATTTACTTTTTTTTCTAGCTTCTTAAAATAGAAGCTTAAGTTATTTATTTTTTAGCCTTTCTTCTTTTCTAATATACATATTTCAGCCTATAAATTTCCCTCTGAGCACTGCTTTAGCTGCATCCCACAAGTTTGATGTCACATTTTCACATCTCTTGTTTTTAAGATCTATATTCTACTCTTCCTTGATAAACTAAAATATTCAGACCAAGTCCTGAATTCCAATTTAAACCACAATGTTCACCCAAGTTCTCACTTTATTTCCAGAACTACATGGCTGCAGACTCTGTAAGAAGATTTGAAAGAGTGAATCTCCTGAGGAGTTTAGGTTCCTAAATGCCACAGAAGAGAGTCAAAAGGAACAGTTTGATGACTCATGCCTTTTGTTTTTGATATATAATTTCAGGACTTCCCTGGTGGCGCAGTGGTTAAGAATCTGCCTTCCAGTGGTTAAGTACCTGCCAGACACTGGTTCAATCCCCAGTCTCGGAAGGTCCCACATGCAGCGGAGCAACTAAGCCCGTGCACCACAACTACTGAACCTGCACTCTAGAGCCTATGTGCCACAACTACTGAGCCCATGCTCCACAACTACTGACATCCTAGTGCACCCTAGAGCCCGTGCTCCGCAACAAGAGAAGCCACCGTGATGAGAAGCCCACGCACCACAACGAAGAGCAGCCCCCGCTCACCACAACTAGAGAAAGCCCGCGCGCAGCAACGAAGACCCAAACGCAGCCATAAATAAATAAATAAATATTTTAAAATTGATATATAATTTCAATTGAATAAAAACTGCAAACATGATTTCTGGAAATGAAAGTAGCAACTCATACAAGCAAGGTCTTCCAATGCCTGTAGAACAAGCCTTACTTTAAAAAACACATTTTAAAGTTAACAGAACATCTGCCAACGTTGCACTTCATTAAGAGCTTAAAAACAGAAACCAGGGCTTCCCTGGTGGCGCAGTGGTTGCGAGTCCGCCTACCGATGCAGGGGACGCGGGTTCGTGCCCCGGTCTGGGAGGATCCCACATGCCGCGGAGCGGCTGGGCCCGTGAGCCATGGCCGCTGAGCCTGCGCGTCCGGAGCCTGTGCTCCGCAACGGGGGAGGCCACAGCAGTGAGAAGCCCGCGTAACGCAAAAAAAAAAAAAAAAAAAAAAAAAAAAAACACATTTTAAAGTTAACAGAACATCTGCCAACGTTGCACTTCATTAAGAGCTTAAAAACAGAAACCAGGGCTTCCCTGGTGGCGCAGTGGTTGAGAGTCCGCCTGCCGATGCAGGGGACGTGGGTTCATGCCCCGGTCTGGGAAGATCCCCCATGCCGCGGAGCGGCTGGGTCCGTGAGCCATGGCCGCTGAGCCTGCGCGTCTGGAGCCTGTGCTCCGCAACGGGAGAGGCCACAACAGTGAGAGTCCCGCATACCGCAAAAAAAAAAAAAAAAAAAACAGAAACCAGTAGAGGGGTGGGATATGGAGGGTGGGAGGGAGACGCAAGAGGGAGGAGATATGGAGATGTATGTATATGTATAGCTGATTCACTTTGTTATACAGCAGAAACTAACACACCATTGTAAAGCAATTATACTCCAATAAAGATGTTAAAAAAAAACCCAAAACCAGAAACCACTTGTATGTTGCTGATCTAGACTTATTAAATTTATTTTATGTCATTGCAGTCACTTTTACAGCAGTTTAGATTTATTTTCAATCACATTACTGTTCACAGAATTCACAGAATTCATTAACAAACTAGTATTTTACATCCAAGGGTTTTCAATAGCACAGCAAGATAGAAAAGAGGTGCTTGGGAGCGGAACCCGAGTCTGATTATTTAGATAGATGTCTAGAACATTATTGCTTTATTAGTTCTTTTTTAAAAATAATAAATTATTCCCAGGGAACCCACCCTGCCAGGTGTTCTTTGTACTGCAGCTGTCCCGGGTTCACTCAAGACATACCTGACACAGGGGTGCTGGTCAAATCACCCACCTGTGTTCTCTGCTGCTCTGAGAGCTGGCAAGGCAGAACACCCCCTTCTGCGTAAATACTTTCTACAGCCTGCCGTGTTCCTCCGTGGTCTTGCAGTTGACGGGCTGCATTCACATATGGGACTCTACGTAAAACTTAAATTAGACATAAACAAGAGGGGCTTGGTGAATGGGGACTAACGCTCCTAAAACAGCCACTGAGCATGCACGGGAGAGTGTCAGAAGCAACAGAAATACCTCGAGCCTCAGTCTGTGAGGAACATCTTAAAGAAAATGTCCTCAGTGGTTATGGTCCAATGTGGGCGCTTTGTGACATGAACTTGAAGACTTCTGGGTAGATTTCATGGATGGGTTTTCTTATTTCGTTCCATGTGAATGTGCATTTTGTGAAAAACATCTTGGAGTTTTCCTCATGGCCCCCGAAGCTCTGCGGATCTGTAGAGATTGGGGCTGGAGGAGGACTTGGCTTCCTCAGGGACGCTGGCGCTCCCACCGCATTTGGGGCAGGATCCCTGAGAAGTGGTGGCTGCGTCAGATTCTGTAGATGGAAGTGGATGCTGGGTGCGGAGTGCAGGCTGCCACTGGGGCCTCAGTCCAGCTTCTTGTCGTTGTCTGTGTTGTGCACAGAAGCTAAGAAGTCGACAATGAGCTTGGCTGTCTTCCTGGGTCTCTCCATCACCACCGAGTGCCCGCAGTTTTCCAGGAGCTCCACCTGGCAGTTGGTAATTGACTTGGCCAACATGTCCGCCCCAGACACGTCGAGCACCTGCAGGATGAGAGAGGAAACTAGACGGAAAAGGTTCAGACCCCTGTGTGCTCTGTGGACAGAACTCCCATCCAGGCCTGGCAGGGGTGATTTTTAGGACGAAGTCACTTCAGTGTTGGGGCTTGTGGCTCTCTGACGGAAGTGACCACATGCCTCATGTTTTATCCTGCAACTCGGCGCTAGGAGGTATGCAGCTGGCGGCATTACTGAGGCGGAAACACAGTCCCTGCCCTGAGGACATCCTGGTCTGGTGGGGAAGCCAAACAGGAGAGCAGACAAATGCAACACGATGTAGCGATGTAGCGAGGACTCTGATAGGGGAGGATCCTGGGAGCTGAGAAACCACACGGGAGGGGAATTCATGGAAGAGGGAGCAGCCCAAGGGTGGGAGGTCATGGCAAATGCAGGGGACAGCAAGGAGCCTGGTGCTGTCTGAGTGGGGATGGATGTGGGGTGGGACAGAGGGGGCCCACTCCTCCAGCCACGCCGGGAGTCAGGCCTCAGTCTGAGGGCAGCTGGGGACCATGGGGCTGTGTCAAGGACAGCGGCCAGTGATGTGATCAGGCTGGGCCAGGAGAACGCACCCTGCCCCTGGACTAGGGGAGCCCAAGCTGTGGGGAGTCCACACAGGAGACGCGCAAGAGGGGAAGACTAATTATCACAAGCTGGAGGAGTATCTCCTGAAGGTCCTTTGGGGGGTCCCTGAGCTGTGGGACCTCCGGCACTGAAGTTTGTGAATAACAGGGAGTGTTTTTCCAACGTGGAGGGCACCAATTTTCCAGGGCCAACACCTTTTGAACAACGCAATTTCATTTTCACCTGGGCTACCTTGCTACTTTAACGCCAACCTACCGACTTTCTCCCCAACACCCTCCTTTGGTGTCGGGTTTGTATTCACTCCCCTTCTCTTAATCACTTTCACCTTCAACTCATCCCAGACAAGAAGGGCCCTCCTCTCCATCCATAACAGCAAGAGCAAAACCCCAACAAACTCGAGCCCTGTCTGTTTTTGAGCTTTAGTCTCATCAACCCAGATCGTTAAAACCAAGATTTGCCACCCACTGGGAAGCAGGGTGAGCAGAACGCAGAGCACCCTGGGCTGCACAAATGCAAAAAGGAACAGCCTATGGGGAGCATGACAGGATTCCGCCTCTCCCTGTTGGTCCCTGAGAGCCCACATCACCTTTGGGATTTTTAGAATGAAGAAAGGCCTTCATTGTTCTGACTGATTTCTGACTGAATGACTCCCTGCTGGCCCAGCCTGGGTCCCACTTTTCCTATCAGGCGTCCACAAAGCTGCTTTCAGTCCCTGGCTGGTACGAAGGAAGCACAGGAGGCCTCCCTCCTCTGGATGCCCTCGTTGCGTTCCTGTGCTGTGCATTCTCGGCTGCACCTGGCCAACGGGAGATAGCTGCACACTGACGCCACCACCGCTGCCTCCCCGCCTGCGCCAGGCGCACAGACCTGGCTCCCCCTCCCCAGTCTCTTCTCCTGGGTCGTCCGCAGTCGTGAGCCTTTGTGGTGCAGCCTGAGTTCCTGCCTGTGCTTTCACACACATACAGTGGGGATGTGCAGCCTGCCCAGGGCTCACAATGGTGGCTTTCACCTTGGTGTCCACAGGGGAGCTGTCTCAACAGGGAAAGCTTTACTCTAATTTCCTTTCTCACGACTGTCAACAGCATAAGACCGCTAGATACCCTTTAACAGACACTGTAATCCTGTCTGCCTGTGGGCTCCATTTCCCACCATCTCCTCTTGCTTTTAACTTTCCAAGAACTTTCAATAAGATATGATTTCTAAAGAACAGTTGCAAACCAAAGGGGAGCTTCTGGGGTATAAATGAGTATTTCTTTGGAGGGTTTATTATGGATTGATTGTGCCCCCTCCCAAATCCATATGTTGAAGTCCTAACCCCCAAAACCTCAAAATGTGACTTTATTTGGAAATAGGGTCATTGTACATGTAATTAGTTAAGAAGAGGTTATACTGGAGCAGGGTGGACCCCAAATCTAGTATGACTGGCATCTTACAAAAAGGGGAAATTTAAACACAGAGACACATAGGCACAGGGAGAATGCCATGTGACGATGAAGGCAGAGATGAGGGTGATGCATCTATAAGCCAAGGAACACCAAAGATTGCCAGCAAACTCCCAGAAGCTTGGGGAGGGGCATGGAACAGACTCTCCTTCAGAGCTCCCAGAAGGAACCAACCTGCTGACGCCTTGATCTTGGACTTCCAGTCTCCAGAACTGTGAGACAGCCAATTTCTGTTGTTTAAGCCACCCAGTTTGTGGCACGTTGTTACAGCAGCCCTAGTAAACTAATAGAGCCATCTGACAAAGCCTATCAAAATTTAAAAATGTACAAAGCCTCTGATCTAGCGATTCCACATTTAAGAATTGACCCTTCAGATATGCTCTCAACACTCCACAAACACACATGTATAATGATGTTAACTGACATGTTGTTTAATGGCAAAATTGAAAATGACCTAAGTGGCCATCAATAGGGCACTAGTTAAATATACTGCGGCAGAGCCATATAATGCAGTACTATGCAGCTCCCAAAAAGAACATAAAATTTTGTTTTGGGCAAGGATCATTCACGAATGATAAATCTAAGGGGAATGTTTGATGAGGAGCAGGATATCTGCACAGTCTCAAAGTGCCTCCCCACAGACTGCTTATCAGTTGCCAGGGGAGAAATAATTAGTCTATGATGAAGAAAACAAGACGTCATGACCAGACAATCAAAATTCCCATCACCAGGACTTCCCTGGCAGTCCAGTGGTTAAGACTCTGTGCTTCCACCGCAGGGGGCATGGGTTCAACGTCTGGTTGGGGAACTAAGATCCCACATGCCGCACAGTGTGGCCAAAAAAAAAATCCCCATCACCCAGTGGCAGAAAGACACTATCCCTCTGAGGATGTGATATCTTATCACCCATGAGATAAGGGATATATAACCTGAATTTAATCATGAGGAAACAGCAAACAAACTCAAATTGAAGAACATTTTGTAAAATAACTGGCCTGCCCTCTTCAAGTATCTCAATGTCACGAAAGATAAAGACAGACTGAGGAAAACATTTCATATTAAAGGAGACGGAAGAGACATGACATGCAGTATGTGATCCTGGTTCAGGGGGCAGGAGGAGGGGTCTACGTAGGACGTTATTGAAACAACAAATAAATTTGCAATATGGCCTATAGATTAGTTAAAAGCTATTGCATCAATGTTAAACTTCTTAAATGTGACAACATACTGTGATTATGTGAGAGAATATCCTGGTTTGCAGTAAATACACCTTGAAATATTGGGGGTAAAGGTACATAATGTAAGTAACCTACTCCAAATGATCCAAAAATACATATTTCTAGATCTATCTAGATGAGGATGATAAAGCCAGTGTGGCAACTGTTAAAAAGTTGGTAATAAATAAGATGTGGTACACACATACCATGGAATGACACTCAGCAATAAAAAGGAACAAACTGCTGGTATAGGCAACAATATGGATGAACCTCAGAAACATTATGCTTGAGTGAAAGAAGCCAGATGCAGGGCTTCCCTGGTGGCGCAGTGGTTGACAGTCCGCCTGCCGATGCAGGGGACGCGGGTTCGTGCCCTGGTCTGGGAAGATCCCACATGCCGCGGAGTGGCTGGGCCCGTGAGCCATGGCCGCTAAGCCTGCGCATCCGGAGCCTGTGCTCCACAACGGGAGAGGCCACAACAGTGAGAGGCCCGTGTATCGCAAAAAAAAAAACAAACCAAACAAACAAAAAAAGAAGCCAGATGCAAAAGACTACATGCAATACGATACCATTTTATGAAAATTCTAGAAAACTATATTCTAGGCAAAACTACAGAAACAAAAAACAGATCAGTGGTTGCATGGGGCTGGGGTAGGAATGGAGATTAACTGCAAATGGGCAAGAGGGAACTCTGGGGAGTGACAGAAGTGTTCTACGACTGGGCTGCAGTGGGGTGCACAAGGTGAGTTTTATAGCATGTGAATTATATTTCAATAAAGCAGTTAAAACAGATGAAATTTGGTAAAGCAATATAGGAGTACTCTGTACTATTTCTACAATTCTTCTATAAATTTGTCATTATTTCAAACTAAAATATTTTTTAAAATAGAATGAGTAGATCTGTATGGGCTGATATGAAGTGATTTCTAAGGTATATCTTTCTTATATATGTGAACTAGGGTGCAAAATAGTATATATATAGCATGTTTGAAAAACTTACAGATAAACTTATTTACGCATATTGATATATGCTTAGAATAGGAGCGGGCAAACAACGGTCCCCTGCTTGTTTTGTGACTAAAGGTTCACTGGAGTTCTGCCTGCCATTTGTCTGCATGTCCCCACGTCTGCTTTTGCAACACACAGCACAGTTGAGTAGATGTGACAGAGAACTTATTGCCAGCAAAGTTGCAAATATTTACTATCTGGCCCTTTACAGAAAATATTTGCCAACTCCTGCCTTAGAAAATTTAAGAAATATACGCAAGACTGTAAGTGCTGCCTCGACGAAATGGGAATTGGGATTTGGAATGTTAAAGAGACCAAGTTCGCATTATAAATCTTTTCATACTCTTTGAAGTTTTTTGTACCATGTGATTATATGGCTTTGAGAAAAATAATTCGCAAAAATGATTTAAAATTGCCTTACAGGCTTCCCTGTTGGCGCAGAGGTTAAGAATCCTCCTGCCAATGCAGGGAACATGGGTTCAAGCCCTGGTCCGGGAAGATCTCACAGGCCACGGAGCAACTACGCCCGTGCGCCACAATTACTGAGCCTGCGCTCTAGAGCCCGCGAGCCACAACTACCGAAGCCTGCGTGCCTACAGCCCATGCTCTGCCACAAGAGAAGCCACCGCAATGAGAAACCCGAGCACCACAATGAAGAGTAGCCCCCGCTCGCCACAGCTAGAGAAAGCCCGCACACAGCAACGAAGACCCAACGCAGCCAAAAATAAATAAAAAAATAAATACATTTATAAAATAAAGCTTTTAAGCATGTTTAAAAAAAAAATTGCCTTACTTTTTTTTTTTTTTTTGCGGTACACGGGCCTCTCACTGTTCTGGCCTCTCCCGCTGCGGAGCACAGGCTCCGGACGCGCAGGCTCAGCGGCCATGGCTCACAGGCCCAGCCGCTCTGTGGCATGTGGGACCTTCCCGGACTGGGGCACGAACCCGCGTCCCCTGCATCAGCAGGCGGACTCTCAACCACTGCGCCACCAGGGAAGCCCTGCCTTACATTTTAAGAGGTTAACGTCATTGCTCTCAGCTCACAGAATGATGCTCCCCGTGAACACTGGCACCTGGACCAGGTGTGTGCCGCCTCTTCCTGGGATCAGAAACCAGCCAGGCTCCCATTATAAATGACCTCTAGCTTTTCCTCAGAGCCTGGTGTGACTGACACAGGAGGTCACAGGGACACGCTACATACCTGATCTTGTTTCCCCCAGATGATCTGCGTCGGGACCTTGATCTTGTCCATGTTCTGATGGAGGGAGTATCTTGACTTCTCACTGACGATCTCCAAAAACACTTTTGAGAGAAGGAAAATAAAGTGAGTGCATGCTGGGCTGTGCCGTGGACACCACCGAGTATAGACAGTCTTTGAGTCTAAGCCACTTCCTTTTTCTTGAGGGGCCCCAGAAAACTATCAGTCTCAGAAATGTAAGAAAAAAGAGCCAGCCACCCATAAAGCTTGACTTGTCACACAAGCTCAGAGCTTAACGCAGGGCTACTTACGTTTTCGGTAGAAATTGTTATGAGGGATGCGGACGTCGACAAGGCCTTGCAGGATCTGAGGATAAATAACCCAAAGTCAGAAGGCAAGGGAAGATTCATATCCTCAGGCCTCACATGGGTCTGGGACGACGAAGGAAAAGAAGTCCAGCAGTTTAGGGTTCCAGCAGTTTAGGGCATTGTCAAGGTCTGTAGGGCCTGGTCCTCCAAATTCCCATGATGTACTATGCAATGTAATGGGGAGTTAGGCTCATAAGAGGCTTTTTTCTTTCTCATTAGAAAGGAACTTTGGTAATGCTGTGAAGCCAAAGGTCCCCTGTGGCATGTAAAATATACCTAAGATGGCCTGATAGCTGCTTTACCTTTGAGAAAATCTCCGCTTAGCCTGAGACACAATCAGGATGGAAATAATATCAAGTAATTATTCAGTAATACCCAATGCAAAACAGGTCTATTTAAAAAAAATTAAACCATTGGGGATGAAGGGCCTCTCAAACAATGAAGAAATAAACTATGCGGAAATTGTGGGAAGGCTTCCAGTGTCCTGTGCTCATTGTGTGACACTGCCCTGGCCCTCCCTGCCGCGGGCTGTGAGGCAGCAGCACAGGTGAACAGGCCAGGCCTGCGGGACCTGCGAGATGGGCCCAGAGAGGTGCTGCGGCCAGAAGGAACACGGCCCGCCTCTCCCCCCGCCTCAGGGTTCTTGAGGTAGTGTCCAGGGCTCACATTAGCAGCCATCACTCCTCTCATCTCCCTGGGAATGGTCTGAACCCCTTAACTGCACTCTCAGGAGTCCTGTGCACTGACTGAAGTGGGAAGATCCTGCCGTAACTGCTCTGGACTAAAACGCACCCTCTGGAGCATGACAGAATCTGACTACTCTGGAAGTGGAAGCCCAGAGGTGAGGCCAATGGCAAGCTGTCCAACACACAGGGCTGAGCATCAGACATTTTCTTTGTTCTACTATCTATCCTGCACTCATGCATCTATCCATCTTCCATCCATCCATCCTCCACCTCTGCTCCACCTACCCAACTACCCATCCATCCTGCATCTCTGACTCAGCCATGCACATGTCTATCCATGTGTCCACTTATCCTGCATCTGCCCATCCATCCTCCATCACCTATCCATCCTGCACCTCTGGATCACATATGCATATGTCTACCCATGTATCCATCTATCCTGCATCCACCAATCCATCCATCCTCCATCCCTGCTGTCTCCAGACATTTTCCCATCCATCCAACCAAGCATTCAGCCATCCAGCTATTTTCAGCATCCCTAAATCATCGATGCACGCACATGCATCAGTTCATGCATCAGTTCATGCATCCATCTATCCTGTATCTACCTACACATCCATTCTCCATCCCTGCATTATCCAGGCTTCCTCCCATCCATTGATCCATCGAATCTATACCTAGGAGCTACCTCATGCAAGAGCAGCCAAAGACAGAGTCCTTGCTCTTACAGAGGTAAGAATGGAAGACACAAACAAGCAAACAGACGATCATAACACAATGTGACACAATGGGCTGAGTGCTCGGGTGCTCCAGGAAAGACTTTGGGACCTGCATTTATTTTCTCCCAGTGTTTTCACATCCCTGACAACTCAAAACATGGAAATTTCTAAAACCCTGTTTGGCCACTCTATTCTGGAAAGAGATCAGTGGAGAGGGGATGAGTGCAATGTCATGACTGAAAAGAGGATTTCATGGATAGAACATACCGCAGAATCTGATTCTGGGTGCTTCCTCAGACATGGGCCACACCCATGAATGAGTCATGTTCACAACTTCTAAATAGAGCCCATTCTCTCACCTCCTAGGAGGACCCACCCCACCCTGAGGCAGGGTCCGGTTCCTGCAACAGAGTGAGATAATTTGCTCTTGTGAGGTCTCAGCCTCAGACTCTCCTCTCTTGGTTTTCCACACACTTTCCCTACACAACCTCATTTAGACCCAAGACCTTTAATATCATCATTCGCTGATGGCTTTAACTGTATAACTCCAGGCCAGACTTTCCTCAGCTCCACCTGTATAGCCAACTGTCTACTTGACACCTGCACGTGATGGTCTCACAGGGAACTTGAACTTCAAACATCCAAAATGGAGCTCTTCGCTTATCGCTCAAGCCCACCATCCGTCTCCTTCTCTTACTCAGAAAACACTACCTTTATCCAACTGAAGTACCAGAAAGTCACCTGGGACGCCTCACCGTCCCTCATCCTTCATTCCAATTTGCCAGTAAGTCCTGTCTTCTTCCTTCCAAAGCTTCTCCGGTCTTGTCTCCACTGCTACCACCCCAGTCTACACCACCCTCATCTCCAAGCCACAACAGCACCCTAATGGGTTTCTCTGCTTCTGTCTGTGCTCACCTACAATCCTTCAGTGTTTCTCTTATTGTACTTAGAAAAACTCCAGTCTCCTTCCCATAACCTATAAGGTCCTACATGATCTAGCCCAGTGGTTCTCAAAGTGGTTCTTGGGAGTCCAAGACGTCAAACTATTTTCATAATAACACTAAATGTCACTTGTCTTTTTCACTTTTATTCTCTCTAAAGCATACTGATGTTCAGAGCCTACATAACGGGGGATAATGTCATCATTCTGAAGGCTAATGAAATAAGTGCTGTGTATCCTTGTGTTTTAAGTTTTTCTGAGTTTTAATTTCTAATATGGTAAATATCAATAGTTATAACCTCTATAAACAAAGGCTCGTTGGGGTTCTCAATAATTCTTTTTTTTTTTTTTTTTTTTTTTTTTGCGGTACGCGGGCCTCTCACTGTTGTGGCCTCTCCCGTTGCGGAGCACAGGCTCCGGACGCGCAGGCCTATCGGCCATGGCTCACGGGCCCGGCCGCTCCGCGGCATGTGGGATCTTCCCGGACCGGGGCACGAACCCGTGTCCCCTGCATCGGCAGGCGGACTGTCAACCACTGTGCCACCAGGGAAGCCCTCAATAATTCTTAAGAGTGTAAAGGGGTCCTGAGATTTTTTTAAAAAATGAGAATCCCTGATTCAGCCCCAGAATCCCTTTCCAACCTTTTCTCAACCCATTCTTTCCCTCACCCTCTGGGCTCCAGTCACCCTGGCCGCCTTCCAGCATCTTGAATTGACTGTGTTTTATCCATCGCTGCCCATGCTGCTGTCTCACAGAGGCTCATCACAGCTTCTCCGGCCTCCCCTGTTTTCAATCACTGCACCATCCTCATTTCCTCTGTCATACTTATTACAATTTGTAATTACTTGTCTTCTTGTTAATTGTCTGCCTCCCCCACTGGCCTGCACCTGCCCAGGGACCTTCTCTGACTTATTTACCCACCACGGTGCTCAAGCACAGTGCCAGATACATCATGGGCATGATACAGATACCTGTTGAATGAATGAACAGATGAGTACAAGGCAGGAACGCAAGGAGAAAGCAGGTACTGGCCACCTGAGCCCTGGACAGAGGGCAGGCACACTGCTGCTGAGACCACGTTACCTGCTGGGGCACCCTGAAGCGGACATAGGAGCAGAGTTGGAGCATTTCACTCATCTCTTCTGGAGTGGATGGGATCAAGGGAATCTTCTCTACGGCGGCCGACTCCTGCAGTTCTTTGAGCCGTTGTACAAATTGATTATCAGTTGAGTACTGCAGACCTGTGGGATTCAAACCAAAACAGCTTGGCAATATATCTACCTTCTTACCAAACCCCATTTTATAGAGAGAACTTCCAGTATCAGCCCAGAACTAATATATTCCTGGTGTTTTTCACCAGATTTCTTTTTCATTGGTACCGACATCCTTGCTCAAAGTCAGAACCACACTCTGAGAAACATAGAAAAAAATTCTTCAGAATATTTTAGGGGCTCGTTACTCAAACTGTGGTCCATGGACCAGCAGTACTGGGAGCCCATAAGAAATGCAGCATCTCAGCCTTTCCCCTAAGTCTCTTAAATCAGAATCTCACTAAAGTTGCCAAGGGATTCATACGTAGGACAGAGTTTAAGCAGCACCAGTCTAGAAGACAGCTTGCCTGAGCCCCTTTCACATCTGTATGGTTGAGAGGAGACCTGGTGAAATACATGACTGGACTGGAGCGACTGACTACTCCTTCCGTCCGCCTGAACCCACTTAATCATCTCTTATTTGGGGTCAATCCATAAACACAGCGAGAATGAGTTCCCTTGTAAGCTGTCCCCCACACAGTCCCTCCTCCTCCAGGAGAGCATTAGGTGATCCTGAGCTTGAACAGCTTTGAGACTGACCATTATTTTCTATCACCTGAAGCACGACACCAAGAGTTCACATGAGCTGACGTATACAGGAGGGTAAAACTAATTTCATTTCCAACACTGAGCAAATTTCTAGGTGTTTAACTTAGCTGAAGAGCTAGAGCTTTGCAAGAGAGGCAGTGGCATCCATACTGTGCCACAGAAATCCACACTTTATAAGACTCCTATATTCAGCAACTCCTCTAAATCTAACATGGGTATCGTGTGGCTCTCATGATGCCATGGGCAGATTACATGATCTATTTCCTTCTGCTTTAAAAATAATCCTAGGGCTTCCCTGGTGGCGCAGTGGTTGAGAGTCCGCCTGCCGATGCAGGGGACACGGGTTCGTGCCCCAGTCTGGGAGGATCCCACATGCTGCAGAGCGGCTAGGCCCGTGAGCCACGGCCGCTGAGCCTGCGCGTCCGGAGCCTGTGCTCCGCAACGGGAGAGGCCACAACAGTGAGAGGCTCGCGTACCGCAAAAATAAATAAATAAATAAATAAATAAATAATAATAATAATCCTAAACGAAACGTCATGTGGTATATCCTGAATCGGATTCTGGAACAGAAAAGGACATTTGTGGAAAAACTAATGAAATCCAAATAAAGCCTGGAGTTTAGTTAACAGTAATGAACCAGTGTTGGTTTCCTAGTTGTGACAAATTTACTGAGGTTCATGAGCTGTTAAAGGGGAGAACTGGGTGAAGGGCATGTGGGCCTCTCTGTACTATCTTTGCAACATTTCTGTAAATGTAAAATTATTTCAAAGTAAAAAAAAGCGTATCTTTTCATTTTCGTATATTATATACAAATGTAATTCTAAACTTCTAATGGAAACTCTGGTGTAAAACTCTTTCTCTGAGCAAATGAACATAAACTCAAAAAAGACCTTCCGTAAGTGATTTAAGATCTGACCTTCCGTAAGTGATTTAAAATCTAAATAACCTTCCAGAGGGGTTATTCCTCCAACTCTCAAACTTTATAAGACTAAATGATTTCAGACACAGTGCTTGGGAAAAGGAGAAGAGAAAACCCTTTGGGAGCTTGCCTTTGATTTCAATGAGCTTAACAGACCTGAAAACTTAACTTTCAGAGTAAGTAAAAGATTTCAAAGGTAAATTCAGTTATGTTTCAGTGGAAGGTGTACAAGTCCAATTCATGGCTGGATTCTAGCGGGTAAAAGAGGTAATGAATATGAGTCATATATAAAAGAGGTAGTGAATGTGAAAGGACTTCCCCCAAAAACCACAGCTTGGGCTCTGGAGCGAGACAGCCTAGGGTCAGTCCCTATCCTGGCTCCAGCACTAACGTAATTACTTCTATGTTCCCACCTGTAAAATGGGCATACTAAATCGATCTGGATAAGAATTACATATGTAAAAAGTCACTGAGATATACACTAAAAATCTGGACAATTTACTATGTGTAAACCATACTCCAATAAAGTACCGGGGGTGGGGAGGGGAGCAAGCGAAGGAAGAAGAGAGAAAAAATAAGATTTTTCTCACTAACACACTCTAAATCCAAGTTTGAAGGCGTATATACATAAAAAAAGATTTTAATCTAAGTTTAGTGCTCACTTCAGGGGCATATATACTAAAATTGGAACAATACAGAGAAGATTAGCATAGCCCCTGTGCAAGGATGACACGCAAGTTCATGAAGTATCATATTTTAAAAATAAAAATAAAAAAATAAAAATCCAACTTCAGATCATAATTTCGGGGACACGTTACAGCTCAAGTTGACATGAATACCTGTAAGAACAGAGAAACTAAAGTTTGTTGATTAAAACAAAAAAAATCTTGTGGGACTTCCCTGGTGGCGCAGTGGTTAAGAATCCACCTGCCAATGCAGGGGACACAGGTTTGAGTCCTGGTCTGGGAAGATCCCACATGCCATGGAGCAACTAAGCCTGTGCGCCACAACTACTGAGCCTGCGCTCTAGAGCCTGCGAGCCACAACTACTGAGCCCACGTGCTGCAATTACTGAAGCCCCCATGCCTAGAGCCTGTGCTCCACAAGAGAAGCCACCGCAATGAGAAGCCCACACACCGCAAGGAAGAGTAGCCCCCGCTCGCCACAACTAGAGAAAGCCCGCGTGCAGCAACGAAGACCCAACACAGCCAAAAATAAATAAATTAATTTTTAAAAATCTTATAATGAATAAAGACCTCTGAGTTTTCAGCAAAAAAAGGAAGAGGCATGATAACAGTACCTTCACCTCACAAGGTTAAGGCAAGAATTAAATCCATATAAATCCATATAAATTCTTAGCTCATAAGAATTCAATAAATGTTGGGTGTTAATATTATCATTATATTTCAAAGTATTTATATGTTGTAAAGTACTATACACATTTAAATTAACCACCTCAAATTCTTTGTGGAACAAGGCTGGCTCTATATTTTAAAACTCAAGTGCTCGCTTCGGCAGCACATATACTAAAATTGGAACAATACAGAGAAGATTAGCATGGCCCCTGCACAAGGACGACATGCAATTCGTGAAGCATTCCATATTTTCCAAATGTAAAATAGATAGCTAGTGGGAAGCAGCTGCGGTGCTTTGTGACCACCTAGAGCGGTGGGATAGGGAGGGTGGGAGGGAGGGAGATGCAAGAGGGAAGAGATATGGGCACATATGTATATGTATAACTGATTCATTTTGTTATAAAGCAGAAACTGACACAACATTGTAAAGCAATTATACTCTAAAGATGTTAAAATTTAAAAAAACTCAATATGGTTATGATTATGGTTATACAACTATTGTTTCTGTCACTGAAGCAATCTGATTAGTATCTCTAAAATATCTTCAAAAAGATGATTCTAAAAAAACAGTCAGGGCTTCCCTGGGGCGCAGTGGTTGAGAGTCTGCCTGCCGATGCAGGGAACATGGGTTCGTGCCCTGGTCTGGGAGGATCCCACATGCCACGGAGCGGCTGAGCCTGCGCGTCCGGAGCCTGTGCTCTGCAACGGGAGAGGCCACAACAGTGAGAGGCCCGCATACCGCAAAAAAAAAAAAAAACAGTCAGAGCAGACACTGCCATTTATGTCTTCAGAGATTCAGACCCCCCTGTGCTCAAGTCACTCATATGGTTATTTCAGCCTCATAACTTACCAGCAGGGCACACAAGAGACAGGCTGCAGACATCTGATGGGTAGTAAGCAGCATACACCCCAGCCACGTGGCCGCCCATGGAGGTGCCTATCAGGTGGAAGGGTTTTTTGTTCAGCTTGAGGCATTCTACAAACTAAGAAGGGAAACGAGAAAGAGGCTTGGTTATACAGCTGTGGACAACGACAATGATGATTACAGAGTAGAAAACCTCTGTACTTCCTATGGGGACAAGTGAAAAGGACTGCTGATGAAAGGGAATCTGGAATCTACTGGATCTATTATCCAGATGAGCCCTGTTACATGCATGTACTTCTCTTTACCTGACACAGGTTACTGAAAGGTCATTTGTAAGTATAAAATCAACAAGGATTCCCCTAATTCATCAGTCAGCAAACTTTTAAAATAAAGGTTCCGAGAGTAAATATTTTCTTGGGAAAATTTTTGTGGGCCACATGACCTCTGTTGCAACTATTCACCTCTCCTGTCGTAGCACAAAAGCAGCTAAAGACAACATGTTAATGAGAGAGTGTGGTTCAGTCCCAATAAAACTTACCTTACAAAACTCGGTAGTAGGCCAAACAGAGCCCATGGGCCACAGTTTGCTGACCGCTGCCCTAATTTAAGGCCTTTCCATCCATCCAACCATCCATTCAGATAACGATCCACCCATCCATCTATTCAACCATCCAACCATTCATCCAACCATCCATCCAACTTTCCATCTATCCAACCATTCAACCAACTAGCCACCCATCTGCCCATTCACCTAAAACATATTTATTGGATGTCCATTATGTACAAGGAGCTATGGTCAGCTGCTGAGGATACAGCAAAGAGTCAAAGAAACAAGGTTCCTGACCTCAACAGAATACACAGTTCACTGGGGGGAGAGGGGTAGGCATTGAATAAATATCCTCCACTGGGAAAAATATGTCATTTGAAGCTCATGAACCACTAAAGTTTGAAATAGCTCATGAGCCCCATGACCTTGAAAGCCCTGTCAGAGGGGGCTGAAGATAGATACTAAATTAGAACAAAATGCAAAGAGCACCCTCCCCATCCTCTACAAGTAGGCAGACATGCTGTTACTGTCATCATGTAGCTGGTAAGCAGAAAAATAGACTCTAAAAAAATAAATGGTCTTGAGGAATTCTAAACTCCCTTTCTGAAGAGCTGAGAAAATGCCCAGATGGCATTTCCTTAGAAACAACTGCAATAGGCTTAGAGGAGAACAGTCTGCAATAAGCCCTGGTCCTCCACAGCTGACCAAGGATACCACTGGGCTGCTGCCATTTTGTTTGCAATTACTTGCAGACAGAATGCATTGGAGAATGGTTGAGTCAGAATGGAACTCCCTTGCCTGCTCTTCAGACTTGGGCATGCAGTAGTGGGCAGGACCCACCTGGGCAACTTTTGGTGGAGCCTCCTGCTTACCTGGTGTATCCTCTTGACTTGCCCATCTATGGACAGATCATCCAGGGAGGAGCGGGTGGTGCCCTCATGTCCTGGCATGTCCACGCAGACCAAGTGCAGGTTCTTTGGAAGGAACTGAATACACAGGCACACAGTGTCAGTATGTGCAGTGTAGAACATGTCTGCCCATTTTTCTGGGGAGGCTACCCCTACTTACCAAGTGACCTGGACAGCCACTCCCGGGGAGGTTATGAACCTGGACCACCCAGTATCTTACCCTAGTAACATCTGATGTGAATAAACATTGCCAGTAGCCTTATAGGGAGCAGAAACCCCCAAAATCTAATACAGAAATGGAAGGGGACTTGGGGGAATGACTGGAAAATGGGGACAAAGGTCAGGGTAGCAGGCCTGCGTCCTTTGCTCTTTCTTGACACCAGCTGGCAGGTACTACATCCTTCTCCGCTCCCTCACCCCTTCCACACTTAACTCTAGTCACGCAGCCACTGACTTGGGACTATAAGGGGTAGTTCTGCTCTCCCAGAGTCCTGTCCAGCTCCAGAGCCCACAGGAGCAATGCTTCTCCTAAGAACCATGTCTGATCACCCTAATTCTGGTTTCAACGTTTTTTTTCCTGCATTAGGTCTAATTCCTAGGGTATTTTTATCCTAAACACCTTCTTCCATTTAAATATGTGCCACATTTAACCAGGAATCTGAGAAACATCAGTTATCAATAAACAAATATCCAGTTATATGAAAGATGGAGACAGCAAGTGAGAGGTTCATTAAGGCATGAGGATGACTGTCCTCGTGAAATTTGGAAATAAGAACATAAGGAAGGAGAGGATGTATGAGCCTTTTCCTCCTGGTGTGACGCATACTTGGGGTCATTCAGGTATGGTCCTGCTTGAGGTGGGAGCCTGGGGTGCTTCCCTCCCAAGACCTCTCCCAGCCCCCATCTTTACCCGCTGTTCACTCTTACCAGTAAAGCAAGTTGCCACACCCAAGTAAACCAGGACAGAAAGGGAGTGATTTGGAAAACTACCCCAGAAAGCTGCCAGATCAAGACTGTTTCTCTAAAGGGCTAAGGAAAAGCAGAAACAGAAGGAAGACGGAAGGAGATGGGGAGGGGAGAAGGAGAAACAGAAAAGGGAGGAGGAGGGGAAGGAAGAGGAGAATCTTGGAGTATAAAAAAACAAATGAGGGCTTCCCTGGTGGCGCAGTGGTTGAGAGTTCGCCTGCCGATGCAGGGGACACGGGTTCGTGCCCCGGTCCGGGAGGATCCCACATGCCGCGGAGCGGCTGGGCCCGTGAGCCACGGCCGCTGAGCCTGCGTGTCCGGAGCCTGTGCTCCGCAACGGGAGAGGCCACAACAGTGAGAGGCCCGCGTAACGCAAAAAAAAAAAAAAAAAAAAAGAGTTTTTAAAAGCTGGATCTTGATCGTCATGACAGGCCTGAGATGAAGCTGAGTGTCAGAAATCTTCCCTAAGAAATACTCATACGGTGAAATGATTTTTAAGGCACAGATTTTACAAATAACATTCAATTCAGTAAAGTTTGTCTGATAAAAGGATCTGAATAATATACTGCATTAATTTTAGGATGATCTGAGCCACAGTTCTGGGTTCCCCTTGCTTTCTACCCCTGCTGATGACATCGTGTCCAAGTGGAAACCTCTTTTTGACTGAGTGACACCCTCTGAAGAGAGAAGGCTCTAGGACTGCACCTTGACCACGCTGAGCCACATGTCCTTATGGGCAGAGAATCCGTGGAGCATGAGGATGGAAGGCTTGTTCCCAGGCCTCCCGCGGAAAGAGTAACAGAACTGATAGTCTTCGTGGCGCACATAGCGCACCTGCATGCCCAGTGCCCTCCGCCAGTACCTGGGGACAGAAAATACAGGCAAGTCAAAGTCATTGAGCTCCAGAGCAGCAGCTTCGGGAGGGGGACTCTGTATAGTCTCACTTGAAGTAAGACCAACACTTTTCCCAGCCCTCGTCCTCCATGCATGTCTCTGGAGCCCCCAGAGCTTCACCCTCAAGGAGCACTAAGCCAAACCATTCTAGAAAGCACCTTACATGAATATTCTGTAAGTAACACATATATATGTTACTAAGCAGTCTATTAGAAAGGGAAAAGGGGGTGTTTTCTTAAGAAGCATGACACATAATAACCCTTTGTTAACATGAATTTCTAGTAGTTTTGAATCGCAGTGCAAAGAAGGAGCAGACAATGGGACCTCACTGGGTGTCTGACTTGAGCCCTTTCTCTGCCTTGCTTGTTTGAGCTTCAGCAGAATTGGAAATGGCTGGTGGTAAGGCTGGGGAGGACTCCAGAGATGCCAAGACAAAGGTGGTTTCCCCTCGAAGACAGCTGGCTTGCAGTTCCTGGTGGGCCATGTTCATTGACACCTGAAATCTGGGACGAGCAGCTGTGGACGTACAGGCGTGAGTGACTCTGGGTACAGGGCAGTTGCCCTGGAGTCCTAGAAGACCTCACTGCAGAGATACTTTGATTGGAAGGAAATGCATCAGAAGACTTAAAGGTAAAGTGTGTTCCCTCTTGTCACCTACAACTTGCTACTCATGGAGATGAAGAAGCGGACTCATCAAGGCTGCAGTTGCTGGTGGTGGTGTCATTCCACATCCACAAATCTCTGGATGGGAAGAAAGGACAACAGGGGGCTGTCTGACGGATGCCTGGATTCCTTATTGTCTCAGGACTCAACATACCTCACAGCTGTCCAGTGTGGGCGATTCCAGTGACTGCTGTGAAAAACACTACTTTGCCTATTTGTAATTCTATTTGAGCAAGCTGGAAGTTTAATTAGCCTTTCAACCAACCAAATTTCAGGAGATGGGTTGGGAAGTATCCCCGCAGGTTACGCCCCACCAGGGAAAGGTCCAGTCTAATCTTCCTGGGGTAGCTTTTGGAACTTTTTCATTCCTTGGAACTGCTGCTCTTGCTGCCAGCAGCCTCCTCCGGTCCACAGCTTACAGCTCCTCCTTGGAGAATTTCCTCTTTTTCTTTGGGACACTCTTGTTTCCTGACTCTTCATCAGGGTCACTAACTGGTTTCTCTTTGGGGAAAGATTTCTTCCTCTTGGGAAGATTTCCACTGACGGCTGTCTCTTCAGGATCACTACTAACTAGCTCCTCCTTGGAAAAAGATTTCTTTTTCTTGGGTTTGGAGAAAGAGACCGACGAATCTTCCGTGCCATTCTCCTGAGAAGCCTCCTGGGGCTTTCACTTTCTTCTTTTTGGGTCTTGCACTTGTCTCCTTGCGTTCCCCCTGAGCACTGATGCTGTTTTCTGAAGATGCAAGGGGAACTGCAGCCAGCTGTTCTCTTCCTTCTTTAAGCGTTTCTTCTCCTGTTTCTCCAGCTTCCTAGTAATCTCAGCAGCGGCTTCCCCTGCCTGAACCATTGCCTCCTTCATGACATCCAGATTCTTTCATGGAATCTCTCCAGTCTCATAGAAGGACAGCTGCTCCTTGACTTGTTCTTGACGCTTCTCCACAAATACACTTGAGGGTACCTCAGAGAAGCAATCAATTTATGAGGATATACTGCATCTGTTGGCCAGGTATTGGGAGATGCAGCCTTTGTTCTTAGCAGCTGCCTGGCCAATGAACGTGGAGTGGAAAATCAGACCATATTTTGGGGTGTTATCCCTTGTCTTCAGGGCTCTGGAAACTTGGTCCCTTTGCTGGGCCCAGGGAATCACTCAGACACAAGGACTGGCCATCAGAGTCTTAACCATATTTAAGTGTTACTGTGGTTTCAAAGAAGCTATTCATTCTCAAGTACTGGATTTTGATTGATTTGACTGCTTAAAAAAAAAAACTGTTTGGATTTTAATTGTGATGCAGAATTTATGGTAACAAACATTTGGTTTTGTACAGACATAATTTCCACTATGATGGATAAGCTTGATAAAGGTCATATGCCCTCCCCTGCCTTCCACTCCAGATATATTTTTCCTAGAGACTCTGACAGTGAGAACTTGTTTCATAAGAATTATCTCATCAGCCCTCTGATTTTATTCCTTACAACATATGGCAGCTGGTTGAAAGCTCAGCTTCTGTTGGTTACATAAGACTTGGCAGTGCTGGAGTTTGGCCTGAAACTGATTTCAATATGAAATTACCGTCTAAACAAATTGAACTCTCTGCATGAAGAATCTCTCCAAGATGAAAGATAATTAATTCAATCAGAGATTCACTTTGTGGTATACTTTGCACCAGAGGTAGCCAAGTCGTACAATAGCAAATAGCCTAAATGGACCAACTTTAACCCTTTGTGTAAAATAAAGGGAGAGGGAGATGAGGATATATATTCATATTTACTCATACCTGCATACAAAATGCATGGGAGCATATACAAGGTACTATTAAAATGAGTATCTGGAGCGGAGGTGGGAAATACTGTGAGAAGTAGGTAGAGAGGGAACAGCGGTGGGAGGCAGACTTACCATGCTTTTTTTAGTACTTTTTCAGTGAATATATTGCCTATTCAAAACGTTAAAGATACAATAAAACTGGCTAGCTTAACAGCTCTTCTTATGACAAAACATACATATTTCATGATTCAAATATGATACAGTAACATGAATTTGTTCACACATTCATATCCCAGCTCATTCATTTACTGGCTATATGATCGTGAAACTCAATTTCCTCATCTATAATATGGGAAAATGTTGCATTCTACTGAGGATATGGTTAAGATTAAAAGAGATAATCCATTACAAAGTCTGGTTCAGTGCCCAACACACGGGAAATAATCAATAAATGGTAGTTTTATTATTATATAAAAGATTCTGTCCTTCAAATATATCATTTGCCAAAATTCCAGAAAAATTGTGGAAAATTTTGTGACAAATATGATAGCCATATAAGTGGAATCACACAATATTTGTTCTTTGGTGTCTGGCTTATTTCACTTAGCAAAATGTTTTCAAGGTTCATCCATGTTGTACCCTACATCAGAATTTTATTCCTTTTTAAGGTTGAATAATATCCCATTGTATGTATATACCACATTTTGTTTATCATTTATCTGTTGATGGATATTTGGATTGTTTCCATTTTTTTGGCAATTGTGCATAATGCTGCTATGTACATTGGTATATAAGTATCTGTTTGAGTCCTTGCTTTCAATTCTTTGGGGTATAGAAGTACAATTGTTGGATCACATAGTAATTCTGTGTTTAACTTTTTAAGGAACCACTAAACTTTTCCACAGTAGTTATACCACTTTACATTTCTACCAGCAAAGCACAAGGGTTCCAGTTTCTCTACATCCTCACCAACACTTGCTATTTTCCATTTTTTTAATAATAGCCATCCTAATGTGTGTGTAGTATATCACTGTGGTTTTCATTTGCATTTCCCTAAGGATAAGGATGTTGAATATACATTTCTTTTTATTGAGATATAATTTACATACCAAAAAATTCACCCTTTTAAATGGTACAACTGAGGTGTTTTTAGTCTATTCACAAAGTTGTGCAACCATCACCACTAATCCTGGAACATTTTTGTCAAAAAGAAACCTGACTGCAGAAATAGAGACAGATGTAGAGAACAAACATATGGACACCAAGCAGGGAAAGGGGGGTGGGGTGGGATGAATTAGGAGATTGGGATTGACATATATACACTAATATGTATAAAATAGATAACTAATGAGAACCTGCTGTAGAGCATAGGGTACTCCACTTCACTTCGCTGTATACAGTAGAAACTAACACAACATTGTAAAACAACTATATCCCCAAAAGAGCAAATCCTTCTCGCCATTAGGGTGATAGTTGTAAACTAAGTTCCCACTTTTCTGTTCTCTGGTCATTGAATAAAGCTTGCACTGCTTCAATCTCAAAAAAAAAAAAAAAAAAAAAAAAGAAGCCCAACTGAACTATATACTTACAAATAGTTAAAAAGGTAAATTTTATATTGTGTATATTTTACCACAATTAAAAAAGAAAAAGAAAGAAATCCATACCCATGAGCACTCACTCACCATTCTCCTCTGCAGCTCCTGGCAACCACTAGTTTACTTCAAGTCTCTATGGATTTGCCTATTCTAGACATTTCCCATGAATGGGTTCATTCAATATGTGGCCTTTTGTGTCTGGCGTATTTCACTTAGCGTGTTTTCAAGTTCATCCATTATAGAATATATCAGTATTTCATTCCTTTTTAAGGCTAAATAATATTCCATCATATGGGTATGCCATATTTGTTTATCCATTCATCTGTTGATGGACATTTGGGTTGTTTCTACTTCTGAGCTATTAGGAATAGTGCCACTATGAACATACATATACAAGTTTTCCTATGGACATATGTTTTCTGTTCTCTTGGGTGTTCTCATTTCATGTAGGAGTAGAATTCCTGGGTCATATAGTAGCTTTAAAAAAAAAAAACCTTTTGAGGAACTGCCAGACTGTATTCCAAAGTGGTTACATCATTTCACATTCTCCACTAGCAGTATATGAGGGATCCAATTTCTCTACATCCTTCATTGTTATTTTTTAGAGAAACTTTCAATGTAAGTATAAATAATACAGAAAAGTACACATATTATAAGTGTACAGCCTGATGAATCTGCACAAAGTGAATGAACCCATTATCTGCCACCCAGACCAAGGTCTAGACTACGACCAGCATCCCAGATATCCACCTCATGCCTCTCCCCATTAATACCTCCTAAAGGTAACCACTACCTCATTTTCAAACAGGAGAGTTCTGCATGTTTTAGAATTTTATCATACAGTAAGCTCTTATTTGTATCTGACTCCTTCCACTCAATATTATGTTTGTAAGGATCATTCATGTTGTAAAATGTAGCATTACTTCTTTCCATTTTCATAGCTATATAGTACTCCATTGTGTGAATAATGGTGTGACTATACCTCAATTTATTTATCTATTACAGTATTAATGGACATTGGGTGTTTCCAGTTTGGAGGTATTATAAATGGAGCTGCTATGGAACATTTTTGTATATATCTTTTGATCAATACATATACACACTTCTTTTGGGTGAAATTAGTGGGTCATTTTGTCAAACAGTTTTCCAAAGTGGATGAACCAGTTTACACTTCAGTCAACAATACACCAGATTCTAGTTGTTGCAAATCTATAGTGGGTTAATAGTATCCCGCTAGAATTCATGTCCACCTGGAAACCGTGAATATGACCTTATTTGGAAATAGGGTCTTTGCAGATGTAGTCAAGTTAAGCTGAGGTCATAGTGGATTAGGGTTGGCTTCAAATCCAACGCGACTGGTGTCCTTATAAGAGGGAAATTAGGACACAGAAACACACAGAAGGAAGAACACCATGTGAAGACAGAGGCAGAGACAGGAGTAACAAAACTACAAGTCAAGGAATGCCAAGGGTTGCTGGCAAACAGTAGAAGCTAGGGAGGGGGAAATGGAACAGATCCTCCCTCAGCGTCCAGAAGGAACCAACCTTGCCAGCACTTTGATTTAGTATTTCTAGCCTCCCGGACTGTGAGAGAATAAATTTCTGTTGTTGTTAAGTCACCCAGTTTGTGGCAATTTGTTACAGCAGCCCTAGGGAACTAATACAACATCCTTGCCAATACTTGGAATTGTCAGTCAGCCCATTTCATTTTAGCCATTCTGAAGGGTGTGAAATGGTATCTCACTGTGGTTTTAATTTGAATATCCCTTAGGGCCAACAAAATTGAGCATCATTTCACATGTTTCTTGGCCATTATCTCCCCATCTTTAGGTCAAGTGTATATAATACAACATAACCATAAAAGTCTTCTGGACTTCCTACGTACATAATCATGCCATCAGAAACAACATCAGTTTTATTTCTTCTTTTCCAATTATCCTCTTCTCTCTCTTATATGTATGATTTCTTATACTGATCGCACAACTGAGTTTCTTTGGGAAAACGAAAATCTTTAAAAATCTCAGTCTTTTTCATTCGGTGAACAGTTTTGACAGTTTACAAAACGAAAGCCACAGCAGCCCCTGATGTCACCCACAGTGGCCACGGCATCTCCAGTGTGGCTGTCTGTGGACTCTCACAGCCACATGTTTGCCATCTCCTGCTGGAGCTATCACAGTCCCCATCTCTGTGGAACTGTGCTAGCCATGCTCCAGGGACACTTAGACCCAGAGAGAGTTCTCTGAAGGCTGGCTGTGACCCACCGGGGACACTGTGCCCTGAGGAACTCAGAAGACCCAGAGGGAAGTCCAGGCGAGAGCACCCCGAGATGCCTTCCTCAAACCCATATGCTCACTCGGCAGCATGGCTTGGGGTATCAGGGATGCCCAGCTACCTCTACTGCCTGCTGTTCCTGTTCACATCGCAATCCTGAAAAGTAACTTGGCTAAGCCAGGTCTGCAGGGTGAACCTATGGGTGGTCGTTACGGGCAGCTGAGTAAATGAAGGCCTTTGGAGGAGTAGCTGTGGTTAAGGGACATAAGTGACTCACAGCAAAGCTGCTCATCCTATGACAACCACTGTGAAAGTGTCACTTGCAGTGAGGTGATTTTTTTTTTTTTTTTTTTTGCGGTACGCGGGCCTCTCACTGCTGTGGCCTCTCCCGTTGTGGAGCACAGGCTCTGGACGCACAGGCTCCGCGGCATGTGGGATCTTCCCGGACCGGGGCACGAACCTGTGTTCCCTGCATCGGCAGGCAGACTCTCAACCACTGAGCCACCAGGGAAGCCCTGCAGTGAGGTGCTTTGAAGGAAACAGGCTGTGCGTTTCAGTGGGGTGGGGGAAGCCGCTCACAGGAATTCCGGCGACTCTGCAATGGCATTACGGGTTCTATTACTATAATGACAGCCCCTCTGCCACAGCGCTACCTGGCATAATCCGAAAGGATTTCTAGGATTTTCATCCTCCTCAGCCAACTGGGTTTCTTCTTGGCCTGTGTGGCTGAGTTCACAAAATAAAGAGATTTGTGTTCATCCTCCAGCTACAGCTCTGAGTGAAGTAACGGGCATGGGCAGGCTTTAAGGTCACCTGCATCTGCGCTGTCAAATAATAAAGGACTGAATGTTCTCTGTGGGGCCTCACTGGGTTTTGGTGGTATTACTTGTTCATAAAAGTGAATTATTTTCTATGAGGCATTATTCATAATAGCAAAAAGTGGAAACAACACAAACGTCCATTTGGATAAATAAAATGTGGTATAACCATACAATGGACCATTATTCAGCCATCACAATGAACAAAGTACAGATACACGCTGCAGCATGGGTAAGCCTTGAAAAGCGCAAGAAGCCAGACCCAAAAAAAACACAAATCGTACAATCTCATTTATATGAAATGTCCACAACAGGCAAATCCAAAGAGACAGAAGGTAGATTACTAGTTACCAGGGGATGAAGAGAGGAGAAAACTGGGAGTACCTGCTAACAAGTATGGGGGCTCTTTGAGGGGAGATGGAAATGTTCTCAATTAGACAGTGGTAATTCACAGTACGGTGTATATATTAAAGCCAATTAAATGTACACTTTAAAATGATGAAGTTTAAATTATATGAATTTTAACTCAAAAAAGTCAATTATTTGCTATGAAGTTAATTTTCTCTTGAAAGATCAAGCATGAAAATTATTCTAACATTCTGACTCTGAAAGCCTTCTCCGCGATGGCCCAAGGAATTGGGTGTTGGGGGACTCTGCAGCAGAGGCTGGTTTCCGCATGTGGTGGATAGAATAATCACCCCTCTGCATGCAGCCATATACATGGTTATGGGTCACATCGCTGAACTGCATTCTCTGCTTCACTTCAAGAAAAATGAAATTTGCATGTGGAGGTCCACGGTGCCTCTGCAGGGTGGAGAGGGGCACACCACTCTGGCCTCTCCATGTCACGGGCCACATGGGAGCCTTGGCCCCAAAGCACTCCTACTGCCAGTGCTTCAAGGGCAATGGCATTTAAGCAGCCAGAGTCTTAGCTTCATCAATGTGGAGGTGGGTCCTGGGTGACCCTATGAAGGGGTCATCACCTCCCCACAAGAGTGAGTGAAACATGAAAGCTCCCTTCTGTTCAATTAGCTTCTTTTCAAGGATCAGAGGCTGGCTGGCAGGCGGAAAATTCCACAGTCTAATGAAACAAAAGGGAGCCAGAAGGGAGGGCAGATAAAGGGCACAAGCACAGCCTCCCTGCATTCTTCTCTCGGGGCACAGAAGGCAGTCCGAAGTTCCCGAAGTGTGATTAAATCTCAGTGTGCTTCGCTATGGCACAGAGAGGAACCAGGTCTATTTCAGTATTTCCTTCATCGTGGGATGAACCATGGGAGTGTGAGAGGTGATTTTATTTGGTAAATGGACTGTGGCATGAAAAGTCCCTGACGCACATCATGAGAAAGCTTCTCTCTTTTCAACTGTTAACCTTCTGATTCCATCAAGGAGAAAGGCTCTATACCTTTCACACCTCTCAGACTTTTTAACACAGAGAAAGGAGAGAGTCTTTGGTAGGCAATGGTATCCAGGCTAGAATTTATGAACATAGTTGAATGGCATTGTGCTTATTTTTACTTTCTTATATTAATTTAATATTTTTGGTATGTATGGCAAGCTTTCCACTTAAGGTTGTGATATGTCACTCTTAAATTGATTGAAGGTTTTCTTAAAAAGTCACTCTAAAGAAAATACAAAAGAAAAGTAGAGGTGGTATGCAGATAGAGCAAGGAGCATAAAGGTGACTCAAGAATGACAGAAGTTTTGGAAACTTCTTTTCCATCACTTTACTAATGAACACTTTTTTTTTTCTTTTTTTTGGCATCCCTGGGTGGGCGTGACCAATGATTGCTTTTAAAAACATCTAAAACCATTCTGTCCTATCCATGCCATCTCCACGATCCTACTCTTTTTAACTCATTTTTCAGTGCATTTCACTGTACCTGTCAAGACATCACTGGATCAGAATCCAACGACCAAGAAAAACCAAAGGAATTCCCATGAATCAGTGATGTTGGGAGACAGGGTGGTCTCCTGAGCAAAGACACCATCAGAAACCTGTAAGAATTTACCTGGGGAGAAGCTACCACTACTTCAGAAACACTCCCAACATTCAAGAAAGGATGTCTTTCAACTTTTCTGTAAGTTTGAAATACTTCATGATAAATGTTGAACAGCCACAACCAAAAAGGACAAGCAGAGAAGATGGCATGGTCATGATACTCCTGAAAACTTGAACTATAAAATGAACTTACCAGTAATAGATTCTTATCAGTGCCGAAGGCCACAGGAGAAATGAGGCTACAAACGCCAGGATCGGGATGGCCAGCGTCCCGCCCGCGATCACAAACATGTTAACCACGTCAAGATCCATCCTGCTCTTTAGGGCTGGCTGACACCTGCAGGGGCTGAAGAGAGAAACAGTATTGAAACTCCATCTCAGGGACTTCCCTGATGGCGCAGTGGTTAAGAATCTGCCTGCCAATGCAGGGGACACGGGTTCAATCCCTGGTCCAGGAAGATCCCACATGCACTGGAGCAACTAAGCCCGTGAGCCACAACTACTGAAGCCCGCGCGCCTAGAGCCCGTGCTCCACAACAAGAGAAGCCACCGCAAAGAGAAGCCACCACAATGAGAAGCCCGCGCACCGCAACGAAGAGTAGCCCCTGCTCGCCACAGCTAAATAAAGCCTGAGTGCAGCAACAAAGACCCAATGCGGCCAAAAATAAATAAAAATTTTTTTTAATTTAAAAAAAAAAAAAGAGAAAGAAAGTTCGTCTCAGGAGACAAGGTGAAGAAGCAAAGCAGAACAGAGAAGTGAATGACACAGAATGAGAGCAAGGATCAGGAGGCAAGTGCTTTAAAAAAATCTAAATAGGCCGGACAACTAAATGTAATGAGGAATCCTTAAGATGATCCTGGAGTTTTTTTTAAGCTATAAAGGAAACTGTGGGGACAACTAGGGAAATGTGAGTAAGGACTGGTTATTAGATAACATTATTGTATCAGTGAGTGTGGTGATGAAATTGTGGTTATGTTTATATGTAAGAGAACGTCCTTGTTCCTAGAGTCTGCTGATTAAGGGATAAAGAATAGTGACATCTGCTACTCACTTTTAAAAGCTGAGGAGAGAAAAAATGTATATGTGCGTGTGTGTGTGTGAGCGTGTGTGCATCTGTGTGTGCATTGTGTGCATGCATGTGTGCATGCGTGTGTGCATCTTGGTTTGCCCGCGTGTGTGTGCATGCGTGCGTTGTGTGTGTAGGGGAGGGAGAAATAAATAAGTGTGGTGAAATGTACTGGTAACCTCTAACTTTCCTACTAGGTTTGCAATTTTTAAAAATGAAAAGTCAGGGAGGACAGAAGACCTGGAAGGGAGGAAGGGAAGAGAGGAAGGAAAAAATACACATGTACACATGGATGCTTATCTATATACAGACTATCACTGGAAGGTGTACAAGAAACCAGCAACAGTGGTTGCATCTGAGGTGGGGAATCAGATGGGTGTCAGGGATAGAGGGAGACTTGCTTTTCATGGTCTACCCTTTAAAATCTTTGGTTATGTATCATGTACAGGCATAGACTTCAAATATAAGAAATATACAGTAAAAAGTTAGGAGGGAACACATTAGAACAGCAGAGTTTTCAGTATACTTTCTGATGTCCTTCCATAGACTTGGTGGACACATCTGAAGGCTAGGATGGGAGCTCCAAGAGGGGAGGGACTGTATCCCCAGCATTCAGACTAGGGCCTGACCCATTTCTAGGCACTCTGGAAATCACCACTGAATTAGAGGTCCCCACCCAGTCCTGTCTCATGAACTCACTCACAACATGGTTTTTTTTTTTTTCATGGAATAAAAAATATTTCAAGTCCTGTCATCCTCCCCAGTAGAGAAAACAACTCCTGCAAGGATCTGTAAGTCAGGTATGGCCCTTTGTCATCTGAGGACTTGGCCACTTGTGCTAAGTGTGTATCTCACTAACATAAAAAAGAGGCTTCTTCATGAAAAAGCAAACATCTAGCAAATCATGGTCTTCCTTATATTTCCTGTGAAATGGAAGGCTTTGTCCCATACACCTCCATCAACTGATGTGTGTTTCAATTTTATAATGATTTCATGATGGCACAGTATGACCAATGAGCATGGGGGTCAGCCAACTTTTTCTGTAAAGGGCAGATGATAAATATTTCAGCATCGCGGGTTTTAAGGTCTCTGTCGCAACTCTTCAAGCTGCCCTTGTAGTGGGACAGCAGCCATACAACATGTAATGAATGGGTTTGACTGTGTGCCAATAAAATTTTATTGTAAAAAACAGACTTCAGGTTGTAATTTGCTAACCCTTGATAGAGCACACCAACTCCATCAAACAGGCAAGGTGAGTGTTTTATTCCCTATATTTATAGGCTGAGGCAACTAAGGCACAGAGAGGTTAAGTAACTTGCCCAAGGTCACTCAGCTGGTAGTCATGATTATAAAACAAGTTTCTGACTTGGACCCACTCTCTTTGCTCCTAACTCCACTTGGTCTCATTTTTTTCAAATGGCCTTTTCTCAATCTTTGTAACCTCTCTGCTGTTAAATACCCACATTTGTCACCCCTGATTTCTCCATGAACATGTGACATCTCCATTTAGATGTTTGGTCTCTTGTGAGAGGTTTGGTGAAACAAGCTCCTTGGTCTAGAGGGGGAAACAGATACATCTGTAGGTGGGTTAGATGGTTCCTTTCAGTTTCACACACATTCTATCCGGGGACAGTACTGAGTCTACGGTAATGAAAGCTGCCGCCTTCTCAGGGGCAGAAGCACTGTCTGTGTCTCTGATTCAACTGTCCTCTCAGTTTCTCAGTCACTGTAAACACTTTTTCCAGCACACTTGTATCACTGGCCTCTTTCTCCTCCTAGAACCAGAGCTCCTAGAGGGTAGGAATAATCATACATGTTCTTTCTCAGTGCCTAGAATAAGAACAGGACACAAATAAGGTGCAAATAAATTAATGAAAATCAAAGTTACAAAATGGGTTCAATCCTATTTGTTTTAGGGACAACCATTCCCAATGATGCTGTAAGAGACCTGACTTTTCTCTCTTTCAATAATTACAAAACTCCCCAGAGGAGTCACCTATTTAATGCTGGGTACAATTTACGATGCTACAAAGGCCCCACTGTCAAGGGGTAAGCAAATAAATCACAGAGTGAAGGGAATTTTACGAATCTATTTGAATAGTGGGTCACAAGAGTTGGTGAAGATGGGAACTGTCGGATTCAAGAGGACTTTTCCACATCACATAAAGGCCTTAAAAACTGCTGAGGGTCACCGTGAATTCTGATTCCTGAGCTGCAGGAAGTTAACTGCATGCTGTTCTTTTAGACTAGGAATTAGAACATTTTATGCCCAAAGCCATATATGTCACAGACTCTGACACTGGAGATGGGAGCCCCAACACGAAGTCATGATCATCAAAAAGAAACCTCATGGCTTCATCAATGCCTGCTAGGGATGTCACAGGCAGTTTGGGGGAAGGCTTTATCTGGCTCCATCCTCCATTTAATGGCAGAATAAAGTCCTTAATAAGGAGCTTTTGCAGAGCATCATCAATTTAGCAAGGTTTGGACTTGTTACAAAGATGTTACAAAGAATCCTGCACACTTTCCCTGATGACATCAAATACAGACAGGCCCCGAGTGAAGACACTAATGTTTTCTGAGTTTTCTATAAAGAGCTGACCATTATTCCTACCTCTGCAACATCCTTCGTTTTACAAAGGACTTGTCCCAGCCTTTGAAAAGGCAGCTGCCCTACCCTGCTGGGGGTTGTTTATAGGATGTTCTATGTACCCAAGGCGGAAGCTGGACGCAGAAAAACTGAAGCCTTGTGAACCGAGAATCACCAATGACTGAACATCAACTAAGGGGTAGAGCGTGGAGTTTCCCAAACAGCTGATGTTTGCAAGACGACTTCAGGGGGCAGAACACTCAGGGCTACAGAGCATCAGGTCACACTCACATTCACACCGAGAAAGGCATCTCTTTGCAGTTCTTTTCCCGCCCTGCTTAGGTCAAAGAGAAACTCTCAGTGTGGTTATTAAATAGCTCTCTAACCCTTGAGCCTCCCGCAAGCAACAGTATCTAGCTACTTAATAACGTTGTGCTGATTTTTATGGATATTTTCAGTTTATGGTAGTGATGTACATTAATCTAAGTTAAAAGAAGGAAATGAGTTAAAGAAAAATGCTAATAGGTGATACACGGATCTGGTGAACATCATGGTGGTGACAGATGAATGGCTGCCACTGGGCCAGATGTGTGTGATGGACGGGCACGCGGCTGGGGGTGGGGCGCTCCGCTGGCTCTTCCACGCACCGGCTGAGACCTTGGTTTCCTCATCTGTTAATGAGAACATTCGTCCAAAACATCTCATCTGCCTTTTCCTACTCTGGTGACTTAAAACATTTCTGAAATTATGCCAGACAACTGAAGAGTAGGATCTGGCTCGTTCCCCACGAGAATCTCGTTCCCTGTTATATTTTTCCCAAAACCTAAAACAGTATCTGGGAAATATCTGGTGCGTGGTAATGTTGGATAATGTTTTGGTGTTTGATAATGGCTGAATAGACTGAAAAAGAAAAATGAACTTGTTTTACGTATCTGTTGTGTCACGTGAGACACCCCAGTGTTAATGACAGTGATTTCAGCGGCTTTGCAGCACAGTCTGACACGAGGGGACATCAGGAAGGAGAGCTGGCCCTTATGGTACCAGGGAGGGTAACACACTCTCACCCCGAGACCGGAGGCTGCCACGTGGCCTTCCCCTGTTAACATCCAAGCTGTGCATTCAGGGCCTTTATCTCTGAACGCAGGGACAAAAATTAATCAGTAGATCCAGATAAACATTGGACTCATGTTCCCAAGTTTAGTCGGGGGTTAGAGGTCAGGCATAACATGCCACAATTGTCTTTTAATGTTCTCACTGACTTTTAAAACCCGTCATCTTGAGTTCTGATACTTTAATCTTAAGGTATAAAGCAAAATTCCAAGAATAAATAGAATGTAAAACACTTTTATAGAATCTTGCCTTCCCCTGGACATCTACTCATATGCCATCAATTTTGACAAACTAAAGTCCTGGTCTCTTCAAAATAATGATTATTTTAATAACTATAGCAACAACAATAATGACCACGGCCACTACCACCATAGCCAAAGATAGAAGAGCGACAGCCTCCATGTACTGGATGACTGCTGTATGCCAGGCCCCGTGTAGATGGTTCACATACATCCTCTCATTTTATCCTGCACAACACTGGGAGTAAGAAGCATTTCTCCCATTTTAAAGATGGAGAAACTGAAGCTTACAGAAGTTAACAAATGCCCCCAAGGTCACCTGACTGGTACATGGCATGAGCTGCATTTCAGTCCAATCCTGTAGGTGTGCTTGGTTCATGCTACCTTTGCCTTCTCTCAGCACTTGCTAAGCAGATATTTATTGTGCATCAGTTACACAAAAGGCACAGAGTTCAGTGTTCCCAGTTCAGTGTTCCCATAGACATTCTTTGCACTTGTCCAGACCTATTTTATAGGATGTAACATGCTAACTTTACAAGTTAACAACTTGTTACCTTATTGTTGCTGGTGTCTTTGAAAAACTAACCAGTGCTGGGACTTCCCTGGCGGTCCAGTGGTAAAGAATCTGTCTTACAATGCAGGCAACTAAGCCCTGCGTGCCTCAGCTAGAGAGCCTGCTAGAGCCCACGTGCTCTGGAACCCCCGCGCCACAGCTAAAGAAGAGAAAACCCGCACGCCACAACTAGAGAGAAACACGCACACCACAACGAAGAGCCCATGTGCCGCTACTAAGAATCAACACACCCCAAAAAACCCAAAAAACAACAAACAACAACAACAAAAAACTAACCAGTGTTGCTCATAATTTTTTTTTTAACTCTGCAATATGAAAATTCTTTCCACAGTGTTGTCCACCTGGAAAAAGCACTAAGTTCTTGAAATCTGAGTATAAAGTCCCAGCTGTTAAACATTGTTGCATCTACCCAACACTGATTTCTGAAACTAGGTTCTTTTTTCAAAATAATTTTTTAAAATTAATTAATTAATTTTATTTATTTAGTTTTGGCTGCGTTGGGTCTTCCTTGCTGCGTGCGTGCTTTCTCTAGTTGTGGTGAGCGGGGGCTACTCTTCATTGCAATGCATGGGCTTCTCTTGTTGCGGAGCATGGGCTCTAGGCACGTGGGCATCCGTAGTTGTGGCTCGCAGGCTCTAGAGCGCAGGCTCAGTAGTTGTGGCACACAGTCTTAGTTGCTCCGCGGCATGTGCAATCTTCCTGGACCAGGGCTCAAATCCATGTCCCCTGCACTGGCAGGCAGATTCTTAACCACTGTGCCACCAGGGAAGCCCTGAAACTAGGTTCTTGTAAAGATAAACTGAGTCCTCAAAACTATCACTAGGGCTTCCCTGGTGGCACAGTGGTTGAGAGTCCGCCTGCCGTTGCAGGGGACATGGGTTCACGCCCCGGTCTGGGAGGATCCCACATGCTGCGGAGCGGCTGGGCCCGTGAGCCATGGCCGCTGAGCCTGCGCGTCCGGAGCCTGTGCTCCACAACGGGAGAGGCCACAACAGTGAGAGGCCTGCGAACCACAAAAAAAACCCCAAAAAACAAAAAAAAAATCACTAATGACCAACAGCTAAAAAAGATACTAAGATTCTCTTGTATGGAAGCCCCAGGATTGATGAGATAGAGTAATTTGAGAAATGAGCAGCTCTAATGCCTTGTCACAGTAATCTTCTCCATCACGAAGGAAAATCGCACAGAAAGTTCCAAGGAAGTAGTTAAGCCTGCCCAGTCATCACTGAAAGTGTGGCACGACCCTAGGATTGCTGCCATAAGGTGCTCACCTCTGCCCTCCTGGCCTTGTCTTCCACTCACTCTGGCTGAGCCCATTCCTCCTTTGTACTTTGCAGCTCAGACACCCCTGTTGTTCAAACAAGCCATGGCTCTGAGCATGCATAGCCTGGTTCCTAAGATTCTCTGCTCCCGCTCTCCCCTGGATATTCCCATGATGCTCTCCTCACTTTCCCCCTTGAACAGTCCCATGATGTGATCTTCATTGTCTTCCTTGAAGAGCTCACCATATCTACACCCTCTGCCACTCCCTCCTACAGGAAATGCAAAAATCAACATACCTGGCCAGGACCTTCTTCCAGACTTTTCCAAAAGCCTGCTTGACTACCTCCATGACCCAAAAGTCCTGTCCTACAAGGTCTCAGGTACATCTCTCCCCTTGCTCCTGACTTGTCGATTTCTGCCAACAGTATCCCCATCAGTCTGGCCTCCCAGATTCCAATGCATCTTTCACTCTTCCTCCTTGCTCAACCCTCCTGTCAGGCAACGGCAGGGAGGTGCCAGCGCTGGAGCCAACTTGTCTGAGTCTAGACAAACTGCACTGTTTATAGGTGGCTATTTAAATTTAAATTAATTAGATAAAATTCAAAGTTCAGTCCTTCAGTCACATCCATCACATTGTAAATGCTTCAGAGCCACATATAAATAGGAGCTGCTGCGTTGGACAGCACAGTTTTAGGGGGTCTACACCCCCGAAAGCCTCTTGCAACCAATTCCTTTGGCTTAACATTTACTAGGAATGTCGTGGGGGAAGAAACATTCCCACCAGGTGTGAGACTTCGTAGGAGTCAAACCACAGCTCCCTCAGCCACCACATTGCGTCCAGGTCCTCATCCCTCCTTGCTCCCACTTCTGTGAAGACTGCTCTTTCACACCCCGTTCAGTCCTTCCACCACCAGCTGCCAGAGGAATCTTCTCAGTTCACGCCAAGGACGCGGGGCTCTGGTCTAGTGTGAACTCTGAGCACTCCGTATGATCCCGACTCAACTTCCTGGTCCCCACCTCTGCCTGCACCCCAAATATCCACCTCCTGCCCCCACGAAAGCCCCGCACAGCCTCACACTTCATCTTTCTCACACTGTCCCCTTCGTGTGAAGCACTCCCTGTCCCGCCTGCCTGATGAACTCCTCTCTGCCTTTGGGGCTGATTCAGGGTCACACTCCCCAGGAAAGCATCCTGATCCCCAGAGGCCCAGGTCTTCTTGACTCCCTTCAAACTCAGAGCCCTGCTCCAGGCACAGTCTTTGAGAAGGGAGGGCTTTTGGATACATATCTTGAGCTTTAAAAATCTTCAGGTGCCCAATCCCCTCCCCACCAGACCTACTGAACCAGAGACCACTTCTGCCCCCAGACAGGCTGGCCTGCAGAAGGGTGCCAGGGAGCTTACAGAGTAGCCCCAGTCTCATTAAAGGGCTGCCTTCCCCACCCCCACCCCATAATATATGGTGTTAAAAATCCATACTCACTCTTTGAAGAGCACAGCCTTCTTTCCCAACTGCTACTGGCTCTGGCAGAAGCTGAAAATGAGACTCTGGAAACACAGGAAAGAAAATGACAAAGCATTAAATCATATTAGAGAATACGAATGAAGTGCTAATAACCAACCGGTGAGTCAGAACATCTCCTCCTTGGCACAGGAGAAGTGCAACTATCCTGTGGCTTTAAAGTTCCCTCCCGTTCAGGTCACCTCCCCTCATTAAACAACCTGCACAAAGGGTAGGCAGGGCAAGTGAGATAAAGAGCTTGGCCAGGAGGGTGTGAAGGTCAAAGCAGGAATCTGCAATGAGGATAAAGCATGGGACTGAGCTGGTGATTCCTGGCCTGCAGGAGCGAGAAAGGCAATAAGAGAAACAGGCATGCTTGGGTGAGAGGGGGTTCTGAAGGCTTCAAACTTAACTAAGACCTCAAATAAAGATTAAAACTCCCCTTCTCCATCTGGGGTTAGGGTTACCTAAAGTTATACTCAGAAAGGAATGAGAGGAAGGTGGCAACCAATGGGAAAATGAATACAATATTTCTATTAGAGTGGCTACAGAGAGGGGACCACAAAGCTCAAAAACAGGGCTGGACAGAGCAGAGATGCTGGCAAAGGCACTGCAGCAGAAAAATGAGGAGACAGGTAGATGGGTGACTGAAGATCACAAAACCCCTGAATTATTTCAGTGGGGTCAAGGAATTAAACATAAAAAAATAACACTGAGATAGCCGCATCCACCAGAGAGCAGAAAGCAGAAGCAAGAAGAACTACAACCCTGCAGCCTGTGGAACAAAAACCACATTCACAGAAAGACAGACAAGATGAAAAGGCAGAGGGCTATGTATCAGGTGAAGGAACAAGATAAAACCCCAGAAAGACAACTAAATGAAGTGGAGATAGGTAACCTTCCAGAAAAAGAATTCAGAATAACGATAGTGAAGATGATCCAGGACCTCGGAAAAAGAATGGAAGCAAAGATCAAGAAGATGCAAGAAATGTTTAACAAAGACCTAGAAGAATTAAAGAACAAACAAACAGAGATGAACAATACAATAACTGAAATGAAAACTACACTAGAAGGAATCAATAGCAGCATAACTGAGGCAGAAGAATGGATAAGTGACCTGGAACACAGAGTGGTGGAATTCACTGCTGCGGAACAGAATAAAGAATGAAAAGAAATGAAGACAGCCTAAGAGACTTCTGAGACAACATTAAACGCAACAACATTCGCATTATAGGGGTCCCAGAAGGAGAAGAGAGAGAGAAAGGACCAGAGAAAATATGTGAAGAGATCATAGTCGAAAACTTCCCTAACATCAGAAAGGAAACAGCCACCCAAGTCTAGGAAGCACAGTGAGTCCCATACAGGATAAACCTAAGGAGAAACATGCCGAGACACACAGTAATCAAACTGGCAAATATTAAAGACAAAGGAAAATTATTGAAAGCAGCAAGGGAAAAACAACAAATAACATACCAGGGAACTCCCATAAGGTTAAAAGCTGATTTCTCAGCAGAAACTCTACAAGCCAGAAGGGAGTGACACGATATACTTAAAGTGATGAAAGGGAAGAACGCACAACCAAGATTACTCTACCAGGCAAGGATCTCATTCAGATTCGACAGAGAAATCAAAAGCTTCACAGACAAGCAAAAGCTAAGAGAATTCAGCACCACCAAACCAGCTCTACAACAAATGCTAAAGGAACATCTCTAAGTGGAAAACACAAAAGAAGAAAAGGACCTACAAAAACAAACCCAAAACAGTTAAGAAAATGGTAATAGAAACATACATATCGATAATTACCTTAAATGTAAATGGATTAAATGTTCCAACCCAAAGACATAAGCTTGCTGAATAGATACAAAAACAAGACCCGTATACATATGCTGTCTACAAGAGACCCACTTCAGACCTAGGGACACATACAGACTGAAAGTGAGAGAATGGAAAAAGGTATTCCATGCAAATGGAAATCAAAAGAAAGCTGGAGTAGCAATACTCATATCAGATAAAATGGACTTTGAAATAAAGAATGTTACAAGAGAAAAGGAAGGACACTAGATAATGATCAAGGGATCAATCCAAGAAGAACATATAACAACTATAAATATATATGCACCCAACATAGGAGCACCTCAATACATACGGCAACTGCTAACAGCTATAAAAGAGGAAATCGACAGTAACACAATAATAGTGGGGGACTTTAACACCTCACTTACACCAATGGACAGATCATTCAAAATGAAAATAAATAAGGAAACAGAAGCTTTAAATGACACAATAGACCAGATAGATTTAATTGATATTTATAGGACAGTCCATCGAAAAACAGCAGATTACACTTTCTTCTGAAGTGCACACGGAACATTCTCCAGGATAGATCACATCTTGGGTCACAAATCAAGTCTCAGTAAATTTAAGAAAATTGAAATCATATCAAGCATCTTTTCTGACCACAGTGCTATGAGATTAGAAATGAATTACAGGGAAAAAAACGTAAAAACACAAACACATGGAGGCTAAACAATACATTACTAAATAACCAAGAGATCACTGAAGAAATCAAAGAGGAAATCAAAAAATACCTAGAGACAAATGACAATGAAAACATGATGATCCAAAACCTATGGGATGCAGCAAAAGCAGTTCTAAGAGGGAAGTTTATAGCTATACAAGTCTACCTCAAGAAACAACTCAAATAAACAATCTAACCTTACATCAGACTCTCTGACTTCAGACTATACTACAAAGCTACAGTAATCAAGACAATATGGTACTGGCACAAAAACAGAAACATAGATCAATGGAACAAGAGAGAAAGCCCAGAGATAAACCCATGCACCTAATATATGACAAAGGAGGCAAAGATATACAATGGAGAAAAGACAGTCTCTTCAGTAAGTGGTGCTGGGAAAACTGGACAGCTACATGTAAAAGAATGAAATTAGAACACTCCCTAACACCATACACAGAAATAAACTCAAAATGGATTCGAGACCAAAATGTAAGGCCAGACACTATCAAACTCTTAGAGGAAAACATAGGAAGAACACTCTTTGACATAAATCACAGCAAAATCTTTTTTGATCCACCTCCTAGAGTAATGGAAATAAAAACAAAAATAAACAAATGGGACCTAATGAAACTTCAAAGCTTTTGCACAGCAAAGGAAACCATAAACAAGACGAAAAGACAACCCTCAGAATGGGAGAAAATATTTGCAAACGAATCAACGGACAAAGGATTAATCTCCAAAATATATAAACAGCTCATGCAGCTCAATATTCAAAAAACAAACAGACCAATCAAAAATGGGCAGAAGACCTAAATAGACATTTCTCCAAAAAAGACTTACAGATGTCCAAGAAGCACATGAAAAGCTGCTCAACATCACTAATGATTACAAATGCAAATCAAAACTACAATGAAGTATCACCTCACACCAGCTAGAATGGGCATCATCAGAAAATCTACAAACAACAAATGCTGGAGAGGGTGTGGAGAAAAGGGAACCCTCTTGCACTGTTGGTGGCAATGTAAATTGATACAGCCGCTATGGAGAACAGTATGGAGATTCCTTAAAAAACTAAAAATAGGGCTTCCCTGGTGGCGCAGTTGTTGAGAGGCCGCCTGCCGATGCAGGGGACACGGGTTCGTGCCCCGGTCCAGGAAGATCCCACATGCCGCAGAGCGACTGTTCCCCTGAGCCATGGCCGCTGAGCCTGCGCGTCCGGAGCCTGTGCTCCGCAACGGGAGAGGCCACAACAGTGAGAGGCCCGCGTACTGCAAAAAAAAAAAAAAAAACTAAAAATAGAATTACCATATGATCCAGCAATCCCACTACTGGGCAAATAGCCAGGTCATGGAAGCAACCTAAATGTGCATCGACAGACGAATGGATAAAGAAGATGTGGTACATATATACAATGGAATATTACTCAGCCATAAAAAGGAACGAAATTGGGTCATTTGTTGAGATGTGGATGGATCTAGACTGTCATACAGAGTGAAGTACAAATATCATATATTAACGCATGTATGTGGAACCTAGAAAAATGGTACAGATGAACCAGTTTGCAGGGAAGAAGTTGAGTCACAGATGTAGAGAACAAACGTATAGACACCAAGGGGGGAAAGCGGTGGGGGGGTGGGGGTGGGATGAATTGGGCGATTGGGATTGACACGTATACACTGATGTGTATAAAATTGATGACTAATAAGAACCTGCTGTATAAAAAAATAAATTAAATTAAATTAAAAAATTAAAAAAAAAACACCACGAACATTCTAGAAGAAAACATTAGAGCTCTGTTTGAAAACATCTCTTCACAGGGAAAGCCTTTCTAAGTTAAGATTTTAAACCTAGGTGCCATAACATAAAGATTAATAAGCTGACTACATAAAAATGTTTTTAAATGTCCACATGGAAAGGGATATCATGGGACTTCCCTGGTAGCGCAATGGTTAAGACTCCACACTCCCAATGCTGGGGGCCCAGGTTCAATCCCTGGTCAGGGAACTAGATCCCACATGCATGCCGAAACTAAGAGTTCGCATGCCACAACTGAGGAGCCTGTGAGCTGCAACTAAGGAGCCTACTGGCCACCACTAAGGAGCACATGTGCCGCAACTAAAGGAGCCAGCGAGCCGCAACTAAGGAGCCTGCCTGCCACAGCTAAGACCCGGCACAACCAAATTAATAAATTAAATAAATAGTAAATAAAATAAATATTAAAAAAAAGGATATCATGAACAAGGTTAAAATGTGTCAATACATATCAGAGACGACAGACTAATAAAGGGTTCCTACATATCAATAAAAACAACAACAAAATCCAGTAGAAAAACGGGCGAATGATCTCAGTAGTTCATGTAACAGAAAGGAAATACAAATGACTCTTTGACATATAAAAAGATGCTCAATCTCATTTACAAGAGAAATGCAAATTAAACCTACAAGGCGATGGTGATCTTTGTTTATTGTATTGGCAAAGAACAAAAAGTGTAATAACAGACTGTGCTGCTGGGGCCGTGGGAAAATAGATGCCCTCACGCAAGGTACAGATTTATACTCCCATCAACAAACCCTACAGATGGCATTTTGGCAAAATCTGCAGCAATGTACAGTATACATACTAATAATCTATTATTATCTATTATTATTATCTATTATTATTATCTATTATTAATCTATTATTAGATCTAATAATCTAATTTCTAGGAACTGATTTGTGTTCAGACCTGAACATGTTTGAGAACATGTTTGTGAAGGGTTATTTGTTATAGTATTACTTATCATGGCAAAAAAATTGGAACTCACATGCCCACTCGTAGGGGATATGTTAAGTAAATGATGGTACAACTTTATAAAGAAGTATAATGTATAGCCATTAAATACAAATAAAATTAACTATAAGCCATTAAAATAATGAGGCATATTTGTCTCTACGGGTAATGACCTCCAAGGTGTTAACTAAAAATGCAAGGAACAGAGAATGGGTAGAATAACATCTCTTGCACTGAGAGAGAGAGAGAGAGAGAAATATGCATGTTATGCTTATATGTGTGTAAAATGTTTCAGGATGGATACAGATGGTAATCATGACTGGGGCTGGAAAGGAAACTGAGAGGCCAGGGGCAGAGATGAGGGAGACTTTTCACTGATATCCTTTTGTACCTTTTGAATTGCTACCATGTGCATGTTCAAGGTTTTCCCTATTTAATTAAAAAATACAATATAGGGGCTCCCCTGGTGGTCCAGTGCTAAAGAATCCGTCCTGCAATGCAGGGGACGCGGGTTCGATCCCAGGTCGGGTAACTAAGATCCCACGTGCCGCAGGGCAACTAAGCCCGTGCGCCGCAACTACTGAGTCCGCGTGCCACAGCCCATGCGCCACAACTAGAGAAGAGAAAACCTGCACGACGCAACTGGAGAGAAGCCCACACACCACAGTGAAGAACCTGCGAGCCGCAAAGAAGAGAGCCCACGTGCCACAACTAAGACCTGATGCAGCCAAAAATTAAAATAAGTAAATAAAATAAAATATTTTTTAAAATACAATATAAACTCCTCAAGTACAATGGTCTATCCTACATTGTCCAATACAGTAGCCACTAGCCACATGGTGACTGTTTAAATTTAAAATGATCAAAACTAAATAAAACATAAAATTCAGCTCCTCAGCTGCGCTAACCACATTTCACATGCTCAACAGCCACAGAAAGTGTATCTCCTTCATGGTTCTGGGAAAGGTACTGATAAGAAGATTCACTCCGTCCTGCTTTGTACCAAATCACTAGCAGCTGATTCCCCATGGGGGTTTTTGCTCAAGAGCCAGCCAAGCCCACAGCCCCATGCCAGGCTTCTGCCACCTGGGGCAGCACTGTGGGCAAGGAAACTCAGCCTAGCAGGCTGGCCCTGGACACAGAGAATCAGAGAACCAGAAAATCCTGCTACCCAATCCTGAGGAGAAGGGACACAGCCCAAGGAGAGAGAGGCAGGCAGACCAATCAGGGGCTCAGCTGGAAGGCAGGTGGCTTATGTACCCAGTGGCATATCTCCTAAAAAAAATCGTATTGGCCAAGAAGCAAGGCAATGAAGCATGCACAACGTATCCTGAACTAGCCCAGCACCTTCAAAGCAGCAGCCTCTGGGATCAAGATGTAGGCTGTGGTGATTAGTCTGAAATAACCACCTGCTTGAAATCATGCTTAAAGCAAGAAAACCCTACAGAAATACAAGCCAGTCTTCCACTGGATAAAAGAGGAGCCAAAAGCCACTTGACCCTTTACCTCCAAGGACCACAGTCTTCAGGCTCTCAGGGAGCCCAGAACAAGCTTTAATTCGAACACTGCTCTATGAATTAATGCGAACACATGCACTGTCATTGGCTGAGATCAGCTCTCAAAGGTAAAGTGCTAGAAAGAACATCACATAAGTGACTATTTTCCACATGACTGAAAGGAATTAAAATAGCCCTCTATATGGGTATGCAATAGCAGAAGGCCTGAAATAGAACCTCAGGGCCCCAAAACACTCTCCCATGGCTCGAATCTGTGCTCCGAACTCAAAAGAAAAGCAAGGAGATTAAAGAGGGCTTTGTCATTTCTAAAGGAGGGAAGCTGGTCTACAGTATTTTCTAACTGCAGGGACAAAGCCAGTATGAGACAAAAAGGAGCCCTGTTATAAACAGCTGGCAGGTTCTACCAGGACAAGATCTCTGGCTCCCAGAATGTGGTTCAGCATTCACAGCCCTTCATGAGCTGGTCCCTACCTTCTCTAGCCAGAATCTCTTCCCCAGAGATCTCTGTAACACGGGGAAATCAGCATCAGAAAAAGAGGATGCCACGCTCAAAATTTCATAGTTAAAACAGTTTTGTTTAGAACTTTATCCAAATAAGTAAAAAAAAATCAAAATCTTTCTATCTTAAGATCAATAGCAAATATGGAACAAAATTTAAGTCATAACTGCCATCCTGTGCTAATTCTTAGAACAAAGAATAAATCGCACGTAAATTGCCTTAGAGTATGGTAAGTCCTTCCAGTTAACATTTGGTTGTCACAGCGCTTTTATACAGGGGACGTTTTTTTTGCAAAAATGCTTTACTGCTTTGCCCCAGGCCTCTCAATCCTTTGATTTTCAAGTCCCGCCCTCTCATCATCAACTAACAGGTGTCACGTTGCCAGACCCCATCTATTACTGCCTCCACAGTCAAGCGGCTTCTGCGGTGAGTTCATGAAATCCTATGTCTCTCTCTCCAAGGTTTGTCTTGTATTTGTAAAATGTCCTTACGACCTGGGAGAGACGATGACCAAGAGGTGGATGCTCCTGGAGCATGGCTGGACACCAGTGTTGAAAAGAGAGGGAGGCACGATGGGGTGGGACCCAAGTTTGTAAATGGCGAGTCCATTAATGAATGTTTTCCTGTTATAACGTCTGCTTCTCCGCTAAAACCTGGAAACTATGGGGAATCTGTTACTAGATAGGCTGATAATCTGACCCTCTGGTGACTGTGCCTGAACTGGCTTTGTATTGTTCTCCACTGCCCCATTTTCTGTCGACCTGGACGATACCCTCTATCTATCCCCATCTCCTAACAAATCTTTCTGGCAGAACTAAGAGTTATCTCCTCAGTCCCCCAGCCATTAGCAACCTCGGCTTCATTCTCCATGCCTACAAGTATTTATGACCTGCATCTTTTACCATAATACTCACGAAAACACGGGCTGTACCCTCCACTAGGCTGCAAGCTCCTTGAAGACAAGTCTTACTACGTCTCTGCATCTGCCATGGCACTTTAGCATACACGTGCCTTGCCCTTGTGTGAAGGGCAAGGGAAGAGCTAAATGGGACCCCACGTTGGACCTGCTTGACTTTAACCTTTGCTTTTCGTTGCTTTTGTTATTATACTCATACATAATGGCCTGCCTCAGGGAACCCTGCCCACCTGTGAACGGCTGCAAGAAAAAAAGAAACTAACACATCCCCTCACGGAGGCTGGTCATTCGAGATGTTCTGCAAGACGATGGCCCTTTTACTTTACTTCCTCACCACCTCCCCCTCTCTGATTCTATAAAAGAAACTGGCATCCAAACCCAGATAAGATGGTTTATCAGAGACACTAGTCTGCCATCTTCTCGGTCAGCCAGCTTTCAGAATAAAGTCGTCTTCCTTGCCTCAACACCTCGTCTCCGATTCACCGGCCTCTTGTGCGGCGAGCAGAGCGAGCTTGGACTCGGTAACACTTGGTGGGCACTTGGTATAAATACCAAGTGAAAGCATGAAAGCCATGAATCAGCAGGGTGGCCCCAGCAGCGCCACTGCAGGCCATTCCTTCACTTTGCTCATTACGGCCACCAATAAAATGAACATTCCTCATCAGAGCAGTGTAGCTTTAGAGGCTCCAGTTCAGATGGGAAGGCGAGACCCAGAGAGGTTAAGCCAGGTGCCCAATGGCACACAGCTCTTCTCTCCTCTGCCCCCACTCCACTGGTGGCTCACAGTGGCCCTCAGCATGACATGGAAGGCCCCCGCCCCAGCCTTCCCTGAATGATCTGCAATCCCGACGCCTTACGCTCCTTCACACCCGCACAGCTTTGGCACAAACGCTCCCCTCTCCCTAGCACGCGCCTGCCTGGTGAGCTCCCGCTCAACCTTCAAGTCTTGGCTACGAAAACATTACCCCATCTGTAAATGCTCCTCTGAGGGTTCAGCTGCGCAGTTCCATAACCTGGGTTCAATTCTCTGCTCTGTCACTGATCCGTGTGTGACCTTGGCAAGTCACTGAACCTCTCAGAGCCTCAGTGTGGGGACAAAATGAGATGATGCATGGGGACTGCTCAAAGCAGTGACTGGCGGATGCGACTGCTTACAGCACAGCTGGGAAGAGTGCCCTGCCTTCCTAGGCGGCGCTAGAAAGCCCTGCCACTGAAACCGAGCAGGACCCTATGGGGGCCTCCTAGGCACAAAAGCCCTTTTGTGTCCTCCATTTCTTGTTTGTAGGCTTCACTCAGCCTCCTTGACCTTCCCTGAGTTCCAAAGGGAAGATTCAAACAGTTGCTAATCAGGGAAGAGAGGGAATGCAGAAACAGAGGAGCCCTCAGAATAGTGCAGCCTTGGGGCAGGGTCCTGATTCCTCCTCAGGGAATATACATCACAGTATCTTTGACCCCTTCTAAGTCCCCCACCCAGGTGGAGGATGGTAACTTCAGGATGAGCGCAAGATTCCTGGAGCACTACCCTGTTACCTCACCACCAACCAATCAGAAGAAACTCACAACCTGCAGCCCGCACCCCAAATTTGACTTTAAAATGGTCTCCCCCAAAACCACCAGGGAGTTTGGGGGTTTTGAGCATGAGTCACCTGTTCTCCTTGCTTGGCCCTGCAATAAACTTTCTCTGCTCCAAAAGCTGACGTTTTGGTTCGTTTGGCCTTTCTGTGTGTCGGGCACACGAACTTGTGTTCAGAAACACCACACCTCCATCACCCTGCACTGCCACTGTGCCCAGATCTGTTCAGATGCCTGCTATCTTTATATTCCCACAGTGTAACCCATAGCTCAATTCCCAAACTTCATCACATACAAGGCTTGAATTCTATTCCATATAATCGTTTTTTTTGTGGGGGGGGGGCTGTACCACGCAGCATGTGGAACTTCCCAGACCAGGGATAGAACCCGTGCCCCTTGCAGTGGAAGTGCAGAGTCTTAACCACTGGACCGCCAGGGAAGTCCAAGCTTGAATCCTATTCTGGGTATATCATAGATCAAACACCCAATACCAACATCCAAAAGCCACAGCTTAAACCACCTAGGAGAAAGGCTGCTGTCACTTTGGGTAATTACTTCACAAGAAGAGGATCTCAACCTGCAGCAGTGTAAGTAAGAACCTGCCCACACCTTCAGCAGGAGGTAGAACTTCCCTGAATCAGCAGCTTCCCTGGTACAGCCCCAAAGGCATCCAACCACAGACAGCAACACCCTACACAGCTTCTGGGATTGAAAAACCTGAAATATGATCAAGAGGGTTTCTGAGGGTTCCGTTTAGCAGGATATCTTGATCTCTATATATCTTTTTTTTTTTTTTTTTCTTAAATTTTTGGCTGCTTTGGGTCTTCGTTGCTGCACCCCGGCCTTCTCTAGCTGTGGCGAGCGGGGGCTGCTCTTTGTTGCGGTGTGCGGGCTTCTCATTGCGGTGGCTTCTCTTGTTGCGGAGCATGGGCTCTAGGCACGTGGGCTTCAGCAGTTGTGGCACGCGGGCTTCAGCAGTTGTGGCACGCAGGCTCAGTAGTTGTGGTGCACGGGCTTAGCTGCTCCTGCATGTGGGATCTTCCCAGACCAGGGCTCTAACCCGTGTCCCCTGCATCGGCAGGTGGATTCTTAACCACTGCACCACCAGGGAAGCCCCCTTGACCTCTTCTGAAGAGGCAACTACATCCAAGGTTAGGGAGGACTTTGGTTTGCAAAAATTATGTCTTTGGGGCCGGATTAATTCTTTGTTGTGAGGGGCTTTCCTATGCATTTCCTATGCATTGTGAGGGTAATTAACAGTATCCCTGCATCGGTCCACTGGAGAGAGGCCCCCAAGTTGTGACAAGCAAAAATGTCTCCAGATGCTGCCAAATGCTCCCTAGGGGGAAAGCTGCCCTCAGGGGAGACCACTTCTACAGGAAGTGAGCTCACTCAATTCCAACCTTATTACTGTAGTTAATCAGTGAGGAACATTTGTAGCCACTCACCAAATCTACCTTGACACATTTTCTTACAGTGCTCAGGAATTTTTTTTTTTAAGGGCACAGTCTAGAAGGCAGTTGTTCTCTTGAAGGCAGTGGTTCTCAACCCGGTCTGCACAACAGAATCCCCCAGGGAGCTTTAAAAAAAAATACAGATTCCTGGGATTCCAGGGACCACCCTCAGAGATTCAGATTCAGCTGGCCTGGGGCAGAGTCCAGGCATGGGTATTTTTTAACCTTCTCTAGAAGGTTCTAACATGCAGCCAGGAGGTGCACTGCCCAGAGACATTTCATCTGATTCCACCCTCTCTCCCATCCTTTGAATCTGGCAGTGTTAAAAGCCAGTGAGCCGGGCTTCCCTGGTGGCGCAGTGGTTGAGAGTCCGCCTGCCGATGCAGGGGACACGGGTTCGTGCCCCGGTCCGGGAGGATCCCACGTGCCGCACAGCGGCTGGGCCCGTGAGCCACGGCCGCTGAGCCTGCACGTCCAGAGCCTGTGCCCCGCAGCGGGAGAGGCCACAGCAGTGAGAGGCCCGCGTACCGCAAAAAAAAAAAAAAAAAAAAGCCAGTGAGCCATTCAGCCAAAATGAGGCTAAGGGGATTTATTAACATCCTCATTCTTGACAGTAAAACATCCTCTGCACACTCCATTTCTTGGCCTGCAGATGACGTGCCAGAAAGAAGGGAACTTAACCCCATAATCAAGTGGCTTTCCCATGGCCTTATAAACAGTGCTATCCCATAGGACTTTCTGTGAAGACAGAAATGTTCTCTATTTGCTCTGCTTAATACGGTAGCTGCTGGCCACATGGCACATGAGCACTTGAAATGTGGCTAGTGTGACTGAAGAACCGAATTTTTAATTTTCTTTAATTTGAATTAATTTTAATTTAAATAGCCACATGTGGCTAAAGGTCATTGTAACAGGATAGTACAATAAGTGTTTATGTCCCTACAGGGTCACAGAAATAAAGAAAAGTCCTAAAGTCTGCTAAATTCCATAGTACTGTGAAACTTACAAAACGTTATGTCTTAAAACATCTAAACTCAACAGTCCTTAAATTATCAAATGGGATCCTAATGTATTCCAACAAAGAAACAATTTAGGAGAAATTTTTAAATAAAAATTTTTTTTCAACTTGCATAACTAGCTTCCCAGCATATTCCAAACACAGCTTTGAGGGGGGCATTCCTGGCCCTCTTCTTTTGAACACTCATCTTTGTAATAATTGATCTACTCATCAGAATAACCAGGAGCTGGAAAAGAACACGACACAGGGAAGTTGATTTCCACTCTTAGCAGTTCATTAGAGTACTAGGATAAAACACTCTTGCTTTCCTTCCCTCCAAACCCAGATAACTTTTGCATGGAACCTCTTGCCCCCAAGATAGGCCTGAACCAACACACAATGAAAACCAAGGTCATCTCTAAGAGCAAGATTTTTTTCTCCTATCATTAAGTTTCATAATCACTTACAGTTGAACAAACCACATTCACGCATTCATTCCAGGTATGCAGATTCTCACAGAACTAGTAGCTCATAAATTTTTAAAAAGCTAACAAATAGAAAGGCAATTCTATCTCACTGTAAAGGCAATGGATGGTTTGGAGTTGAAGAAACTCTCACCGGCCTTCCTGAGTACAAAAAATATTTATCTCAAAAAAAAAAATTGTAAATCAACTATACTCCTATAAAAATTAAAAGAGGGCTTCCCTGGTGGCACAGTGGTTAAGAATCCGCCCGCCAATGCAGGGGACATGGGTTCGAGCCCTGGTCTGGGAAGATCCCCCATGCCACAGAGCAACGAAGCCCATGCGCCACAACTACTAAGCCTGCGCTCTAGAGCCAGCGAGCCACAACTACTGAGCCTGCGTGCCACAACTACTGAAGCCTGCGCGCCTAGAGCTTGTGCTCCGCAACAAGAGAAGCCACTGCAATGAGAAGCCCACGCACCGCAACAAAGAGTAGTCCCCGCTCACCCCAACTAAAGAAAGCTCGAGTGCATCAACAAAGACCCAGTACAGCCAAAAATAAATAAATAAAAAATAAAGTACAGAATCTTTAAAAAATAATAATAAATTAAAAGAAAAAAAAATGCTTACCTCTCCTTGGCCCGAACTCCCTTGACCCATCTCTAAGCAGAGTCAGTATGAGCCATTTAATAATGAGTTAATAATTCTCCAGTAATTCAAAGTGGTGCTCACTCTTCATAATAGCTGGTACTTATTGAGTGCTTACCACATGCTAGGCCCCGTGCTTTATTTTATCTAAATCTCACCACTGCCTTCTGAAGCAGGTACTATTACCAGAAGCTGAGGCTCAGAGTTTAGGTAACTGGCCCATGGCCACACAGCTACCAAGTGGTAGGAATGGGATTTGGACCCAAGACTCTCTGATTTTCTGGTGGGAATCCTTTGGGTTGTAAACAAAAACAAACATGTAATTATAACATTCGGTACCACACTGAGCCATTCTCTCTTTGATCAGCTGCAGCTCAATGAAGGGAGTTTGGGGTAGCAGGGTTCAGAAATCCTGAGCTTATCCTTACTTCAAAAACCACCCCATCCCCCATGGACCTCTTTCTCTGTCCTGGGGCTTCACCAGGCAGGTGGAAGAGGAGTCTTGGGGAACACTCGTGATCCTGCCAGCAAAACTGTATCCAAGAGGACAAGACAGATGCGTGCTGCAGAACTTTCCAAACGCCATCATGGGAGTAGAAGGTAGTAGGATCCCAGCAAGGGAGAAAGAAACAAATTTTAGTTGGGGGCAGGGGAAAAATCAGGGGAGTGTTCTTGGAGGGGACAGATGAGCTAGACTCTAAGGGGTGGGTAATATTTTGTTAAATCAAAAACATAAGGAAGGGGCTTCCCTGGTGGCGCAGTGGTTGAGAGTCCGCCTGCCGATGCAGGGGACACAGGTTCGTGCCCCGGTCCGGGAAGATCCCACATGTCGCGCAGTGGCTGGGCCCGTGAGCCATGGCCGCTGAGCCTGCGTGTCTGGAGCCTGTGCTCCACAACGGGAGAGGCCACAACAGTGAGACGCCCGTGTACCGCAAAAAAAAAAAAAACCAACAACAGTGGAGACCAGCCTTAAAAATTCCCTGAGCAGATGAGACCAGTTTAGTCATACAAACAAAGCTTAATTTATTTTGCAAGACTAACTTGACCTGGGTCATTTCTTGCTTGTCCCTAAAAATCATAAGCAAAACCTTAACTGTTTCCCAAGGTTGATATGAGGTAACTATTAACCAATTCCCTGTATTTAAGAAAATTCTAATACTATAAGCAACCACTGTAAAGAATAAAGCATCACTGCTTTCTCCCTATGTAAGCTGCTTTATAATAATATATCCCTGAGCCTCATTCCATTGTTTTGGTTTGAGTGCTCCGGGTTCTGTCTTTTTGGTGTGTGCACAATAAATTTTTACTAATTACTAGTTTGGTGATTCATCGGTTTTACTTCTGTTATTTCTGAACTTGTGACAATTTAGACATTAGAGATTCCATGAAGGGCATTCCCAGAGGTGGGGTCAGCCTAAGCAAAGGCAGCAGCAGGAAGAATGTGTGTTCACTAGCCTGGGCTAGAGCAAAGGAAGCAGAGAAGGAAAGGGGAGGTCCCAATGCAGAGGGGGAGGGGGCAGGGTCTCCAGGGGCCTAGGCTGAAAGAGGCAGCATCAGAGAACCCAGGAAGTACCCAAGTAACTATCCCAGAACCTGTTTTGCACCCCGGTCCTGGCACTGTCAGGCTGTGTGTCCTCAAGCAAGTCCCTTCTCCCCTCTGGGCATCAGTATCCTTGAGGAGGCTACCAAGGATCTCTTGCTGGTCTGAAAACCTAATTTTAGAAAAACAAACTGATGGTAGGAACACAGGTTATTAATTTCTCTAATTTTTTTTTTTTTCTTTTTTGCGGTACGCGGGCCTCTCACTGCTGTAGCCTCTCCCGTTGTGGAACACAGGCTCCGGACGCGCAGGCCCAGTGGACATGGCCCACGGGCCCAGCCGCTCCACGGCACGTGGGATCCTCCTGGACCGGGGCACGAACCCGTGTCCCCTGCGTCGACAGGCGGATTCCCAACCACTGCGCCACCAGGGAAGCCCCAATTTCTCTAATTTTTAACTTCCTATATTTTAAAAATATTGTTGATAAGAATTTATTAGTAACAATAAAATAAGTCTAGTGGTTCAGAATAGGGGCTTTGAGGTCAGACTCACTGTGTGTCCTGGGAGGGAACCATATCTGAACCCCTCACATTCCTCCTCTAAGAAATGGGCACAGTGGTGGCACCTACCTCATGGGGCTGTTGGGAGGAATAAGGCAGGTAAGTTTTTTTAAGGTGCTTAGGAAAGGGCCTGACACCCTGTACTTGCTTATTGTACGTCAGCTATCATTAATAATAAACTATTTTTAACTCCCAGCCAGGTGGAGTCGGCCATTAGGGATTTCTGAGCCGGTGAGAGGTGAGACAAATGCTGGCCTCTGGTCTCAGTAGGGACCTTTTGTTATTTAAACAGCCAGGCCCGGGGGCACAAAAAAGGACTCATATCTTGGCCTGGATGCACAGCCTTTTCACCCTCTGGCACCCTCTTCCTCCCTCCCTACCTCACTCTGTCAACTTGGCCTCCTCCACTCAACTGCGGGTTCAGGGGTGCAAACCCACACGTGCTCTGCCCTGCAGCTGGCGTTACACAATCCGCATTTCCAAGACTGCCAGGAAGCCCTTGCAGGAGTGGGCTGGAGATGCTGCGGTTGTCGGCCGGCCGGCTCCGGACTGTCAGGGTGTTTGGACCAGTATCCTGACTCGCCAGTTGGGGGGAGGAGAGGGCGCAAGGGCAAGGGAATTGGGGCAGGCTGGGGAAAGGGGAGCTGAAAGGCTGCTGGAGGTCGGTTTGGGCTGGGAGAGGTCTTGAGGGGTGCAGATGTCTGGGGGCAGGACGGGCGCAGGTGACTGCGGCTGGGAGGGCAGCCGAGCAGCAGCCCTTCCCCAGAAAGTGGGAGAAACGGGGTTGCAGGAGCCTCCAAACCACCCAGGCACTTTGGTGGGGAGCGCACACGGATTGATGATGGCTGGCGCAAGCAGTGGGGAGGCCAAATAGAAAGAGGTTGCAGGTCCCTGACCCATCCTCACCTTGTCCGCGGCCTTAGGAAAGCAGGCACCTCGGGCCCGGGAAGTAGGGGGACCAGGGATTCGGGAATGTCAAACCTATCCAGGCACCGGAAGGAAGCGCGCAGGGGCTGATGCCAGGGCGGGGGAACGGAGTAAAAAGGGAGGTGCAGGTTCCCGACCCTTCTTCACCTCGTGCCGCTTGGCGGGAAGCCAGGCAGCCCGCACTCGGTAAGTGGAAGGTAGGTCACGGGGCCATTGGAGGAGCCCCCGGATACTCCCTCCTAGACGTGCACACCCCCACCCCGCCTCAGCCCGCCCCCCCCAGCGCTCACCTCACCTGACCTCAGCCGCCTGGGACCAGCCGCACTATGTAAACGCCTGTCCTCGGCCCCGGGCCCCTGCTCAGGTCCAGCAGCAACGCCCGCGCCCGCGCCGCTCTCAGCTCCGGGGCCGGCTCGGATGGGAGCCTTAAAGGCGCTGCGTGAGGGCCTACGTCCTCCGACAGAAAAGCCGGCTCCGCCCGCGCCCGGCCCCCAGCGCTGCTCCCCGGCTGTCGCGTTCTGTCTTGGGGGTTCAGGGGCGAGAACCTCCCACTCCCCGGTGCCCACGGCTTATAGCATTAAGCCCGGAGTGTAAAGTTAGTATTCCGCACAACCCGACCCCAGCAACCCGTCTCCAGGCATCCAATAGCGCCTACTGTTTTCACGCCGCGGAGCCAGGGGCGGGGGTGGGGGAAGAGGGGAAGAATCCAAACACCCCAGCCCCGCCCCGAAAGCGCTCACTTGCGGCCTGGGGGCGGGATCGGAACCTAGAGGGCCACACACAGTTTCACAGTGAGACGCCAGAATTCTTCGCGGCATTGTTTCATTTACTGAGCACCTATTGTGTGCCTAGCGCTGCTGGGCCCCGCACCCGGCAGTAACTCAGGCTGGATCTCTGACCCCGAAGGGCTCGGAGAGACAGACAGGTTCTCGGGCAAGCAAAGTAACCCTACCTTATATGGGTTATCTCATTTGATTCTATGAGGTGGACATTGTGCTTGGCTTCCTGTTTCAGAATTCTGAGAAGAGAGGCTTGCCCTGTAAAGGACAGAACTGGGAATTCCAACCCTGGATCGTCTAGCTCCAAAGCTCTTGGGGACAAAAATAGCCATCTTATAAGGCTTTCAGCCACCACTGGTTAAATGCCCGCTATGGCCATTTCTTCATTTTAAGGACAATTAAACCTCACTAGGCCAAAAAAATAGGAAGGGGAGCATAAAAGTTATCACCCATTAAAATTCAAATACTGTTTTCTGTCTAACTTATCTGGCACAAAGCCTAGGTTTTTGAACATCTGGCCTCAGTTTACCACTCCAGCCTCATTTCCTAGCATTCCAAGGGCGCCTAGGCTGAACTCTACCACCTCGGCCTTTGCCAAGAGTTCTCATCCTTTCCTACTTGGCCTGGCTACTCCTTCCTCTCTCTTTTCCATACCTCAATTCAAATGTCACTTCCTCCAGGAAGCCTTCCTTAAGTTCCCTTTGGACCCACACTGTATTGTGGGCTTCTTCCACCAAAGTACTTATTCATTCACTTAACAAATATTTACTGAGCACTTGCTATGTGCTGAGCACCGTGTGTGTGTGTGTGTGTGTGTGTGTGTGTGTGTGTGTGTGTGTGTGTGTGTGTGTGTGTGGTGGTGGTGGTGGTGGTGGTGGTGGTGGTGGTGGCTGCGGCAGAGGTGTCTTCCTCCTGCACTGAGTCCCTGGCTTGTCTGCTTCTCACTCCAGACCTAGGTGGGACCAGTACCCAGCAGAACTCTCTTGTCCATTTAAATCCACCACAAAGGCAGCCTCGGGCCTGCCAAGCCCTCCAGACTGGCAAAGCCTGGCTGAGTTGTGCAGGTCTTGGGTTTTAAGAATGGGACGTGGATGAGAAGCCCCAGAGATATGGCAAAGGTGAATCTCTGAGGCCACTGGTGACCACCCTGTAAAATCTGCTTCTGTCAGGGCTGCTGGAATCCATCCAGAGTTTGGGACAATCTCCCTGGCTGGAGCGGGAGCATCTTTTTCTAAGATGTTGGCCACCTCATCATTCAGACTTCAAGAGCTTCATGTGACTTGCTTCATGGACTTGTTCTCAGAGCTTTGGGGACAATTTATTCATCAAAGGCCATGTTACCTTCTCTGTCCTTAACTCTCCTCAAACTAGCAGTCCTTCCACACCCCCAGAGCAGGCCCAGAGAGGCAGCAGGGACTAAGACTGACCTTTAGTCCTCACTTACCACTTATTAGCAATCTCTGTTTCCGGGAGCATTCACCAAACAGCGAGGGGGTGAATGAATAAATAAGGGAGTGAAATGCATGGATGACTTCCTGGAAGACCCCACGCTGGAAGCCATCAATAAGCTTTACCTGGTGTATTGGAACACTGGAAAACACCTGTCTTTTACATTTAATTTTTTTTCCTCTCCAAAACCTTAAAAATGGGTAATTCATCTCTTCTTCTAATTCATAGTTTGTGGCCCCAGAGGCCTCCTAGGGGTCTGGAGTTTCTAAATCCAGAGAGGTTTTTTTTTTCCCCCAGAGTTTTTTATTTAGATACACTGAGCTCCAGGTGGGAGTCACCTTTCCTGTGACTCTTCTCCACCTGGTGACTGACAGGAAAGAAGCCTTAGTTAGCTTCTGTTTCACAGTGAAGCTCAAAAGGCAGGAGGAGAGGAGGGGACTCACCTGTGGTCCCACCTCAAGTCAGCAATGCCCCATTCACTGTCTCTGAGGAATCAGCGGTGGGTGGGAGGCCAGGGAACAGTCCCAGGGGCAATCCACATTCCTAATGGCACCTTCAGTCATTTTAAGTATAAACTCCTTATTACCTGACAGGTCTCACCCCAGCATTAGGAAAGAGTTTGGAAACCTCTCCTCTGCCAGCTGGTGCAGCAAAGGGCCCCAGACTTCACCCTGCCACACAGTCTATGGACATCTCTTGGACTCAGCAGCATACCAGTCAGAACTGAGTGGTGCCAATGGTCACCACAGTTTAATGCACACTTATTACTGATCGGGCACTGGACATCACCTCACTGAGTCCTCACAGTAACCCTGTGAGATGTGCTAACCCACTTTACAGATGGGAGCACTGAGGGGTTAACTGACTCACTCAAGATCCCATAGCCAGTGGTGGGGCCACCAGTCAAAGAAGTTCATTCATTCATTCATTCATTCATCGAATATTACCAAGGACCTACTACATTCCAGGTACACTCTGGTGAACACATCTTGCCCCAAAGGACTTAGAGTCTTTTAATAAGAAGAAAATATTAGTAACTATTCAATCAAGGATCACACACAAGCTCTGATGGAATTATGAGTAACAATAAGTACAAAGGCCAAGTACAAACGCAATATGGCTGAGACTTAAATGCTATAGTATATGGAGGGCTTCCCTGGTGGCACAGTGGTTAAGAATCCGCCTGCCAATGAGGGAGACATGAGTTTGAGCCCTGGTCCAGGAAGATCCCACATGCCACAGAGCAACTAAGCCCGTGTGCCACAACTACTGAGCCTGCACTCTAGAGCCGCCAGCCACAACTACTGAGCCCGCGTGCCACAACTACTGAAGCCTGTGCACCTAGAGCCTATGCTCTGCAAGAGAAGCCACCGCAGTGAGAAGCCTGTGCACCACAACGAAGAGTAGCCCCTGCTCACCGCAACTTGAGAAAGGCCCACATGCAACAACGAAGACCCAATGCAGCCAAAAATAAAGAAATAAAAATTTTTTTAAAGTCAATAGTATATATATAGAAATAAACATAGGAGAAAAATGAAAAATACATGATACCACATGTACACAGATGCCAGCTGGGCAGCATCCCTGGGCCTATGAGCCATTTGCACAATCCATTCTCCAAAAATTTACTGCATGGCAATTCTGAGCCAACCACTGAGCCCCCTGCCCAATAGGCTATTCAGATGTCACCACCTTGAAGCAGCCTTCCCTGATTACCTATGCAAAATTAACTGTTCTGGGGCTTCCCTGGTGGCGCAGTGGTTAAGAATCTGCCTGCCAACGCAGGGGACACGGGTTCGAGCCCTGGTCCAGGAAGATCCCACATGCCATGGAGCAACTAAGCCCATACACCACAACTACTGAGCCTGCGCTCTAAAGCCCACGAGCCTCAACTAATGAGCCGGCATGCCACAACTACAGAAGCCTGCACACCTAGAGCCCGAGCTCCACAAGAGAAGCCACCGTGATGAGAAGCCCACGTACCACAAGGAAGAGTAGCCCCTGCTCGCTGAGACTAGAGAAAGCTCACACGCAGCAATGAAGACCCAGTGCAGCCAAAAATAAATAAATAAGATAAATTTATTTTAAAAACCACACTATTAAAAAAAATTAACTGTTCCATCATCCATACCCTTGTACCACATTGCACATGAAGCTATATTTACTCATTTCAGTGACTCTTGACTCCACTGAGTTGTGAACTCCTTTTCTACCTCCATCTCCCCAGGAGCCAACATGATGAGTGGCACAGAGCAGGCAAATATTAGCTACCACGTGTTGAGCTCTTCCTGTGTGTCTCACTTTGTGCTCAGTGCTTTACATATATTATCTCAGTGAATCATCCCAACAACTCTATGAAGTGGGTACTATTATTAGCCCCATTTTACAGATGAGGAAACTGAGGCTCAAAGAGGTTAAGCTACCCAAGATCACACAGCTGATACAGCCAGAATCCAAACCAAGCTGTGTATGAACACAAAATCTAGGTTCTAACCACTAAGATGCCTACTGCCAAAACTAGTAATGGAATTAATTATGAAAGATATGGCAAAGCTCACCTTGCAGCTTATATCTGCAAATCTATGAACTACTAACATTTTTAGGCAAAAAAGCATCTTCTTTACAAAAAATTCAAAATACTGCTTATACATTTATTTGTGAATTAAATAACTGTCAAGCCTCTGTTTATGCATAGGATCAAGTTGTGGGAGATACATTTTGACTCTAGTCTAAATTACAGGGTGAATTATTACACACCCCCAAAACAGAACATCAAAGGAAGAATTAAGAAATAAGAATATATCATGAGACAACAAGTCAACATATGTCAAAATGTAGCATATGATCATGGAAAGAAGGACTCAATAATCAGGAGGCTCTAAAACGACAGTTCTTACACTATTGATTCATTTGTTGAAAATGCCGGTTGAGCGCAGTCCTAGGTCAGAGAAGATCCTGGATGGGAAGGAAAGGGAAGCCTTTGAGAGAGCAATGTGACTGCTGCAGGGGAGCAAAATTTGCCACCTCAAAATATGTCTCTTTGGCATGAGGATTAATTTAGGTTCCTTACTTTTAAGAAACAGAAGACTCAGGAAATCTTTCTTTTTACCTCCCCCTTAGCTGCCTAAACAATTTAGGTAAAGGGGCTGTTCCCAGGATAGAGTTATCATCAGACATACCTGCAAAGAATATGGAGTAGGCATGGTGGGGGAAACCCCAGCAGGGCCTAGAGAACAGAGTTCACTCTGTGTCCACTCTCTCTGCCTGGCCCAGCAAACACTTATTTACCAAACATTTGCTTTTCCATCTTCATGTGACTTGCCTTCTCCCCTGTAAAGTCCCAAACCACTACCCTCAAACATCCTTTTGTGTCTTTAGCCAAAGATGATATTTAAGGTGAGGGTCTGGGCCATGTTTGCAAGTTACTCAGTTCTCCTGGGTCTCTCCCTTATATACACATTATTAAACTTTTGTTTGATTTTCGTCTGTTAATGTGTCTCATGTCAGTTTAATTCTTAGACCAGCCAAAAGAACTTACAAGGGTAGAGGAAATTTTCTTCCTCCCCAACACTGTACAAATATTTTCCAATCACCTGTGTATAAGTTAGAAGATAATGGAAATTTTCCAAAAGATTAACCTGAACTTTTAACAAGCAGCAAGAGAGACTAATACTCAGAATGGCTGAGACTGGAATGCCAAAGACAGAAAAAGTTTAATTTAAATTCAGATTTGGATCAAGAAGATGAATTTAAAAAAGGAACTGAGCATATGTAATGCTAACAGATGGCAAAGGGAAAGCAAAACCACCAGGTTCCTGTTTACTTCATCTTCATCACACAGAAAGAGCTTCCATTTGGTCAGGTTAGAACATCACGAAGAGGGAAACCAAGTCCAGGATAGGAAGAAAAGAGATGGAAAGAACACCCAACAACCTAAATAATTAGTCCCAGTTACCAGATCAAAAGAAATTATTGCCCAGGGAACCAAAAGGATATTTGGGTATGACCTCGGAGACGTATTCAGTGATCTTCGAGAAGTCATGCCACAAGACTCTAATTACAGTTAGGGTCCCACTTCAAATAGGGAGAAAGATTGATATAGGAATCTAGAGACCAAGAGGGATGGTGTTGATTTCTAGCAAAGTACTGAGCATGATTATTAAACAGAAACAAAATAGGTAACTACCAAGAGCTCACATGGGTTCAGCATGCATAATCACTCCAAAGGAAGGATTTTTCAACAGTTACTAGCATAAGTAGATCTGAAGACTGCTGTAGGAACTGTATACAGACTGTAGCAGGCTTTGGACAAAACATTTTATTACCTGTTTATGGGCAAGACGAAGCAATCTAGACTGTATAACATCACAGCTCAGTGGATTCGTAGAAGGTTAAACAACAGTGGCCCAACTTTCTTTAATCTGACAATATCAGACTGGAAGCAATTTTCTTTTTCTTGCGGTACGCGGGCCTCTCACTGTTGTGGCCTCTCCCGTTGCGGAGCACAGGCTCCGGACGCGCAGGCTCAGCGGCCATGGCTCACAGACGCAGCCGCTCCGCGGCACGTGGGATCCTCCCGGACCGGGGCACGAACCCGCGTCCCCTGCATCGGCAGGCAGACTCTCAACCACTGCACCACCAGGGAGGCCCCTGGAAGCAATTTTCTAATGGAAATTCTCCAATTCTATGTCCATGACATTAAAAAAAAAAGAATTTAGATAAACAGAAATCTGAACTTGTCATCAAATTTTAAATCGAACAAAGCTGGGAAGAAAATCAGGGTTCAAAATTGTTTCAATAATTTGGAATATGCCAAAAACGTGGTGAAATTTAACAGTCCCATCTTTAGGCTTTTAAAATTCAAATGGTATCTCAGCATACCATGGACCAGATATTCTGAAACACCCTTCTTCTCAAAACACCTCTATCTTGGATAAAATAGACTTTGTCATGGGTTGCTTCGCTGAAAGTGTGTTAAAATAAGAGTAGGGAAGAAAAAGAAAAAAAAAAAAAGAGTAGGGGGCAGTGAGCAGTAAATAAATGTGAAATGCATGGTTGTCTCAAGACCAGATATGTATAGCAGACCCATAAACAATATTGGGAGACTAAGCCTTCAGCTCTAAGTTGAAGAAGCTGCACGTGAGAGTCCCACATTTATCAGGACCCTCAAATGGCTAGAGCAGCCTCAGGTGGGTAGCGTTCCTTCACTCCAAGCACAAATAAGGATGCTCTCCATAAGAGAGCACCCAGTATCCTCATAGATCATGATTAATCAAATATGGTGATTTGGAAGACATATCTAAGGAAATTACTCAGACATATTAGCACAGTGATATGATATGAAAAACAGGAAAAAAGATATGGAATATGCAGGATAGACTGAGAAGATCTAAAAATCCATTTAATCAACATCAAAGAAGAAGGAAGGAGAGGCCAAATTTGAAGGAGTAATGGCTGAGAATTTCCAGAGCAGAAAAAAGACATGACTCCATAGATGTAGGAAACATAACATATAAAGCAGGATAAATAATAGGAAATCCACACCAAGAAACATTGCAGTGAAACTGCAGAACACTAAAAACAAAAGATCTCAAAAGCAACTAGATATTAAAAAAACATTACTCACAAAAGAAGGAATCAGATAGCAGATTTCTCAATGGCAACATTGGAAGCTAAAGGATAGTAGAATAATATCTTCAAAGACCTGGGAATTGGATACTCACCATCTTAAGAGGGACTTCCCTGGTGGTCCAGTGGTTAAGATTCCACGTTTCCACTGCAGGGGGTGCGGTTCAATCCCTGGTCAGGGACAATCCCACAGGCTGTGGGGTACAGAAAAAATTAGTCTGAGAGAAGTTTTTCATCTTACAAACCTGGAACTCTATACCCCTAAACAATAATTCCCTATTTCCCCCTTACCTCCACCACTAGTAGCCAACATTTTACTTTATGTCTCTATGAATGTGACTACCTTTAGATACCTCTAATAAATAAAACATATAATCTTTGTCAAAAAAAAAAAGCAGATTCCTGGTTTTAAAAATAATTTAGATATGATCATGGTATTGTGTTTTGATATGTTTGCTATGTTATTATCGTTCTTTTCATTTATGTCTATCTTTGAGAGGTAAATACGGAAATAATTAAGGATGAAAGAGAAAAATTAGTCTGAGAATGTACTCCAGGATGAGTGTGGGCTTGTAGAGGTGATTCTACTGGTTCGAGAACAGTCTCAGTCCCTACGTACCTCTCACAGTGCAGGCATCTTGCAGACTTTGAGATCTTGCTGTGTAAAGACTCAAGTTGTCTTTGTAAGAACAGATACTAAATACAAGCCAAATATTAAAAAGAAAAAAAAAAGAATGAGGGTGAAATACGGATTAAAACAAAGTGATTTTACAACTGGAAGACTTGACTAACTGAACTTCTAAGATATACTTCAGAAAGAAGAAGCATGGCTCAAGAACTGAAATGAAAACAGGAATAGTGAGTGAAGAAATTGGTAAATATGGTGAATCTAAACAAAACTGTCAGTAGAAAACAATCATGGTGACAATAATAATATAAAATTTATAGGTTTAATACAAGGTCAGAACTAAAATGCTGGGAACAATAAATTAGAAAAGAGATGATTGGAGTTAAAGTGTCCTAATGCCTTTGCATTTGTGTGAGAAGTGAATTAGTATAATAACTTTGGCCTTTGTTAAATATGTGTGGTAAAAAGTCAATGGTATTCACTAAAATAATACAAACAAGACACATATATATGTACGTACAAACATACATGCATATATATCTTTTGAACCAATAGAAGGAGGGAAATGACATAAGCCAATAAAAAAACAAACACCAATCAACCCAAAAGTATATTAAAAAGTGACACTTTCCGCCCCCAAAAAAGATAGTAAAAATAAGTCCAGGTATACTATCACAATAAATGTAAATTAGCTAAACGCCTCAGTTAAAAATCAGAAGTTGTCAAACTGAATGTTAAAAAAATCTGAGGCACTGTTTCAAGAGGTACTCCCAAAACATAGGAATCTGGAAAGGTTGAAAGTAAAAGTATGGAAAATTATACACCTGACAAATACTATCCAAAAGAAAGCTAGTGTAGCTAAATTAATATTAGATAACATAGACTAACAAAAAATATTATTAAGGATGGAGACGATCACTGCATAAAGAGTTCAATTCATCAGCAAAATGTCAGTTCTACACTATAGAAAACATATCTTATAATTACTAAAGATACTGAAGAAATCTTTAATCAAAGGAAAACTTTAAGTCCAGAAACATTAAGAAGTTTAGAAGCATATCTAAACTTTCAAGGAATAGATCATTCTACTCTCTTATAGGCTCCTCTGGAAAATACAAAGAAAGGACATATTCCCAACTCACTCTACAATGCCAATGTAAATTCTGTACCAAAATAATCAGACCAATATTACTCATAAATAACTCAAAAACAAGTAAAAATCCTAAGTAAAATATTAGGAAATTGAGTCCAGCAATATATAAAAAGTTTGATACTTCATAACCAAGATAGGAAAAATATTCTTGTAGTTAACCTCATCAATATATTAAAGAAAAACTAAAATATCATCTAAATAGTTGCAAAATTTTAAAGTAAAATTCAACAGTCCCTTATGGTAATAACTCTTAGGAAACTAAGAGAACTTCCTTAACCAGTTAAAAGGCATTTACCAAAGACCTACAGTTTGAGCAAGTATGATCCTCAATAATGAAAAAGTTAGGAATACTTCCTTCAAAATCAGAAGCAATTCTGACCAAAATCTCAACAGGGCTTTTCTTTTTTTTTTTTTTTTTTTTTGCGGTACGCGGGCCTCTCACTGCTGTGGCCTCTCCCATTGCGGAGCACAGGCTCCAGACGCGCAGGCTCAGCGGCCATGGCTCACGGGCCCAGCTGCTCCGCAGCATGTGGGATCTTCCCGGACCAGGGCACAAACCCGTGTCCCCTGCATCAGCAGGCAGACTCTCAACCACTGCGCCACCAGGGAAGCCCTCAACAGGGCTTTTCAAGGAAGATGAACTGATTCTAAGATTCCTTGGAGGAGCAAAGGGTCAAGAAAAGCCAAAATACTCCCAATGAAGAAGGAAAGGGGGCTTCCCTGGTGGCGCAGTGGTTGAGAGTCCGCCTGCCGATGCAGGGGACGCGGGTTCGTGCCCCGGTCTGGGAGGATCCCACATGCCGCGGAGCGGCTGGGCCCGTGAGCCATGGCTACTGGGCCTGCGCGTCCAGAGCCTGTGCTCCGCAACGGGAGAGGCCACAGCAGTGAGAAGCCCACGTAATGCAAAAAAAAAAAAAAAAAAAAAAGAAGGAAAGGTAGCATCAAGCTTATTCAAAATGTATAGTTATTAAGACAGTATATATTCATGTAGGGGTAGATAAAAACACTAATGAAACAGACGTCACAGAAACAGACCCATGCACATAGGGAAACTTGGTTTATGACAAAGCTGACATTTCAGATCAGCAGGGAAAGGAGTACAATTCAGTAAAAAGTGCTAGAACAATTAATTATTCGTATAGAAGAATATGGAATTTAACGATTCTCACTCCCCTCCCCCATTAATTCAAGATAGATTAAAGACTTTAACATAAAAGGCAAAACTAAATTTTTAGAAGACAGTATAAGAGAATATTTTTAGGATCTTTCCAACACTTGGCACAACAAGCCTTTTTCAATCTAGTGGGTAAAATGGTATCTCATTGCAATCTTAATCTTCATGGCCATGATTAATGGGCTTGAGCAATTTTTCATGTATTTATTTGCCATTCCTGTTTCTGTGTCTGTGAAACACCTGTTCATATCATTTCCTCATTTTTCTGTCCATGTCTTAATGGTTTGTAGTTAATGTGTGTTGCAAATACCTTCTCCCAGTTTGTGACTTATCTTTTCCCTTTCTTTAGTACTTTGGGATAAACAAACATTAATTTTAACTTAGTTAAATTATCCTTTGTATTTGGTGCTTTTTATATCTTGTTTAAGAAATCCTTTCCTACCTCTCCTGAGCTACATGGCTAGATTAGGAGAGATATAGCATCCCAGGGAAACTAGGGATGTAGGTACTAAATTGTGACCAGCAGCTGCTGAGCTGGCAAGAACACACCGATGGTGGTGCAGATGTGGAAACACAAGCTCCAGGTGTTTGAGTCACTTGAACATACCTCAGGTGAAGATGGTGAGCTCTGGCTTCATGAAGCCCAGCTCTACCACTTATTGGCTGTCTCTGTAAACCTGAGTTTCTTCACATAGAGACAAGGGATGATGATGAAGAACTGATAATGGTACCAACCTCCTGCGGCTACAGAGATGATCAAGCCAAACCAAGCATTCACGGGGCACATCCAGTCCTTAGAGGGGCCCGAAAAGTGTCTTTGAATAGTCAAAGGTTAGTTATGGAAAAGAGAGTATGAAGACCCCAAATGCAGGCCAGGAATCAATGGGTGAAGGTTGCCAGCAGGTGTGTGCATGTGCGTGTGTGAATGTAGGGCAAGAGGTCTTCTTGCTAAGAAAACACATCTCTCCAAGGCTTCTTGCTGGGTGCCTCATAGGCTTCACTTTAGCATCTATTTCACCCAGGTCATTGTACCAAGACCTCTTAGCTGTCTCTGCTGGGGCCTTTAGGCCACTTAAACATGAACATTGTAATGAAACTTTCAAAGATGTGCATCACATTATGCCACCTAAATCATGATGCTTCCTGATCTAATTTATCAACAGGCTAGTGCATCCTCATTTCTTCCCACGTTGTCTCTTCTCTGAGCTGCTGAGGTTGTGCAGGGAGCCAGGTCACACATCTATGTGGATGGATCATAGTCTGGTCACCCTTCAAGCGGTAGTTCTGGTGCCTGTGTTGGGGGTCTGGGGACTGGTAGTACTGGGTACCCAACAGGGCCAGGAGCAGGAGGAATGAAGCAGCACGAGTGGCAGGAACAGGCCAAAGAGTCAGAAATGGGACGGACACTGGGGATGGGGCAGGCAAAGCCAGGAGGAGAAGGCAGTTGTAGGGGATGGATTGTCATCCACTCCTTAGTGTTAGTTCTCAAATGGATTGTTTTCATTTAAATCCATAGGGTGGGCAGATGGCAATTAGTGGCTAGTGGACATGTCTTCACTGCCTACCCTCTGTCCTGGACATTGGGCTTTTCATGCATTATCCCATTTGCTTTCATCTTCACAGCAGCCATGAGTGTGGGTGTTATTACTTCCACCATGTAACAGATGAGGAAATGGGGCTTAGATGTTAGGTAACTTGCCCAAGATCACATAGCCAGCAATTGGTGGGGTAGACACTTGTCTCCTGAATCCATGCTCCTAACTGCTGTATCACATGGTGCTCAATGACTACCTCCTAGGACCTTGTACAAGACTTACATTTTGCAGGCTGCCATGGAGATTCCCCAAAGTTCGGAACAACAGAATGGGCATTGGGGTCTTTTCCTTACGAAACACACCTCATTTCTCTTCTCATAAGAGCCCTGAGGTGACCTCTGAAAATGGTTTGCTATTCACTTGACCCAGAAAACCCCATAAAATCATGCAAATCAAGAGGTTCAAACCTTTGTGTTCACTATCAGAACATTCGTGAAACTGCTCAGGCCAATAAGGGTGTGCATATTCCCAAATCCACCAAGTATCTGAAGGATGTTCACTTTACAGAGCCTTGTGGGCCATTCTGTTCGTACAATGGTAGCATTGGTAGGTGTGCCTGGGCCAAGCAGAGGGGCTGGATGCAGGGTCAAAGGCTCAAAAACAGTGGTGAATTTTTACTGCATGTGATTAAAAATGCAGAGTGTAACACTGAACTCAAGGGTTTAGATGTAGATTCTCTGGTCATTGAGCACATCCAGGTGAACAAAGCCCCCACGATACAGTACAGGACTTAGCAAACTCATGGGCCGATTAACCCGTGCGTGAGCTCTCCCCACCACACTGAGATGACCCTCACTGAAAAAGAACAGATTGGTCCTAAACCAGAAGAGGAGGTTGCCCAGAAGGAAAAGACATCCCAGAAGAAACCGAAGAAACAAAAACTCATGGCCTAGGAATTAATTCAGCATGAAATAAATGCAAATTAAAGTTAAAAAAAAAAAAAGAAATGAACCTCATCTTAGTGATGGCAGCTCCCCATCATTGTGGCTACATGTGATCACAGCCTGGTTGCATGTGATTGGGTCTCCATGGAAACACAACTTCCACTGACTTCTGCTTCCAGAGAAGTCTGCTCCCAATCTGAGAATTAATTTCAAATATAGTTTCTTTTTACTTTTAAAAAAATTTAATGCTCTTGGGTTTCCCTGGTGGCGCAGTGGTTAAGAATCCGCATGCTAATGCAGGGGACACAGGTTCGAGCCCAGGTCCGGGAAGATCCCACATGCCACAGAGCAACTAAGCCCGTGCACCACAACTACTGAGCCTGCGCCCTAGAGCCCATGAGCCACAACTACTGAAGCCCGCGTGCCTAGAGCCCGTGCTCCACAACAAGAGAAGCCACCGCAATGAGAAGCCCAGGCACTGCAACGAAGAGTAGCCTCCGCTCACTGCAATTAGAGAAAGCCTGCATGCAGCAACGAAGACCCAACGCAGCCAAAACTAAATAAATAAATTAAAAAAAAAAATTTAATGCCCTTGGTGGGGACCTGAGCTGGAGTGCACCGACCTCGTCTGCCCAAGGGTCGTCGGCTGAAGCACCCGGAGTGGGCGCCACACGGTCAAGAGCCAGGACCGAGCGCCTCTGGCTGCAGATCCGGGAGCTGTCGGGTCTTGCCACCCACCGCAGGGCGCACAAAACTGGCCGTGAGGATGGCCACCAGGGTCCGGACAGCTGCCATCTGGGTATTTATGGAGCACCCACTATGTGCTGGGCCCCCTTCAAGGTCCAGGCATGCGGTGGTGAATGAGACTGACAGGATCCATGCTTTGGGGAGTTTGCACTCTGGTGGAGGAAGGCAGATGCCACGTAAATGATGGAGAAACTATTTAGAAGTGAACAGGAAACGTCGTTGTCATGTCGTACATGGGATTAACATTGGTTGATGTGAAAGACTGGGTGTTTGGGGAAGTTCCCACAGAGGTGGTGACATTTGTAGGTCTGAGTTACCAGAGTAGGCCAGCCGTGGGAAGAGCAGGTGCATGAGCCTTCAGGGTGGGGTGGGGGAGAGCCATTGCCAAGGCCACGAGGTGGGGGAGGGTTGGTGCCTTTGTAGCAGGGAAGGAAGGCCTGTGCAGCCCGGCTTGTTGGGGAGGGGAGGGGAGCAGACAGACATGGAGGGGCCTGAGGTCCATCAGGCTGGGAAGCTGTTGTGTTAGGAAAGGGGGTTGGGTTTTTCAGAGACCCTCTGGCTGCCCAGTAGAGAATGGGCGACTGTAGGGGTGCAGACGAGAGGCGGAGGAGGTTTTGTCTGGGGTAGTGGAAACGGAGAAACTAGACAGAATTGGGGTGTTTGAAAGGTGAGTCCTCTTCTCTGACAACCAGCTTATGCTTTTCACCTAGTCCACTGTCACTTTTTAGAGTGGTTTATTTGCTGTAAGTAGTCCTGTATTTCTTACCATTCCAACCCACCAAAGTGAATGCTCAGTGCCTACTGTGCGTGTGGGGTTCTGTGCTGCCTCTGGTGTAGGTATTCATCAGTGCCTCTTCTTGGGACCAGGTTGCACTGCTGGTTGGTGCAGAGCCAGGATTTGAACCTGGGTGGGATGGCCCTACACCCATTTCCCTGGTCAGCGTACTCTAGTGCCTCAGGGTGTAGCCTGAGAATTGCTCAAGAGACAGGGATTCTAGATTCCTGGGCCCTAATAGTAGTTATTGTTTACTCACAAAGGGTCACTTATCAGCTGCTCCTTGGATTCAGGAGCAGTTAAGTCCCTTGCCGTGCCCTGGGTGCAGTGCGTGTGTGTGGCCCAGTCCCTGGGGAATGATTGATAGAGAGGATGTGGATGACCCCACTCAGGGATGCGCTGAAAGTGGAAAGGATATAACATGCAAGACATTTTAAAACTGTGCAACAGAGGGGTCCCCTTCCCATGGCTGGTGACATACTCGACCCATATTCTGGGTGTCCCCTCCTGGGTATCCAGGGTGATACCTCATAATTAGAAGGCTGTAGATGAGCGTGAATTTAGAGCAGAGGGAGGAGGTGATGTTGCACTGAGGCCTGTGAGCTCCTAGGTCTCTGTTTCTTTCCTCGGAGGATGCTGGGCACTTACTGGCAGGTTTTGTTTTTTCACTTTGGCTACTTTCTGCTGTTGACACTTCCCTCCCTTAAATGTGTCATTACAAATCCACTTCAGGGAGTCTTCATTCCTACCTAGGGGCTTGGAAAGATTTTCCGTCTCCTCCTGTCATGTAGGAGTTGACTTATTTTAAACCAGGGAACCTTGTTTCCCTTTTTCTCCAGCGTTGGGCAGGGCCCCTGCTCCCATGGACCACTGCCAAACACCGTCACCACGGTCACCACCACGACATGCTAATAGCATAGTTTGCAGTGCAGTGAGTTGGGGCTTCAAGACTGATGTGAGGGGTGCGGGGGGGAGAGAAGGGAATTCTGCCTGGCGGGGCCTTTCTGAGGAAGGTTGGCCAGTGTTCCCGTGCATACCAGGCTGGATATCTTCAGCTGTGCCCAGAATGACCCTCTTGGCGAATTAAAGGTTAAAATGATAATTTCCTGTTAAAATGTGGCAGTGTTCATGAATTACTCTTTCAGAACTAACAACCCTCACGCACCCTTGTTCATATATTCCAGGTACTGGTTAGGCACCGAGAATACACGTGTCAAAGGCAGCCCTGGGAGTTGAGAGAGGGGACAGAGGGCAGGCCAGGCGGCCACGGGATTCGCGCTGGGGCAGAGGGAAGCCCCGGAAGTGACCTTGGCAGCTGCTCTCAAAGGACCTGTGGGATTAGCCGTGCGAAGGAGAAGGAGGCTCCGGGCAGAGGGAGCCCCTGTGCGCTGCCAGCAGAGGGTGGGGGAGTGGCCGGCCGCCAGCAGGGGGCGGGGGCGTGGCCAGCCGCCAGCAGGCCTCTGGAGCCAGCACAGTGCTCAGCCAGAGGCGCTGGGAAGGGCTCAGGTAACGTGGCGGCCTGTCACCCCCCTGGCTAACTTGAGCAGGCTGCTCATCCCTTCCAGACAAGCTGAAAACTACATTTTCCTCGTGACTCGAGGCTTTGATGACTGTGGAGTCACCTTATTTCCAGGAATCCTTTTTTTGTTTTAAAGTCTGTTTTCTATTCTTATAGCTGTAGGAGCCTCCTTTTGGTTAATCGCTCATCATGTATTTTTCTCCAGCTTTTGACTTTTTTATATCTTCATATTTTAGATGTGTCTTTTTTAAATAGCATCACTTTTTAAAAATCAGTCTGTCAATCTTTGTACTTAGCTCAAATACTTTGTCCGTTATGATTAATGTAATTACTATTATACTTGAGTTTAAATCTACCATCTTACTGGTTTTTTCTGTACTGTGTTTGCTGTACCTGATCTGTTTTTTTGTTTGTTTGTTTTTTCTCCTCTCTTGGCTTTTGTTTTTTTGACTGTTTTTTTTTTTTTTTTTTTTTTTTGCGGTACGCGGGCCTCTCACTGTTGTGGCTTCTCCCGTTGCGGAGCACAGGCTCCCGACGCGCAGGCTCAGCGGCCATGGCTCACGGGCCCAGCCGCTCCACAGCATGTGGGATCCTCCCGGACCGGGGTACGAGCCCATGTCCCCTGCATCGGCAGGCGGACTCTCAACCACTGCGCCACCAGGGAAGCCCTGACTGATAATTTTTTATTCTTTTTCTTTCTGTAAAGATGTTTGGGAATTATACACATTATTTATGCTTTAAAAAAAAATTAGTGCTCTTTATTCCCCAGTAGGAACTTGTGATTGGAGCAGTAATTTACGGGCATTCAGAGATATATTGTCTTTTCTTGAGCTTCACAGAACCTGCCAACTCTTCAAATATAGTTTTGAGACTTTATCTGCATCGTTTTCACATGAGACCTCTGAGGCAGTGCAGAGTAATGGCTGGGAACACAGATTCCTCTCTGGAAAGCCTGACTGCCATTTACTAAATATGCATTTTTGACAAGTTACTTACTCTCTCTGGGTCCCAGTTTACACCTCTACAAAACAGGGGTAATAAAGTACTTAATTCATATATTTGTTCTCAGTGTTACTAAATTCTTAACAAGTAAGTGTTGGCTGCCATTATTCCTCTCCCACCTACCCCTTCCCCCCTGCCGCCCCTGTTCCCAACAGCAGGGTGACCAATCATCCTGATTTACTTGGGACTTTCCCTGTCTTTACACTGAACACCCCCCCCCCCAAATCTTCGGCAAACCAGGACCGTTGACCACCCTCCCTGACTCTGCAGTCAGAGAAGTCATGATAGTCCAGATAAAATGGCGGCCAGTGGGGCTCAAGAAGGTTTGAATCCCAGATTTACATTGGTAATTCAAAATCATGACATTTTGTGGCCACAGGATGTAGAATGATAGCTCAGAGGCACAGAAAACTCACTGAAACCAAAGGTAAATCCAATTAACTCTCTATTTTTGAGTCCCCAAGGGCAGAAGCTGTCTTATTCATCTTTGTACCTTCTGCACACTTAGTAGGCTGATTTCTTAAGGTCATGTGTTATGAAGGACACTGGCCTGCATCTAAATCCAGTTTGGGGATGACTTTGGAGCAAGTTCTGTCTGTGGAGGGGAAATTCCATCCTGAAATGGGATTCCTGCCTTGAGACTCATTCATGAATCACAGTTTGGTTAAAGATTGACACCTTCTGCTCATAACTACCCTCCTCACCCTGTCTTTGGGACTGACGTGATTTTCAATGGTTTGTAAATAATTGCCTAATGCATGATGACCCAGAAGGGGTGTTGGCTCCTAGAGAACACCACACACCTTACTGAGGTCCCCTACTCACAGCCTGGGGTGTCTCCCAAGCTCTCATGTGCCTTCTGTGCAGGAAGAAGGTTTTGGAATACAGGGAGAAAGCACCCCATTTGCAGGGAGTCTAGGGGATGGGGACATAGATTGTTCTCGGTGTTCTGAGATGGAATACTGATGGGGCCTTGTCGCTGCTACCTTGTACCCCAGAGAAGACAGGGTACAGAAGACTGAGCAGGTGCTTGAACTCTCGTATCGAACAGTCTTGGTGCCTCTTACTTGCTGGGAGACTTGTGGCAAGTGAATCACCTTCTCTGAGGCTCCATTTCCTCTTCCGTAAAATGAGGACAGTAGTAATATTTGATGGTAGGGAGGCTTTAAAAACCTAGTACATATGAACAGTATGTATAATATGGGGCCTAATACAGCTTAATAGCCTCAATACTCTAACAGGGTCTGTAGCTGCTATTATTGTTTTATATTGTTGTGATCCGACATAAGTATCGCATACAACATTGTTCCAAGGGGAGAATAGCCCCAAATCAACAAATGCAGAGAGGAGTGTCAAACAGCAAGTGCTCAATAAATGTTAGCTGTTATTAAGGGCTTTTAAATCAATCTGCTTCTTGTGTCTCAGAATTACCTGGCTGCCCTGTGAATACTAGAAAACCTCACTTAATAAATCCCATGATGGGACTTCCCTGGTGGCACAGTGGTTAAGAATCCGTCTGCCAATGCAGGGGACACGGGTTCGAGCCCTGGTCAGGGAAGATCCCACATGCTGCAGAGCCACTAAGCCCGTGTACTACAGCTACTAAGCCTGAGCTCTAGAGTCCACAAGCCACAACTACTGAGCCCGTGTGCCACAACTACTGAAGCCCACGCGCCTACAGCCTGTGCTCTGCCACAAGAGAAGCCACCGCAATGAGAAGCCCACACACCCCAACGAAGAGCAGCCCCCGCTTGCTGCTAGTAGAGAAAGCCCACACGCAGCAATGAAGACCCAATGCAGCCAAAAATAAATAAATAAATAAATAAATTTTTAAAAAAACAGAAAAAGAAATTCCATGTGACACATAAAGTAGTATTCATGCCAAAAATGCATCATGTGAATGTAATCATGAGGAAACCTCAGACAAACTTAAATTGAGATAACTGGCCTGTACACTTCAAAAATGTCGAGGATATGAAAGACAAAGAGTAGAGGAGACCGGACTTCCCTGGTGGCGCAGTGGTTAAGAATCCACCTGCCACTGCAGGGGACACGGGTTCCATCCCTGGTCCGGGAAGATCCCACGTGTCGCGAAGCAACTAAGCCCGTGCACCACAACTACTGAGTCTGTGCTCTAGGGCCCGCGAGCCACAACTACTGAGCCCACGTGCCACAACTACTGAAGCCCGCACGCCTAGAGCCCGTGCTCCACAACAAGAGAAGCCACTGCAATGAGAAGCCTGCTCACCGCAACGAAGAGAAGCCCCCGCTCACCACAACTAGAGAAGGCCCGCATGCAGCAATGAAGACCCAACGCAGCCAAACATAAATAAATAAATAAATAAATAATAAATTTTTTTAAAAATGAGTAGAGGAGACCAAGGAGACAAGACTGCTAAGAACAATGCATAATCTTGGATTGGCTTCTGAATCAGAAAGAAAATATTGCTATAAAGGACATTATTAGAATAACTGGTAAATTTTGAATAAGTTCTGTAGATTAGCTAATATATAATTGCTAAATTTTCTAGTTTTATAATTGCTGTAATATTTTATAATTATAATTATCCAGTGGCTCATTGGTGAATCTGGATGAAGGATATGTGAGTTTGGGGGCTATTTTTGCAACTTTCATGCATGTTTGAAATTATTTCAAAATAAATAAAATGTAGCTAAGAGCTACCACACATTTAAAAGAAGAATAAGAGGGCTTCCCTGGTGGCGCAGTGGTTGAGAGTCCGCCTGCCGATGCAGGGGACACGGGTTTGTGCCCCGGTCCGGGAAGATCCCACATGCCGCGGAGCGGCTGGGCCCGTGAGCCATGGCCGCTGAGCCTGTGCGTCCGGAGCCTGTGCTCCACAACGGGAGAGGCCACAACAGTGAGAGGCCCACGTAACGCCAAAAAAATAAATAAATAAAAATAAAATAAATGAATAAGAGGGGACTTCCCTGGCTGTCCAGTAGTTAAGACCCCTCACTTCCACTGCAGGGGGTGCAGGTTTGATCCCTGGTGGGGGAACTAAGATCCCACATGGTGCAGCCAAAAAAAAAAAAAGAAAAGAAATTGTGCAGTTACAGAAGCAGCCAGCTCTCTGCTCGCTAGTCAGCAGCTGTGAGCAGCCTCTTGGTCCTGTTTCTTCACCGTCCCTTTACGTGGTGAGCCTGAAAGGCTTACTTTCTATTAACGGGCAGCTTTAGAATCTTCCCTAGAGGTAGAGACAGGTCACTGGGCATGTCTGCACAGGTGGTAACGAGAAAGGCAACCGATCCAGCACAGGGCAGAGGCCAGTGGGAAGTGGTGGGCCCGGGGTGCCAACGGCATCATTTGACCTGCCTGTAACCTTTTAATCTAGATGCCTCATTAAGGGGTCAGGGCGAAAAGCATTGTGGTGCCCGCAGAGACTCTTCTACCATGGGGATGCTACTTCAAGGGGCAAGAAAGGTGAACTTGGTGCCTCAGAAAAGGAGCAGTGTTCACTGCCAGTCAGAAGAGGGCGCTGTTTTCTCTAATGTCATCCTTCCCGCCAAGTGTGCCCACTGAGTGGTTGCACAGATCTGCAGATCCCAGGGGCAGAATTAGGGTGAGCTGAATGAGGCAGAGTCATGAAAATGCACAGTTGGATCTTGTCTTTATTTAAGATTTTGATACTTTGTTCATTACGGGTGTTTCTGCATTCATTTGAATAATTATTCAAACTAATTATTCAAAATATTTCATAAAATATTATTTATCTTGATTACTGAGTTGTTTGGCACCCCATTAAAGTTCACACCCAAGGCCAGTGTCTCATTTGCCTCACCCTAGTCCCACCCTGGCAGACCTAACCCATTAAATACAACACCACCAGCTCAGAGTTTGCAACTGGTCAGATGAGGTCTAGAGTTAATGGGCCATTTTGTACCCATGAAGATCTGGCAAAGGGAATTAATCCTGAGAACCCGAATTCCTGCTTTGATGTCACTTCACAGTCAGCAACTGGGGCCTGACTTCTTTCTCTCAATTTTCTCATCTGTAAAATGGGGATGGCAATCCCGTCTTTGCACAGTTTATTCTGAAGACAGAATATCACCCTAACTGAATACCCCTAAGGGCCACTAAATACCCCTAATTCACTAAATCTTCACAGCTCTACCATGTAAAAGCTATTATTATCCCCATTTTCAAAAGCAAGGAAATGGGCACGGAGAAGTTTAGACACTTGCCCGAGGTTGAACAGCCATAAATGGAAGTGCATATACTTTAACCTCCACACCAACATTCTCAACATGGAGTGATCTCCACCCTCACAGGGGCATTTGGCAATGTCTAGAGACATTTTTGGTGGTCATGACTAGGGGGTTGCTACGGGCCTCTAGTGGGTAGAGGCTAAGAATGCTGCTAAACATCCTACAATGCATGGGGCAGTCCCCACAACAAAGAATTACCTGGCCCCAAATGCCATCAGTGCCGAGAGTGAGAAGCCTGCTCCATGCTCCGCTCCCAAGGACAGGGAGTTATGTGAGAACTTAGCACCTAGTGCTCCGAAAAAGGCAGATGATGTGTAGTGGTTTCTGTTATTATTTCTTTTGTCTCAGTGGCCTGGGGTCTCCCTTGGTTATCCAGGGACTTGAGTTCCCCTGGCTCAGCAACCTCTCAGGTGGTCGAGAAGCTAGGCTCTGGAGTCAGTCAGAGCATCACATCATGCATTCAACAATGATTTACTGAGCACCTGCTACATGCCCAGTCCTGTCCTGGGCAGCACAGACACACAAAGATGTCCCTGCTGGTGTGAGCTGTCAGGCGTCGGGGGTGGATGGACATTAGACAGCACACAAGCTCGTAGACAATAATACATCGTCACACACGCCATGAAGCAAAGACCTGGGCTCCATGAATAGAGAGTAAGAGGGAAGCCCCTGATGGGCTGAGGGGGGCCAGGGAGAGAGTGACATTGAACCTGAGACTTGGAGGTGGGAGGAAGGAAGAGCCCTGCAGGTGGAGGGAACAGCCATGCAAAGGCTCTGAGGCAGGAACTGAAAGCCAAGCAGTGCAAGGGGAGGCCAGCAGGGGAAGAAGAAGAGAATAGAGGATGTGACCTTGAAGGGGTGGGTAGGTAGAGGCCACAATAAGGAGTTTGGTCTTTATGCCAAATAAAGAGCCTTTGAAGGGCTCTAGTCAGAGCAGTGACTGCCTTCAGAGAGCAACCCGCTTGAGGTCCAGACACAGCCCCTTGTGGGAGATGCTGCTTGAGGTCAAACCAGAGCCTGCTTCATCAGTTGGAAACCATCATACAAAGGTGAGATCTGTCATAATTACACAACCTTAAATAATGCACCTCCCCTGCTCCAAACCCCAAGCTGGTTGTGAAACTTAATGACTAGGGCAATTTGCATTTATTACAAAATTATTGCTAGGGCTCACTCCTTATTACACACGGAATGGCATCCATCACTGGAAACACCTGTTCTGAGTTATGCAGTTCATCCCCTGCCAATAATGGAAACTTTCCTACAGGCCCCTTGTTTGTTTTGCTTTTTTTTTTTCAGGGAACTTCCCCGACCAGGGATCCAACCTGTGCCCACTGCAGCGGAAGGGCGGAGTCTTAACCACTGGACAGCCAGGGATGCCCCAGGCCCCTTGTTTCTTTTTGTTGCTTTTGGGTAACTCAGCCTGTGATACTTTCGCTCCCCCCGGAATCCCCATCTTGCCTTCCTCAAATTCTGAGGTACCCTTTGTCCCCCACTGACTCTTGCCCCACCAGTGCCCATGGTGAATGGCTGTGGCTGCCTGTGGTGTCTGGGGCCATGCATCTCAACTCCTGATTCTCATGTCTGCCTACTCATATGACACACATGGGACTCTTCAGTAGGGACTATTGACAAGGACTAGAGCTTAAGGCTTTAAGGGGATCAGACTCTCCCCCCTCAATCAGGATGGTGTTTCCCAAGGTGGACATAGCTCAAGATACTAAAAGGAATTATGTGAAGAAAAGTGTTCCATGGACAATAAATTCAGGACATACTGTTCCAACATAGTTAAGCAGCTTTGTTTATGACAGGACTTTTCAGCATTTAATATTAGCATTAATATGCTAATGTGCATTATAAATCTCCAATATATGTGTATCCTTTTTTTCAGGAGCATCTTACAGACTAGTGTTTGGAAGTTCATGCCACAGGAAATGTCATCCATAGCCACTAAATGGCAGAAGGAAGGACACCTCAGAGTGTTCAATGTGGGTCAGGTGAGTGCCTGCCTTTCCTTCCAGGCTCCAGGCTTCTGGAAGAGATTGTCTCAAACTCCCAATTCCCAACAAGGAAGCCCGACAGAAGGAGGAACAGAGGGTTTCTGCTGTCCCTGGGCCACCAGTGCTGCCTTGTCGCTCCAGCCCCTCACATGATCAGTGACTCCTGGGGCTGGGTGAGAGCTGCCTGAGGCTAAGTTGGCACAGAAGGACGTGCTGGCATGGGTATTGTTTAATCAGCTTAAAAAGCTTTTAGCACTTTATTTTTCTAATTACTGAACAAGTACATGTTTTTGTTAAAAAAAAAAATTCAAACAACACCCAAGTGTATACAATACAAGGTGGAAGTTCTCTTTTATCTCCTCACTGCCTGGCTGCATTGGGTCTTCACTGCTGCACGCAGGCTTTCTCTAGTTGTGGTATGCGGGCTTCTCACTGTGGTGGCTTCTCTTGTTGTGGAGCACGGGCTCTAGGCGTGAGGGCTTCAGTAGTTGCGGTGCGTGGGCTCAGTAGCTGTGGCTCTCAGGCTCTAGAGCACAGGCGCAGTAGTTGCGGCATGTGGGCTTAGTTGCTCTGCGGCATGTGGGATCTTCCCGGACCAGGGCTCGAACCTGTGTCCCTTGCATTGGCAGGCGGATTCTTAACCATTGCGCCACCAGGGAAGTCCTGCAGATTTCTCATTGAGGCGTGGTGTGCCTGGTTTGGTGGGGGAGAAGGCTGACCCGGAGTCAGAGCGACTTGGATCGGATCCCAGCTCTGCAACATGCTAGCTGTGTATCCTTGGGCACAAGCCTCAGTTTACTCATCTGCAAAATGGAGGGACCATAATAAGGACCTGGGGGAGTGTTAAGTGAGATGAAACAGAAAGCACTCAGCAAAGCCCCTGCACTTAGCTGGATTCAGTTAAATTTGACTCTTAGGATTTTACTTCCAGAATCCAGGCACTTTTTTAAAAAAAGTTCAAGTCCATGCAGTCAATGTGCTAATTACAGAATGAGGTCAATCTCTTCCGTCTGTTCATGTGATTTTTTTGAAGTCCTCAAGGGCAGTTTCTATATACAGAAACCACTAATCAGAGGTTCCTTTATTTTTCAAATTAATATTCAAATTATCAAACTTAAGAGATGTCCCCGGGGCTTCCCTGGTGGCGCAGTGCTTAAGAATCTGCCTGATAATGCAGGGGACACAGGTTCCAGCCCTGGTCCGGGAAGATCCCACATGCTGTGGAGCAGCTGAGCCCGTGTGCCACAACTACTGAAGCCCGCGCACCTAGAGCCCGTGCTCCGCAACAAGAGAAGCCACCGCAGTGAGAAGCCCACGCACCGCAACGAAGAGAAGCCCCCACTTGCCGCAACTAGAGAAAGCCCGTGCACAGCAACAAAGACCCAACACAGCCAAAAATAAATAAATAAATTTATTTTTTTAAAAAAATTATCAAACTTAAAAATTCAACAACATTAATTGACTCACTCATCCTATACTTTAGTTTTTTTTTTTTGTTTGTTTGTTTGTTTTGCGGTATGCGGGTCTCTCACTGTTGTGGCCTCTCCCGTTGCGGAGCACAGGCTCTGGACGCGCAGGCTCAGCGGCCATGGCTCACGGGCCTAGCCGCTCCGCGGCATATGGGATCTTCCCGGACCGGGGCACGAACCCGTGTCCCCTGCATCGGCAGGCGGACTCTCAACCACTGCGCCACCAGGGAAGCCGTAGTTTAGGTTATTTTTGATGCTGGGAATTAAAACCTTTCCCAGGACCCTGGCAGGGTGGTTATTGCCTTAGACAGTGTCATGTTTTTAAGTTCAGCTTATAAAAGTTTTTATTCCTGGGACTTCCCTGGTGGTCCAGGGTAAAGAATCCGCCTTACAATGCAGGGGACGCGCATTTCAACTAGAGAGCCTGCATGTTGCAAACTACAGAGCCCACATGCTCTGAAACCCACGCGCCACAACTACGGAGCCCACGCGCCCTGGAGCCCATGCACTACAACTAGAGAAGAGAAAACCTGCAAGCCACAACTAGAGAGAAGCCCGTGTGCCTCAACAAAGAGCCTGCGTGCCGCAACTAAGACCTGACGCAGACAAAAATAAATAAAATAAAATAAATAATAAATAAATCTAAGAAAAAGGTGTTTATTCCTTTTATAAGTCCAGTTGGTATTGCCAGATAAAATCCAGGATGCCCAATTAAATTTGAATGATCTAAAATTCAAATTGATCTAGTGTTCTGTACTTTTATTTGCTAAATCTGGCAATTCTACATCCAACAAACTTAAATAATTACCCATAAAGGTTATGGACCCATTTACAAACATTTTAAACTTCTTTTATACACCTATTTCCTTGTAAAGTTCTTCCGTTTTCTGAACTAACAAAAAAGCCACCCTTTTTAATACTAAATAATTCTAAGTCTAAAAAAATTAAACTTATAAAACACTGTTAACCCAAAATTCTTATAAATGTTCCAGAACTGTACAGAAACTTAGTAAGGTTTCAACTTAAAATTACAAATCTAGGGCCTCCCTGGTGGCGCAGTGGTTGAGAGTCCGCCTGCCGATGCAGGGGATGCGGGTTCGTGCCCCGGTCTGGGAGGATCCCATATGCCGCGGAGCGGCTGGGCCCGTGGGCCATGGCTGCTGAGCCTGCGCGTCCGGAGCCTGTGCTCCGCAACGGGAGAGGCCACAGCAGTGAGAGGCCCGCATACCACAAAAAAAAAAAAAAAAAAAAAAAAAAAAAAATTACAAATCTAAAAAGATTCCCTCAATTGCACATTTTATGTTGGGATTACAAGATTGCCAATTTAATAGGTCAAAATCTCTCATATGTTACAAGATCATAAAAACCGCATATGTACAAATTCCTTCTTGAAAGACACAAAAAATGTGTACCACACTGACTTCTAAATCTTCCTCTGGTCAGAAGATGCCCACTCACCAGGGAGGACAATCACCACCAGCTTTTCACCAGTGATTCAACCAGGCTTAAGGCCTGGGCTGCGGCCAAGAGGGAGATTCACATCTCCATGAGCTCAGGAAGCCATTACTTCCTTTCATGTACTATTTGGGATTATCTCCTTAGAATGCCTGGGTATACTTGGCCACAGACTTCAGCCAGGATGCTGACTGGATGTATGTTGGAGATACCTGCACGCTTTTCCCGGTGGCTGTGACGACATGCCCATCACTTCAGGAGGGGGTAGTCCGGAGATCCCAATGCTTGGTTTCAAGTTATTCTCATTACCTCCCCTCTTTGCAGAAGAATTTTCCTTGCCAAAGTCTGCAAATCCTACTTGGGTTTATAACTTGATTGGATTTTATCCATATAAAACAAACTTCTTTTGCTTTTCAGACCTTCCTATCTTCCCGCCCAAATCTCTAAAAGCTATTTTACTTGGACTGAAATCCTACAATTCTTGCAAAACCTTCCTTTCTTGGGGCCACACAACTCTCTCTCATAAATGTTAAATAATATCAGGTCGAATCATGGATCTCTCCAGGGGTTTAAGTGCAAGGGTATTAGACCCATCCCAGCAGACAAGCAATTGCTTTTCCTGGCAACACACTGCGAGTACTTGGTATGTTAAACTGTACACAACAAAACCTGTCTTAATAATTATGTAATTTAAACCAGACTTGGACTTCCCTGGTGGCACAGTGGTTTAGAATCTGCCTGCCAGGGGCTTCCCTGGTGGAGCAGTGCTTAAGAATCCGCCTGCCAATGCAGGGGACACGGGTTCAAGCCCTGGTCTGGGAAGATCCCACATGCCACGGAACAACTAAGCCCATGTGCCCCAACTACTGAGCCTGTACTCTAGAGCCTGCGAGCCACAACTACTGAACCCACGTGCCACAGCTACTGAAGCCTGCGCACCTACAACCTGTGCTCTGCAACAAGAGAAGCCACCACAATGAGAAGCCCATGTACCTCAATGAAGAATAGCCCCCGCTCGCAGCAACGAAGATGCAATGCAGCCATAAATAAACAAAACAAATAAATAAATAAATAAAATTAAATTAAATTAAATAAAAAAAGAAACAAACCAGACTCTATCTTAATTATGCCCATCAGGGTCATTGGTGAGCTGGAATCTGGGTGTGTCCACGGATAGCTAGTTGCCAAATCCCAGTGATGGCAGAAAATCTGGCAGAATTTCCCACTGACCCTGCCCCACCCCTTCCCCCTGCAGAAGGTTCCACACCCCAGGTGCCCTCTGGGGTGGACCATTTCCGAGTTCATCAATTTCCAGGAGAAGGTACGTGGTATGTGACCACAGCGGAGATGACCAGATGTCACAGCTGGCTTCCAGCTGGGTTAAGAGTGACTTTGCAGAGACTAGTGCCTAGATTCGACTGACCAGTTTCCTCACCCAAGTGACAAAAACAAGGGATCCCAAAAACTAGCTCATTTCCTTCATTTCCCTGCGGAATGAAACCCATGATCTTCAGTTCCTCAGAGAAGTGAAAGCAGCAACAAGGAATCCAGTAATTCCTGTTATCTGCAGGCTTAACAAGTCAGCCAAACAAGTCAGCCGAGCCTGAGGCGGTGGCCAGGAGCCCGCTCTCCAGACACTGCTGTCCTCTCTTCAAGCCCTGAAGCCAGGGGAGCCCGGGATGTCTCTGCTGCTGACCTCCCTGCTGCTTCTCCTCCTCTCCACCCACAGCGCCCTGGCCCTGAGGATCTGCTCCTTTAATGTGAGGTCCTTTGGGGAATCCAAGAAGGCAAACTGTAATGCCATGGATGTCATTGTGAAGGTGAGCCCCACTTCCTGTCAGAAGGATCGCTGGACACCCTTCACACTCTCTCTACAGCTTTCAGACTTTAAGAGACTCAGGAGGAATTTAACTGAAGTTAGTCCCTAGGGTGAAGGTAGCGTGTGTGTGTGTGTGTGTGTGTGTGTGTGTGTGTGCACGTGCACACACTTCTTCCTCCTTCTCTCCCCCTCCAGCCATCAACCTTATCCCAACTTCCAATTCTAATCTTTCTCCCCACTTAGATAAGACTTTCCTTGGGTAATCTGACCAATGTCTTGGGACTGTGCTCACATTCCTCTGGAGGCAGTTGACTCTCTTTATTTAGAGGTTAATTTATTTTTGATGCTGGAGTTGAAACCTTTCCCAGGACTCTGGGTTTTATTACCTTAGAAAATCCCAGAGGCACCACAGTGTGATGGGAGCTCCAGGAGCCCTGGGATCAGCTTCCACCTGGCAGCCAGGTGCACCGGCTCCGGAAGGCCTTTCTCCTCCCTGACCCCCCACCCCCTACCCCGTGCCTTTCAGCAAGAAAGGGTTATTGTGAAATGTAAATGCAGCACAGGGTTATTGTGAAAATATAATGAGTCCATGATAAGAGCTAACATTTATAAAGACTTCGCTAAGCCCACTATATGCCAGGCACTGTAGACGCTTTATACAAGACAACTCATTTAACTTACGTTAAATAAGCTATGATCACACCTGTCATGTCTTCATAAATATCGGCCACCACCTCTTCACCCACAATTCCTTCCTCACAAAGCAATTTTCTTTCTTAATAGCAGCTTAATTTTTTTTAATTATAAAGGTATAATTTTTAAATTATAAACTTATAATTTACAAATTAATTTTATTAAATTAAAAATAGTCATTATGGGGCTTCTCTGGTGGCGCAGTGGTTGGGAGTCCACCTGCCGATGCAGGGGACACGGGTTCGTGCCCCGGTCCGGGAGGGTCCCACATGCCGCGGAGTGGCTGGGCCCGTGCGCCATGGCCACTGGGCCTGCACGTCCGGAGCCTGTGCTCTGCAGTGGGAGAGGCCACAGCAGTGAGAGGCCCTCGTACCGCAAAAAAAAAAAAAAAAAAAAAAGTCATTATGGACTATTTTGAAAATACAGAAACCTATAAAGAAGTATCTTATCACTTGAAGATAACAGTTGTTGGTACTTGGGTAACTTTGTTATGGGCATTTTTCTACGCAAAAATAAATACATAAATCTGAATCTATTTTGCAGCATGGAGACACCCTATATCATCAGTTTTGTATTCTGCTTTTATATGAGAAGTATTCTACATGTTATTAATATTCTTTTAAAACACAACTTTTAATGCCTTATGCTGTGTTTGCAACATGTTTCATTTAATGCTTTCCTATTTGGGGATGCTTAGGTTGTTTCCAATTTTTCTGTTGCAATGCATCTTCTTCTTTGATCTGTGTAAGTAATAATAATAACAGTACTTTGTTGTTTGCCTCCTATATGTCTGGCACTGCTCTAAGTATCCGTCTGTCCTCCAGCAATCCTGTGAGGGAATGACTATCATTATGCCAATTTATAGATGAGGAAACTGAGGTGTAGAGAAGTAGTAGATACCTTTTTACAATGGAAGACATTCCTCAAAGTGGGAAAACTAGACCAAAGGATTAATGCATTTTTTAAGGCTTTTGATACATATTCTAAAATGTCTTCCAGAAAGATCTGACAGTGATAAGTGACTAAATCATCAGGCTGGCTGGATGACCAGCACCCAGCTCTCCTTGGTGAACTCTGCAAGGCTGATACCATGAAATGCAAGCCTATTTTTTTTTTAACATCTTTATTGGAGTATAATTGCTTTACAATGGTGTGTTAGTTTCTGCTTTATAACAAAGTGAATCAGATATACATGTACACATATCCCCATATCTCCTCCCTCTTGCGTCTCTCTCCCACCCTCCCTATCCCACCCCTCTAGGTGGTCACAAAGCACTGAGCTGATCTCCCTGTGCTATGCGGCTGCTTCCCACTAGCTATCTATTTTACATTTGGTAGTGTATATATGTCCATGCCACTCTCTCACTTTGTCCCAGCTTACCCTTCCCTCTCCCCATGTCCTCAAGTCCATTCTCTACGTCTGCGTCTTTATTCCTGTCCTGCCCCTAGGTTCTTCATAACCATCTTTTTTTTTTTTTAGATTGCATATATGTTAGCACACAGTATTTGTTTTTCTCTTTCTGACTTACTTCACTCTGTATGACAGGCTCTAGGTCCACCCACCACACTACAAACAACTCAATTTCGTTTCTTTTTATGGCTGAGTAATATTCCATTGTATATATGTGCCACATCTCCTTTATCTATGCATCTGTCGATGGACACTTAGGTTGCTTCCATGTCCTGGCTATTGTAAATAGAGCTGCAATGAACATTGTTCTATATGACTCTTTTTTTTGTTGTTGCGGTACGTGGGCCTCTCACTGCTGTGGCCTCTCCCATTGCGGAGCACAGGCTCCAGACGCACAGGCTCAGCGGCCATGGCTCATGGGCCCAGCCGCTCCGTGGCATGTGGGATCTTCCCAGACCGGGGCACGAACCCGTGTCCCCTGCATCGGCAGGCAGACTCTCAACCACTGCGCCACCAGGGAAGCCCTATATGACTCTTTGAATTATGGCTTTCTTAGGGTATATAATGCAAGCCTACTGATGGAAGGATCCAGACTTGGACATAGTCTTCCTCCTCTGTCACTACACAGGTGCATTCTCAGCCCCCAGCACTTCTTAATGGCTGCACAGGCCAGTGCTGGTGGCTCTCTCTTCTATGCCCTTCTTAGAGAGGAAACTGGAACATATATGTGCTCTGGAAACAGGACCAGTGGCATATTCCCCCCGCTCCATGTCTTTGGAGAGGACGAAATTAACACTGGGGATACCCTGTCCTTGAGCAACAAATTCCAGCCTACCAGGACCCCATTACACAGAAAGGTCCCTGTCGTCTCTAATAGGCTTCGACTTGGTCTGCACCCTGGTTTCCAGGTTATTGCTCATCTTGAAGGAGCCTCTCCTGCATTTTTACTAAGTTCTTCCTCACCTCTCAGGGCCTGTTCAAATGCCTCCTCCTCCTTGGAGACTTTCCTGATCCTCTGGGCAGATGTAATTAATTATTCCTCAACACTCTCACAGCTCTGACTTTTACTTAGCACAACTTTCATTTGCCCCTCATTGTAGTTAGTTCTTTGCATTTGTCTCTCTCACTGATAATGAGTCTTTGAGGGCGGAACTATATTTTAATAGTTTAGCATGCTGGGCTTTGCAGTCATGTTAACCTGAGTTCAAATCCTATTCTACCACCTATACCGGCTGTGTGACTTTAAACTAGTTACTCAATCACTCTGAGCTTGGTTTCCTCCTATGCTTAATGAGCTAAAAATCATAGTCATCTGATAGGGTTGGTGAGGCTCAGAGTAAATGTTATCTGTTACAGTTATTAACATTATAATTATACCTCTTTATTTCTGCAGTATCCAGCCTGGTATTCTTTACTTACTAAGGGTTTAATAAATATTTACTATTATTATTATTGTAATTATTCAAGCAAAGCCAAGAGGTAGGACGTGCAGGGGTCATGACCCTGGGCTCTGGACTTGTGTTGCCTAGGTTCACATTCTGCCTCAGCCACTTTCTAGCTGGGTGACTTTGGATAGTATCTCAGCTTTCCCAGAAAGAACCTCAGGCTCTTTGTCTTTAAAATGGACATGATAATAGTACTTACCTCAGGGAGTCCATCATTTATTTCAGAGAAGTTAGTTAATTTATCAAAGCACCCAATTTGACACTTAAAACATAGTGCCTAACAATAAAAAAAACAAACAACCCAATCGAAAAATGGGCAGAAGACCTAAGTAGACATTTCTCCAAAAAAGACATACAGATGGCCAATAGGCACATGAAAAGATGCTCAACATCACTAATTATTAGAGAAATGCAAATCAAAACTACAATGAGGTATCACCTCACACCAGTCAGAATGACCATCATTAAAAAAATCTACAAATAACAAATGCTAGAGAGGGTGTGGAGAAAAGGGAACCCTCCTACGCTGTTATGGGAATGTAAATTGGTGCCACCACTGTAGAAAACAGTATGGAAGTTCCTCAGAAAAGTAAAACTAGAATTACCATATGATCCAGCAATCCCACTCCTGGGCATATATCCAGACAAAACTATCATTCAAAAAGATACATGCACCCCTATGTTCATAGCAGCACTATTCACAATAGCCAGGACATGGAAACACCCTAAACACCCATCAACAGATGAATGGATAAAGAAGATGTGGTATTGAATACATATACACAATGGAATACTACTCAGCCATAAAAAAGAATGAAATAATGCCATTTGCAGTAACATGGGTGTAACTAGAGACTATCATATGAAGTGAAGTAAGTCAGCAAGAGAAAGACAAATACCATACGATATCACTTATATGTGGAATCTAAAATATGACACAAATGAACCTACCTATGAAGCAGAAACAGACTTACATACATAAAGAACAGACTTGTGGTTGCCAAGGGGGAGAGGGGAGGGGAGAAATGAATGGGAGTCTGGGGTTAGTAGATGCAGACTATGACATATAGAATGGATGGACAGCAAGGTCCCACTGTATAGCACAGGGAACTATAGTCAATGTCCTGGGACAAACCATAATGAAAAAGAATATGAAAAAGAAACTATAAAAAACAGAACATATATATATGTATAATTGAGTCACTTTGCCGTACAGCAGAAATTAACACAACATTGTAAATCAACTATACTTCAATTTAAAAAAATAGTAGCATAGTATGTTATGTTATAGTAAGTGCCCAATAAAAGATTTCATTATTTGTAGTAAATGGCCTCACACCCCTGGGAATTCTCTCTCTGCAGGTCATCAAACGCTGTGACATCATACTCCTGATGGAAATCAAGGACAGCAACAACATAATCTGTCCCACACTGATGGAGAGACTGAACGGGTAAAGACAGGGCCCCTGGACACTCTGTCGGCTCAAAGCCAGGTGCAAGGGCCTCTGAAAGTCCCTGGGAACTGAAACTAGTGTGAGAGCCAGCACTGGCCCAGACCACCAGGTCACGTGGCCAACACTGCCCAGGCTTTCAACTTTATTAACTGTGGTCCTGAGAACGTTCAACCAGCTAGTTTTAACATGATAAAGCAAAAGAGGGAAACGGGTGAGGAGTCAGGACCGAGAGAAATGAAAGAAACAGACTAGAGCCTGAGCTGAGAAGTACTGTTACAAAGAAAAGATTGAGCGCAAATATGAAATCATGATATACCCACAGGCTGGAATATTATGTAGCAATTAAACGTCATGGTTACCACAGAATAGGTTAGAGCTAAATATTCTAGCATGGAAAGATGGCTACCATATATGGAAAAAAGCAAGTTCAGAATTGTAGGTAGAAGAGCCCATTTTAGTAGTCACACTACATCGTATATGAATGAGGGTGTGCTTGAATTTGCGTCAGCATAAAAGAAAGACAGGAAGGATGTGCTCAAACTGTTGATAGTGGTTATTTCTGGGGCGGTGGTGGGTATGATTGGAGGACCATTGTGGAAGGGGTGTGAGAAGAAAATGGGGAACATTTGCTTTTTATTTTATATACTTCTGTATGATTTGAATATTTGAAAAAAATTTTGAATTGACTCTATAAATTAAAATTTTATAAATGAATGTCCTCGAATAGCTTTAAATGATATTGGGTTCTATTTATGATTTATTTCTCAAAGAATAATCACCCCAGAGTGAGTTAAAAATGCATATTCAAGGGCCCCCGTCTATTAATTCTGAGACAAACTAATTTCTTAAAGCTTCTAAGATAATGTTTCTTTTGTAGATATAAGATTAAACAATAGGGTATACAATAGATACCAAGTTCAATTATGTAAAAAAGCAAAACGAAACAAAAAACATATAAAAGATTCAAAGGCAATGAACCAAAATGTGGACAGTGGTACAAATTTACAAGGAATTTAATGTGATTTCTTCTTCTATATATTTTCTGTATTTTCCAAATTTTCTACAATGAGCATGTTACACTCCCCCTTCCCTTTTCTTATGAAATATTTTAAACATAGTTAAAAGCACAGAGGAGATAACAAACAGCCATGTACCACCCCCCCATTCAGATTGAAAAAACAGTGATATCTGGCCATTATTATACTATTTTTATAATTAGGAAAACTCACATTGTGTTTTAGAAATGAATGGTCAATCCAGCCTCATCAGGCTGGGGAGGAAGAGCCTTGGATTCTCTCCTTCACACACAGGGCTCTTTGGGCTGACCGCACCCACCCACTCTGGGCCTCAGTTTCTCATCTGAAAACTCAGACTTGGAGCAGGGTGTCTCCTTTTTAGCCTCCCAGGTCTTCTGTTTCTGAGCCTGCTCTTGACAATGACAGAGGGAGTGTAGTCCAGGGGTTAGGCACCTATGCTCAGCTCAGACCACCTGGGTTTGGATTCTGGCTTTGCCACGAAGGGCAAGTTACTGAACCTCACTGTACCTCATCTTCCCCATCTGTAAATGGAGATAGTAAGAGAACCCACCATCTTCCTGAGATGTGGCGATAGTTAAATTTAATCATGCATGTAAGTGGCTGAGCTGTGCCTGGTATGGAGCAGTGGCGACTAAACGTTGGGATGTTCATTACTAGTCAAAGTAAGGGAAGTGTGATGGCAGGTGATGGTCCAGAGGGCCATAAGAAACAGCTACCATTAAAACCCTAACCAGGGTATCACAGTTGCCAGGCATCCTGTTAATCAATGAACATGTGCTATTTCATTTCCTCCCCACAACAACCTGTAGAGTAGGTACTGTTACTGCTTCTCTTATATCTGAGGGACTGAGGCACAGAGAGCAGGGACCTGCCCAAGGTCACCCAGCCAGTAAATGGCCAAACCTACTTTTGAACCCGGGTCGTGTCTGTCTCCAAGGCCAATGCTCTATTCTGAGCCCCCTCAGCCGTCCTTGGAGTGGCCCTGGCCAGTTTTCAGAATTATGAGGGACGGAGGGGACGGGGGCTCCAGGCACCTGCCCGCAGTTGGTCTGGATTAAGTCCTCCCACCTCCAGTGGTCTCGGTTCTCCCCACCCTCCCTAGACTCCATGCCATGGACTCCAGGCAGAGCCAGGCCTGTTTGTCTCCTAATTCCCTGTAAGCCAGGAGGGGCCCTCCTCACTTCACAGCTGAGTCATTGCGAGTAGTTTGCCAACCCAGGACTTGGCAAGGCTAGATTCAGGACAGGGCCAGCCTTCCCAAACTGGAAGCCCAGCAGAATCCACTGTCTGCACTCCTGGGGCTCCCATGACCAGATCTGCCTTAGAATATTCATTCCCAGGAATTTCTGTAGGGTCTAAGTTGGCCCCTAAACACTCTGCTTTTTTCCAACGGAACCTGAGAGTAGGCCACAGCTTCGACATGCCCCAGAGCTTCTCGTGGGAAGATGAAGTAGAACCGCGTCATGCTCTGCCCAGGGTGGAGTTATCAGCAAGTTTGGCAAACACATCTGAGAGTCAAGTTTCCCTGATAAGGGTGAGGGGTAGGCTCAATGGGACTTCATGACAATATCCTCAGCCCCCAGGACAGAAACAATAGCTGATTTGGAATCATAGTTCCAGGACTTGTGAGAAAATGTCTGGGGGTTTTCAGAGCAGAAGAGAATGTCCAAAAAAATGTTACTGGGAATCCTGCATATGATAAATGCTCAGGAGTGGTGCATGGACAGGGTGACCTAGTGAGGTACACTCCACCAGGAAGTATGAGGTGCAGCCCAGCCATGGGCCAGAACAGTGTTTGGGGCTGATTGTGGCCTGAATCTTTCATGGTCTCAGTGGTGTCCCACAGGTACAGGCCAAAGCAGGTGGATTTGGGGGTGAGTAGGATCTGAGTTCAAATCCCAGCTTTGTACTTGCAAATTATAAAAATGGAGTAACGATAGTACCCACCTTATAAGGACAAGAAATAATGGCTGTAAAGATCCTGGTAGATGTTACAGTCCCAGTCAATGGTGGTGGCCCTTCTTATGAGACTCAAAGCTTATGATGAACAGAGCCCTCCTACATGACGTCACGGGAGATACAGAGGTAGACTGGAAGGAGGGGAACCTAGGCAGTAGAGAAATGTTTGTTCTTTAAGATGCAATGTAAACTCTTTTTTGTCTTCCAGAAATTCAAGAAGAGGCAAAACATATAACTATGTGATTAGCTCTCGTCTTGGAAGAAACACATACAAAGAACAGTATGCCTTTCTCTATAAGTAAGTATAAATTATGCTTCCTGGAACATGGTTCACTTATCAATTATGACTATGAATAGAATCAAAATCTTTTCTTTAAAACCAAATTTGGATCTCTAACCAGTTCTCAATATTGATCAAAATAATTGCTGTCAAAATCAGGGCTGATGCAAAGTATTAGCTCTTCAAAACTAATCTACTGGTTGACTCAGTGACCTGGTCAGGAGAGTGAAGAGTTCTTTTTTCTTCCTGGTCAAGTCCTGGCTGGGGATGGAAACCTGAGCTGCCCAGCATGGCTGCTCTGGGACTTCATATTCTCATCTTCTTCCTACTAATAATTTGTTTCGAATCTGACCTTTAAGTTGTGAGTTCCCTAGATAACTAGTATTGCTCAGATCTTCAGCTCCCAAAGGGCTCTGGCCCTTGGGAAGACTTGACTGAGCCTTGTTCTCAGGCAAAAGATCCCTTCCAGCGCTCAAGCCTGCAGGGGAGGCCAACAGAGCTGTGAGAACCTACGTCTCTGCTTCTTGAAAGAAGGAAGAAGCCAACCAACTCATCTGGGAGGACTTTCTTTTTTTTTTTCTTCTAGGGAAAAGCTAGTGTCTGTGAAAGCAAGCTACCTCTACCATGACTATCAGGCTGGCGATGCAGATGTATTTTCCAGGGAACCCTTTGTGGTCTGGTTCCAGTCACCCTACACCGGTGAGACCCACAGGCCCCTCTCACCCCTGATATCCCCAGCGATCCCATAAATGGGCAGCAGCCCTGAGTGTGGGCTGTGATCCCAGGGTTTATGCAGCATCTTTAGTGAGGCATCAGGCTTGAGATGACCCTTAAGAACTTCTAACACTTGAATGTAGAGGATGCAGTATAGTTTGATGACACCAGGCTGGGTTCTCAGAATGCCACGACTCAAGACTTCCTCAGCTAAGAAGCCACTTTCTTAAATCAATGACAACCTTACTCTCTTTGGAGCATTTAGGCTGATAGAAATTATTTACAAAAATCCCTTAGTCCCAATCAAGTACAGCTATTCCTTCATTTGAAAAATTCTAGCAATGGCCAGCAAAGATGATCTCCCAACCTAGAATCACAGTGTCCCTCCAGTACCCACTGAGCAATCTCCCCCACAGATTGGGGGTGGAGAGGAAATCCAAAAGATTGCACCCTGATCTCTGACAACAATAGTACTTGTATTAGTCACTAACAATTATTGATCCCTGATTAGCGCCAGCTTCCTGTAATCTTTGCAACACCCTGCAAGGTAGCAACTAGGATTATCTCCACTTTACCCTGGAAGAGACTGAGGTTCAAATAGATGGAGTCACTTATTCAAGGTCACCCAGCAGTTATGGAAGTGGACGAGCCAGGGTTGCAACTCAAACTAGCATCTCGGGAGCCCACACTTTTTACCACCATGCAACCCTCAATGGACAGTCAAGAATTAATTTGGTTTATAGACTGGAACTATATAGAATCAAATATTTTTTCAACACCCACTACATGTCAGGCTCTGTTCTGGGCACTGGACAAGACAGATGAAAGGTCCCTGCCCTTGTGAAGTTATGTTGCAACAGGGGAGACAGGGAATGACCAAATAAATATATGCAGAGCTGTGTATATGAATACCTATATCTATACTACACAAATATTAACAGCTTGAACTATGAAGTTCACTATTTTGGCAGAGGGTTAATTAGCTCAGGGGCAGAGTATTGCAGGAAAATAAACATGGGAGAATGGTAGGAAATTCCCAGTAGGAAAAGAACCAAAGAACAAAAAACTGAGGAGATGGGGGCTATTGAGGGCAAGAAATGCCTTTCAGAGAGCATGTTCAATAATCATCTTTGTCATGCACACAACTCACATTTAGCTGATCTGGCAGTGTTAGGAGAGGCCCTCCCCACCAAATCATTATTTCTTCTCTGAGCCTTTGTGAACTGCTGAACAAACCTGTTTGTCTGGAGCTTCCACCCTTCCCTCCCCCTCCCCCACACACCCACCCTGGCTGGGATGGCACTACAGCTGTGTCATGTCTGGAGTCTTCTATCTTGCCTAAGGAAATGTCTTTATGTCCTGCCTGTTTGGGATTAAAGATGAAGGAGTTGGCCATTCATCTATATTTTCTTTCCTCCATTCATTCTCTCATTCATTCATTCATGTATTCAATCAACAAACATTTCTGAGCACCTCCAATGTGCCGGGCACGGTGCTAGGTGCTGGAGCCAAGAGGGTGAACAAGACAGATAAGCCTGCTCTCACAGAGCTTAGGCTCCAGTGGGCCAAACTAAGGAGCCAAGCAGGTAATTTCAGAGCATGAAGGCAGTAAGCAGGGTTCACTGAATAGCCGGGTGAGGGGCCACCTTAGGGCAATCAGGGATGGCCCCTTGGAGGTGACAATGGCTGTGACCCAAAGAAGCCAGTCACAGAGAGGTGGTGGAAAGGCATTCTGGAGGGAGGAGGGCATAGTGAGCACACAAGCTCAGAGGTGGGAAAGGAGCTGGGGTGTTTAGGGGACCAAAAAGAGGTTGGGGAGTGGAGAGGAGGAGTGAGGGGGAGAGTGAGAGACGGGCTGCTGGACCAGGGTGTGGTCCTGGAGACAGGCTGCCGGTCTGAGTCCCGGCTCCCTGCTGTGGGACTTGAGCAGTGATCACTCAACAGCCCCCTGCTCCTGAGTAGGAGTGGGGACCCAGGCACAGAACAAGGGAAAGCCCGAGAAGGAGGTATTCAGAACGACACAGATGGGCAAGATGCCCACATCCCCTCTCTCAGGCTCCCTCAGTCCCTCCTGGTGGGGGAGGTTTTTAGACACTCCACGAAGGACCACTCTGTGTTTTAAATTAACTTTTCCAGGCTTTTTTTTTTTTTTCTGATTACAAAAGGAGTATACTGACAAGCCTCAATTTTTTAAATTAGAAAAACCGTTTTTTCTTAGTACAAAGCCAAACAGCCTTCATATTTTAAAAAAATAGAAAATACGGGGTTTTTTAAAATGAGAAAATAAAAACACCCACAATGCCAGTCAGGAACACCGTCTACCAGCTTTCTCTTAGCCACGCAGGGCGAGTTGGAGAAAAGAGGCTTTCGTGTGCTGAGAATAGCTGCCTTATGACCCTAAGATCATTTATATCTCAACCACTGGACCCTCTGGAAATGGGGGGCCCCAGACGACACAGTCCGTGCCTTCTGGGGGGACAGCCTGTTTCCCTCAAGCAGTGTTCATGGAATCTTGCCAGAGGAAACGTGTGACCTCTGCCTCTTTCCTCTTCCTCAGCTGTCAAGGACTTCGTGATTGTTCCCCTGCACACCACCCCTGAGACATCCGTTAAAGAGATTGATGAGCTGGCTGATGTCTATACGGATGTGAAACATCGCTGGAAGGCGGAGGTGATGACCCTCTGTGTCTGCTATATTCCCATCTAGCAGGGGCAGAATCTGGTCCCTGAGGCATGAGTGGCTCTGAGGGAGGGCGAGGACGCAGGGCCTGTGCAGACCACCACCAATTTAGAGCCTCATTTTAGGCCTTCCCTCAGTCCTAAATATCTTACTGCGGAATCTGCCTGGGTACCATCCATGTGGGCCTTGGGAATTCATACCCTGCTCCACTAACAATGGCTGCCACCATTCACTGAGCGAATGAGTACCTGGTGCCGGGCACTATGCTAAGGCTGGACATGGACAAGTTTATTTAATCCTCCCAATAGCCTGATGAGATAACTATTTTGATCATTCCCACTTCACGACTGAGAATAGTAAGAAAAAGAGAGGTCAGGAGTCTTTCAGCTACAAGTGACAGAATCTCAAAATGGCTCATGAAAAGGAAGAGCAATTTATTGGTTCAGGCATAGCTGGACCCAGGGCTCAGACAAGGTAATCAGGGCTTGTCTTGTCTCTCTCTCCATCTCTTGACCTTCCTTTCCCCTGGGTGGGCTCCATTCTCGGGCTGGCTCCACCCTTGGGATGGTAAGATAGCTGCCAGCAGCTTCCAGAGCAATTGACAAATTTTCTGCCCCACAATGCAACAAATACCCTGGGATTGAGTCTCCTTGGCTATGATTGTGTCACATGTCCATCCCTGAACCAATCATTGTGATCAGGTGGCTGAGATGCTCTGATTGGTTAAGTCTGTTTCAGCTCTACCCCAACCTCAGGGACTAAGGTGGAGGAGGGAGATGGTTTCCCAAAGAAATTAGGGGTGCTATTCTCACAGAAGGGGAATACATCCACCATCCCTCTTGGTTTCAATTATTTCCTCGTGTGGACAACAGGGATGCCACCTCCTGTGTCTGCGAGGCCTACGAAAGCTCTTGGCAAATATGGAAGTGCTTCAGAGGGCTCTTCCTCATTCCTCTTTTCTCCTTTTGAGATGTGACTCCAGTGACCCCCTTCCTCCTCCTCAGTTCTGCTGCTCAAAGTGCAAAATCAGTCAAATAAAGTGTGGACACAGAGCTGGGGCATGGCGCACACAAGGGGTATATTTCATTGCTTATTTGTAAAAAGCAGGGCAAGAGAAAGACTCATTTGTTCCTAAAATTATAAATTCCACTCATTCATTCAGCAAGAATTTATTGAGCATCTGTTAAGTGCCAGGCAGTGGGGAGCCATCAGTGGCACAAAAATGAACAAGAGGGGAAACTCTTGTGCTCTGAGCGAGGGGCCTTCAGAGAGGCTGATCAGGGTTCAATAGCCTAGAGCAGGTCACTTTACCCCTCTATCCTTTTTCCACAGGGCTGTCAAAGGTTCCTTCTACCTCCTGGTGTTTATTGTAAGATTTAAATTAAACTTTAGAAAATGCTTAACGCTGAGCCTGGTACACAGTGAATGCTCAATAAATCATGCCTATATTAATAGAAGCTGGTTGACACTCGGGTTAAGGATGACATCCTGTCCTCAACCGCGCCCACTGACCTCAGGGAAAACCATGATACCCAAGGTCAAAATAAAATGTTTTTGACGAAAACTCTAAAGTCAGCAACAACACCAAACAATAGCACAAGCAAGGAAATCTGCATTTCCTCTTGAGGAGTATTAAAATTCTGTTTCAAGAGCCCTGCAAGGAAAAACACTTCCAAGATAGAATGCTCTGATGGTGGTCTCGGGGCAGAGGCAGACAGCGCATTCTATCACCCCCCTCCACCCCCCACTTAAGCCTCTTCTCACTTCCTCAATAGGCAAAATTTCCACAGGAGTAAGTTCCTAGCTTCAAAAGAGGAGAGAAAGAGCAGTGCCAAAGCTGTCAAATATACCACCCGAGTTCATTTTCCCTGCTTGGAAACAAAAGGCATCAATTCATTCATATGTTTATACCTTACAGTAGTTTAAGTCAGAGACAAAGGAAGTGAGGGAATAACTGAGCTGGATTCTTCCATCCCCACCTAAATCTGCGCCCCAAATTAGAGAGATTTGGTGACTAAGAACAGGAGGGAGCAGCTACAGCAAACAACCTTCTTCCCACTGAGAACACACTTCCTTGTCATACTCGCCAGTCAAATAGTCATCAGAACTGTGACTCCATTTTAAACTGTGGCCTCTTCTTTTAAAAAGCAAAATGAAATTAAGACCCTTTATTATTTTGCTAGGGCTGCCGTAACAAAGTACCAAAGACTGGGTGGCTTAAACAACAGAAATTTATATTCTCACAGTTCTGGAAGGCTGGATGTCCAAGACCAAAGCGGCAACAGGGTTTGGTTCTTCTGAGGCCCCTCTCCTTGGTCTTCCCTCTGTGTCTATGTCCTAATCTCTTTTTATGAGTCACATCAGATTAGGGTCCACCCATATAACCTCATTTTACCCGAATTAGCTCTTTAAAGGTCATCTACAAATACAGTCACAGTCTTAGGTACTGGGGGTTAGAACATATGAATTTGGGGGGACACAATTCAGCTGATAATAGAACTCATCGTTTATTGGGTGTGCGAGGTGGAGTCATTGCTACCAGTTCTGCCTGAAAGCATTAGACTACAATGCCTACAGGTGACAGTTTCGAATCTTGTCTTTCAGAATTTCGTTTTCATGGGTGACTTCAATGCCGGCTGCAGCTACGTCCCCAAGAAGGCCTGGAAGAACATCCGCCTGAGGACCGACCCCAAGTTCATTTGGCTGATCGGAGACCAAGAGGATACCACGATCAAGAAGAGCACAAACTGTGCCTATGACAGGTAGGAGGCATCTACCAGACCACCACGAGCCCACACAGTGCTTGGTGTGCATTGGAAAATGTGGCCCCCTCTGGGCAGATGAAGCTCTTGGCTTGGAGACCTGAGCCAATTAGACTTTAAGCTTCTCCACTGGGTACTTTGTGCAGTATGCAACCTGCGTGGCCATATATGGTGGCCTTGGTCACTGTAGCTTAGCGGTGGCAAGTGCAGGCTTTGCTGTCAGACGGGCCTAGGTTCAAATCCTGGCTCTTACCACTTAATATGTCTGGGACCAAAAGACTTAAGCTGTGTCTTTGTTCCCTTACCCGTAAAATGGAGATTGTAGTAGTGCCTCACTCATACATGAAGACTAAACAAAGTAACATATATAAATCTTCACATGCAATGTCTGGAATATGGTAAATGCTCAATATATTCATTGGCTGTCAATTATTCCATCACAAAGACATACCACAGTTTACTCACTCAGTCCTCTGTCACTGGGCATTAGGTTGTTACCAAGGGTTTGCTATTAAAAGCATAGCTGAAATGAACATCCTATATATGCATTTATTATTATTCTTTTTTTTTTTGCGGCACGCGGGCCTCTCACTGTGGCCTCTCCCGCTGCGGAGCGCAGGCTCCGGACGTGCAGGCTCAGCGGCCATGGCTCACGGGCCCAGCCGCCCCATGGCATGTGGGATCTTCCCGGACCGGGGCACGAACCCGTGTCCCCTGCATCGGCAGGCAGACTGTCAACCACTGCGCCACCAGGGAAGCCCCTATATGTGCATTTTGTGTTTATTTATGATTTCCTCAGGGTAAAAGTCTAAAAATGAGACTAGTTAGTGCAAGGAAATTTACACTTCTAATGCTTTTGCTATACACTTTTTTTTTTTTTTTTGGCTGTGCCTCACAGCTTGCGGGACTTTAGTTCCCTGACCAGGGACTGAAGCCGGGCCATGGCAGTGAAAGCGCCCGACTCCTAACCACTGGACTGCCAAGGAATTCCTACACATTTCTAAATGCAAATATATACATTTAAATAATAGCATTCTCTGGTATTTGTAAAGCCTCCCTGGAGATTTTCAATCAGCTTTCAACTTTGCTCCTTAAGTCAGGAGGGAGGTGAGGGGGGACCTGAAGCGTGTGAATGTTCATGACTGGCACATCCACAGCGGACACCACAGGCAGGAAAGTCCCTAGGAGCCCTGTTCCCAGGAGTGGTTGCTGTTCCCAAGCTCAGTCTGCACGCGATGGCCATCTGCACGCAGACAGTTTCCATTTCTCTAGTTTTGAGTTCTGAGTTTCCTTCCCATCCCGTGACCTCCTCTGCTCCTGTTAGAGCTTTCAGGGCTGGTGCGCCCTCCGCAGACATCATCACTTCTGCTCCCCAAGGTGGAAACAGCCCTGGCCCTGGGGGAAGTAGAACCGAGGTGAGAAGTTACAGGAGACTGAGCTTCCTGGGTACCTGCCCCCGCCATCCCATTTTGAGGGGCTGCAGCAAAGCTGGTTGGAGAGGGCCACTCACCCACTCGCACATGCCAGCTGTGTGGTCTTGGGCAGGTCAAGTCCCTTCTGTGGTCCCATTCTTTATCCCTGGCAGAGGAGAGGGAGGTGATCGAAAGTAATGGAGCAGAACAGTGAATCCCAGGGAAAGATGGATTAGATGGGGTGGCGGAACAGGTTAAAAAAGGTGTTTACTAAAGGACCCCCAGTATTACGCACTTGTATGCCAAAGGATGGCAGGATTACAATGTGCCTTTTTAAACATTAATTTCTTGTTTTGCTGCTCTGAATTTTCTCTGTTTTCCATAACAGTATATATCTTTTATGGTTTGTAAAAAGGCATATGAGGGGAGAAGATGAAATGGCCTCAATTCCAGTCTTTGTTCTGTGTGCAAATATTTATTGAACACTTTCCATGTGCTGAGTGCTAGTGGACAGGCCGAGATGCCCAGAGCTGGCTGGGCACTGGAGCAGCCGCAGGGAACTTAGTGTGATCCGCAGACTCACCAGCACACAGAACTAGCAGAAGTCTGAAATGGGGGAGCCTTAACTATGCTGTTCTTGACTCTCTGGGTCTGAAAGGATGGGTTCAAGAAATCTCCACCCAAGGGACTTCCCTGGTGGTCCAGTGGTTAAGACCTCTCCTTCCGATGCAGGGGGTTTGATCCCTGGTTGGGGAGCTAAGATCCCACATGCCTCACGGCCAAAAAGCCAAAAAAACATCAAACAGAAGCAATATTGTAACGAATTCAATAGACTTTAAAAATGGTCCACATCAAAAGAAAAAAACTTAAAAAAAAAAAAAGAAATCTCCACCCAAATGCGAAGAGTTTACTTATGGAGATTAGTTAAAAATTAACCAGGTGGTGTTGGTCACAAACAAAGGAAACCAGGTCAGCTGGTCGGAATCAGGGAAAGCTCATTGGACAGTCATGGGCTGGCAGTTTAACCCAGCTTGTTATTCTTCAGCCAGTCAGCTGGGGCCATTGTAGACCCCAACCACATCACCACACTCGGGATACATTAGATTCCATTTAACCACCACGTTCCCATTTTCTGTCATCACTGTAAAGCAACTGTACTATGGTTTTTCTCTATATTTTTCTTTAAATCTATTCACTTATTACTGAAATAAATATATTTTAAAAGGAAATTTCATAAAGCTAAGGTAAGAAAACAGCACCACTTGCCATAGATAAAAAATAATTGTAAAAGTAAGCCCAGTGAAAACCGAACAATGTTACATTATACCTTAATTCTCTTGTCTGCAGAATGCTCTCTCTTGGTCAAAATAGGAGCTTAGGGAGGCATTAAAGATAAACCAGAAGCTTTCTCCATAATTGAATCAGGAAAAGTGAAAATAATTGCAAAGGGAACATCTTTTCAGTACGCAAGCCATTGCAATGTGCTGTGATGTCCGTGTCTCTTCTACCGCCAGGGCTCCCTGCTCACACAAGGGACACTGTCCTCATGCCCACAGATCACCGCAGAGCTGACCCTGTTTCCCAACCATAGGCACTGTCCTGAGGGTCTCTGTCGGGGAGGGGGAAATTTCTGCCTCAACCCCTCTTGAGTTCTTATGGCTGGACTATAATAAAATTGACACAAGACCAATTAATAGGAGAAAAAGAAACAAATCTTAATTTGTGCACATGGAGGTCTCATAGAAATAGAACCTAAGAAGTGGTCAAATCACAGCAATATCTTTTTTGATCTACCTCCTAGAGTAATGAAAATAAAAACAAAAATAAACAAATGGGACCTAATTAAACTTAAAAGCTTCTGCACAGCAAAGGAAACCATAAACAAAACAAAAAGACAACCTACAGAATGGGGAGAAAACATTTGCAAATGGAACAACTGACAAGGGATTAATCTCCAAAATATATAAACAGCTCATGCAGCTCTATGTCAAAAATACAAACAGCTCATGCAGCTCTAGGTCAAAAAAACAATCAAAAAATGGGCAGGAGATCTAAATAGACATTTCTCCAAGGAAGACATACAGATGGCCAAAAGGCACAGGAAAAGATGCTCAACATCACTAATTATCAGAGAAATGAAAATCAAAACTACAATGAGGTATCACCTCACACCAGTAAGAATGGCCATCATCAAAAAGTCTACAAGGGCCTTCCCTGGTGGCGCAGTGGTTGGGAGTCCGCCTGCCGATGCAGGGGACGTGGGTTCGTGCCCCGGTCCGGGAGGATCCCACATGCCACAGAGCGGCTGGGCCCGTGAGCCATGGCCGCTGAGCCTGTGCGTCCGGAGCCTGTGCTCCGCAACGGGAGAGGCCACAAAGGTGAGAGGCCCGCGTACCGCAAAAAAAAAAAAAAAAAAAAAAAAAAAGTCTACAAATAACAAATGCCGGAGAGGGTGTGGAGAAAAGTGAACCCTCCTACACTGTTGGTTGGAATGTAAATTGGTACAATCACTACGGAGAACAGTATGGATGTTCCCTAAAAAACTAAAACTAGAACTACCATATGATATAGCAATCCCACTCCTGGGCATATATCCAGAGAAAACCATAATCCGAAAGGATACATGCACCCCAGTGTTCACTGCAGCACTACTTACAACAGCCAAGACATGGAAGCAACCTAAATGTCCATTGTCAGAGGAATGCATGAAGAAGATGTGGTACATATATACAATGGAATATTACTCAGCCATAAAAAATAATGAAATAATGCCATTTGCAGCAACATGGGTGGACCTAGAGATTATCATACTAAGTGAAGTAAGCCAGACACAGAAAGACAAATATCATATGATATCACTCCTATGTAGAATCTAATTTTAAAAAATAAAGATACAAATGAACTTATTTACAAAACAGAAACAGACTTACAGATATTGAGAACAAACTTATGGTTACCAAAGGGGGAATGTGGGATAAATCAGGAGCTTGGGATGAACACACACACACACACACACACACACACACACACACTACTATATATAAGATAGATAGGGACTTCCCTGGTGGTCCAGTGGCTAAGACTCCACGCTCCCAATGCAGGGGGCCTGGGTTCGATCCCTGGTCAGGGAACTAGATCCCACATGCTGCAACTAAGAGTTCGCATGATGCAACTAAGACCTGGCACAGCCAAATAAATACATAAATAAAAATATTTTTTAAAAAGATAGATAACCAAGAAGGACCTACTGTACAGCACAGGGAACTCTACTCAGTATTCTGTGATAACCTATATGAGAAAAGAATCTTAAAAATAATGAATATATATGTGTATAACTGAGTCACTTTGCTGTACACCTGAAACTAACATGACATTGTAAATCAACTATACTCCAATAAAATTAAAATAAAAAAAAGAAGTGGTGAAAGCAGGCAGCTTTTATACTTTTTAGACCAAAAAAACAATACATTTGTGAGGAATTGAGAGGACAAAGAAACGCAGGTTTTGGGTTCTCAATGAGTGAAGAATCTAAAGAGAATTTGGGCTTGGGGCAGTGAATAAAAGAAGTAACAAGGTTTGCTCACACAGGCTGCTTGGCCTGAATTCCCTTTCTCTGGGGATAAGGGTGCTGGTCCTTCCTTCTAGCTCCAGATGCAGGGAGTGCATCTTTCACAGAGGAGATTTATTTCCTGCTTTCAGGGAGACTGACAGGAGGGTCAGAGTGTCCCTACTGCGTTAGCCGTTTAAGTAACTTTAAGTCAAAATAATCAATATGCCATTGTGGCATATTTTGGGATGGCCCGTCCTGAGCTTCAACACAAGCCAAAACCAGGGCTGGACTTTTGAACTCCATGTGAAAGTGCCAAGCGGTTCAGTCATTCTAGATTTCAAGCAGGAAGCCTGGTTTGATCTCAGAAATCAACAAGGTGGATTAATGTGACTATCTTCCCTCTTCTTCTCCAGGATCGTGCTTAGAGGACAAGAGGTTGTCACCTCTGTTGTTCCTCAATCAAGCAGCATCTTTGACTTCCAGAAAGCTTATAGGTTGACCGAACAGAAGGTACAGCTGTCATCTTGTTTTTCTGTGCCACCATCCTGGGAAGATGGGTCGGTGTCACCCACTGGTGGTTCAGGTCACCAATGGAGATCTGACATTGAGCCACTGGACCCTGAGTCTCAAAGTCTATGATTCCGTGACTTGAGGACCTGCCTCAATTTCTGACTGAACTGGTGCAGGGACAATGCTCCCAGTGCATGTTCTGTTGGGTGACTTGGGGCATTTCATCCTGGGCCTCCCTCAGCTTGAATTCGTCATTACTAAAATGAAGGTGTCTCCTAATTCCCAAATTTATCTCTCCTTTCTCTTTACAGGCCCTGGATGTCAGCGACCACTTTCCAGTTGAATTTAAACTTCAGTCTTCAAGGGCCTTCACCAACAGCAAAGGATCTGTCTCTCCAAAGAAGAAAAAAAAGACCAGTCGTGCCTAGATACAAGGGTGCCATTTTATTAACCATTTCCTGCCTCTACATAAAGCAGCTCCAATAGGTATGGACTGTTCCCGGCGCTCAGGAAACAAGACTGGCCCAACTGCGTTCATTTTTCAACTTGTATCTAATTCATCTTGAGCCAAATTGGGAAGAGTGTCTTCTATTCTCCCTCTAGAGCTTGAGTTCATACCTCCCCTGAATTACTCAGAAGGAAACTAGGGTCTTTTGCAGTCCAAAACAATGGCCTTCATGTCCGGAGCTAGAGCCCCATCAGCTGTCACTGCTCTACCTGCCAAGAGAGGCCACAGGAAGAGGAACATCAGCTTTCCGTCTTCTTGAGGGTGTCCTGTTCCATGCGAAATGACCAGAAATGCCAAGGACACCAAGGCCCCAACTGTAGCCCATGATTTGGGCAATGAACTGCTTTAGGATCTGGCCCTCCTGTCTGAGGTCAGGCCACAATCATATCCTGCAGGGATGAAGGGTGAAGGCCATTCCCACGGGTCTCCCTGACTTTAAATAGTCCTCCAACTCAGCCAGCCCAGTAACCACCAGTGTCATCCTTTGAAATTCCAATCTGACTACAGCACCCCCTCTTTCCCACCCCCTGCTTTAAAAGCCCCTGAAGGAGCTCCCATCACCACCTGGAGAGAGCCCAGGGCATTTGGACACCCATGAAGGTCTCTATTACCTGGCCTATCATGTCAGCCTTACCTTCGTCCCACCTTGCAATTTTGTCCAGCAGGACTGCCCCTTCCCCGCATGCCCCAAGCTCTCCCTCCTTCTGGGCTCTGGCTCAGCCCATCCCAGAGCCTGGGCAAGTAACCCCGGCCACCCCAACATATGCCATACCCCTATTATAACATTCACCACATTGCATGTCACCAAGGCCACTATTTGAGCTCTTGGGGGACCTGGTGGGACAAAGGCCCAGTTGGCTGGGAGGGACTGGAGGATTTTGTTATCTTTCTGCAACTAAAGACTTGCAGAGGAGTCCAGCAGCAAGGCACCATTTTACCTAGATCCACGGTGACCATTTTTTTTTCGGTTTGTTTTGCTTTGTTTTCCCTTATATTGTTCCTCTGTCCAAGTAGTACATGAACAGGGCTAAATCTGCAAGCAGTACCAAGGAATAAGCAAAGAGAAGGAACGCTGTGCCTTGGGCCCCCTGGTGTGCTGTCTCAGAAGCAGCCCCTCCTACCAGCTTACGCATTCCACCAGAGAGTCTGCATAAATAAGCACTGTGTGTAACTTTGAGAAATACAGAGTATAGCATTCTATACACGTGGTCCCTCTCTGCTGATTTTCCTAAATATATCCAGGATGATGTGACTTTTGATATAAGAAAACGAGACTGTAAGCCTGATTTTTTTTTTTATAAATTTATTTATTTATTTGTTTGTGGGTTTTTGGGCTGTGTTGGGTCTTCGTTGCTGTGCGCGGGCTTTCTCTAGTTGTGGCGAGCGGGGCTGATCTTCATTGCGGTATGTGGGCTTCTCATTGTGGTGGTTTCTCTTGTCGTGGAACATGGGCTCTAGGCACGTGGGCTCAGTAGTTGTGGCTCACGGGCTCTAGAGCACAGGCTCAGTAGTTGTGGCGCACGGGCTTAGTTGCTCCACGGCATGTGGGATCTTCCTGGACCAGGGCTTGAACTCATGTCCCCTGCACTGGCAGGAGGATTCTTAACCACTGTGCCACCAGGGAAGCCCAGAGGCTGTATTTTTATTAACAGGACTTGCTTCATTGAAGGGTAGGCCAGGCAAGCCTTTGGGTATGTATAGCTCTCACTTAATTATTTAGAATGAATTTCTGCCATACAAAGAATCAGGAGAAGTTTCCATTTTTTTCTTCTTTTTTTTTTTTTTTTTGGTCGTGCCAGGTGGCTTGCAGGATCATAGTTCTCCGACCAGAGATTGAACCTGGGCCCTGGGCAGTGAAAGTGTGAAGTCCTAACCACTGAACCACCAGGGAATTCCCTTTTTTTTCTTTAATAACTTTATTTATTTATTTTTGGCTGTGCTGGGTCTTTGTTACTGCATGCAGGCTTTCTCTAGCTACAGAGAGCAGGGGCTACTCTTCATTGTGGCGCGTGGGCTTCTCATTTCAGTGGCTTCTCTTGCTGCGGAGCACGGGCTCTAGGTGCACGGGTTTCCGTAGTTGTGGCGCACGGGCTTAGTTGCTCCACGGCATGTGGGATCTTCCCGGACCAGAGCTCGAACCTGTGTCCCCAGCATTGGCAGGCAGATTCTTAACCACTGTGCCACCAGGGAAGTCCTCCATTTCTTTATCATTCAACACAGCAAGTATTTTGGCAAGTCTTGAGAAATGGAGAGGCCCCTATTTCCAGTCTTTGCTATTTTCTCGTCTTCATCAACACTCCTTTCCTGCCTCAAACAAACATCCTCCCCAGTGCCCTTCATCCCGTCCCTGTGAGTCAGTGGCCGGGGTGGGAAGGAGAGAAGGGAGCTTCTCCAGGTCAGCAACCCTGGCTCCCATCTCTCGCTCGGACTGAAGAAGGGAAGTATAAAGGGCAGTTGCCAAACCGGGAGAGGAAAGAGTGACAAACTGGAGGCCACATCCCTCTTCCCGCCCAGAAGGAGAAAAAGCACCCAGCCCAGGGATGTGTGGGTGAGAGAGGTTCACACCTGTGTCAGCCACCTAGGACCCCTATCGGGGCTTCCACCCAAATAGTCCTGAAGGCAGAGACCACATTGAGGAGCCAGTATTCCATGTCACTAACAGGTCACATCTTGAAGGAGGAGTGGGTAACTACAGTCCCACAGGACGCTGGCAGCAGTGCTTTCAAGCTTTTAGGATTCAGGGAAACTACCGAGATTAAGTAAATCTAAAGGAATTTCAAGGAAACAAGGATGTGCACACATACACACTCGATCCTTCTGGGAAAATGGGTTGGGAAACAGTGAGTGCCCTGCATGGAACATTAGCTGAATGACTGCTTGGTTCCCCAGGCTTCATGGGGTCAAGGGCAAAGGGGGCAGCCCTAGTCCAAGCCACTGACTCTTGTTTGATGACATCGCAGCCTCCTTACTGGTCCCACCATGTCCCCCCTACAATCTGTTCTCCTCCCGCAACCAGGGTGTGCTCCCTAAAATGCAAATCTCATCCTATCTCTCTCCTGCCTTCAACCCTCAATGGCTCCCCATTTCTCTCCGGATAAAGACCCAAGTCCTCACCATGGCCCACAAAGCTCTGTGGTTCTTGGCTTTCACTTACCTTTCCAACTCCATTTTCAACCATGTACATTCTGTAGCCACATCACTTTGTTCCTCTGTTCTTCAGGCTCTCCCCAGCCTCTGGGCCTCTTCACGTGCTGTTTCCCTCCTCCTGCATCACTCTTCTCCCCCTTCAGTTAGCAAACTTCTCATTCCTCAAACTCAACTTAAACCTCACTCAGTCAGAGAGGCCTCCTCTGATCAGCTCTCCCCAGTGCCCTGTGTGTCCCCTTCCTAACCCTCAGCACGTGTGTAATCACCTGTCCAATGTCTGTTTCCCATCCCCAACCTACTACCTCTATGAGAGCAGAACTATGTCTTCTTAGTCACTGCTCAATAAATTTTTGTCAGGTTAATTAAACTCAGGGGGCACAACTGTGCCATCTTGGAGTAAAAAGCAATAGCCTTTACACAGTTATCCTTAAAAAAAAATTATTTTGAGCAAAAGATAGTAAACATTGGGTAGTAGAACCGTTGTAATTTTTCTTTTAGAAATCCTTCCGGATGGAAATACCTAATTTGAAAAGTCAGAGAATGATTTTTGCTGGTTCAAACTGGGGATTTAAAAAAATAGCAGTACCCTCTAGTGTACTGTAGTTTCCCAAAGAACACCTGAAGGATATAAACTAGAATGGCAGGAATTCCCTGGTGGTCCAGTGGTTAGGACTCTGTGCTTCCACTACCACGGCCCTGTGGCCGAACTAAGAACCCGCAAGCCTGCGTGGCGTGGCCAAAAATAATAATAATAATAAAATAAAATAGGGGGACTTCCCTGGTGGTGCAGTGGTTAAGAATCTGCCTGCCAATGCAGGGGACATGGGTTCGAGCCCTGGTCTGGGGAGATCCCACATGCCGTGGAGCAACGAAGCCTGTGTGCCACAACTACTGAGCCTGTGCTCTAGAGTCCCCGAGCCACAACTACTGAGCCTGCGTGCCACAACCACTGAAGCCCGTGCACCTAGAGCCCGTGGTCGGCAACGAGAAGCCACCGCAATGAGAAGCCTGCGCACCACAACCAACAGTAGCCCCCGCTCGCCGCAACCAGAGGAAGCCTGCGTGCAGAAATGAAGACCCAATGCAGTCAAAAAACAAATAAAAAACTAAAAACTAAACTTAAAATAGGAAGGGCTTCCCTGGTGGTGCAGTGGTTAAGAATCCGCCTGCCAGTGCAGGGGACATGGATTTGAGCCCTGGTCCGGGAAGATCCCACGTGCCGCGGAGCAACTAATCCCGTGAACCACAACTACTGAGCCTGAGCTCTAGAGCCCACGTGCCACAACTACTGAAGCCTGTGCACCTAGAGCCCAATCTCTGCAACAAGAGAAGCCACCGCAATGAGAAGCCCACACACCACAACAGAGTAGCCCCCGCTCGCCACGACTAGAGAAAGCCCGCACACAGCAACACACAGCAAAAAACAAACAAACAAACAAATGAATAAAAAATAAAATAGGATGGCACCAGAGACACAAGAACTAAAACCTTAAAATCCAGCTAAAGGTAAACCTCACTGTGGCTCCTTGAACTTGCCCTCCACCCTCCTACCTCAGGTATTTGCAGTGCTGTGCCTTCTGCCTAAACTGCTCTCCCCTCTTTGCCCCTCTAACCTGCGAACACAATGTCCTTCTCTTTGTGGGTCTAGGGCTGTCACAGCCTCCAAAACTCCATGCAAACGTCCCTTCTCTAAGACGAACGCTCCGGTTTCTCTCGCCCACACGCACACGCACGCACGCATGCCCGCCCCTTACCCGAGGGTCAGCCCACCTGGCGGCGTATAGTCCCCAGCTGGCCCAGGTTTCCGCTGATTGTTAACAAGCCCGTGTTCTTACCTCCTATGAGTTCCCTGATGGCAGGAGAAAATGTGTTAGTTATTTGCAAAAAGTCCTTCTGCTGACCCTCTCTTCTCTAGGAAACTCTTTTACTTTCCCCATCAAATACCCTGGAAGTTTCATTTTATTTTTCCAACTTACTTATTTTGAGATTCCTGCTTGAGTTACTTTAATAGTTTCATAGAGGTTAAGCTGAAGATGTCTTTAAAGATAGTAGTAATAATAATAATGACAGCAGCTGCCATTTGCTAAAGCTTGCTCTGTGCCAGGCTGTGTTTTAAGAAGGAATGGTATACACTATCTACTAAATACCAACAACAGCACTAAAAAGGTGGGCTCTGTTGTCATCTCCATTTTAGAAATGAGGAAACTCAGGCCCAGAGAAGTTAAACATCTTGCCCATGGTCACACAGCTGGTGAGTAGTGGAGGTGGCACCTCCCTCCATGAGGCAGAGTAGGCGCAGGGCCCAGGGCCACAACACTTTTAGGGGCCACGGAAATGTTTTAATTTCTTTCAGGATAAGAAGGAAAAAAATTAAAACTTAGGTTGAAGACAAAGTTTTAGTATATAATATTAACATAACTGTCATTATACCAGTGTTGTTGTAAAATATAATTTTTACTATTTTTTTATGGACGAAGGGATTCGTGAAGGCAAAAGTGCACTAGGACCCGCAAAAGTCATAATGTGGCCCTGGTGGAGTCAGAAGTCAAATCAAGTCAGTATGCCCCCCAAATTAATGTTTTCACTAGTCTAGTGTAACCCCATATTACAGGTGAGGAAATTGAGATCCAAGGCCACACAACAAATGCATGGCAGAGCCAAGCAGAAAATGCAGGTTTCCAGTGGTCCAACCATGGTACCCTGTGGTCCAACACCACCACCTAGTGGTCTTTCCGGGAACTTCGCTTTAGTCAAAGGATGAACCTAGAGAGAGGGCACAGGTCCAGATACCCCCAGGAAGCAGTTACCCGCCTGCCCTTGGACTCCATACTCAGCAGTGGGGAAGCCAGGCCAAGGCACCAACTCCACATGCTCTCTTTAGGTTGTCATCAGAATTCACACATCCCCCCTACACACACACACACAAAGGCACCCCTCTCCCAGGGCAACAGAGCTATCCCTCCGAGTTAATATTTGTAAAACACCTAGATTGGCCCTGTGTGACAGGAATAGTATGTGAGCCAATTTGTAATTTGAAATTTTCTAGTAGCCACATTAAAAAAGAAAAACGAGGGAATTTCCTGGCAGTCCAGTGGTTAAGACTTAGCAGTTTCACTGCCGTGGCCCAGGTTCAGCAAGCCGTGTGGCACGGCCAAAAAAGAAATAAATTAATTAAAAAGCAAAAAGAAACAAGTAAAACTAATTTTAATAATGTATTTATTTAACATAGGGGGTCAGCAAACTACAGGCAATGGGTCAAATCTAGCCCACCACCAGTTTTTTTTTTTTTTTTTTTTAAAGAAGATGTTGGGGTAGGAGTTTATTAATTAATTTATTTATTTTTGCTGTGTTGGGTCTTCGTTTCTGTGCGAGGACTTTCTCTAGTTGTGGCAAGCGGGGGCCACTCTTCATCGCGGTGCGCAGGCCTCTCACTATCGCGGCTTCTCTTGTTGCGGAGCACAGGCTCCAGACGCACAGGCTCAGTAGTTGTGGCTCATGGGCCTAGTTGCTCTGCGGCATGTGGGATCCTCCAGACCAGGGCTCGAAACCGTGTCCCCTGCATTAGCAGGCAGATTCTCAACCACTGTGCCACCAGGGAAGCCCTCACCTGTTTTTTTAAAATGAAGTTTTATTGGGGCTTCCCTGGTGGCGCAGTGGTTGAGAGTCCGCCTGCCAATGCAGGGGACACGGGTTCGTGCCCTGGTCCGGGAAGATCCCACATGCCGCAGAGTGGCTGGGCCAGTGAGCCATGGCTGCTGAGCCTGTGCGTCCGGAGCCTGTGCTCCGCAACGGGAGAGGCCACAGCAGTGAGAGGCCCGCGTACCGCAAAAAAAAAAAAAAAAAAAAAAAAAAAAAAAAAAAAAAAAATGAAGTTTTATTGGAACATAGCCACACCCATTTGTTTATGTACCAGCCATGGCTGCTTTTACACTGCAACAGCGGAGTTGAGTATTTGCTTATTTGAGACTGGAGGGCTCACAAAGCTGAAAATACTCACTACCTAGTCCTTTACAGAGAAAGTCTGTCGATCCTTGATTTAACCCAATATATCCAAGTTTGGTCATTTCAACATGTGATTCAATATAAAAATTATTAATGAGCTATTTTACATTTTTTATTATACTAAATGTCTGAAATCCGGTGTGTCTTTTATACTTACAGCACATCTCTATTTGGATGAGACACATTTCAAATGCTCAGTGGATACATGTAGCTCATGACTATGGAACTGGACAGTGTGGGTTTAGAATAAGGCCTGCATGTAGCAAATATCATAGAGGTGCTCACTAAATACGTAAATAAATAAATTCCCCAGAAGTATTAAGCCCTAACAACCTGGAACATCCATTGCTTGTTATGAATCAACCTTTTCCCCATGCTTCTAGAATGATGCTAGCAATGTGGTATCTCATCCTTGGGAGAACTGAAAACATCATCACTCAAATCGTGTTCCAAAAGACTTAATTTATTTGCAAAATCCCAGCTGTGAAAAGCTACCCTGGTAGCAGCCTGTCCTCTTCTAAGCAGCTTTGCAGACTTGCTGCTGATAGATAATCATAACAATTAATATAATTCACATACATAGAGCCAGCCCTTTGCTAGGCATTTTCTGAGCATTGTTTCATTTAATGACAGAAATAATGATGTCCCTCAGGAGGCCTACCCTGACACCCCATGCTGGCTTAGGCGTCCCCTCTGTGCTCCAAAGGTTCCCATCTTCTCCCATCACAGCCCTTCTCACTCTGTGCCGTGAGCTCCAAGAAGATTTGCCCCCTCTGCCCCAAGGGCCCAGCCTAGACCTGGCCTCTGGGAGCTATCAGATCAAGGTTTGTTGCATTCAGTCAAATGACCCCAAAGAACCCAGTGGGCTATCTGGTTGATTACATTCGGCAGGTATTTGTCAAGCACCTGCCTCTAGGGTGCAAGGCTGCAGTGCAAGTTCCCCAGAATCACATGCACACACAGCCTTGTTCACGCTCTCTGCCTCTTGCACTTTCCCACTCAAGAACTTTCCCAAAGTTGATATGGGAAACACAGGCAACTTAGTTCAATTTGCAGCTTTAAAACTACTAGCTCCTTTGTGGAGTTTCAGGCTACGGGGAAAACTTGGAGAGACCTGGAAAGTTCCTCTGGGGGTGATCCTCACAGAGCTGTTGGTTTGCCTCGTTCTTTCTTTGGCCAGACTGAGGGGCTGCTCTTTGAACGAGTGGAGTAGAAGGGTACCACAGTGCCCTGACTAAGCAGGGTGGGCCCGTGAGCATTTTGGTTTTACAAAGGGCTGTGCGCAGGGCTGAGACAGGCTGGGACCTGGGGCCCTTTGCTGCAGTGCTGCAGTGCTTGCACCTGGACACACCTCTCCTCCAGCAACAAAATACAAAGCAACTGTATGGGACTAAAATAACTGCGTGCATGCACAGTTGGGGCAAATTCTGGGCCCAAAAGATACAAAAGACCAAAAACCCCAACTGCCACTTTTGAAGAGCCTGGAGCAAAAGTAGGGGGTCAGGAACAAAAGCAGGGTACTGCACATGCCCCCTGCACACAACAGCACTTAAGAGGAGGGCAAAACACCTAAGCCACTCCTCCCGCCTGACCCCTGGACACACCCCTACCCTCACCCCATATAAGGAACAAGCTCACCCCTGCCTCAGGGAGCGAGCCAGCAGGCAAGGAACATGTTTGTTCTCACTCCCCCTGCTGCAGCAGGTGCCCCAGTAAAGCCTTGCCTGAATTTCTTGTCTGGACTCTGATCAATTTCTATCGATTAAGGAGGCCAAGAACCCTGGTTGGTAACAGGGTGAATCCTTGGGTTCCCTCCATGCCAGAGGCCTTGTAAGCAATGAGATGCTGTGTGTACCAATGCTGGGTAGGATGCCAGCCACAAACATTTGACATGTCTGAGATTCTGGGAGGGAATCCAAGGAAAGAGGAAGGTCCTTCAAGATGGCCCCAGTAACCAAGGTTTAGCTATCAGAAGGGAGGGGTTATGAGCTGAACTGTGTCCCCTCAAAAAAAATACGCCGATGTTCTAACCACCAGTACCTCAGAATGTGACCTTATTTGGAAATAGGGTTATAGTAGATGTAATTAGCTAAAATGAGGACATACTGGAGTAGGGTGAGCCCCTAATCCAATATGACTGGTGTCCTTATAAGAAGACATAGGCTTCCTGGTGGCGCAGTGGTTAAGAATCCGCCTGCCAATGCAGGGGACACAGGTTCGAGCCCTGGTCCAGGAAGATCCCACATGCTGCAGAGGAACTAAGCCTGTGCGCCACAACTACTGAGCCTGCGCTCTAGAGCCCGTGAGCCACAACTACTGAGCCCACACACCACAACTACTAAAGCCCGCGCACCTAGATCCCGTGCTCCACAGCATGAGAAGCCACCACAATAAGAAGCCCATGCACCACAACAAAGAGCAGCCCCCGCTCGCCACAACTAGAGAAGCCCACGCGCAGCAATGAAGGCCCAACACAGCCAAAAATAAATAAATAAAATTAATTAATTAAAAAAAAAAAAAAGATGGCCACATGAAGGCAGAGACACAGGGGCCATGTGATGACGAAGACAGAGACTGAGTTATGCAGCTGCAAGCCAGGGAATGCCAAGGATTGCCAGCAAACCTCCAGGAGCCAGGAAGAGGCCAGGAAGGGTTTCCCTGCAGGTTTCAGAGGCAGCATGATTTTTAGGCTTCTAATTTTCAGATCTGTGAGACAAATTTCTGTTATTTTAAGTCACCCAGTTTGTGGTCCTTTGTTATGGCAGTCCTAGCAAACTCATACAGGAAGGGACTTGTGAGTTTAGGGTGGTGGCCAAGCTCAAATCCACCCCTAGAGCAGCCGCAGGGCACATCGGGCTCTGTGGCAGAGATGGACTAGATGTTTGGGGACCCTTTCTGTTCTTCTTCCTGGCCACCTGGTCACACAGCACTCCCAGCCTTCTCACATCTAGAAGTCATGTGATTCGTTCTCACCAATAGGATGCAACAGGAAGTGACCTCTGTCAGCTCCAGGCCAAGGCGGTCAAGGGTGGGCATGTTCTCTCCAGGCCCTCTGTCTCTCCTCCCTCATCCCCCAGCTGGGTGTAGAGGGCTCAGGGAAGGACTCTGAGGCCCTAGGAAATGGCACAGCCACCAGATGGGAGAAGCCTGGGTCCCCAGATCAGCATGTGGCAGGCGGCCTGCTGAACATCAGATTGCACCGTGCTGTGAAAAATACATCTTTATTTTTTTTAGTACGTTTGAGCAACTGGGATTTAGGGGCTGTTTGTTATAGCAGCGAGGCAACCCTGACCTGTGCAGGTTCTTGGAGGTGTGAGAAGCAGAAAGTAAACTTGGAAACGACTTCCTCCCTAAACTCTGGGATACCCTGGGACTGAGCAATTCTGCTCTGGGTCCCTTCAACAGGATGTAGAGAGTAAGGACAGGGAGATATCCCCCTCCTCTCCCCTTAGCACCTTAAGAACTTAGAGATGCCCCTCCCCTGCCCCAGGTCTGCTGTTGGAGCACTTGGAGGTTCCACTGCTTCCCCCAGGAGAGTGACCTGTGCTGGTGATGGTGATGGCAGGGTTGAGGAGCTCTGCAAGGAGCTGAGGTCCCTGAGGGCAGACAAGAGGCAGCAGGTGGGCCCCCCTGAATCCCAGACATGTGCCCACCTTAGAGTAGGACTCGTGCCTCCCCCCGCTTGGCAGAGCTGAACAGAACAGAGGGAGGGTGGGGCTGGCAGTGTCTCAGCCCTTCAGGGTCCAGACAGACCACAGGAAAAGGAAGGAGCAGCTTCTGAACCCCCAGCAAATTCACATCCGCTGGTCTGTTTGCCGCGGGACATGGAAGATGCTACTTTTGATGTAAAAGCTCTTTGTGATGGGCTGGAACCTGGCATAAGCTGGAGCCCTGGTGTCCTTCATGGACTCCCCTGGAACACAACAAGGGCCCAGTGCTGGGGCCACCACTCCTCCTGCCAGCCCACCCCTAGCCCAACACAACACAGTGCCACAGCTGCTCCAGCTGCTAGAACAGTGAAATGCTTCTACGCAGTTAGCAACAGCACTGCCCCTTGTGCCCCTTGACCCCTACCCTAGGCCCCCCATTCCTTCTTAGGATCCAGTAACTAAACGGTATGCCTGGCAAAGCATGGGCATCTTGAGACCCTGCTTTGGCTCCATGGCCAGGATCTGCCCTGATTGGTGGCACGCAGGTTATGCTAATTGTCAACTATTTCGATCCCATCCCAACCCCAACCTCACTTACGCCTCATCACATTTCTCCCCTTGTCTAGTGATTCCCCAGCCATCCCAATGCTCTATGGTAAACACCTCCAGGGTCCTGCCCAAGGCTGAACTAGCTCCCCAAATGCCCGTTGGCTGCAAATCCTCCCTGTTGAATTAATAATAACAGTACCAGTTACCATTTCTTGAGCATTTACTATGTGCCAGGCACCAGACTGGTGCTTTCTATGTGTAAAAGGCACTTGGGGCTGACCTAGCTGGGACCCAGACAATGCCTTCAACCCCTCTTCTGTGGCTATTTGCACCCACTGGGAAGACACAGCTCCTGTCTGTATCTGTTTGGGGAGGGGAGAAGTGGTCAGCGGAAGGTCTGTCATCTGTTCCCCATCTGGCTTCTGAACCGGTTGGGTTAGGGGCATGAGGCCAGATGCTTACAGAATATTCCAGAGATTCTGGGAGCAACTGTGGGTTTAAACAGAACACTGTGGGGGAAAACTGAACTTTGCCCTGAACCCAGCACTGCCCTTGTACCCAGGGGGCAGCCAGAATCAGCTCCCCTGACTCCAATGCTTGGGTTGCTGGATAAAATGTACGATGCCCAATTACATTCGAATTTCAGATAAACAATGAATAATTTTTTCAGTATACATATGTCCCATGCCACATTTGGTACATACTTACACTAAAAGATTACTGTTTATCTGAAATGCAAATGCAACTGGGCATTCTGTATTTTAATTTGCTCCATCTGGCGACCCTATGCCTGGCAGTGGTTTCACAGGCAGTAGGTATGGACCTGTGGGCTGAGCGGGAGAGGAGGAACAGGGAAGCCCCATGTGATGCCTAAACTGAGTCATGCACTGTGGGCACGGGGAGTCAGGCCCTTCTCAGAAGAATCCGATGGGGGAGATTCGACCTGGGACCCTGCTCAACGTCCCACTCCGGCAGGCCTTCCCTGACTACCCTGTCTACCATAGCAGCCCCTCAGCCTCCATCACTTTCTCCTGATTTACCTCTTCTTATAGCCTTGATACTCAAGTGTGGTCCACGGACCACCAGCATCAGCATCGTCAGGGAGCTTGTTAGAAATGCAGAATCTCACCCCATCCCTGATGTCACTGAAGGATCAGAACCTACGTTTTAATGTGATCCCCAGGTAATTCTTGTGATGGTAAAGATTGAAAAGTGCAGCTCTGTAGCACAGACCACAGCCTGACACTACTTCATATATCTGTCATCGGCTCTTTGTGAGGGCCCATGTCTGTCTTGCTCTTTGCTATACACCCCAGGACAAAAAGAGCACATATCAGGTGCTCAATAAACATTGGTTAATGAATGAATGAATGAGTGAATGAACAAACGAATGAACCAGAATTCAAACCCAGCCTGGTCATTTCAACCTGAGTCGCTCTGTGCCTGTTGGTTCACTAACGCATTTTGGGGTAGAGCTGGGATTCAGTGGCTCCAGATCTCCCTCTACTGGCTGTTCTGAACGACAGGATTATATGCTGAATGAATGAATGTGTGTCCTACCCACCTCATGCAGCTTTCTGAGGATAACTCCTGTTCCGGGTGTTTTTCCGCCTGATTTCACCAAAACCCTGTGACAAAGGAAGGGAGGTACTCATTTTTCCCAGTTTTCAGGTGTGGAAACTGAGGCCCAGATAAGTTAAGTGTCTTGCTTGAGCTCACACAGCGTGAAAGTGGTGGAGCCAGGATTTGAACTCACACCTCTTGATTCCAATTCAAGGCCTCATTCCCTAGCCCATACTCATTTATCCCACAGTGACTGAGTGCCAGCCCCAACCTGGAAGCTGGGAGGGCATTAATAAAATTAACTAAGAAGCCCTGGAAGCCCAAGGCCTCACCAGGCCAGGTGGATCCTCAAGGAATGGTGATAGTGCTTGTGCAGACTCAAAAACTGCGGGAGCACAAAGGTGGGCTCAACTAATCTCCTGGAGGACTCTTGGAAGACTTCCCAGAGGAGGTGACATCTGAAAGTTAGCCAGCAGAGGGAGGGGCAGGAGAAACATTCTAGGTGGAAAGACCAGAACGTGCAAAGGCCCGGAACGGCAAGAGGGTGGTGGCCCTTATCCACATGCCAGCTGTACTCCCAGGATGGAAACTTCTCCTCCGTCTTCTGCCAATGCCGATCCCGGAGGTAGGAGGCCTGGCCTTGGCCGTCGAGGGAGATGCCTTGGAAGAGCAGCTGCAGGCTGCGGGGGGACCTGCTTCATGCCTAACCCCCTGGTTTGGTCTGGCCTGCTAGCCCCCGAGTTGCTCTTCAGGCCTGACTGTCTCCCTTGGGCGGAGGGCCCTGGACACCTACTCCCCTGGACAGCTGATCCTGGAGCCCCCCGGTCTCTGGCCATCCAACAGGTAGCTGGTGGCCTGGGATGGCCCCACTCCCAGACTGACCTGAAGGGGGTCTTTTGGAGCCGCTTCCTGGGCAAGGGTCCCTCCTTCAGGTGCTTGTGGCCATAGCTGATGTTCCAGGCGACATGGGCGGCAGTCTCCTTCCGGATGTGCTCCTGCCAGCAGGCTTGCTTCTGGGAGGTGAATAGATCCCTCATGGCAGTGAGGGCAAGGGGGCGGGGGAGGGAGGAAACATTCTGCCGCCTACGTTTGCACTGCTGGTGCCTCATCTCCAAGGATACGTGCAGCCAATGAGGGCTGGGTTGCCAAGGCCCTGCCGGAGAGGAGAGGCTGGGCTGCTCAGGGAACTGCGGGCCACACACAGGCAGTGGGTGGGACAGACCAGACTGAAAAAAGGAGCAAAGGCCACACCTACCCAGGGTGCCTGGGAGGGGGCCCTGTTCTGCCCCAGAGGATCCCGGGGCCCAGGCCTTTCCCCCTCATACCCAGAGGATCCCAGGTGGCGCATGGGGTTCCACAGCCTCTATTCCATTCAGCAAACCCCAGTGTACACCTACTGCGTGCCAGGCACCCAAGGAGGTCTAAAGAGAGGTCATCTCCACTCCAGGAAGCTCTGGTTACATGGCTGCTGGGCCAACTCCTCACACACAGCTCTGCCACTTGACAGCAGCATGGCCTCATCTGTACAGCGAGATGATGGCGGGAACTACCCTTAGTGTTCAGAGAATGATGCTAGAACAGTGTTTAACAACTTGAGACAAACAGCACCCGGCACGGAGGAAGCCCTCTGTAAATGTCAGCTGATGATTAACAAGCACCTGCTAGGTGCCAGCTGCTAGGCTGTACTCCGTGTGCCTTAAACCACCTGCGTGATTACTGGGGCTCTCAGAGCCTCCTTTTCAGGTGGGGAAATGGAGGCCTGGAGAAATGATGTGCCCCAGGGCACACTACTGGTGTGCGGTGGCACCCACTCTGTGCCAGGCCCTGAGCTGGGGGCTTCACTGAGTGACTTCACTCAACGACTAATAGGCTCTCTTTTTTAAAAAATATTTATTTATTTGGCTGTGCCAGGTCTTAGTTGTGCCATGTGGGATCTAGTTCCCTGACCAGGGATTGAACCCCAGGCCCCCTGCATTGGGAGTGCAGAGTCTTAGCCACTGGACCACCAGGGAAGTCCCACTAATAGGCTCTCTTACGTCACTTTTCCAGGTGAGAAAAGTGATGCTCAGCAACATTAAACGGTCGCACTGGGATTGACTCCAAAGCCCACATCTCTGTTACAGACTCTCCCACGGAATGTGACAAGCATCGTGAGAGAGGTACAGGCAGGGTGGGGCAGAGGAGGACCCACCAGTCACCCCAACAGCACCATGGTCAGCCTTCTGGATCCTCACACCCTCTGCCTTCTTGACCAGGACCCTCTGGGGTGAGTACCAGTGAGAAAGAGGTTACCCACAACACCCTGGGGCCACTTGCCTTTCCACTCTGCTGGGTATGCTCTTGTTTATTCATTCAACGAATTCACTTGCTCTTGACCCTGTGCCAGACACACAGCCAGGTACTAAAGGGAGATGAGAAGGGACAGAGCCCGCAGGCTTCCTGCCCTCAAGGTTTCTCAGTACAGGGGAGACAGATGCCTAACCAGGTGGATAGAGGGGCAGGCAGGGAATTGGGGGATGGTCTGGGAAGTCTTCCTGGAGGAGGTGTCCTTTGATTAAGAACTGAACCATGAACACTGGTTCATGGCAACTCTCTTGCTGCCAAGGTAGGTTGGGTAAGGATGGAGGGAGGAAAGTCAAGAGTTAGGGGGCTGGGGGTGGCAAGACCCTGGGGTGAAACGGTAGTGGGGTCTGGTGCCAGAACTCAAGAAAGGCTCCCTGGCCCAGACCGCCCCCACCCACAGACTGGTAAGCCCAGGTGTTCAGAGCACGAAGAGGGCAGAGGTGGGTGTCCCCCTCCTTGGGGCTTCGGAGACCCTGTGCCTTCCCTACCACCTGGGCTGCCCACGGTGCTGCAGTTTGAGTGTCCAAGGCGGCCCCTGGTGGTCACTGCAGTGACAGCCCAGGCGGCTGTCCTCCTGCCCAGTGGACAGGGTACCCCTGAAGGGAGGGGAGTGGGAGGGTGCAGAGAGGCAACCCCTGAAATGTTGTCTCCCAGTTGGCGCAAGGACAGCCAACCGCCCACAAGGAGAGCTGCCTTCAGATTCTGTTCCCTTTGCCGGCGCCCACCCTGTGCCAGGCCATTGTGAGCAGCTTCAGGACCCCAGGTTTTAATTCAGGCTTCCCAGGTTTTAACACAACTTGATCATTGCTCCCCGCTCTGAGCCCTGGCAAACTCCCCTGTAAAAATGTGGGGATAATCTTAAGAGTCAGTGCCTCTCATTGTTACTTAGGACATTTGTCTTACTGTAGATTTAAAAACTCATTTAAAAGCCACCAACAACCCCTGGGAAGGTGTGGAAGCAGCCCCCAGGTCTGCCTCTGGCCTAGGCCTGTGCTAGGGGAAAAGAGGTCACTGCAGCTCAGAAACAAGGGGAGGCCAGGAGTCGAGCAGGGGCATGGGTGTACCTAACTCTCCTCCCAGCTTTCTGGCCACGCTCTCAGGCCACCAAGGATCCACCCTATCCATTTCCACCGATGATGCCCAACCCTAATCCCCAGCCTGGGGCTCTGTCCACGACAAGGGCCTTTCCTAGGACTCAGTACTTGTGTCTTTAAAGTAGCCCCTCCTGGAATTAAGCTCTCAGAGCACTTTACACAAGTAATACTAATTCTGTGAACCCTTACCCTGTACTGGATACAGTGATATTCTTTCTGTGCATTTTGTTGGTTAATCCTAAGAACACTGTATGGGGTAGGTCCCATTACCCTGTTTCACTGAAGAAAAAATGGAGGCACTGTTTTTTGTGAGGGTAAACGATCAGCCGGAGGTCACAGCAGGACCAAGATTTGAACCCACTGGCCTGTGCTAATAACCACCATGCTAAACAGCTTCCCTACAAACTACGCTTCCTTTTGTGAGGTATCCCTTCCACTCTGACTTGGGGAGCTGAGTCTCCCCAAAACTCAGGCATCCCCTCCCCCAGCAGCTCTAGGTGAAGGAAGGTTTGCCCGTCAGTTGGGAGATGGATGTGTTGTGGGATCTTTCTAGAGGTTAATCTTAGAATGGCTTTTCCCATTTTATGGATAAAGCCACTGAGGCACAGAGACGATAACTGCCTGAGGTGTCAGCTGAGACGGGAATCCAGACTTGCACCTGCAGCATCTGACCTGCTGCTTTCTGAGCGTTTTGCACACATTAGGTTCTTTTGCTGCTACTAGCGGGGCCTGAAGCAGGCATTTCTGGGGCTCGGTGCCTCTGCCAGGACTTGCCTCTCCTCTGAGATCATCCCACCAGCATTCAGCATCAGCTTTGCCGTAAGAATGTCCACACTGACAGGGAGAGGTGTCCTGGTGCCTAGGGAAGGCGGTGGTCATGGCAGAGGGAGTAAAGTGGGCAATAAAAGGCCTGCGGGATTCTTTCATCTTCGAGCTTCATCCTGGGGAGATAAGCAGGGCCGTTGGATGCGAGCCACAAATCAGGCTCGTAAACTCCCCATCTCCTGTCAGCCTGCTTTGGAGAACTCTAGAGGAAGAAGGAAGAGGTGTGGGGCAGGCCACCCTAAATTCCTTGCACATGAGCCGGTCCCCTGTGGGCTCAGGGGCCCAGACAAAAGCCTTATCACAAAGCAAAAAGGATCCCTTTGTTTAGAAAGATTCCTCCCACCATGTTTTTGGGCAGCATCCTGAGACCAAAGCCAGAGGGAAAAAATCAGATTCAGGCTTGCCTTGAGCGATGTGACATTTTCACTCCCTCTTGGAGTTATGAGTTGCTATTGTGAGGAGAAGAAAAAAATTAGCTAAACAGGCTGTTTCTGGGAGAGTTTTCATTAGTTGAAATACTCTGATTACAAAGCCCCTTCCCCCCACAAGTTAATGGAGACTTGGAAAGATTCCATTCCTTTGGCTGAGCACTAAGGCCAAAGGGCACTTAAATTAACGATCTTGCTCCCCATTACAAAATACAAACTGGGCTTCCCTGGTGGCACAGTGGTTAAGAATCCACCTGCCAACGCAGGGGACATGGGTTCGAGCCCTGGTCCGGGAAGATCCCACATGCCATGGAGCAACTAAGCCCGTGCGCCACAACTACTGAGCCTGCGCTCTAGAGCCCACGAGCCACAACTACTGAAGCCCACATGCTTAGAGCCCGTGCTCCGCAACAAGAGAAGCCACCGCAATGAGAAGCCCGTGCATGCAACAAAGAGTAGTAGCCCCCACTCGCTGCAACTAGAGGAAGCCCGCACAGAGCAACAAAGATCCAACGCAGCCAAAAATAATCTAAGGAAAAACAAACTTGGGGGGGTTGACAAGGATTGAGCACTCATTTTGCCACTAACCTTTACTCTGTTAACTTTTTTTAAAATTAATTAATTAATTAATTTTTGGCTGTGTTGGGTCTTCGTTTCTGTGCAAGGGCTTTCTCTAGTTGCGGCACGTGGGGGCCGCTCTTCATCGCGGTGTGCGGGCCTCTCACTGTCGCGGCCTCTTTTGTTGCAGAGCACAAGCTCCAGACGCGCAGGCTGAGTAGTTGTGGCTCACGGGCCTAGTTGCTCCGCAGCATGTGGGATCTTCCCAGGCCAGGGCTCAAACCCGTGCCCCCTGCATTGGCAGGCGGACTCTCAACCACTGCGCCACCAGGGAAGCCGATACTCTGCTAACTTTTAAGGCTGTGCAATTTTCAAGGCAAATTAAATCCCTATGTGCCCAACTCATTTTGCACCAAAATCAAAATGTGGCTTTCAAGGCCCCTTTGAAGTCTTAAGACTAGACACATGGTCAAGGGCCCACGTGTTTACAAATGCACTGGAAACAAAGGGAAACGTTGATAAAATGTTTCCTTCTTGGCAGCACTGCTGATGAGTGCTTCACTGGGTTGCAGAGGGAAACTGGATGAGGAAGAGGAGGGCGTCTGGGCTTGGAAGGGGGCAGGCCTCCTCTGGCTTGGGGATCTCTGCAGGGCAGCTGGCAGCTGCTGTCTGCCTAATCTCCATCAGCCACCAAAAGAGTGACCGTCCAGCCAACCCTTGGTAGGAAAGGGGCAAAGTCAGCCAGTGAAAGTCAGAAAGGGCCTGGCACCCAGCTGGTCCAGGGTCAAGTTTCAGTTTTCAATGTGTCTGCACAAACAACAGCCGGTTCCCATAGCAGCAAGTCCAGGTGCAGTTAACAGTTGCCCTGTGGTTCTAGCCACTGACCAGTAGAGAGATGCACAAATTTCACTCCGAGACGCCTTTGACGTAACTGTTGGGGGACCACCAGGTGCAGCCCCAGGTGCTAACAAGCGGGCCGTGGAGGAGGCACATCACCTGGCAGGGTTTGACCATAGAAAGCAGTGGCCAACACTCTCACAGCTCCCAGTGGGATTTCATCTGACCCTCACAACCACCCCAAGGGGGGCACACTCTGAGAGGTGAAGCAAACTCCTCAAGGCCCCATAGCCAGTGAGCAGCTGAGCCAGGACTTAAGCCCTAGACTACCTGATGCCACAGTCCAGCTGTTAACTTACAAATGCAGTCCCCCAGAAACCACCTGGCTTCAAGCTGGGCCCCTGTTTTCTTCTTTGGGCAAACTCAGCCGACTGTTGCCTCTCCAGACCCACTGGGCAGAGCCTGCATTCCCCAAAGCCCACGGGCCTCCTGGGGTCCAGGACCAGACATTCACGGTGCAGGCCCACAGATAAGGGTGCTCCCTTCAGAAGGACGGGCGGGAGGAACCTCCTTTTCTCCAACCCTCCTCCCACCTCTCAGAAGGACACAAACTGCCATCCTTGATCAACAGCCAGGTGTCAGGAAGAAACACACAGAAAGATCTAGAGTCTTCCTTCCCTGCCTTTCCGTCCACCGCTCACCCCCAATACAAGGCTGGGGGTCCAGGACAGACTTCCCATCATCATGGCAACTGCCCCGGGCTTGCCTAGGGGGGCGGCTCCTGGGTCCCCTTCCTTTTGTACTCCTGTTCCCACGGTGGGATAAGCAGGGAGGTAGAGCTTCCACTCGGAGGACAAAAAGGCAGGGGGCCCAGGGTCTGCCCCAAGTGAGCTCTGGGACTGCAAACGTGTCAATGCAGCACCTGAGTTAGCGTCGTCACCATAAAATCACGTCACAGCACTGCTGTAGGGCAACAGGAGGCAAGGGCTAAGTGTGTCCTAAGCACGCAGCAAGGAGAAGCTTCCCGAACAGAAAGGAGGAACAGAGGCAGAGAGGATGGAGGGAAGGCGGCACCAATTCCAAACCCTGCTGTCCAAGGGCGATGGGATGACACGTGATACTGCTTCCCTATAACAAGGGTTTCCCACGTCATCAGGAAAAAGACTCTCTCTCTCTCACCTTTTTTTTTTTTTTTTTTTTTAAACCATAGCCTTCCCCTCAGTGGGTTTCATATCTGGGACTCTTAACCAGGGCAAATCCTAGCAAACCTCTCCAGGAGGCTGTGTTGGTGCCAGGACCCCTCACCCTGATAAATTCACACTGGGGCCTGCGAGAAACAGAACGTCCCCCCGCAAATAAGAGGCGAGGCTTCCTGTTAAGACAATTTGCTTAGCCTGCGTTCTTTCGGCCAGGGTTTGGGAGAGCCGGTCAGAGACTCAAACCGTTTACCAAAGGACACCATCCAAGAACACCTGGGGAGCTTATGGAGCAAACGCTGTATTTAATAAGTTATAAGATACAATTTACAGTTGGCATTTGGTTCCAGTTTTGCTTCCACATCCCGGTTTACGAAGCCTGTGGTCCTTTCACATCAGGCTTCGGGCCACTCCAGTTCCTAACAGGTGGGCTTTGCCAACACTCACCCTCAGCTGCTACTCCTCGGGGAGGGTCACCCATCTCACCCTGTCCCATCCATGGACACACTCGAGATGACAGTGGCCACCTCCTCAGGATGAAACAGCAAATCTGAAAGGGCTGCCGGCCCAGACCACACTACACATCTGGGCCCTGCAGTCAGGCAGTCCCCGAGTGCTTTCACTTTATTCCAAAGCAGGTCTGCAAGAAGGCACGCAAAACGCCTTATACCCCCATTTTCGGAATTTTGCACCTGCTTATTATTGCTTTCCAAAGAGCCTCGGGTGACATGTGGTCAGGGCCAAATACGCTTTCATTATTTCTGCAAATGGTAAAGGACCACCAATGAGCTGCTGTCCTTTCCTCCCCTGTCATTCCCTGACTTTCAGGCCAAAGGTTGGCAGGAGTTTCCTTCTATAATTATCTTCCAGAAAAAGTTCACACTGGGGCTGCCTGGGGGTGAGTGTGGAGTGTTATGTCACGTGACAGGCCTCTGCTAACACTTGGACCCACCTGCGGTGTCTCCGGACATGCTGGCAAGACTCATCAAACGGACAAATGGCTGGAGCATGTGTTAAGGACAAGGGCTAGTGTTGGTTAAAAAAAAAGGGGGATCTTTGGCAAGTGGTGGGGCTGCTTGCCACTGCAGAATTTCCTCAGACCCAGTGACTGAAACGGACTTTGGAAACAAAAGCAAAGACATGGCTGTCAAGATGGTCACACGCAATGACTCTGCAGGGAAATAAGTAGCAGGATGCGGGGAGAGGCACCAAGAAGCCATTTCGGCCAGTCTGTCACCACGGACACTCTGCCCTTTGAGAGATGGGGGCAGGATGGCAGTCGTGTTAAAACTGGTGTCACCCAATGGCCTTTTCCTACGTGACAGGGTCATCGTCTTTTCTAAACGACAACGTAAACTAGGCGTCCCCATCTTCCCTGCCCTTCCTCCCAGTCTTGTTTTTTTGCAAACTGACTAGCCAATTTCATTTCTTAAAAATATCAGCCTTGTCCGTGCTTGCTCTGTCTGCAGGGGGTGATCTGTGCCAAAAGAGGTCCAATTTGCTGGGCCTATTGAACAAATTTGCATCTCCTGAGTCCCCAACATGTCCCTAAAGAGTCAAGTTTAGGACTTCTTTCTGAAGGTACTTAAAAAAAACATGGCAATGTTTTTGGGATGGGGTTTCAGACCCACAAACGGGCTGGAGGACTTTGTATAAAACGAGTTACACACAAGCAACAAAAGCAACCACCAGAACGCCTCCCAGAACTTGATGAGAACTGTTTTAAGGCACCGTGACATGGAAGGGGCTGCCAGGGATGTGCTCCTCTCCCCACTTCACGGCCAGAACGTAATCCCCCTTCTCCTTGACGATGTATGTCACGCTGTATTGCTGGCTGCCCACATGCTTCATGGAGACTTCTTCACAGGGGGTGGTGGGCCCGTGGACCCCAATCAGCAGCATGTTGGAACCTGGGGGGCAGAGGAAGGTGGTTACTCCATGAAGATGCATCCCAGAAGGCAGAGGAAGAGGGGGGGACATGGGAGCCAAAGGAAAGATACCAGTTACTGCCTGTTAAGCTTCTCTGATGACGCTGGGGACCTTTGAGAGGTGGGAGGGTGCAGCAATTACGAGCAGGACTCTTATGGGTTCAAATCTCTGCCCTGCTACTTCCTAGGTGGGTGACCTTGGATATGGAACTTCACCTCTCTCTGCCTTAGCTTCCCCATCTGTAAACAGGGGATGACACTAGCACCTACCTCATGGGCTTCTTGTGAGGTTTAGAGGAGTTATTGCATGTGAAGCCCTTAGCACATAGTAAAGGCTATGTAAGTGTTGGTTACTCTGATCTCATTTATTCTCATGAGAACCTTCAGGAAGGTCCTATGACTATTCCCATTTTAGAGCAGAGGAAACTGACTTTTAGAAAGAGATTTAGTAACTTTCCCATGGTCACATGGCTAATAAGCTTTGGAAATTAAGGAAGGAAGGAAGAAAGGGAGGGAGGGAGAGAGGAAGGGAGAAATAAGTAAGTGGTGAAGCCAGGTTTCCAGCCCTGATGTGCTAGATGCCAGAACCCAGGCAACTAACATTGACACCCAAATAAATACCCAAGTTCAAATTGCAATTACAGCAATTAGTGACAGAGAAGAGGCCAGGTTACTGATACAATGCAATGAGGATAACGTGACCTTTCCTATGTACCTTGAGGTCATTTGAAAAAAATCAAGAGGCAAATCATTTAAAAATATTAAGTGCAGAACAGGGCAATGAACATGGTTACTTGCAAATGTCTGGGTTACATGGGTGGGTGGGCACTGCAGACCAGAGCAGGAAAGACCAAAGTACACAGAACAGAGGGTGTCACCCCATGCCCTCCATTCCCCGAGCAGGGCCAGGCTGCCTACCGGCTTTGCTGCAGTCCACCAGGAAGGAGCTCTTCTGGCCCACAAATGCCTTCGAGAGCCCCGCCCCCTTGGAGGTCACCTTGCTGGCATCCGAGGATGCCTTGGGGATGGCGCTATAGCAGGTCTCCGTGGAGGACCTGGTCACTGACTCCACCAGGATGGATGAGGTCTCATTGGCCGAGCCAGGGCTGACCAGACGCTGGCCTAGAACATGGAAGGGAGAGAAGCAGGCATGACTGGCCAGACAAGGCAAGTACCCCACGCAGAAGCCCCAGGAAAGCCCCAGCTCCCCAGCACCTGGATCCAAAAACCGCCACACCCCTACCTCACAGCCCCCAACACCTGGATCTAAATGCCACAACTTTTCCATCTCACCCCCCATAATGTCTTCTATGGGGTTCTGGGGTCCTGCCCCACACAACTAAGATCTGGCTTTCTGGGTATATGGGAGAGTCTGGCCTTGGCTGACTTGACCTGGAAGTCCTTCCAGGTCATAAGCATGTGCCTCCAGGAGTATAACCACGTGCCACCCTATGGAATGGATATCTTTCCATTTATATAAAATACTCTATGTATAAGCAGTGTAAACATGTGGGAGGACATTGACAAAATACAAAATGATTCTCTCTGCATATTTTTTTTTTTTGGGTGGTGCGGCGGAGCTTGTGGGATCCTAGGTCCTTGACCAAGGACTGAAATTGCGCCCTCAGCTGTGAAAGCGCTGAGTCCTAACCACTGGACTGCCAAGGAGTTTCCCTCTCAGCATATTAGAAGATGATTTTTCTATCTGAATTTTTAATTTACTTAATTTTAATTAACTTTTCTGCAATGAACCTATGCTACTTATATGACAGTGAACCAAGCAGAAAGAGACACGTGGAAGGAATTCACCACAATATTTATGGTGGTTACCTTGGGTGGTGGGCTGTAAAGTGTTTGGTATTTTTTCCAGTGTTCTGAAGGAGGCACATTTTTATAAATTTAATGAAAACTTTTGATTATTTTAAAAGTGAAGGTTAGAAATGAGGGGATTTTTCAGGCCCTGACCTAAACAAATACGTAAGATCTCAAATATGTAAACATTCCTTCTTTTCCGTTTGAGACAGAAAACCACCTAATGTGCTTTCTCAACTTCTATACCCCTACTCTGCCTGCTAATTTTGCAAGTTTTCGAACATGCAGTCACTCTGACATGTCCTACCATTTCTTTACATTCAAGATTCAAAGCACATTCAACATATCTAAAATCATCCAGTTTCTACTATCGAATAGCTCTGCTGATAATCTGACAAGATCACCTCCACAGGGGGAAGAATAACTTTAAAGGTGTTTGTGGTTGTTACCTGTCACCTTGGCCTTGAACGGGCTGCCCACGATGTGGTTGGGCCCGCCATATTTGACGCCAATTAGGTAGCTTCCAGGAGCCATGGGGGTGTACATGACTTTGTACCCTTCGGGGGTTTCCTGGCAATCCATTTTAACCTTGGACGGGCCTTCAATGGTGACGGACAATGTCCCTGGCCCTGCTCGGGTGGTGTTGATGAAAAATTCAGACTGGATACCTGGGAGAAAGGAAGCAGGAATAAAGATCACGTGGAAGGTTTGGAGGGATGGGGAGGGTGTGCTTTGGGGAGCGTTCTGGGGGCCCTGAAGCAGTGGCGGGGCACATGGAGGTTCCCTCTCAGAGGGGTCCCCTTGGTGGCACGGGAACCCACCAGTACTAGCTCTGAGCTGCTGGCACAGAGAACCTCAGGCCCTGGGGGATGGTAACCCCTTTCCAAGGCCCAGGCAGGAGTGTGGCCAACATTCTGTCCACAAGCACGCACTGCCTTGTTTTCTCCTCTGGGCACGAGCCGTGGCTGAGGGCGAGAAGCCTGAGTCATCACTGAGAGCCTGAAATGCTGCTTCCACTCCCAAGGGCCATCTCTGCCCCCAAGGGTGGGGGAAGCATGGGCCCCTCTGACCTTTCCTTTCTCCTCTGGTTGGACTTGGAGAAGCCCAGGCAGCCCAGCGCTGCCTCCTTCCTCCTCAGGCTCCTTGCCCCAGACACCATGCTGAAGACCGGGGTAGCCGCTAGGATCTGCCAGCCCTGCCACTTTGCCTTGAATACCAGAAACAAGAACAAGACCAGAACGGCAGCTCCTGCTAATACCACTGGCACCACTCTGGCTCCAGATCCTGTGCCCATCATTTTACATGCCCAGTGATTCGTCTTTACTTTAACAAACGACACTGAGGCTCAGGGAGGTTCAACCACATGCCAATCAGAGCTACAGGAGAAAGGGGCAGAGCTGGTACTGAAGCAAGTCTGAGGGGGTTCAGAGCCCAGGCCCGTCTCCTGGCCTCTGGATGGGCAGCGGGGCTGCCTCAGATGCCTTAACTGCAGCTCCAGGACATCCTACTTCTTGCCTGCCTGGTCCATGAGGGCTTCCTGCACAGACATCCTCCCTTGTGATAGAAGGAAAGCTGGGCCAAAAGACAGCGCCGACCAATGACCACTGCGGTGTTCCTCCCTGAGCCCAAGGCCCCGAAAAAGGCTCCACTCCCCCAGGCCCCTTTCCAGTTCAGAAGGGGAAGAGGTGGTCAGTCACCAGCTGCACACCTGCTACAGTGCCCTCTACAGGGCATCCCCGGCATAGCATTCTGCGGAGCTGGGCTTCTTCTAGAGCCCTGGACGCCGCCCCAGCTGGGAACTATTTTGGTTTAATTATAGCTCCGAGGCTGGAGAAAGAATTACTGTTCTGGTTATCAATAAGACAAAGGAGCTGCTATCATGCAACCCAGAATACAACCCAGCTGTTTCTGGAAAAGCTCCCGAGGCTCCCGTCCCAGCACCACCCCCTCACCCTGCCTCCACAACTGTCTCAACCTCGTCTCTATACTGTGCAGCCCAGGAGCCCTTCACTCAGCCGAAGCAAGGCCGCGTGGGGGGAAAGGGAGGGGGTATTCAAACAAGGGACAGCGTTTCCAGGAAGCAGCTGCAAGTGACAGCAAGGAAAGATACTTTTAAAGTGAAGATGAAAAGACCTGGCTGCAGTGGAAAGGACAGGATTGCTCCATTCCTAAGAAACATCCGTGCATCCTGATTGTGAGGGTCCAGAAAGGAAGGTGAGGTGGGAAAAGAGAAATAAGGAATTACAGGGCAAGAGCAACCTATCAGGTGGGCTCCTTTATTATTCCCATTTTACAGGAACAAAGTGGAGGCTCAGTGAGGTCAAATAACTCACCCTAAGACACACAGCTGGGGAATGGCTGAACTGGGGTTTAAACATAACGTCTGTCTAACCTGGAGCTAATGCACTCGCCTGAGAGCAGGTGGGAGAAAGAAAATCCACATGCAGGAGTCCCTCTCATCACCACCTCCAGCCAGAATCAGGACCCCAGGCATCTCTGGGCGTGGCGGTGTTCCCCTGTACCCCCGTGTATATACAGACGAGTTCCTGTGAGTTTAATGCATGTCTAACGCAGCCCTACTCCATCTTCACGGTGGGTGAGGGGTGACGGGAGGGAAGGAGGCTCTCCGCTTCCATCTCGTGCACACTGGGGTCCTGGAGCATTTCATCAGGAAAATGGCTCTTCCAGCCAGAGAGTCTGGAACTCCCTGGTCTAACTCCTGACCTTCTCAGTCCCTCTGCAGCAGACAGTCCCACCCCAAATTGTCCACATTCTCCTGCTCTAAAACCTGCAGAATGGACCATTTAAAGCTTGAGCCAAGAGATACAGCCAGCCCACCCATAAAAACACAGGGAAGCTTGCTTTGTTCCGAAGGTCAGGATGCAGGCCCTCCAGCAGCCGGGCAGAGACACCTTTTCATTCCACACACACTGCAGCTGTGTAATCCTGGGATGGCTATTTGGGAAAAGGCCTGGGAGCGGGAGGGCTAGAAAAACAAGACGCCTGCCCCTTGACAAGAGCAATATTTACACAGGATTTGAAACAGGCGTATTCTGTACCTCTCCCTCCTGGCTGGAAGTCTCCCTGCAAGACCAGCTCCTTCCTCAGCAGCATCCAGTGCTGGCAAAGCACAGCCTGAAACCTGAGCTCCTGAGAAGGCTTGCAAACAGCCAACAGGAAGCATGAGAGGCCCTGGGCACAGCAGGTGTGACCCAGCAGGGGGATGGGTGGCTGCTGGCAGCACAGGAGACCTCAGTGGCTGCTGCGGGGCCTGGACCAGGGCCTGCTGGGGCTCCAAGTGCCAGGAGGACCCCACCTGGGCTTCAAGGGTGGATGGCTTGTCAGGGGCCAAATGCCTGCACTACTGCCTGGGAACCTTCCACGGCAGCTGGGAAGATAGGTGTCCTTGTGTAGGACACCCCACAAAGCAGGCCAGGGGTGTAGCCACTGCCTTGGGGCAAGCCAGCCATTTAGGGAGGCAGCAAAACTCAGGGGTTAAGTGAGCAGGCCTTGAGGTTGTGAACCTGGACTGGTTCTGGCTCTGCCCCCTCCAAGCTAAGTAAGCTTGGGGAGTGACTCAACCTTTCTGAGTTCTCACTTTGCTCATCTGTAAAATGGACATTGCCTAGGATGAAACAATACAGTGCCTTTTACAAAGGGCAAGCTGCCAGCTCAGAGTTCAGTGTGGAGCCAGACAGGATGGGCCTGGGGAGATGAGAAGTACTCATGCAGACCCCGTGGGAGGTTTTGCTGAGGCCACTGCTTTGGCCAGAGTCGCAGGGTGGCACACCAGCCGGGCAGTCACTCCTGCACCCGGGCAGGGCCCCTTGTCCCCTTAAGACACTCGCTCCACAGGGCTGGATGCCAGGAAACCACGGCCACTCATCCCCTTGCCTGTGGGTCTGCTCTGTCCCAGTCACCATGTGGGGTAGGGGGGAGACTAACAGCAAAATGTGCACACACAAGGAACTCAAGAATCCTTCCTAAGAGGCCCCAAAGTAACACTCAGATGCAAACCGTGTCCCAGTGAGTCCACGCTTGCAATGAAGCGTAAGTGGACAAGCTCCCCACCCTGGCACCTTCCATAATAGTGACACACTGGACACCCCTGATGCCCACCTCTACATCCACGGTATGGACACTAACTACAGCCATTACAAGGCAGGTAGATCTATCTGTAGGTTTTGATATGCAAAGTTCCTCAAGATGTCAAGTGACAAAAGTAAGTTGTACTGAAATACAAACAGCACTAAGACTATTTCTATAAAATACAAGTAAAACTCCATATCTACCTTTTGAACAAACCGACTAGCTAAGCAACCAAGTGACCAAGAATGAAGACCAACAAAGAGACAATTGGAAGGTCCTCCCCTGATCTGTTAAGCCATGTTTCCTCCTGGACCCAGAGGGAGGGAGGGAGGGAAGAGAAGCAAGATGGAACTTTACATACTTCCTCACTGCCAGTATTTTTCACAATCAAACGTGTTCCATCTGTGGCAAAGACTAAAAAAAGAATTTGACTGTTTTAGTCTTTTCTCCTCCCCCGTTAGGATTAGAATAAAAAGGAGCCAGGCTGTGACAGGTCTTACTGCCGACTGAACGTGTTTCTAGGAGGCCAGGGTCCACTAAAGGAGCCGGTGGGTAGGGGACCTCCCCAGAGGCCCGTTACATGCATCATGAACTCTGTGCGGGCAAAGGAACCCTCAAAACAAAGGATGCTGTGTTGTATTCCCTATCAGTGTCCCGGTCCTAAAAGAATCTGGCAAAGGAAGACAGCTGCAGCACAACAAACAGTAATGAGCTGTGAGAACGCAGCCATCAAGCCCTCACTCTGGATTTACCGCAGGTCAAGTGAGAGCCTCCCAAGGGTGCATTATTGAAGTTTCCCTGGGGAGAGAGGATGGCAGGCTTCCCGGGGGCTTGAAGAGTTCCATCTGCTCTTCCCGGGGGACAACTCCGTTAAAGACAAGAGGCAGAGGCAGTGTGTTACCTGTGGTGCCCCCCTCGAGCCCTGAGCCATAGGCGGACACCAGGGCAGGGTTCCCCGCTTGTCCGGGTTCCCCGACTCGTACTTTGAAGGGACTTCCAACCACGTGGCTCCCGTTGAACTTGACGTCGATCGTGTGGACACCATTCTCGTGGGGGATGAAGCGAACAGCATACTTATCTGGGAGAGTGAGCAAAGGCACAGGGTAAAAGTGGGCCCATGGACCCAACCAAGGTGGGTGGGGACAAAGGACAGGAGCCCAACCTGAGAGGGCCGATCTTACATCACTAATAAGAAATGGCCCTACTGCAAGCCTGGCACCCAATATGTTGGTGATCAAAACCAGATGGGCCTGTTTGTCTGTACCTAGACAGCCCTTTGGGAAGTGCATCCAAATCTCAAATTCTGTGTTTAATCCTCTGTGGCTTTGGCCTCAGAAAAACACTTCCTTTATGAAAAGCTCACTTCTGGCGCAGTTTCTCTGCTTGGCCAGGGGAAAAAATGGTTACAACTGAGACTAATGTTCCTTAATTAAGCTCCAAGCTAGCAACTGCCCCACAGGGCAATGGCCAGGTTTCTCACTGTGTGTTTGGCTCACAGCATGTGGTCAGATGACCTATAAACTGAAATGGGCACCTAGAATATCCTTCCACCATGCACCACTTGACCACCCCTTCCTCCTTGAAGTGCTCCCAGCTGGGACGCAGAGTCTGTTCTCCTCCAGTCAGTCTCTCAGCCTCTCCCTGGCTCCTTGTACCCTCCATCCCCTTCAGAACTTTTGTTGCTCAAAACTCCACCCAAATCCTCTTCTCTTCTCCTCTGGACTCTCTCCATATGGAGCTGCCACCCATATCCTTCGACACTGCATGTCCCCCATCAGTCCCCAGCTGGTACCCACCCTTCCTCTCTGAAAGCCAATGTGCTACAGGGAAAACTGATCCCACCCCCATGTCCACGTATGGTCCTTGATTGGGTCAAATTAATGCGGGATAGCAGGGGGAGAAATCCCTCTTTTCCCAAGCCTAAGTCAATTAGCACATGGCATTTAGTCACTCAGGAACAGGCATGTGTGTTCAGTGAGATAGGAGGGGAGGTTTGCTGGAGACTTCTGCAAAAGAAGCATCTAAGACTTCTGCAGAAAGAATCTTGAGGAGAAAATGTCTCTCTTGATTGGTGTCGTGTGCTGCTGCAGCCACCTTACCACCAAGAGGAAGGCCACTTTCAGAATGAGGTCCACAAATCAGAAGAAAGAGCAGAGATGTTTGGGGCCTTGGAGAATATAGCTGAATGGCTGAATTAAATTGTTGCTGAAACCCACCTTAGATCTTGAACTTTCCACTTATGTGAATTAACAGACCCCCTTGTAATGGACCATGTGTGTAATGGACCCCCTTTATTATGTGAATTGGCTTGAGATGGGTGTTCTGTAATTTGTCACCAACGGCATCCTAACTGTGTCAGGCTGGTGGTCTCAGACACTGCTAGGGCTTCAAATACTGCCTGGGGCTGAGGACACCATATCTCACTTGGTGGCTAAATCCCAATGCAGTAGAGATCTATTAAATGTTCCCACTTGGATATCTCAGGGACACTTAAAAACCTCTCAAGGGCTTCCCTGGTGGCGCAGTGGTTGAGAGTCCGCCTGCCGATGCAGGGGACACGGGTTCGTGCCCCGGTCCGGGAAGATCCCACATGCCGCGGAGCAGCTGGGCCCGTGAGCCATGGCCACTGAGCCTGCACGTCTGGAGCCTGTGCTCCGCAACGGGAGAGGCTCTCGTACCGCAAAAAAAAAAAAAAAAAAAAAAACTCTCAAAAAATAAAGTATTAAACTCTGTAAGGCAGTGCCCAGCCCTTGCTCACCCATGGCTGCTGTCCTGAGCTTTGTAACTGCATCATCATCTTTCTACCCCATCACCAAGCTACATGTAACCTTTCTGAATTCACTTTCATTCCCTATGGCCAATTGGTCACCAAATGTTATAGTTCTCTGACCTCAAGTCCTTCCTCTGCATTTCTAACACTGCTGATTAATGCTGTTTTCTCAAACGGACCACTCTGCGAGCGTCGGCTTACCACCTTGCCTTTCAGATGTGCCAACACGTTCTCTATAATGTGGTCAGACTTAAACCATTATCTGACCAGATATGGGTTTAAAGCCCACACATTTGTTCCTTCTGAGGCTCCCCACTGCCCTTTCTTTTTCCGCCCAGTGGGAGGAAGATGTCTAAATGCCAACCCAGGTCCCAGGTGTCTACCCTCACTGCATGCAGAGCAGGGTACATGGCAAACGCCCAATAAGGGCAGTGGTCACAGGGCTCTTCCTCATGTATCAGGGCCCATATTCAATGTTACCTCCTCAGAGAAGTCCTTCTGACCTTGTCAAAGCAGAAACCCTTTTCCTCTCCTGCTCTGACCATCTTTACCATTTGGTTCTCAATTCTGCTGTGCTGTTGGTGATCAGCTGGGGTCCTCACCCGTGCACTGCACCTTTCTGGCTCACACTCTTTAGGTCCTCACTAGACTCTGTGCTCCTCTCTGAAGGCAGGAATTATGACTTCCTAAGTCTCTGACAAGTCTTCCTGTCAAGTTTCTGACACTTAATAAATGTTCACTAGAAAAATGGTCTCGTTCAAGTTGATTGACATCACAGAATTCCATACACCAAGGCAGCGAGCAAGAAAATCTCATGCGGGGCTTCCCTGGTGGCGCAGTGGTTGAGAATCTGCCTGCCAATGCAGGGGACACGGGTTTGAGCCCTGGTCTGGGAAGATCCCACATGCCGTGGAGCAGCTGGGCCCGTGAGCCACAACTGCTGAGCCTGCACGTCTGGAGCCTGTGCTCCGCAACAAGAGAGGCCGCGACAGTGAGAGGCCTGTGCACCGCGATGAAGAGTGGTCCCCACTTGCCACAACTAGAGAAAGCCCTCGCACAGAAACGAAGACCCAACACAGCTAAAAATAAATAAATTAATTAATTAAAAAAAAAAAAAAAAAAAAAAAAAAGAAAATCTCATGCTATTAAGTCCTACTAGGGACCCAGATTCTCTCTTTCCATTTTTTTAGCCGCACAGCTAGCAGGGTGTTAGTTCCCCAACCAGGGACTGAACCCGGGCACTCAGCAGTGAAAGTGCAGAGTCCCTGGACGGCCAGGGAATTCCCCAGATTCTCTTTTCTTAATTTACAGCAATCAACCTTTCCCTCAGAGTAAAGAGAGGTCAAAGTGTACTTATTCATTTCATAAGGTAAACAATAAAGATCTGTGATATTTTATTAAAATATGAGAGAACATCACAATGAATGTCATGTGAAAGAAATCTGAAAAACAACTGAAAATAAAGAAGTATTTGTTTTTTTTTTTTAAAAAAAAGCCTGCCCCTGGCAAATGTTTATACCCTAATTTATAAACAGTGTCTGGCAACAGCAAAGGGAATCCGAAGGCCTTGCAGAGGCTGATGACCCCTCCGTCAGGGTACATGTTTGCAGAAACATTCCTGGTGTGGGCACTGGTGCTTACCTGGCTCCAGCTCAGACACGTGGCATTCCTCCACGGCTCCAGAGGGGCTGTGCACCTTTGCATCAATCTTGCCTTTTGCCCCATTCAACCTTATAGCAAAGGAGGCTGGCTGGTTAACTTTTAATCCTGATTCCTGAGAATTTAATACATGAGATGCGTTACAGCCCTCGGCGTTCTTGCTCAACAGCACACACCGACCCAACCCAGGATCCCAGGGGGGGACAGTTCTCATGCAAATAGGCCTGGAATATGTTTTTCTATATAACACCTGCCAACAAAAGAGCAGGTGAGTAATTCCACGTTTCTAGCGTTAAATATAAGAAAGCAGAGACACACATCTGCATGGTCTTGTATCTAAACCATCTTGATTCAGAGATGGTTCCTAGGTTTGGAGACTTAAGACATCCTGGCCAGCAGGATTACAGTTTCAGCATCCCAAACAAGAGCTGTACAGGCCAGAAAACCCAGTATCTTCCAGACTGCCCCCTCCCTCAAAGAAGAAAGAAAGAAAGAAAGAAAGAAAGAAAGAAAGAAAGAAAGAAAGAAAGAAAGAAAGAAAAGACTTCCTCTCCCCACCGCCTTTTTAGGAGGAGGCTGGCAGCTGATAAAACCCTGCACTCACTAACATGAACAAAGGCTTTGTATCTCAAGGGTGGAGACGGAGAGAACTTTTTCATGCAGTACTGAACAGTGGTTAAAAACCAGCAGAACCTGGATTTACTGCCATTTCCTAGCTACATAACTAAACTGTTGAACCTGTTTTGAGTCTCAGTTTCCTCCTCTGTAAAAACAGGCATAATAACCAAATCTATCTCAGAGAGCTGCTGTGAGGATTAAACGAAGTTATGCATTCAAGGCACTCAGCACAAGGCCTGGTCCATATATAGGAAAGTTTTAAAATGTCAGCTTCTATTAACATGCATTTAGAAGTTGTCAGTCCCCCCCAAAAAGCCATGGGAAAAGTGTAGCTTTTGCTCTTGAGTAGATCAATTTCACTCTCCCTGCTTTGCCTTGGAAATTACATCCTCTGCTGGGAGAAGGGGATTAGAAGTTCAGATGCTTAAGATATTTTAAGATTGGCCAATCCTGAATAGCAAAATTTTATAAGCCAGCAGTTTTGATGTAAACGTGGTTGGACAGCTACTAAGATGATAATTCTAAAGCAGCAGGCTCACACTTAATGTGCAACCGAGGGTCTTGTTGAAATGCAGATTCTGATTCAGTGGGTCTGAGACGGAGCCTGGGACTCCATGTTTCTAAGAAGTTCCCAGGGGATGCTGAGGCTGCTGGTCTAAGGATCACATCTTAGCAGCAAGGCACTATAAGCAGTGCTGCCTCGTTCAGTAGTCACTAGCGACATGTGGTTATATACAGTTAAATTTAAATCAATTAAAATTAAAAACTCAGTTCCGGACTTCCCTGGTGGTCCAGTGGTTAAGAATCCGTCTGCCGATGCAGGGGACATGGGTTCGAGCCCTGGTCCGGGAAGATCCCACATGCTGCGGAGCAACTAAGCCCGTGAGCCACAACTACTGAAGCCCATGTGCCACAATTAACTGAAGCCCAAGCGCCTAGAGCCCGTGTTCTGCAACAAGAGAAGCCACCGCAATGAGAAGCCCGTGCACCACAATGAAGAGTAGCCCCCCACTCGTGGCAACTAGTGCAGCAACGAAGACACAACACAGCCATAAATTAAAAAAAAAAAACAAAAAACCTCAGTCCCTCAGTTACACTAGCCACATTTCAAGTGCTCAAGAGCCACATGTGGCTCATGGCTACCATACTGCACATTGGAGATGTAGGACATTCCCACTGTTGCAGAACATTCTACTAGACTGAGCTGCCCTAGAGGCTACAGATGACGGAGGACTGAACACAAAATTAAGGCGTCTCTGATCATCAGACCACCCCCATGCCACACCCTCCCCTTCAGAATGCCAGCCGACTCCAATTTTCTAAAAAGTCTCAAAAGCAAGACAAAACAATACATGCCTCTCTTTCCTAACCAGCAACAGATGTTGCCGTGCAGCCTGCCAGTAAATCTCCAGTAAATAATTTACATATCACTTGGCATCAAGTGACATGGGGAGAACAGGGGACAAAGTTGACACACTGGTCCCTCCTGCTGTAGCAGCTGGTTACAAAAGCCTGACGGACATACCAGCCTGATGCATATTTGTTTAAATATTTTATGACCAAACTGTTATAAGAGGACTCTATGGAAGTTTCTTGGAGCCGATTTCTCCACATCAGCTCCTTTTGGATAGAAGTGTTTACGTTACCTGAATTCACTTGCCACTAAATCCTCAAGAGGGAGATAAACGCCTCACAAGATCCAAAAGAAATCTTCCAGATGCGTGAAGGCAGCTCTTTGCCCTCAACAAATGCCAGCTTTATCTCCCTCCGTAGGTTTTAGTTAAGTTGGCCACAGAAGGAACTTCTGTTAAGAAGCCTTTAAATGAAACACAAGAAAAACATCTGCACCACAGTGACCAGTCAGTATCCTTGGTACTCTCCAGATGAGGCCGCTTCAATCTGTAGACCGTGACCCTGGTCTGGGTTCTGTTTGGGTTCCCTAATGTTTGAGACAACCAGCAGTACCAGTCCCCCTCAGGGGAAAGTTAGACTCTCAAATGTAAACCAAGTACATGGAACCAATCTGAGATATGAGGTTGAGTTTTCATCAATCCAATATTTTCAAGAACTGGGGGGCAGCTGAAGGCTATTTAGAAACCCCTCTACCCAGAAATCACATTCTGGGATTTTGGTGTTATTCTACAGCCAAACTGCTACACCTGATTCAGTGTCCTAAGACCAAAGGGCATCCCCAATAGTTCTTAGTTTGGCTGAAGGCTCTAATGCAACCCTGAATTAAGTGCCCTGTTTAAGCCAGGGTGAAAAGTTGCATTTCCTGCCATTCTAAGAGGTTGGCCTATGTAACCACCTGCCACAATGCCAGGGTTGGGATTAAGGTGGCTGCTGTTAAGAGCATGGTTCTGGAACCACCGAGCCCTCACTCTGCCTCATTCTAGCTGGTGCCCATAGCTGGATCCTCTCTGCATCTCAGTTTTTCTACCTTTAAATGGGGGGGGGGGGGGGGGGTGTCAAGAAAAGCTACTCACCAGACTGTTGCAAGGATTTAGGGAAGTAACACTGATACAGTTCTTAACACAGTGCCTTGCACGCTTACTATAAATAAATCAGCATCATAAAATAAATCACAGTTGACTTTCTTGAGGAAAAGGAAGCCAATAATAGCAAGCTGAACATCACTGGACTGTTAGTTTTCTGTTTGTTTTGTTTTGAAAGCCCTCCTTATCCCTTAACCAATTACTAACAGGCCTTCTTTGTTTCTCTGGAGTGAATATTTAGAAAACAAACTCGTCTGCAAATGTTGAGGAGTTTTGCTGACCGTGGCTGCTTTCTGCTCGCCCCAACGGTCTCCTGTCCTAAATGTGACTCTGCCGCAGGAAAGCTCCCCTACGCCTGGCAGCATCCGTGGTCAAAATGTGCTGGGGCCCCTGGTACAGTCGGAGATTGAAGGGGCCTTGGGAGTCCAGGGCCTCACTGGCTGGGCTGTGGCCAAGGAGATGGATGTTTCCTTGTGTCTCACCTGAAGGCTCAGAACAGTGAGGCGGCGGGCATCGTCGGAGGGCGCGATCACCGGCACCAGGTAGGGACTTTCTGGGATGTGCTCATCATTGAACTTGATAGACACCTCGTAGTTACCTGTGGGGACAGGAAAAGACCCATCATGTCAGAGATTCTGGGAAGGTGGTTCCAGAGTGGCCTCTTGTTTCTCTAGCTAGGGCCAAAGTGCCTTCCGAGAGACCCTGGTCCACTCCATGGCTGTGGCTGATTGGGTCAGAGAGGGTCACCTGGCTCACACCAGGCCAAAGCGATTTTCTTAGTTGGAAGGGGTAGGGATTTTTTGGTTTTTTTTGAATCTTATATATTCTGTTTAATAATTTCAAAGAGCATTGAAGCACTGAAGTTTTTGTTCTGTGTTTTGCCAGTGTATATGTGAATCCCCACACCAATCAGGCATCAACATCTGGTGTGTATTCCCAATTTCTCTCCAAAGGAGAGGCTTATGACTGAGCATTTTATTAAAAATTATATACTTAAGAATAAGAAGGGCTTCATGTAACTAGGATCCCATTACTGATCCTGAACTATGAAGTGTAAGACATAAACTTTGAGAACAGGGGTAGAAGCAGAGTGATAACTAGGAAAGAAAATCTAGTCAAGGAAGAAGGGTAGGGATTCTTAACCTGGGCCCCCAGGGTCCCTGCACAAAGGGTCTGTGTACAGTACTCAGGAGATCCATCAAACTCGAATGGGAAAAACGTACATCTTTATTTTTACTAACCTCTAACTGAAATTTAGCATTTCCTTCCTTTAGAAAAGTTGACAAGAAACCACAGCACATTAAGACTTGTGATTTTGTCAACAAAAACAATCACTTTCCAGCTTTATATATATCTTGACATACCATTTACACTCACTGCCACTTAGAAATTTAGTTAATAGACCATCACCAAATCGTATGATTTCACGTATTAATGAAAACATGTATATGTTGCTATGTTGCAAATTTGTTCCTTTAAAAAGATTTTGATAACAATATTTTATTAAAATTGATTTCTTTTATAATCTGAAGTATTTTATTTCATGTGTTTAAAAATATTTCCTGAGATGGTCCCCATGGGCCTCACCAGATGCCAAAAGGGTTCATGGCACACAAAAGGTTAAGAACCCCTGATCAAGGGAGATCAGATGCTGAGGCCACTCTTCTGGGGCAGCCCCACCAGCCACTGGCCACGGGTGGGCAGAGAGAGGCTGCTCAGTGGGAAGAATGAAACAGTTGAACAAGAGAATAAAGCAGTGAGGCCAAGAGACAAGGAGAACAAGAATTCCTACCCCTTTCAGGCGTGGCTGGATATCCTGCAACTGGATTTCTAGGACGCATTCCCATGGGCCCATACAGATAAATTCCTCTTCTACTGGAGCTAGCCTGATGAGTTTCTGTTCCTTACAACCCAAGCATCCCCAAACAAGGAAAATGTCCTCCACTGGCCCCCGAGTACCTACCAGGCTCTTGGGCAATATAAGACACACCACATGATCCGTTTTTATGGTCATCAAACGTAATCTCGGCCTTACTGGGGCCCTCAACAGCAATGGAGAGGCCCCCAGCACCTGCCTCCCGGGTCCAGATGCTGAATTCAGCTGAGACAAAGAAACAACTGGTCAGTGACTGAGCCCGGTATAGGCCCCTCTTCTGGCTCAAACATGGGGTGCTGGGTTCTGTTTGTTGCCAGCCCTTTCCTCTTTCTCTAACCCCAAGCAGAACCCAAGCAAGGGCACTGCTGATGTTTGCTAAGCACCCTCCATGACTACACTAAGTTCATGGGTGATCAGACATCTTTGGAATACATGCAAACCAAGTCAGAACAAGATGAGAATGTTCAGTTTCATCCCCACAGACTTTCCCACTCAGCAACCACCACTGCAAGGGACCTTCACAATCAGTTTTATAGAATTCTAGCATGTTCCAAAGAACATTAGCCTGCAAGGTGCCCTGGAAACATTTTTTTTTGTTCGTTTTGTTTTTTGTTTTTTTTTTTGCAGTACGCAGGCCTCTCACTGTTGTGGCCTCTCCCGTTGCGGAGCACAGGCTCCAGACGCGCAGGCTCAGCAGCCATGGCTCACGGGCCCAGCCGCTCCACAGCATGTGGGATCTTCCCGGACCGGGGCACGAACCCGTGTCCCCTGCATCGGCAGGCGGACTCTCAACCAGTGCGCCACGAGGGAAGCCCTGGAAACGGTTTTATGACCCTGATCCTCTCTTAGAGACTCACGACACACACCCATAAATTACAGGCTCCGAGAAGTCCCTCAGTAAGACACTTGTTTAGCTTTGGGTAAGCAATTCCCAAATGTCTTTAGCCACGGAAGCCTTGTTTTAAAGAATGCCCCTTCACACCATCCATCAGTAACACACAAAGTCTTCCTTTCAGAACAGGGTGCTCAGTCCGCCAGGCTGAACTCCATCTGCTCAAGTAAAAAGCCTGCCCAGAACACTCACCTGGGACTCCTGCTTCCCCTCGCTCCAGGCCAGGGCCTCCTGCCCGGACCTTCTGGGCGCCCCCTTCACCCAGAGGCCCCACAGTGAACTGGAAGGGGCTGCCGGTGACGTGCTGGCCGCGGTACTTGACGCTGACGGTGTGAACCCCCATCTCCTGGGGCACAAACCGGACACAGTGCGAGTTCTTTCCCACAGGCACAATCTCTGCCTCGGTCACGTGGCCTGAGGGGCTGGTGACATGGGCCGACATGTCACTGCTGTCGATTTCTGAAAGGGGGCCGGGAGAAAAAGAGGAGGGTCAGGGCGAGGGCTGGAGGAGGAACGGGACATGCAGGGCAAGCAGCAGAAGGCAAAGCGAGTGTAGGCCAGGGGTGCGGGGTGCTCAGGCTTCCTCCCATCCAGGCTGGATGCCTGCCCTCCTGTCTCCCTCAAATCCCTGGGTGGTCATGGCCAGCATGGAGAGTGCAGGGCCCTTCCAGCCACCCAGTGCAGAGAATATTCTGGGGGCACTGACACGTCTTGCCTCGCCGAGCACCGTGACAGCCTTCCTGGCTGGAGCTGAGTTAATTCCACACAGCAGTTTCAAACCAGAGCTTGAGCTGATAGTTACGGCATGTAAATAACAACAACAATGATGGTTCAGATGTTTCTAAGCAAATGTGACGTGGGGCCATCAGTCATGCTTACAGGGGCTCTTTTCCATAGGTAAGGACAGAAAACACAAGAGCCCTCATCCCTCATTGTCAAGAAGCCTTGGCATTTCTTTTAGGCAACAAGACAAAATGCATTTAGAGGAAAAGGTGAACCCAGGTTGGTCCCAGTGGCAAAGGGGAAACCATGCGTGAGCAAAGCTTTGAGCAAACCAAAAATAAGAGGCCACACTTCCAGAAACATGACGCCTCAGGTCCCCAACACCAGGAAGCAGACGTGTCTGCTCCACCCAAGGTGCTCTGCCATGCCAGCGACCGTGCCTGCACTGACGAGGTGGAGACAGGCGCGCCGCATGCTGGGTGACCAAGTAACGCCATCACCTACAGCAGCACGAAACCGCACCCTCCAGCCCTACAGGATCTGGGCAGCAGCTCATGACTCTGAGCCCTGAGGACAGAGAAAGGAAGGAGGTTGAGGGGAGGGTCACCCCACATGGCCTGGGTCCGGAGGATATCTGGAGGCTGGAGGGCCATCCTCCCTTCTAACTGACAAGAGAGGGTGTTTTAGGTAATGATGGGAAAAGTTAGTCTCAGCCAGAGTCATCTAGTACCACTGAAAAGAGTAAGAAGGAGTCAAGAGCTAGACAAGACTTGAGGGAAAGGGTGACTGACCACATCACACAGAGATAAGAGACAAATAGGCAAAGGGAACAGGAGAGAGAATTCCCCAAATAAGAAATGTGAAGCAAACGAAAACACAGTCCACTCGTCAAGTGACCAGAGAAATGCAACTGAAAACTAGATACCGTATCTTTCCATCAGATTGATCAAAGTGAGAACCAAAGACAGTGGCCAGTGCTGGTGGGGAAACAGAGAAACAGGCATCAACTCGTTTTCTGGAGGACAGGCTGCCGAGGCATAGCAGCATCTGAAGCGTACTGGCCCAGCAATCCCACTCCCGGGCATCCATCCGAAGTGATGACAGATGTCACAGAGCACTGATTAAGGGGGTCAAGGGATGGAAATGAGCATACGTGAAATGAGAAAACCCAAGAAGGACACGCACCTAGACGTGAATTGGAAGCTTATGCAGTCATGAAAAGGATGATGGGGAAGTATACTTTGGTGTGGAAAGATGCCCACAATACAGTGAGTGAGAAGTGCACCAGAGGGACCTGAGACCGAGCCCGTGTGTCTAGGAGGCTGGAGGCATCCAGGCTCCAGCTCTGGGCCTGAAACGTGAACCACAATCTCCCTGGACGGTGGGATATGAGGTTAGACTTACTTCCCCTGTTTTTGAGCACCTGAACTTTTTATGATCACTATCAACATGGTGCGTTTTAAGTGATTCTTAGTCTGGACACTACAGTAATGAGGTTTTTACCAACGGTGTGTCTAGAAAGGAAGAACCCATCAGGTAATGCTGAGAAGGCAGAGCAAGAGATATACCACAAGTCAGGAAAGACAGGAGATGCAGTGTGGACCTTCCTCTGGAAGCTAGAAGCTCATCACAACATGAGCTTCATCTGAAGACAGTTTAGATTTTCTGTCTTCATAGAACCTGCAACTCCACAGCACATGCCAGAGGAGCCTCAAGTCTTCACTTACACAGTCACTTCTTTTTTTTTTTTTTTTTTTGTGGTACACGGGCCTCTCACCGCTGTGGCCTCTCCCGTTGCGGAGCACAGTCTCCGGACGCGCAGGCCCAGCGGCCATGGCTCACAGGCCCAGCCGCTCCGCGGCATGTGGGATCCTCCCGGACCGGGGCACGAACCCGTGTCCCCTGCATCGGCAGGCGGACTCTCAACCACTGCGCCACCAGGGAAGCCCCACAGTCACTTCTTAATAGAAAGAACCTGGGCCACATTTCAAACAGACGATGGCTGTGTTGGGCAAAGGGCTAGATGTGGTCCACCCACCCAGCCTTGCTTCGCAGGCCTCACTCCAATTTTAGGAATGAAAGATACAAACGGGAATTAGAAGGATGTCACTGGGCTGACACCTCCTTCCAGATATAAGCATCAGCAGGGCCAGTTCTCTCACTATTAGTCTAGTCGACAGACAGTAAATGAAAGTCTAAAAGCTTATCTATTTTTCCCTCATGTGGTATGATAAAGCTATTTTCATCTGGAAGAAGGAAAAGTAAATAGATTTACTTTTCTTGGATGGGTCTCTGTGAAAATAAGTATTAAAAATATTAATGAATAAATTAAAAAAAAATTAAATTCAAAAACAGTCCCCCACAGCAGACTCGGACAGTATATTCTGGGCCAAGCCCAGACTTGGTTTCCAGTGGTGCACACTGCCCTGACCCACGAGCCCCTCGTGCTCACCTGGGATCTTCAGGTTCAGGTCACAGATGCTCCCAACAGTGGCCACAGATGGGGCTCGACTGGTACGGGTAATGCTCTCCTTGACTCTTCCTTCCCCGCTGATCTTCACGGTAAAGGGGCTCCCTGCAAAAACCGAGCAGGCCCTTGAGAGCAGCCCAGAGGCCACGCATGGCATTTACAGAAAACCCAAGCACGGGACAGGGAGAGCAGATGGGGCCACACATACCAGGCACGTGCTCGTCAGCGAATTTGGTGGAGACGATGTAAACCCCAGGCACGGTGGGGAAGTAGGAGACCTTGCAAGTGCCGTCCTCCAGGTCCTCTGTCTGGATGTCCACTTTGCTGGGGCCTTCCACTGCCAAGGAGATGCCGCCATAACCTGCAACACAGTAGCCCGTGGCTGCTATGACAGCAGCTCATCAGGAAGGGGGAGGCTGATGAATGCAGAAAGGACCTCCACCCCTGGAAATGCTCCAGACAGCAGAAAGACAGTAACGGTGGCCCCTGTTGGACAGTGCTGGGCAGAGGAGTCAGTTAAACGCTCTGAGAAATTCTGGAGTGAAATACCCTGGCTGAAGGTGGCCTTGACCACACTCTCTTCTCAAGGGTATCCACTAATATCTCACTGACCACCTGTCTTGCAGAACCCGCTGTGGGGGGACACTTTGCCCACCTGCTTCCAGGAATGGCAAGTGCTGTCTGGGGGTTTATTACCAGCTGCAGGCCTGAGAATCTGACATTTTTAACTGCTCCTAGCTGCCTCAGATGCCCAGCCAGGGAACCATTAAGACAGCAGATCTAAAGCTTTAATAACCTGAGGAATCAACAGAGAACATAAGCCCATCAGGACCACAAATTCTCCAGCTCCTTGCCTTGGGAAGGTGACTTTATCCAGAAGTCACCGATGCAAGCCCATCACTCAAAAAGGCAGAAGATGAAGACTCTGGGATGTGGAGTAGCTTGGAGTGGCCCACCCTAATTCGGACCATCTCAAAGAGGAAACAGGAAGAAACTCCTCATTTCCATGAAAGCACTGCTCAGCTGAACATGACTTTGACCAGATGGCCCAACATTCTTAGTTTGAGATGAGTCAAGGAGACCCTGGGGAGCTGAGACAATGGAGGGAATACTGATGATGAAACAGATCTGCGAGTTGTTGTGGCTCTGGGTTCAAATGCCAGAAGCAGATGGGGCTGCTAACCCTGCGAGCCTCAATTTTTTCATCTAGAAAACAAAGATAATACCTACTTTGCCACTGCTCTTGGGGCTTAAATGATAATCATGTAAAAGGGTCTATAGCTTGAAGGATGCTTACAAAGAAAAGAAAGTTGGCAGGATAAAAAGATGGAGTAATGCGAGCAATAAGAAGCCAGTTCCAAAGCTCTGGGCCTTTTCCCCTGGGACCACCGCCCACAGACCTGCATCCCTCGTGTCCACGATGAAGTCAGACATCTCGAAAGTCCGGCCTTCTGACAGGCCACGGCCGTAGACTTTGGCTCTGCGGGCATCCCCGATCTCGGACTGGACCACCATGATGGACACGGGGCTGTTGGCCACGTGGTTGCCATTCTTCTTAATGCTGACCAGGTGTTCACCCACCTCCCGGGGGATGAAGGAGATGCCTGGACCAGAGCACAGACTGGGGGTTATGAGGTGGGAGGGAGGGGTGAAGGGGAGGAAGCAGGAGGGAGACACACTGGCAAGAACAGAAACAGGACTTCCTTCCTGACTTTCTGGCCACCCAGGGTGTCCAAGAGGGTTGTCAGCATCGGAAGGCAGAAATGCTTGGACTCTGACCATGCATGTGACCCAGGTTTATCACATCACACTCCAAGGTGCTACCAATTTCCCAGGCAAGGACTGGGATCCCGGGCAAGGAGGGAACCCCCACCTCCCACTCAAGACGTCCTGGCTCCTGCCGGGAGGGCAGTCTGGGCTCACCAATGTGATTGTTGGGCAGCCTCTTTAGGAGACAGGGCTCGTCGCGGCCGGACGGGGCCTTGATGCTGGCCGTCAGGGTGCTGAGGTCAGTCTCACTGATGTCGAGCAGGAAGTCGGCGGCAGAGCCCAGCTTCACCTGAGAGCACCGTCTGCTGTCGTCTGGGAAACACCAGCCCCAACACAGCTCCATTACACGTGGTCACCCTGGCTCTCCAGAGCTCTCACGCCACATGCCATTTATAGATGAACAGGCAAGAATTAATTACGCAAACTCAAGTGACAAAAACACGCCCCAGACAATGAGCAGACCTAACCAACAAAGAATGACTGCTACTTATGCCTGGTTACAGGGAAGACCTGAGTCCACACAGACCACATTTATAACCCACTGAGAGCATGATCTGAACACAGAGAACAGGGGTCAGAAGCAGGGCTTTGAGTCAGATAATCTCCACCTGAATCCCAGAATACCCACATGAACTTGGCTAAGCCAGTCTCTCCAATCCTCAGTTTTCCCATCTGTAAAAGGGAGACAAAAATCTATCTAGAAGTGATGCCGATGAGCATCTCTGAGCTCATTTACTCACGCAGTAAGTATTATTTGAATGCCTCTATCTGAGGGCCTCCTTATTTGGACCCTGGAGTCAGACTGGCACAAATAAGTGCCCTCCAAATGATAAGCTTGTTTTTCCCGGGATTACCAGCTGAAGGAGGAATTTAGCCTATCCAATGCTGGCCTTGCACCCCTAGTTTGTTCCCAAGGAGACGCTGTGAAACCTAAATCTCAGACATGCCTAGCCTGCTGCCCCGGGTCTGGTGGGAGGGGGGCTTACTGGGGCAGGGAGCCTCCAGCAAGTTGGGCAACTCTACCTGTGATCTTGGCTGTGAAGGGGCTGCCAGGGATGTGTTTGTCATTGTACTTGACCAGAATGCTGTAGTCGCCTGGCAGGGTGGGCAGGTAGGTCACTGTGCATGTCCCATCTTTGTTGTCAATGCAGCTGATTTCCGCCTTTGAGGGTCCCTCAATAGCCAAGTCCAGGCCACCTGTGAATGAGAGGAGGGAAGGAGAGCCATCAGGGAGAGTGTTTCTGTGTTTCAAAAGGGATCACCACTCATCCGGGACAGCCCTGATGCCAGGAACGTCAGACTGACACAAGCCACGGACAAAGGGCGTAGGTCAGAATAAAGCTATTTACATGGTGAAAGTGTCACTGGGAAGACACTCCACCATCTGAATTCTTCCTGCAAGTGACCCTGAAGTTCAATTCTTCCATATGTGTGGGATGAGGAAGGGATGGAACCCCACGTGCCAATCACACATACGGGAGAGAGCATCACACACAGACTATCACTGCTGCTTGGGGGCTGGATGCCATCATGAAAATCCCATTAGAATCGCAAATTTAGAAATTCCTGTGATGACAATGCACATGGGCACAGAGCTAGAATAAGCCACTAAATGATTCATGTGGCCCTGTGGATACATGTACAGGTGCAAAAAGAACAAAACCAAAAATGTTATCTATCAAAACACACGTAACTTTCAGGCAAGTCACATAAAACATTTCATAGTATGAATGTGATTTTAATCAGAACACGAAGGACTTTAAAATTTCTGTTTTGGGGCTTCCCTGGTGGCTCAGTGGTTGAGAGTCCGCCTGCCAATGCAGGGGACACGGGTTCGTGCCCCAGTCCGGGAAGATCCCACATGCCGCGGAGCAGCTGGGCCCGTGAGCCATGGCCGCTGAGCCTGCACGTCCGGAGCCTATGCTCCGCAACGGGAGAGGCCACAACAGGGAGAGGCCCGCGTACCGCAAAAAAAAAAAAAAAAAAAAATTCTGTTTTGGGTAGAAGACGGAGGAGCTCTACGTAAGAGATTTATGAGAGAAAAGACAAGACAGATACTACCATTCAAGAGCCTTATTTTTAAAGGCTTCCCTGGAATTGCATCCCCTTAACTCTCCAAATGACAGCTAAGAACCACAGAACCACAGTACCTTCTCCTGCGTCCTCGGTGACAATGGTGAAGGTGGCGGTTTTGTTGGCCACTCCATACACCAGGCCCGGGCCATATGCAGAAACACTCCCGCTGTTGGGGTAGTTCACGTAGAACTGGAGTGGGCTCTCTGGGTTTGCAAAGAACACACACAAAGTTGGGATTCATGGTGGGGAGGGGGTTTCACCTAACAGCAGCAGGTGTGGCATCTCCTGGGCAGACCAGAAGGCAAGAGGAGACTCTGTGGGGCTTCCCATCCTAGGACACCCAAGGGGGTCTACTCACTATCGACCCTTCAGTGATCACATGAGAAAAACAGTCCCCAGGGTGCTCCAGACTAGAGGGGGTCCGAGGCAGGGGAATCTGGCTCAAATGGACAAGTAAGGAGGGAACAGCTACACCGGGGCCAGGTGGCAGGGGGGAGCGGTGAAGAGAAATGACCCACTATAGATGGAATGTGACTGGAAAGGTCCTTTGGGAAGGCCGTTTGCCCATGACTTTCAAAGTCTGTGAACCCAGCCCGAGGAATCTATCCCACTGTGGTCCTCTCCACACAGGCCCACTCCCAGCCCTAGGCAAGTAGTTCCATTTCCACAGAATTCAGATGCAAATTAGGAAAAGAACCCAGGGTCCAACAACAGGGGGTTGGTTAAATAAACATTAGTCTACTTGCAGGTCACTAAAAATAATGAGGGAGATCTATGTATACTAACTTGAGAGATTATCCATAATGTGTTGCATTAAAGAGAAAAAGGCAAATTGCTATATAAATGTCAATATCCCATTATATTAATACCCTATATAATATTAACACCTATTATAATACCTATATAATAATATATACCCATTATAATATATTCCTATGTAATATTAATACCATTATCCCAGTCCAAAATAGAACCAAATTGCATGCATATTTGTAGGTACAGAGAGAGACATTTGAAAAGATACACACACCAGCATTGGAAGTAGAAGGAAAAGCGTAGAAAGACATTTTTACTTTTTCTGTATCTGCATCTTTAGAACATTTAAATAGAAGCAGATAAATACAGTTTTGCTTTAAACACATAGTATCCATACACATACACATAAACTAAAGCAAATATCAAACTGAGAGAAATATTTGCAACTCCTATCACAAAGGGCTAATCTCTCCAATAGTTAGACTGCTCTCAGAAACTGATATGACAAAGGCCAATAATCCAAGAGAAAAACTGAGCCAAGGATACAAACGTCCAGTTCAGAGAAAAAGAAATACAAATAGCATTGATACTTAGCCATATAGAAAGTTGCTCAGTTTCATTCACAGGAGAAATACAAACAAAGCAATACTGTTTTTTAACTATCAGTCTGGCAAAGATCCAAAAATTTGATAGCCTAGTCCACTGGCAAATTGGTGGAAAAGCAGGTGCTCTCCTACATGGCGGGTGGGTATGTGAACGGGAAGAGATTGGGTGAAGGGTGCTTTGGTGAGATCTGTCAGAATTGCAGGGCTGTTGCCTGTGCCCTGCAATTCCTGCCCTGGGAACCAAATATCTCAGATACACCCTGGCAGGTGTGAGATGCTGGGTATGCAAGGCTATTATTCACTGCAGCATGACTAGTAATCACAAAAGGTGGGGAAGAACCCAATTGTCCTCCAGTGGGAGAAATGGTTCACGTGTAACGTTCACCCAAACAGCCGAACACCATGAACACTCTCTACTATTCAGATGCGCAAAGTTCTCCAAGTTATACCATTAGATGAAAAGGGCAAGGTCAGAATAATGTGTAGCGTAGACTAATGTTTATGTAACAAAGGGAGAGGGATTAAACATCTGTATTCTCATCTGTTGTAGAGTCTTAAAAATATTCTGATATCTAGCATAAAACATCAATAACAGGTTCAAGGAGAGGGCAGATGGGGGATATGGGTGGGAAGGAAACCTTTCTCCACATCATTTTTAAACTATGTAGATAGGTTATGTACTCAAAAAAAAGAACAAGAGTAACACTGTGCTGGTTGATGGACATGAAACTTGAGTTGGCTTTCCTTGTCAAGGGCTGTGTGACAATAAGGCAGCTTGTCCGCTTCTCACAACCTCTTCTCCTGTCCCACGCTGCTCTGGGCTCTGCAGGCCCGGCTGGAAAGTCCCTTGATGTGCCTCACATTTTTCTCCCAGCTCACCCTTTGGCCATGCTTGGCATAGTGACAAAGACAAACAATCGCGGACCGAAAGGGCCTGCACTGTGACCCAGGACACTTAGCTGTGTCATCCCTGCTGGAAACTAGCTGGATCTGCTGGGGTCACAGCCTGTTTGGTTTTGCAGGGACGCCCACACTGCATTCCCAAATCTGCCACTGAAAACCACACAGCAGGTGACTGAACGACTGACTACAACCTCCCAGATGTTCACATCCTGAATCCTGGAGTCCTGCAGGGCCAGTCAGCCAGGGCGCTGAGCCCAACTTACCAGGGATGTGGCTGCCCATGTATTTGATGTGCATCTCGTGGAGCCCGACCTCAGTGGGAGCGTATCTGACAGTGACTGTGCCATCCTTGTTGTCCACAATCTCAGGTGTGGCTGTCTTCCCAGAAGGCATGTGGACCTCTCCTGTTGGAGCACATGGAGACAGGGCAGTGAGCCCACCAAGACGTCCCCCGAGAAGCTGAGCACAGAGGCACACGTGGCCTTCACAATAAAGGTTTTCAGATACAAGAACACTTCACCATGGCCTAAAACACCACGTTCCACAACCGGAAGCAGAGACGTACCTGCCTTTATTTTGTTCTATTTTGTTTCCACAAAATGCAGCAGGCAACTCACAAGTAAAGGGTCTTCTACTTTTGTACTGACAAATGAGAAGCTCAAACAGGACTTGAGAAGACCATGAGACCAATTGGATTGGTAAAGTGTCAACTCAAAGAGAAGCAGGCATTGAAAGGAGGCTAGGAGAGGAAGTAACTCTTGTACAACAGACCTCAGTGTCAATGTCACATCTGGAAAAGTAGAAGAATAAGAGAAGGCAAGAAAGGGGGGGAATAGGAACGTGATGGTCGAGAGAGATCTAAACACAGTGGTTCTCCACCTACAGAGCATCTCCGGCCCTCTCTCCAGGATGCAAGTTATAAATGAACCACCTCTTCTGAGATACACATATACACACAGAACATTCTGCAATCCCATGGGCTCATGGACTGACCCAGGGATGCTGGGTTCCGGACCCCAGGTCTGGGGGACAGGTGGAACCAGTTCCTGCGCACTGTTTGGAGAGCTGGTGCAAGTGAGTGAGAACAAGACGGCTTTCACGACAGTGCTTACCGGTGATTTCTCCTTTCCTGACTGCAAACGGAATGACCAAGTCGAAAGGCTTAAACCCCAGGCCGTTCATGTCACTCACTGGGACATAGGCCTCTTCAGTTACCTAAAAACAGGAAGCAGCGGTCACTGGGTAAAGTGGACAACAGTGTGAGCTGGGGAAGCTACAGGGGGCAGAGCAACTGGGAATTTGGCAAACTCGTACAGCCAGGATTTGGGGATGCGGCTGCCCATGCATTGCGGGCTTTGGCTAACAGGCTCCGGGGCCAGAGAAGAACCTGAAGAATTGGAGGAATCATGCTGACCAATTGCTAAAAATCCCTAGGCTGTTTGCTTGTGAAATTCCCAGCAGCACCCATGGGAAAGCGGAAAAGTGAGAGACAGCAATGTCTGTGAGTCCCAAGAGGTTCCACCTGGAAAGGTTTAGTTGCCTGTGGCCTGGAAAAGAAGGTGTGTTTTAAGTGGCAGAAAGTAGCAGCAGTGGCTTTCCCCCTGAACAGAAACCAAATGTGCAAGTGGTGGCTTTTAGAGTCAGCAGGAGGGCTGAGACAGCTGTCCATCTTTCTCTTTAAACGTGGAGACAAACTGCACTGAGCGTGATCACAGACATGGTGGTGGGCGATTCGTGGAGTGCGTACGATGACACAGGTGGGTCTCATTACAGAGAAAGCCGGGATCATTGTGATGCACTGATCAGTGGGGACAAACCAATGACCAGGACACCCAGAGGGCTTAAGCAATCCCCAAAAGCAGGCTGCAGCTTTTCTGCAATGAAGGCTGAGTAAACAAAGACATGGAAAAGGGAAAAATAAAAACAAAAACCAAAAGTGTACCCAGGGCCTGAATCCGGGGGGACATGCATTTACCGGTGCCTCCTCCACAGCTGCGACTTCCCCATCTGTGGCCTGGTCAGTGGCAAATGGAAATTAGTTGGGAATCACATTGAGGGACATCGCGACTCAGTAGATTCTACCACCCAAGGGCTGCTTCCTCCCCATCTGTCTTGCATAGCAGAGAGCTACTCCCTGTAGCGGGAGCCTACCTTCTTCCCACCGTTGTGGAGAGCAAGTTGGCATCTCCTGTTCAAATGTCAAATCCATATGCCCTCTGAACCCATGACCCACTTCTAGGAAGTAAGCCTATAGAAATACTGGCAGGAAAGTCTAGAGGTAAGTCATGTGTGCAAAGGATTTTACTGGAGCCATTCATTGTTGGGAAAGGCTGAAATAACCTAAATGTCCATCTGTAAGGGAGTCGGTTAAGTAAATTATGTAAGTTTGTACAGTGGAGCCCGGTGCAGCCATGCTGAAGAGGCGATCAAGTCAGATCAATTAATATGGAAGGGTATTTACAGCATATTGAGGGAAGGAAGCAAGTTGCAAAGCAATGTGCATGGTTAATCTCATGCACAAAACTGACATGTTTCTTGTATAAGCAGGAGAAAACCTAATGCTGGTCACCCCTGGGGCATGAAATTGGGAAAGGGGTCTCTTGTTACTTGGTATGTATCTATAGTTATGTTCTAAAAGTTTTTATAAATTCATTTTTTAAGAACCAGAGACTTTGTGTTCCTGATCCAATCACCCTGATAAGGGATGGGTCCCCTCTCAGTTCCCTCTTCTCCCACAGTAAAAGAATTGGAAAGCCTCCCTTCTGGAGGAAAACTTCCGTGCCCATGTTTAGCCCCTTTTGTGTATTCTGGCATCTCAGAAAGGGGGCTTCACTTACAAAGGCAGCTTTGTAAGCTTCAACGTTTGCAACAGCCCTATCCCCCACCCCCTGGACCATCTCAGGTTGGGTGACTCCGGGACACATCAGCCAGGAAGATCTTTCAGTGGCTACGCTATAGCCTTTGATCAGTGACTTCTTAACAGTGACAGGCAGAGAAGCTGCTAGACCCGTGACTTGCTGTGCACGTCTGTGAGATGTATTTAACTGAACCAGCCTGCTGGGGCTCCTACAGACATTTGCCGCAAAGGCAGTACAGGGTGTTCATGTCCTTTTGGCCCCAAGCCTGCAGGGGAAGACAGCGAACCTAGCCCCAAGAGGCCAATGAATAGAAAGTGAGCCCATCTAGGTAAGGCTGGAGGAAGCTAGGAACGGGAGAATGAAGACCTAAAGCACGTGCCCTGAGTGTCATCCCTTCCAGCCTTCAGCAGTTGTTAGGGGGGTTGTGCGTTTTACACAAAGGATCCTTGCTCTGTGTGCAATCCAGGGCTGAATGAACATTCATTCCTAACGAGTTTGGTGGCCTCCACTGCAGGTTTCTGACTCATCTGCTAAAACGGTCCTTGGTATTTTCTTCCTGGTTTCCTCACTCACACCCTCCAAACGTGGTCTCTTATCTCCAGCTCATCCCACCAGCAGGGCTGTGACCTCTGCCCAATTCTAACCAACCAGATAAAAACTCCTGTGGGCTAAAAACAGATTCTTAAAACTACAACTGGGACTTCTCTGTAAATAAGAAGGACATAAACTTTCTAGCTGCATCTTTTTCTCCCCTGAGGAGAAAAACACTCCCAAATTAACAGCGTCAAAAGTGTTTACATCTTGGGCTTCCCTGGTGGAGCGGTGGTTGGGAGTCCACCTGCCGATGCAGGGGACACGGGTTCATGCCCCGGTCCGGGAGGATCCCACATGCTGTGGAGCGGCTGGGCCCGTGAGCCATGACCGCTGGGTCTGCGCGTCCGGAGCCTGTGCTCCGCAACGGGAGAGGCCACAACAGTGAGAGGCCCGCGTACCGGTTAAAAAAAAAAAAAAAAAAAAAGTGTTTACATCCTTGAGACATAAAAAGGCTCCAGGTCTCTGGCACAACGTTTATAGATAAACAAACATCTATGGAAAAGAATAAAGGCACAGCAGATTATAGAGTGGGAGACAGACATGGGCTTCTGTCTGGAATGGAGTCTTCGTGTCCTTCTCTGCTGCTGCATAAAGTGAAATCATTAGATGGAGCTTTGTAGGCTGTGCATGGGGCCAGGCCACTGAGTTCTGTAAACTTTGTGGTCTGCTGCCCATGGCACCAAAGGACACAGGTGAGGACGGTGCTCAGCAGCTGTCCAGAGCAGGCAGTCTGGGTTCAGTGGACTTGAGTCTGATCCCCGCTCCTATACAGCATTTGTAAAAGGGCCAACAATGCATAGTTTTAAGGGTTAAATGAAGGACTGCTCCTAAGGTTTCTAACCCTTTTCCTGGTTGAAGAACCTTAATAATCAAAGGAAGATCTAAAAGTCACTCAGATTTGAAAATTAAAGGGCCTAGCCATTCTCTGGCTCAGAGGTTTTGCAGAATGGTTTTCTTTTATTCCAGATGTTCCTAGCTTCAAAAAGACAAGTTATTTCCCCCTCATCATCAAAGTCTGAATCTTTCCAAAACACAACTGGAGGTACTTTGAGTCCTGGGGTATCAGAGTCAAGTCTCCAGACATAACAGCCTTGGGAACCTCTCTCCTCCAGGGGAGGAGAGAGGAGGAAGAACTAGCAGGATGAAAAATTGTAATGTTTTACTTATAGACGTTTTTGTCAAAGCGTATCTTTCTGAGCTGGGCTTAGGCCAGGACATTGCCTAAGATCCTTAAGAATGATGGACACTTTGGTTGCCAGTGATTTCCTAAAACCCCTTAGAGCCAAAGGGTCCCTGGGTTTCTAGAGATTACTACAGGATTCTGCAAGGTCATGACTGCTTAAGACAATTTTTTTTTACAGAAAAGAAAAAAAAAGTGGCCGGGGATGTCTCAGCCAGGGTTTAACAAAGAGCAATCGTTACTGTTCCTGCTAACAACAGCATACTCTAGAGAAGGAATTTTCCTTACCATGACAGTGAAGGGGCTGTTGGGAATATCAACGCCACCAAAGCGCACGTAGATGACATAGGTGCCCGGCTTGGCAGCCGTGTAGAAAATGTCATAGGTGCCATCCTCATTCTCGATGACATCAGCCTCAGCCTCAGTGCCGTCTGGGGTCAGAACCGTGCAGGTCACTTTGCCTTTCCCGGCGGTCTTGGCGTCTACCACAAAGCCCACTTCCTCGCCAGTTTTCACAGTGGAGGCGATTCCAGGACCTGGAGAAAAGTTTAGGAGGAGAGCGTGGAAGCTTCAGCCATGGACAGCAGCTGAAGGCCCAAGAACAAATCACACGTTCGTGTTGTATCTGTGAATGTTAGACCTTCAACTGCCACCGTGCAGAGGGATGTCCCAGAGATGCCCTGGGGAAGATGCTGCTCCAGGGAGCATTCTATCCATTACTTATTAAATAAGGTGTATCTGCAAGTTCCGAGTGATAACCATATGCTAAACCCGCTTTGCCAGCATTCAAGTGTATGGGGATGAAGGTCAACTTTCATCAGCAAACACATACTGGGCATTTTCTTAAGTGCCAGATACACACAAAGGTGAGCAAACCACAGTCTCAGCTCTCAATATGCTCAAAATCTAACAGGGCAGATGCATGCAGGCTGGACACCAAGAATGACAACTCAATCTGTGTTGGAAACACCGAGGGGGGACTAAGTTATCAAAAACATAATCAATGGTTCTTCAAAGAAGCATTCTGCAGCACATCTATGGAAAGTTCTATGAATTTACATCCCAGGGTTGCCACATTGACAGAGGACTTCCTGAGAAAGGGGAAATGGCTGAATTCTGAAGGCTGGGTACCCTTGGCTAGGGAAGACTTATAACCTCTGTCTCCAAATGATGACCCGTCTATCTGTCTGTCTCTCTGACTTGTGGCACCCCTTTACTGAGGATCCACGGATCAGGGAGTGCAAAAAACTGTGAATTAAAAGCACCCTGGCAAAAAAAAAAAAAAAAAAGCAAAGTGTGCAGAAGCAACAGGGAGTGATAAGAACACGCTGAGACAGTGAGTAGTAAGGGAAGACTGAAGTTTGGCGCTGAATGACAGGCTGAGAGGTAGGGCCAAAGGAGCCCCCAGGCTGAGCAGAGTATCCTGCCTGAGCTGGGGGAAGGAGGAGAGCCTGGAAAGCCAGGAGGAAGTTCCCACCCAGTATTCACATGCCCTCAGGTTAGCAAAGACAATCCAGTTGTCTCTGGAACAGCACAGACCTAGGAGGTGGCAGACCGGCCATCGTTAGAAAATTTCTCAGTCTTGTGGTGGATGAGCCAAAAAGAGCCAAGCTGAGCAATTTACAACCTCACCCTGAAAGCCAAAAGATTTTCTCCTTTCAGAACAAGACGAGATATGAGAGAAATAGGACACATCCAGGGTGGACCTCTGTTTAGTTTTATTTAAAGAGAAGCAAATCAGTTTCATTTCAGAGATGGGGATTCATGGTTTGAAATCTGCTTGAAGCAACATCAGAGTTGCCCATGATATTCAATTGGTCGTGTCTTAGAAATGGAAGGAACTGATATGCTCTAATATTCCTGGAGAATTCCCGAGAGACTCAGATGTTAAGTCCTGAGTGTTGAGGAAAACCTAGATCCTTTAATGTGCTTCTCTAGCCCTGGCCTGAAATGCTCTTGAATATATCTCGAATAACTAAACCATCTACTCATGAAAGGCATAAATTTGATGCTTTTCATGGGAGCCACAGTTGAAATCACAACAACTGAAATCTCAACAATCACCCACTTCAAAAGTAACTGTAATAGTTTCCATGTGCCTGGCACTGTGCTAAGCACTTTTCATGTCTGACCTCATCTAATCTCTGCAATAGCACTGCGAAACAGTCTCTGATCCTTGGAAGAGCTTCATGAACTTAAATGTTTTCCAAAAAGATCTTCCATCTAAGTCTGCCTGAGGCTAAGAGTGGTTGAGCATCTTGCCCTGATCACACAGCTATTAAGTGGCAGACGCTGGCTTTCTGAGGCCCAAACACACACTCCTGTCCTTGAGCTGCACTCACCTGTGGCCAGGCACTTGCTGGCATCGCCCGTCTGTGTGGCCCGGATGCGGTAGGGAGACAACGGGATGTCATCCCCACCGTAGGTAACCCCAATCATATAACGTCCAGTCTTGTCAGGGATGTAGGTAACAGCGTACGTGCCATCTTTATTATCATGGACAATGGCTCTTTTGGGTTTTCCCTCTTGGTCCTGTGGATCACCGAGAAATGCTATTTAGGATGTTGTCATCAAGATGTAGAAACCATTCAAAGAAAACCTTGACAGATTTTGCTCATTAATTAATGCCTCTAGTGGGAGGGAAAAAAGAATTACTGGCTTAATACATTTTGGCAGGTGGTGGGAGCAGAGGGTCATAGATCCCTTTAACACTGTGATGGACATCGTCAATTTTTAGTGAATTTTCTGTCAAGGGGACAAACAGGTTTAGCTCCAAATCCATCGAAATGTAGGGAGACAAGGGGGCAGAGGCCCCTGCTTCTGCACACCTTCACTCTCCTTTCCCTCTTTACTAACAGGAACCTAATTCTTAGCTAGGTATGCTGCTTCCAGAATACGAGACGCCACTTCCTAGTATCGTTGGCCACTAGGTACAGCCATGGGACTTATGACAAACTTCTGGCAAACAAGAAGAGAGTGGAAGTCTCATGAGGGACTTCTGACAGGGTTGCTTAAGAGAGCTGATTGAGTTGGAAGGTCCCATTGTCCCTTCTGCTTCCTCCTTCTGGCTTGCCATGTGGATTGGATGGCCAGAGCACCAGCAGGCTCATGGTCCATGAGGAGACCTTAGGGACAGAAGCCATAGGAGCAGAGAGATGGAATGGAGCCTGCTTCCTTGATAAGCCACATAGCCCCCAGGCACCTTGCCCGGCCTCTGGGCCTGTCTAACAAGAGAGAACTATCCCATGTGTTTAAGCCACTCTTATTTGAGGGTTGACTGTGATATGCAGCAGAACTTAGTCTTAACTAATCCAAAGGGTAATTTTAAACACTCAAACAACAAAAGATAGGAATAGATATAATAGAGAGCAAAATATATGAGATTCACCAAAACTTGAAGCTATACTCTCAGACTTCTCAGGCAAGCCTGTTTGTTGTCCTGTACAATTACTGACTCTCTAGTGGGGAAATCAGATAAACATTTGCATGAGGCTAGAAATTAGTTGTTAAAATCCTGGTTCTTAACCCCAGCTGAGAAATTAGGTCTTATTAATGAAGTTTGGCTCCAGAAAAATCATTCAAGGTTACCGTTATCTGAACAGCAAGCAGGCCTTCCCCGGCATCTCTGGCATCGATCGCAAACTCCACAGGCAGGCTGGCAGGCACACCATAGGTACTGAGGCCAGGGCCACTGGCGGTCACTTTGCTGGCATCGTATGTGGGAAGGACCTTGACCTTAAAGGGACTTGACAGACATACACACCCCAGTTCAGTATGGATACACTTCAACCCAGCTACATCTGACCTCTCTTACACAAGAGACTGGGATTGAGAGGCAGGATTTCTACAGCATATAAGACTTAAGTGCCAAATCCAGCAGAAATTTACAACCATGTAACCATCATACAGCAGACCAGCTTTCCATAAGTGCATTCCATGGGTTACAAACTAATTTCCAAATTAGTTTGGGAAACATGGGGTTAAACACATTTAACCCACTTTTGTTTTACTAACACAATGATCACCAAGATGGAAAGAAAACATATTAAAACTGATGTTTCAGGGCTTCCCTGGCGGCGCAGTGGTTGAGAGTCCGCCTGCCGATGCAGGGGACACGGGTTCGTGCCCCGGTCCAGGGAGATCCCACATGCCACAGAGCGGCCGGGTCCGTGAGCCATGGCCGCTGAGCCTGCGCTTCTGGAGCCTGTGCTCCGCAATGGGAGAGGCCACAACAGTGAGAGGCCCGCGTACCGTCAAAACAAACAAACAAACAAAAAAACTGATGTTTCAATATTATCTTGTCCTCTTATTTTCTATTTTTAATGTTTTAGATGATGTAAGACCTATTAGTCAAGTACCACATAAATGTAATTTATAACTTATACCTTTCCACAGCGCTAGAGCTATCTGTATATCTTCATGTAAAAATATGCACCTTTGGGGTAAAGGTGAAACTTTTAAATTCTAAGTATGATAAAAAAAATCTTTGGAGACTCTTCTGAGAGGTAAAGAGCTTAAGCAACATGTTTTCTATTAATAGGAATGAGGAACAGGTTTTTATTCAACACTTTCTGGGAATGCTATGGTCAACCAAATTCTCAACTAAGAAGTAAAAATTTTTGCCCTAATCAGAAAACAAGTTGCATGGTCACCAGAAAGAAGACCTTGATGAACTAACGCACTCCTTAATTTCAGCTCATCTTTACATTAAAGATGGCTGAAAGGAACAAATGTAGGGCGGGCACCAAGACAGCAGGAGGCACAAACACCAAGGCTAGTGTATTTTAACACCTGTGCAGAGCATGCCGGTTCTCAGTGAGGCTGATCAGATGGATGGATGGGTAAATGAGTGGATGGATGGATACGTGGGTGGGTGGACAGATGGATGGATACATGGATAAATGAATGGATGGGTGGGCCACCAGAGCAGTGCTGGTCACCAGAGGGGTGGGCTTGAACCCCTTCCCTAAGTGACAGAAGCTTACCTACGAGGGATCTCTTCATCAGCATATTTAACAGAGACCATGTAAGGCCCCTCCTGGGACGGGGTGTAGGTCACTGTGTGTGTGCCATCCCCATTGTCCACCACGTTCACGGGCTCCACCAGACCTGAGAACAGAGATGAGAGGGCTGAGGAACTGCCTGGCTTCCCCTTCACTCCACCTGGGCTGAGTTCATAAAGGATCACATTCATCCATGAGAGCTATTGGTTTCCACTGATAACACAAAGGCAAGCAGGCCATAATCAGAGGCCTAAGAAATCACAGGAGAAAGATTCCCCAATTCATAGCTGCAGAAATGACCCTAAGAGACACCTTTAGCTTTCTGTTGGCTGAACTACACTCCGTCGGACCTAGAGTATAATTAAGGAGACTGCCTGCACTTTTTGCTGGAGGGCATATGGTGAAGGTGCTTGTTGCAGACATGCTATCCTTTCAAGCTGGTTAGGCATGCTGGGATGAGGTAATTTTACTCTACAGCCAAGAAAGGGTCAAAGAGTCCAGAACTCTGAACAGCAAAATTTAACCAATGGGCCAGCCAGTTAAAACTTGTATCCAGGGGCTTCCCTGGTGGCGCAGTGGTTGAGAGTCCGCCTGCCGATGCAAGGGACACAGGTTCGTGCCCCGGTCCGGGAAGATCCCACATGCCGCGGAGCGGCTGGGCCGGTGAGCCATGGCCGCTGAGCCTGTGCGTCTGGAGCCTGTGCTCCGCAACGGGAGAGGCCACAACAGTGAGAGGCCCGCGTACCGCAAAAAAACCCCAAAAAACAAAAAAAAAACTTGTATCCACCTCTGAGCAAAGACCATCATGGCAGCAGCATTCTGGGTGTAGGGCGCAGGGTAGGTGAGGGTGCCTATCTCATGAGGGTGAGAGGGCTCTCAATGTGACATCTGCAGGGGATGGTTAGAGGTCACTTTAAAGCATAATCAAGGCATGCATTAGGTTGGTAGATTCTAGATCCCAGTTCTGAACATGAGTGTCAGGATTCATCAGCTGAAGGGTAGATTAATCAAAGTGTGGCATACTCATTAAGCAATGCACATGAGGCAGGTACAAGGCAATTTCAGAGTTAAGGCCAGCAAGAGGCATTCGGGTTAGGTAAATCAGAGCAGCAGCTAATAGGAAAATGCAAACCTGTCTCCATAAAGTCACCCTTCAGGTCCCGTTTAAAGAACTCTGACATGGCTTTCAAGGGGCTGAGCCTTGACTGGGAATCCATCTCATCAGCTAAAATTAAAAGGCTGTTATTTCAGAGTCCTCTGTAATAGACGTAGATATCTCAGCAAAGCTTTTCTCTCTTTCTCCCCTCTGCCCTGCCCTGTCTCCCTCTCTCTCTGTCCCTCTACCACACACACACACACACACACACACACACACACACACACACACACACAGACACACACAGGTCTTGAAGTTCAGTAACTTTGTGGAATCAGATTCCAGCCCTATGACTTCATTTCCCCCCAAACCATCTCTGCTCTGAGCTTCAAAGGGCATAACCTCCTGCTGAAACCCATTAAGGAGAAAGTTCCTCTTCAAAGAAGGAAGCCCTCATTTGCCACTTCTGTAAAGCCAAGAACACATCACTGAGTAAAAATCCAGATAAGTTAAGAAATTAGGCAGAGAATGGCACATTTTAAATGCTGGAAGAGGAAGTGTGATCACCTACTGAAAAAGGTAAATTTCAACGCACATCAGGGCTTGTCCCAAAATGGCCTGCTAGCCTCACCCAACCCAAATTCCAGGCTGCAAAAGGGAAGGCCAAAATGCCAACAAAGCCCATTCCCCAAGAGACCACCTCTCTCCAGGGAGCTGGGACAATGACAAAGCTATGTGTCACATGGGCTGAGTATTGCTCATTTCCAGAAATTTGGGGTGTGTTCCCACATGAGCACCAAATCCAACACCCACGCAAATCCAGACCCACCCCAGTCACCTCACAAATGCTGAAACACATAATTAAGCAGTTGCGATAATTTTACACGTGAGAGCCCAGATACTACTTGCTTCATCTTTCTACTTTAAAAATATAAAACAAAATTTTAAAAAGACATTTAGGGTCATATTATTAAATGACAGAAAAGACAGGCCGCTAGAAAAATAACAGGCCTGCCAATTTTTTTAAGCATGAACTTCTACTGTTTAGCTAGAACATGGAGCAATAAAGTAATTTAAGAAATTTAACTTAAAGTTCATGACTAAACTCAAAAGCAAAGTGCCTGCTCTGGGTCATGGCTGCCCCAGTCCAGGGCAGGTGAGTGTCGGCAGGAAGGCAGGATGTGTACTTACCTCGTGGGCCCATGACCCTCACTTCCAGTGGGGCCAGGCCGGCCTTGCTGCTGTCCACCGTGAAGGACTGCAAGACACGAGCTCGGACACCCGAGCCCAGCCCAGGGCCAGCGATCTTGACCTTGCTGGGGTCCACAACATCCTTCACAGGAACCCTGAAGGGGCTGCCTAGAAAAGAGGTCACAGGATTCTAAGTACAGCCCCCCCTAGTGCCTGGAGACCCGCCTTGTGTGCACCCAGAATTGCACCATTGCTCTACCCAGGCCCTCACTTACACCAGCCCCAGTCAGCTTCTCCTGTCTTGCTGTGTTGTGCACACAAGTGCACCTACTGTGTACAGACATGGCGCCAGGTTCTGGGCCCAGAGTGCTAACAGCTCTCCAGGAACCCCATGCAGGAGAAGGATGAGGTAAGCAAGTCACTGTAACATCATATACAACACATGCTGGGGATTTGTACAAGGTGCTGCTGGAGCACTCAGAAGACAATGAATCTGGTCTCTGGGAGACCAGAGGACGCTTTCCAATAACATATGAGACATATGGGTGAGCAGATGTCACTGAGAAGGGTTTCAAGCAGAGGGATTGGCACGTGCAAAGGCCTGGAGGTGAGGGAGAAGACGGGCTGCTGAAGGAACTGAAGGAGGATGCTGAGTGGTGGAAGGAAGGCATGGAGAGGACTGCAGAGAGGTGGGCAGGCTGTGCAGTCCACATCCAACATCCTCTCCCATAAAAGGCTCCTCAGGGGCCCCTGGACTCCTGGTCCCTGCAATGTAGCCAGCACCACCCTCCCACCGCCACTCATGGCCTTCTTGGTTCCCTGGCCATTTGGGTGAAGCCTTGCTTTCTCCCTGAGTGTAAGCTGTGGTCCCCCTGCATGGCTGACCCCACCGCTGACACTGGGGCCCTCTGACTCTTTGAGGGTATTGATTTTAAAGACTGATGAAGCATGGGAAAGGCAGGGGGATTGGAATTTGAGAAAAGCACTAAACACAGAAACAGGAACTGGGCCAGGACCCTCATGGGATTCCTCTACCAAGGGAGACCAAGTAAGACCTCCCCAGAGGTGGGCCAGAAACAGGTGCCCCAGCATCCCCAGCACCATGCCTCAGGCTGCCAAGTCCATCACAAAGGGGCGACACCCATCTCTTGCAGAAGTTCTCATTCTCCCTGTGACGCCTGGCAGTTAACGATGTCTAACTGCCACAGAAGCCGAGGTCTCTCTGCTTTGTATCCTAGAACATTTGTACTTTGTAGAATCAGGGGTGGTAAATAACAAAGATCACACAAAGAACCAAGGCCCTGGCTTTTTTAACAAGAGCAGGGCTTCAATGGTTTCTGATTTCTTGGTTAATTGAAATAAATGGCTGACCCTGGCAGAGACAAGCACCACGCTCCATGCTGGAGTTTAGTGAAACAAAAGGGAGTTTTATTTTAAAGAGAGACAGTTGAGGATTTCAGTATCAAGAGGTGATGGCAATGAACTAACTTTGAAGCCAATCTCCAAGTTGGCCTCCAATGGAAGTGGTCTGAACTCAGCATGAAGTAGCCAAGAACCAACAAGGTAACTTTAGGTCTAGAGTGGCAGATACCAGGCAATCTATGCCACTCTCCCATTCTGTGCTCCAGGCAGACATGACCAATCAATCACAGCAGCCTTTCTTCCTGACACACTCATCCCACTTAATCCAGTGGTCAAAACATTCATCACCAAAAGACCACAGCTAACCCACCAGAGGAAACCTGGATAAGCCATCGCGGGTAAGACAGGATACTTTGTTAAAAATAACCCTACTATGGGTTTGTGTCAGGCAAGGAAAAACCAGGCTAATATTTAACCAACCAGAATTTCTATGAAAGCAAATTAGAAGCTACCAGGTTGTTGAATGTTTCACAGCAGAACCTCATGCACTACCTTTGCTACGAAGCCTGACACTAAGACAATCAACCAACGCTTTACTGAATGACTCTGACTGGGAAAATTCTGGGGTCCAGGAGAAGTTGGCATTTGGCTCTGGGAGGCAAAAGAGCCTGAAAAATAAAAAAGAGGCACCATCTACATCTGATGAAAAAACCCTAAAATGGGTCTCTTTCTGTTGTTACGCTCCAAGTTGCCCATTTGCTTCAAGCTTGTGCATCAGCCACAGGGGCCCAACCTCTCACCCCCTTCTGCAAGGCGAATTCCAAAGCTGATGGCATCCACCAGATTTTCTCAATAAAGTCAAAATAGTTTTGTTGCCTCCACTACCAGGAAATGCTCATCCCACTACCGTCTGCCTGGTGGGAGCCACCAGGTCATCTGCCCTGGCAACAGCCTTCTACCATTCTCCAAGCTCTAGTCTCCCATCCCATGAAGTGCACAGTTGCAAAACTCCAGAAGGTCCTCTTGGCTCTGTATTGTCCCTGAGCCCTGCCCTCTTTCTTTGTAAACACTAGGCAGGAAACTCACAGACGGCAGGAGCTTTGTCTTGTCTGTGGCTGAATTCTCCCTGACTAGTGATTATAGGAATTAAAAAATCTATATTGGAAGAGCTGCAAGGACCAGTTTGAGGAGAAATGTCATTTTAAATGAATTATGGCTTCAATGAACATCTGAGTAGAATGAGTTTGAGCTGAATGTCAATGCTTTCTGATCAATGTGAAAAAGGAGAAGCGAGTGTGAGTGTGAGTGTGTGTACACACTTGCACATGATACGGGGAAAGAGCAGACAGAGTCAGGAAAGCATGTGGTCCGTGGACACTCCAGCTTCCTGGAAGTCAATCCACAAACCTGAAAGTAGGGCCCTCAGCCCGCCCCTTCCTCTCTCTGTCTCATCCTGGCTTATGGCCTTCAGAACAACACTGCCCCACCCGAGGTTTCTCCTGCTCTCACCACACATGAGACAAGGCATAAGGTGACTCAGGAGCAGCCCTGGAGTCCTTAGACTTCCGTCCACACCATACCACACACTCACCTACCCTTCTAGACGTGTGTCGGGTGGCAATCATTTCACTATATAAACAGAACTAGAATCTATGGAGATTCCCCTGCTGGAGCATGAAAGTTGGAGGACCCTTCACTATTTAAGTCATATTTTTTTTAATGTTTGAATAATTTATAGCAGTGGTTCTCAACTACAGGTGATTTTGTCCCTCAGTGGATATCCGACAATATCTGAAGACATTTTTGGTTGTCACAAAATGGGCTAAAAAAATACCATACAGGGCTTCCCTGGTGGCGCAATGGTTGAGAGTCCGCCTGCCGATGCAGGGGACGTGGGTTCGTGCCCCGGTCCGGGAAGATCCCACATGCCGCGGAGCGGCTGGGCCCGTGAGCCATGGCCGCTGAGCCTGCGCGTCCGGAGCCTGTGCTCCGCAACAGGAGAGGCCACAACAGTGGGAGGCCCGCGTACCGCAGGAAAAAAAAAAAAATTAAAAATAAATAAATAAATAAATAAATAAATAAATAAATAATTTTAAAATGCCATACAATGAACAGGAAATTATTATTATTATTCCTATTTTACAGTAAGTGTACAAACTACATCATTAAACAGAAATTAATATATAAGAACTTGAGTTTGTGTGTCATTATCAGCTACCAGGACTGTCAATGGAAAACGGAAAGATGTGTATAAGATGAATAAGAACTAACCACAAAATAAAGTGGAGATTTTCAACTTTGTAAAGAACCAGCTTTCCTTTAAGATCTAGCTCCTTCAACATGTGAACAATCATTTTCAGTTAAAACTCCAAGCCAATGCTTTTTGGCATAATACTGGTCCTCTTAGCAGTTGGGATATTCTTGGAGATGCAGCCCTAAGGAAAATTCTCACTTTGCAGCTACTGCAAATATCAGACAGTTGTTCCCATTCAGTGAGATAAGCAAAATCAAACCCGCTTTCATGCAAAAATCAATAATTCTTTAGGTGCCCTTCAGAAGGATAGCTTACCAGGGATGTGGGCTCCTCCATATGTGATATTCACGTCGTAATCCCCTGGAGCAAAGGGGATGTACTCAGCACTGCAACTGCCATCTTTGTTGTCTCTGCAGTTTATCTTTGACTCCGATGGTCCCTCGACAGTTATGCCAAGACCCCCAATTCCTGCCCCTCTGGAAAGTGTGAGTAGAAAGGCCAAGTTGTACTAGTGGTTCATGCCAGTCTGCTTGTTTCCAAAATTCCTTTAAAATCCCTCTATAAACTATCCCACTTTGCCAACCAGACTCAACAACTGTAATACCTCTCACACAGGGAGTTTCTCAACAGTGTAATATAAATAAAAACAGTTTCGACCCTTCCTTTCCAATGCTTATCCTTCATTGTTGCATTGGCTGGGTCTGAAAGTACAATTCAGGTATGAGACTTGTGACCAGTTTTAATAGGAATACTTCTAATATTTCACTTAAATATGAAATTGGCTCTGTATTTTTGAATTATCACGTTAAGTAGCTTCCACCTAGTCCTGGTTTGTTCAGCAGTTTTATGACTATTATCAAGTGCTTTTTGGTACTTTTAAAAGCATACTTGGTCTTTCTCTGTAATATATGTCTCTGTGGAAGAAGACGCCTCACATATGAAATACAAAGCCTCTCAAAAGTTGCGAGACCATGATATATATGTAGGATACACCTATAAAACTTCCTGAAAGCAGTTAAACTACTTAGGGCTACTCCTTTTACAGAGTCAACACACAGATCCCAGGACCCTGCTTACCTGGTAACCACAGTAAAGACATTGGGTTTGTTGGTAAAGGCCTCTTTCAATCCAGGTCCTTGAGCTTGAACCCGAGATGGCTGGCAGCCTTCGGTTACAGCCACTTTAAAGGGACTGTTTGGGATGGGCACATCATCATATGTCACCTCCACTACATGGAGGCCTGTTCAAAACAACATATAGGAACATATTTGCACAGGAGTCACTTATTTGTGGCAAATAATACTCTAGAAGTCAAGTCTATGTGCTATCCCATGTTATTCGAAAAGAACAGGTTTAACGAACAGCAAAGTTGGTGTGATTTGATTTTTTTAAAAACCACAAACTATTTGCGCTTTTGTGCACTTGGCAGCCACATACCACCCCCGATCGCCCAACACACATGTAAGGCCTCTCCTCCAAGCAAATGTCACTAAGTCTATTTTCAAGACAGTCATCTTAAACACACCATCCTGATTTGAGAAAACTCCACATAGCCACTAACCAAAAGACAAAGAGAAACCCATGAAATAGAATAGACAAGCATCCACGAAAAGAAAGTGAAAATATCTATACCATAAAGTTCAGGGATTATATATCCAGATTATGAGGACATATGGTGCTTTTATTTTTTTTATGCTTTTATGATTTATCAAAATTTTACATTAAAAAAATTTTTTTAAATTTAAATTCCTAATATTCAAGAAAGAAATTAATTATGTTAAAAAATCGCACAGGGAATTCCTTGGTGGTCCAGAGGTTAGTACTCCATCCTTCCACTGCTGGGGGTTGGGGTTTGATCCCTGGTCGGGGAACTAAGATCCACGTGGCACGGCCAAAAATAAATAAATAAACAAAATAGGAGGTAAAAATTAAGGGAGAACTTTCCCCCTTCAGGAAAAAAAACTGCACAAATGAGCAACATGCCATGACATCACCCCATAACCTGCTCAGATGAGGCTGAGGCTAAACACAGCCCAACTGTTACACAACAGGGCCAGCACGCCAGGCACTGAGCAGGCAGGTGGCTCTGTTCAGGAGAGAGGTTTCCACATTTCCCAGTCACTTTGCACATGCTTCTACTGAGACGGTCAAAGCGCACGGGGCAGGAGTTAGCACCAGCCACCAGGAGGAAGCAGCCCCGCAGAGCTCTGAACGAGGGTCATGTTCCAAGGAGAAGTCAACTCACCTTTCTCGAAGGGCGTGTATTCCACCTGGTAGGTCCCATCAGCATTGTCTGTGACTAGACACTCAGTGGAGGCCCCTGAGGGGTTGGCAATATGGGCCTTGATGTGGTCGCCTCCGACCTGCGTCAGGGGCCGTGAGTCGACCGTGAAGTCGGTGGTGGCTTCCCGAAACACATCTGCAGAGCAATCACACAGATAAGAATGTCACTGTCACCTCAATTTCAGGAGCAAACCCAAGAGCCAAGGTTCTCGGCACTTCAGAACACACTAATTTAGGTGACAGCAGACAACTGGTTTCTCTGACTCAGAATCAGGAATATTAATGCCTCCCCACCTTCAATCTCCCTGGCAAAAGAAGCTTCTTCCTAAGCCAAGTAACAACACAACTGCCTGCACACTTCTTGGGACAAAGGTGGGATCTAGGACAGGTTAAAGGCTGAAGACAGCAAGTGTGGTATTAGCCAGCAGTACATTTTAAACCTTTTTCAGATAAGTGTCAAAAATGCAATATGTTGTGTTTCCACATTTATAAAAAAAAAAAAAAAAACAGGGGCTTCCCTGGTGGCACAGTGCTTGAGAATCCGCCTGCCAATGCAGGGGACACGGGTTCGAGCCCTGGTCTGCGAGGATCCCACATGCCGCGGAGCAACTGAGCCTGTGCGCCACAGCTACTGAGCCTGCGCTCCGCAACAAGAGAGGCCGCGAGAGTGAGAGGCCCGCGCACCGCGATGAAGAGTGGACCCCGCTCGCCGCAACTAGAGAGAAAGCCCTCGCACAGAAACGAAGACCCAACACAGCCAAAAATAAAAATTAATTAATTAATTAATTAAAACAAAAAACACAAACAAGATTTCTGGCTTTGCCGGGAAAAAAAAAAAAGGGAAAATCTGCTGACAGCGTTGGGAGTGTGAAGAAACAGAAAGCCGGGGCTGGGCAGCAGAAACACCACAAGCTCACCCCTTCACTCTGCTCCCCTCTACCGCTCCCTGATGCAGAGACCACAGGTGAGTTTTCTTCTACCTGGCCCGACCCCTACAGGCATTTGAGTTTGCAGCCCTGACTCTCTGAGCTTCCAGTGAGCCCATTACTTTGGCGGCCACCCTCTTTTTCATGAAACCCACCTTTTCCTTCTATTCCTGGCCCAAAGACTTTGACCCTGCTGGTGTCCACGGCAGGCTCCACCTTGACCCTGGTGGGGAAGTGCGGTACAAGCTCACCGCCGTACTTCATGGTCAGCGTGTACATGCCAGCGGTCAGGGGCACGTAGGTCACCGCATAGGTGCCGTCTTTGTTGTTCTCGATACAGACTTCAGCTTTCGCCCCCGAGTCCGAGATGGCTTCCAGGCCCAGGGCCCCCGGCCCTGCTTCTGAACAGTCCACGCTAAGCAGCCCTGCCTCGCCCACTTTCCCATGCTCCAGCCCTGGGCCTGATGCCATGACTTTGGAGGGGTCAAACGGCATTTCAATGTCGGCTTTGAAGGGAGAACCAGGTATGTGGACTTCTTCAAAGAGGATGTTGACGAAGTACTCCCCGGGCTTTGTTGGGAGGTAGGAGACGGAGCAGGTCCCGTCGCCATTGTCCGAGCATTCAATTTTGGCCTCACAAGGACCTTCCACGGTTAGGCCCAAACCTCCAGTTCCAGCTCCTTTGGTGTCGATGGTGAACTCGGCAGGCTTGCCCACAAGACCACCTTCAAGGCCAGGACCATGGGCCTTCACCTATTTGGACAAAGAATAAAAATCAGACTCTGCTCGAAACTGGTATCGCTGCTCAGCCGGCACTACTTTCAACAGCCAAGCCTGCAATCGGCAGTGAACTACCCCTCGATGAAGTGGTCCTTCTCCCTGGGGCCTAACATGTCACACACACAGCACTGAGTTACAGCCACATGCAGTGGATGCTGCTAACGGCTGAGAAAGGGAGACCTGGCGGTGAACTCATTCAACACGAAAGGGCACATCAGAGGCATGGTTTTCCTCTCTCCTGCCAGGCTTGGCTCGAGGGCTGGAGCTGGACACCTAACATCTATTCCAACAAACACACTCGGGTTTCCTGGGTTGAACACTCACTGAATGGCTTTCATGGACCTCACTGTTGCTTTGGCTGCTATACCTCCCTCAACAAATTCTGAATAATAAAAAACTGAACTATAATGGTGAATACATGTCATTATATGTTTGTCCAAACCCATAGACTGTATAACACCAAGAGTGAACCCTAATGTAAACTATGGACTTTGGGTGACAACGATGTTGACATAGGTTCATCCATTATAACGGGTGCACCACTCTGGTGGGCGATGGTGATAATGGAGAGGGTATGCATGAGTGGGGGAGGCGGGATGCGGGAAATCTCTGTGCCTTCCTCTCAGTTTTACTATAAACCTAAAATTGCTCTAAAGAATAAAGTCTAATGAAAAAATTAAAAAACGAACAAACATTAAAAAAAAAAAACACTTGCTTTTAAAAGAGGGAGGGGATGAGGCTTTCATCTCTCATTCAACAAATAACACAGTTTTATAGGATTCATGCCATTCAAAACACTGGAAATATTCTAAAACCCTTGATTCAGGGCTACTAGGAAGAAATGATAATGGGCAGAATATATTTTTATACTTCATTATAATAGCTCACTGTGTGTGCCAGATGCCAGACTGAGGCCTCCACACTCACCATCTGACCTCACCCTTACAGGCTCACTTTGAAGCAAGTACCGTTACCATGCTGACAAACGAAGGACAGGAGTCCCTCACCAAAGCCTCACAGCCAGAGCAAGGGAAGGAGTAGGTGGGACCCAGCTGCCGAGGGGACCCTTCCTGCTGGATTGTAGGACAGAGAACTACGGAGAACGGGCTTTCATCACAAAACCTTTCTAAAGGTCTTTGCTGGGCAGAACCAGAGGACTAACTATGTGTTATTATCTGCCAACAGAGGACAAGTTCTGGAACAAAAATGAAAGCTGACCTTGGTGGGATCGGGTGGCAGCGAGGCCTCCACCGTGTAAGGGCTCCCGGGCACGGGGTGTCCATCGTAGGTCACGTCCACAGCATACAGCCCCTCCTCCCGGGGAATGTACTTGGCTGTGCTGCTCTCCCGGCCCGTCACGGGTGCCACCAGGCATGGCACAACCTTCCTCGAGGGGCTCAGGATCGTCACGTCCAGCTTCCCCTGACCTCCCGCTCCCCTGGTGTCAACGGCGAACTCCTGATCCTTCCCAACTTCGACTCCTGGAAAAAACGAAACAAGCCAAAGGGATGAGCTGACCCTGCAGCAAAAACACAGCTGAGAGCAGAGATGGTTCCTTGGACACAGGACGTTTTCTCAGCCTCTACAACAAACACTGGCTGATGCAGGACAAGAGGCAAGACTGGGTAAGAATAATCACCATTCTGGCCTCACTAACAACCAGTACAAGAACATTAATTAATTCCTTATGATAATAATAATGATAGTCATCATTCACTGAATGCATTTTACATACCAGGCATGAGGACGGCACATCATCTCCTTTCATTTTCAACACAACCCTACAGGGTATTTATTAGTAACCAAGGAATTTAAAAGATGGGAAACTGAGGCTCACGGGGGTTAACTGACTTGCCTGGGGTATATACATATCCAGCAGACCACAAAGCTGGGACTCAGATCTAAATTCATTTGACCCCATGGTCTGCAGTAAGTTATAACCTGATACTGTTGTCTCTTCTTTAATTACTTTTGGTGTTAACTTTATATCAAAACACTCCCAGAAGCCAATGTTTTATTTACTAATTCTTGGCAGCAAATTCAACCCTACAGCCAAGAACGCAAAAGTCACAGGGTTGGCCAATGCAGAGGCACTGAAGCAAGCCCTGAGAATTGACTCTCTGTATTGTGCTGATACATGAAAGGTCTTTGCAAAGCAGGGCCACAGAAAACCCATGTGTTACATTTGACAAAAACAAGGAAAGGACTTTGTACCAAAACAAAAACACTGGGAGCCTACGGTCCCCACCACAACCCAGGGAAGTCCTGACTTGGGCAATACAGGGCCTGCCAAGATGAACAGTAACAAGCAAAGAGGCCTCGGAGCTCCACATCCCAAAGACTTTTCCTAATTGGCATCATACTTTTCCTAGTTTGGAGTCAAAACCCTCGGGGTCTTGGAGAAAGGAGTAACAAGGAGACATGTTAAGGATTAGACAGTGACTATTCTTATGCTCAGAGATGGCTGCTGCCAAGAAACAAAAACCAACATCGGACTCTTGCTTCAGTGCCCCCGGAGCTGGGAGCTGGCCTCACTCACAACTTGTACGTTTGGGTCACAGGGCACTGAAGGTACTCACCGAGGGTCCCGCTGAGACCTGGAGAAACCCACAGAACAAGAGGCCTGCCCTGAGGGTGTGCACAGAGCCCCACGTGACCCTGAAACCAGGAGACCCTGTACCACTGAGGTTCAGCCAGGCTGCGGCCATGCCAACAAGAGGATGGAGGTGTGAACGTTCTCTAATATAACGCTGACGCCAAAAGGCAGGCTGAAGACCTATGGGTATTGCAGAGTAACTTTAGTGCAAAGTAAGTGTTGCCAAACATTTTCTGCTGGCACTAAGTATGTGCAGATGCAGAAGGACAGAAACTGAACTGGTAACTTTGGTTAACCCTATAGGGAGTGGGAGAGGTAATGCTTCAAGTAGAACATACTCTTGTCTGTGATGTCTTTTTTTTTTTTTTTTTTTTTTGCGGTACGTGGGCCTCTCACCCCTGTGGCCTCTCCCACCGCGGAGCACAGGCTCCGGACGCACAGACTCAGCGGCCATGGCTCACGGGCCCAGCCACTCCATGGCACGTGGGATCCTCCCGGACCAGGGCACGAACCCGTGTCCCCTGCATCGGCAGGCGGACCCCCAACCACTGCGCCACCAGGGAAGCCCCGTGATGTCTTTTAGATGAAAAATGGATTTTTGTATGACCTGTGTAAAAAATACTTTTACGATCACGTGTCAAACTTGAGAAGCTGAGTGATAAGTACATCAGTGTTCATATTGTACTATTCTCTTTACTTTTTCATTTATTCATTCAGTTATTTCATCTATTTAAATGAGCTTGTACTAATAAGATACCTGACAAGCTAAAGGAATATCCAGACTGGGGTGGGGAAATGCACTGTAGTTGTGGTTTCTGAGAGCCCAGAAGTTGGCTTTTATGTTTGACCCTAATGTGGATTCAGTGGCCAAGGAGTGTTGGCACAATAGAAATTTGTCAGAGAGCAACATGCCCCAAATTCTCTGTCATAAAAACTTTCTGCTGTGATGCCAGCAGTTACCGAGGGCTGACTATGACCCAGCTCCTGAATTATTAGCTCATTTAATTCTCACAATATTCCCATGAGTATTCTTCTCCCACCTCCATGGAACAAATGAGAAAACGGAGGCTTGGTGAGGTGAAGGGGCCGGTACGGTCACAGAGCTACTCCACGGGACAGCCCTAATTCAAACCCGTCTGTCTGACTGCAAAATCTCATATGGCAGAATTTGCTTCTCTGCAAATTGTCTTTGAAGGGAATGTAACTGCTCTTCAATGACCCATCTCCCCCCACCATTCATGACGCACTTACTGTTTTCCAGCCCATTAATTTTTATCCTGCTCAGATCCAGTGGAGCGGCCACGCTCACCGTGAAAGGGCTTTTAGGGATGGGATCGCCACCGTATGTAACCAGAACCTGCATGCTGCCCTGGAATGAGAGAGAAAACCGAGGACACGTTTGGGTACCAACATCCTACCTTGCTGTTTCAACCTGCCTTCCAGGTCTTTCATTCTTCCCAGAGACACAGGGTATAAGACTCCAGCAGATTCAGAAAGCATCTCAGATGTATTTCTCTAAGTTATTGGCTCCATGGCAAGAATGACAGAGAAATCAGACAAAAAAGAGCAGCTAACAACAACAGGGACAGCTTCATGAGCACACCATGCTCGTGCTGTTAAGCGTTTCCTTAATTCAATCTCAAAACGGTCCTAAGAGGGCGTTCCCACTGTCCTTACCATTTTTCCAGGAGATGAAACTACAGCTCAGGAACGTAAAATCACTTGCCCCAGTGCAAGAGCGGGGCCTCATGCCCATGGTACCCAAACCTGAGTCAGTTCTCGCCGCTCTGCCATGTTAACCTCCCCACCCAGCTAAACACCCAGCCCTGGCCATAGGCAAAGCAGGGAGGCCTGGGGGCCTCTAACCGAACAAAATCTTTTGTCTCCATGTCCTGGGATTTCAGGCCACTGGGCTGCGAAATGAATTTGCCAGAGTTTGCCTGGGGCTGTTCTGAGACCACTGCACAGAATCGAAACTCGCGCATCTACGGCAATGAAAGAAAAGTTGCCAGTGTGAAGGCAGACTGAGCCTATGGGCTTGGCAGTCCCCTCGCCAGCAGCCCCGTGGCCATGGAGGCACAGCGCGGCCAGTCCTGGCCCACTCGCTGCTGGCTTCCTCTCTCCATGGTTGGCTGAGTCCCCTCCCTCCAAACCAAGGCTCCATGAAAGCCCACAGCTGTCTCAGTAGATTAAGGCCCTCCTCACCTCAAATGTCTGGGTATCACGTAAGAGGATGTGGGAAGGGAAGAAGCAAGGGGGAGGGAGGGATGATTCCTTGCAGGAATACAGAGGGCTCGCTAAAGTTCAGTCCCTGCTGAAAGCTGTCACGGACCAAGTGTTAAAAGGGTGTAGCTTTTGGCCTATGAATATTTTCTCACATTCCTTGTGTAATAAAGAACGAGGGAAAAGACAAGACAAAAATTAGTTGCATCAATGAAGGAGGGAGGGTTGACTTTCCAGGCTGTATTAGCACTGCACACAAAACCAATGAGCCCCGTATCTGAAAAGTGTAATATCTCATGGTAAGATGTACGTGGTCACATTCAACAGAGTGGGGGCTGGTTTGTTGCTTCAGCCCTCAAGGCACTGCCAACATGCCAGCTCTTCCCGAGGGTATGCCCCCAAACCCTGAACTCCTCGAGGGCTAGGCCTCCCAGCTAACCAAGGGTCCTGGAAAAACCTTCTCCACCACCCACTAGAATTCAGGAGACCACTTCTCTGGAGTGCCAAAGGAGCGAGGGGAAATCCTCTTTCAGTTAAGCCCATCTGTGCCATAAAAGAAAGCATATTCTCATTACCAGTTATACAAAACATAACAAAACTGAGACAGGAAATTAACTGTACCTTAAATAACCTAATGAGGGGGAGGAAGAAAGCTTAGAGATTTACAGCTGCGATGGCCTGTAGCATTTCAAGGTTTCCTCCGAGGCCCCAGCCAAGGAACGGCCTATGCATTTTCCCCAGGGGGCTAGGAAGTGAGGGAGGTCGGAGCAGTGACCACCAGTGCATTTCAGAGACTTTGCTGATGGCCACACAGTTGTATTTTATTTTATTTATTTTGGGGCCACACCACGCGGCACGCAGAATTTCCCCAACCAGGCATCGAACCCGCGCCTCCTGCAGTGAAAGAGCGGAGTCTTAACCACTGGACCGCCAGGGAAGTCCTGCCAGATGGGTTTATCCTCTCCCCTCGAAGCTTTTGAGACCTTCATCTCATTCTGCACGAGACCCACGAGGACAGGACCGAGAAAGCTACCCACAGCCCCCTCCTCCAGAGACCTCTGTGACAGCCATGGCCACCAACAGTAATAACCTTTCAAGGGAGGGATTGTTCTCCTGTGAGGCCCAGTGAGCTCCGGGGGTTTCCTAAAGGCTCCACAGCAGCATGTGGAGTTCTCAGTTCCCAGTGGCTCCTGACTCGGCATGTCCGGGAGTTGTTGCCACCGGCTCCTCAAACCACTCTGTTCAGGGAAGCTTGGGGTGAGAAACTGAAGGCACTGAGGCCACAGAAAACCAAAAGCACAGAAGGCAAAATCCTCCAGGGAAACTGTCGTTGTATAATGGCCCTTCTACCTTCGACCTCTGCGTGGGTCTTCAAGCCCCAGCCCAAGAAGTCCACTCCCCTCTAAGGCAAAAACTCTGACCACTGTCTTCCAACGAGAACACAATCAACCAGCAACGTCCATCACTGGTCCACGGCGGGCAGGTGAGCTGTGGACTGGGGCCCTACAGGGGACAGCAGCCGCCCGCAGATGTCACGGAGCAAAGAGCCAGCAGTCGGGTGGGGGCCGCAGTGCCTCACACAGCAGCCCAAAATCTGAGGGTTAAGCATTCACCCTAAGCCAGGATCCACCCTTGTCTCTCCACACACACTCAACAGCTGCATTTCTGGAAAGTTCCAGCCTCTTAATCCCTAAAACCACCACAAGAAGGTGCGCCTGTGGGCAGCGACCTGAAAAGTCACCCCGTGCGGCTTTCTGGGCTGACCCAAGTCTCTTAACCACATCCAAGAGCAGAGCTCAAAAGGCACGCTTATTTTATCCAATCTTGAGCTGTTAGCTGCTCTTCAGAAAAGAGAGTTCAAAGTAGAATGAGGATGTCTCAGCCCCACTCTCCTACCAGATTACAAAGTTCTCATGTTGTTTCTGCTTGTGAGTTGAGGCTCTACTTGCCTGGGGTTGTTCTGAATGGAAAAGATATATATATAACATGACATCCTAACCTTGGAAACTCACAATCTAAGAGTAGAGATTTAATCTGTTTTCTTTGCCATAGAGAAACAGGCAGAATTGCAAGTTGCCCAAATAATAAAACAGTAAACCTCACTCTAAACAACAAACGAGAGGGGTGGGAGTGACTGTTTAGAACGCTATGCATAAATGGGAGAATCCAGGCTTTTCTATAGAAGCTCCCCAGACCCTAGACGTGTAGCCATGAATCAAAACAAAATTTTAAATAAGTAAACATGAATTCATACAGAGAGGTAGATTTTTAGGCCCTTATTGCCTAAAAACAACCAGAGCAAAGCAGCCGGGATGACAAAATCCTGTCTGTATTCCTGTATTTTGTAAAAGGGAATAATTTAGTGCTTGAAGTACCATTTCGGGCTTGAGGGACTAAAGGCTCTTTGAGAAAGACCCCACTGCACCACCTCGTAAAAAGGGTAAACTAAGGCAAAAGGGCCAGCAAGGACAAAGGCGTGGCAATTGTTTCCCTGTGAGTAATTAGTAAAACACTAAAACCAAGAAGGGAGGTGGGAAATGGGGGTGGGAAAGAACAACTAGCTTCCTGCTTGTTCTTGGGAAATCTTCCAGGCCCACCTGGTAGAACCCATCAGGCTTTTCGTCAGCGTTCCCAGAGGAGTTCAGAAGGAAAGGGGGAGTCTCCTCCTGTCACAGAGCAGCGCAGCTCAGAGCACAGATTACCCCCCGGTTTCCAGAGTGACCCAGCCCAGCACCGAGTGGGGAGGGGCCCTACCTGCTGGGTGGGCGTGTATTTAACGGTGTGGGAATAGTCGTAATTATCAATGATGTCCAAATCCTTCACAGCGTCGCCAGGAAGGGGGCTGCTGAACTGCACGTTGAGGGGGGCTTTTCCGGCCCCTTTGGTGTAGACAGTGAAGTGGGTCGGTTTCCCGTTTTCCACACCTGGGAGGGGACAGTGAAGTGAGGAGACAGGCCCAGCTGGAAGGGTTTCACTTTTAGCACCAGTCTGACTGGTTCATCAGCACCAGCTTCCTTCCTCAAGGCAGTAGGTGGAGACAGGGGCTGGCGTTGGGCCAGCGGCTCAGCTGAGCAGGGTCCCTGCTGAACTGGAGCCCCAAGAGAGCCCCTGCTCCGGGGGAGGTAAGTCACTCATGGCCCTGGACCAACCATGCCCACTGCCTCCAGGGTGACCTCATGCACACATGCCATCTTACCTGCTTTGCTGAGCCCCGGGCCTTCTGCCTTCACTTTGCTGGCGTCGTGGGAAGGGTCGACTTTGACTCTGAAAGGGCTGGCGGGAATTTCCTGTAGCAGAGACACTGTCTCAGTAGGAAAGTCCCTGAAGCCACTGCCTGAGCTTAGCCTTCTGCCCAAAGCAAAGGAGGAGACCTCAGCATGACTTCCACTCTAGCAGATGGTGAGCAACTTCCATTACCACTGGTCAAGTCTTCAGGCGCTAGCATCAGGCAAGGGCCATCAGTGGTCACTCATGAATACCTGGATCCCTGACATCACAGCTAAAGGATGGGTTTCCACAAACCACTCTGACAACTCTCAGCCTTTAACACCAAATGCTGAGTACTTAGGATACAAAATACTACCAAAAATAAAACCCCAAACAATAATACACGGGGTCGGAGGAAGGAAAGGGACATTCCTCCAGGGACAACAGAGAGCTAGGGTTTGAGGAATGCAAGGAATTGATTATAAATGCAATGATTGTAATTCTTCAAAAGGAATCTTTCAGAATAAAGGCAGAACAGGTTAAGTGGATGAAGCCAACTCAGGACCAATACCTTTAAGGCACAGAACTTTCTCCTGAGGTCCCTATCTTTACGTAAGATGAATTTGAATCACCAGGATTCCATTATTCCCTGTTTTAGGGTATTGCGCCTCCTTGTCTTCATTATCACATGTAAATATGAATTCTATCTGAAATTCAAAACCCCTCTCCCTAGAAAAGTTTAAAGCCTGAGGCCAAGGTCATCATTTCAGAGAAAGTATAGAACACATCTAGAAACGAATTACGTTTCATTCAAAAACCGGATGAAAGTTTGTAATGATCCAATTTCTTTCTAGAGTCTGGCTTTTAACCACTGACTACATGGCCCCACTTTTGTTAGAAAGTGGTACAATTTTAGTTCTGGGTGTGTTTGTTCCTTCTTGGTTTTAAGGAAGCAGAGAGGAAAACTACTGGGCAGAGTTCTCAAGACACCTTCCCTGTTGCTAAAAAAAAGCAAAAAGGAAATATGAACACAGGTGGCCGGAAAGAACCCAAGTCCAAACACACACCTGAGAGGCAAAGAGAACTTTGATGGTGTATCGCCCGGCGGCAGGAGGCACATATTTGACAGTAAACGTGTCATTGGCGTTGTGAATAATGTCAAAATCCACGTCTTCCTCATCGTCACTTAGCACCCGGGCATCACACTTAATGCCAACGCTGACATCACCTGGAACAGACCAGCTTATTAGCACCGGTTTACGAGAAACAGCATGTCCCATGCAATCACTTCCAGCTCAGGCTCACACCCCAGAAAAGCAACTGGGAAGTTTCCAGTAAGAAACCTGAGAAAGGGATGGTGCTTAAATAACGGTTTTGCAGAGAGAATGGAGGATTAGCAAAGATATCACCACGGAACTGACACAGAGGCTCATCAGATGAACGATTACCTATTCAGGTGGATTAATATCTCCTGGTTCAAAGTTCATTACCCATGAAATGTTACAAAGAGAACTTCCTTCCCCAAGAAACAACAAGGACTGAGTTAGGTGAAGCCCCCTCTCACCTTCGCCAGCCTCGGTACAGTCCACTGTGAAGTGAGTAGGCTCGTGTGCCTTCAGTCCACTTCTCTCCACTCCTGGCCCAAACACTTTGACCTTCTGGGGATGGCTACCCTGCCTGATGTTGACCTAGAGAGGACGGGGAGAAAAGCTGTAATCAAATTCTTCTCCCCGTGGACCCAGTAAAGACACTGTCAGTTGTTAGAATGTTATACTTCTGGGCAATCTACAGCACTCGGCCCTTTGGGCCACTCCATCTTCCAAGGTTCACCAAGCATGGGTCTTTCCATATATTTGCCTTGGCCATCAAGCATGGAGTCCAGACTGGCCTCAGGACTGGGCTTTTTCATTACCACGACCAAGGTTTCACCTCACAACCTACCCTGTAAGGGCTGTGCGGGATGTTGACACCTCCCCAGACCACGGCAATGGTGTGCTTGATGGGCTTAACCGGGGTGTACGAGCAAGCATAGGTACCATCCATCCGGCTCTTCATCTGGATGTCAATGGGCTGGCCGTCCCCATCCTGCAAAAGGGCAGAGGCTAAGAACAGAGCTGACCCTCACACTGTCTCCATCCACTGTGGCCTCCCAAGACAATGAAGTCACTGCTCACTCATCCCACAAAATTTCATGGAGCACCTATGATAGGCCATGTTCTCACAATACAACGAACACAAGTGATAAAACACTACATGCATTTATGCATTTTTAATTACTAAGAGAAAACGGTCCCAAAAGAAAGCCATGGTCACTCAGTGCTTCTTAATTATAATTCCTGCATTTAAATCCTTGGGCCAAATTCAATTAAATTAGATAAATATATTTGATAAACCCTTGTTTACAAACCCTCCCATCACAGCCTAGGTAGCTTCAGCCACACTGAAGGACATTTACAGGGAAATCTGAAACAATCAAGCCTCATTTCCACACAGCACAAATCATAAAAATTTGCCCCTTGCTTTACCTGTTAGAATCTCATTTAGTCCTCACATAAACCCTACAAAATAAACATTGTTATTCACAGTGTGTGGATGAGGAAACTGAGGATCAGATGGACTGAGCGACTTGCCATTACATGGATGGATCCTGTTACCTGACAATTACCTGCACAGGTCGTCCCTAGAAACTTACCTGAGCAAATATCTTTAAGGGAGCTTTGCCGGCATCCTTAGGATCCACGGTGAACTCAGCCAGATTGTTGACAATGCACCCAGATTTCTCCAAACCTGGCCCGTATGCTTGAACCTGGGGCAAAGGGCCAATAGTGATTCTCCTTCTGTGTAATGCCCTAACTACGCTCCTATCAGAAGACTGGTGACCAGGAAATGGGAGAAAAGGAAAACAACTGTGTCTGGCTTCACAGTACCTACATAATAGGATGGTTATGGGAAGGAAAATGCTAAAGTAGGCTGGAGCTTAAAAATAAAAACATGTAGGAGAAAAAGTCTGTAAAACCAGGCCCCAAACTGGCCTGTGCTCCCTGCCTTAATTTGTGCAGTAACCGGGGCAGGGACTTCCAGCCATGCCCAGTTTCAATGCTCCTGCTTTGTGAGGGCTTAGAACCTTTCCCACTGACAACATTCCAAAAGTTTGCAGCCCCAGAGAGTAAAGGACCAGCAGTTGGCCAAAGACAGGCAACTGCCAGCCTGGACTGATGTCACCCTACGGCCAGCTGTCCAGGTGGGCCAAAGGCAGCACACATGGTGGGGGCAAGGGCTTCCTCCTGTCAGCCAGGCTGGCTCAGACTTGATGCTAATCAGCTTGCTAAATGTTTGAGAGAAGCTCTTGCAAACACTGCTCCAATTTAAGAGAAGGGGAGCTGGGGAGGAAAATTTAAAAACCTCTATCTATGGATCACCTTGAAATGATAACTATAGCAAGTGGCAAGACTGAAATATGATGCTCGGGGTTGCGAGAAAATAGCAGCTTACGGAGCCCCCTCTGTGGGCCAGGCACTGTTCTAAGGGCTGTCTTTATTCACATTACCTCCTTGAATCATGACAGAAACTCTAAGAAGCAGACACTCGTATCATTCCCATTTGATAGAGTCAGAGAGGTAAGTCACGTGCCCCATGTAACAAATGTACTAAGAGGTACTACCAGGTTTCTAACTCAGGCCTTTTTCCTTCCTAAGCTCTCAAAGGCTCTTCTCTGCGATTTCTCCACATGCTGCTCAAGGAAACTCTGTGGGCACTGGGGGGAGTGCCAGGAGCCAGAGAAGAGAGGACAGAACATGACAGGTTGATTCACCAGATCCGGGTTGTAGTCCCCCGAGGCGGGGTGGATGTAGGCCATGTAGGGACTGTCTTTGATGTCCTCATCATCACACATGATGTGAACGGCATATTCACCGGGCTCCTTGGGCCAGTACTTGACATCACACGATCCGTCGTTCTGGTCATCATACTCAATCTTTGCCTGGGAGGGGCCTTCAATGGCAAACCCTGGGGGATAGGGTGGGAGGATCCCCCTGGTTACATGGCGGAAGGTATCTAGTCTGGGTTACGACTAACCCACTCCCTCTGCCTCCCTGAAAACCAAGTGTTAGCCAGAAGACTGAAATCTGTTTAGGTTCCTTTCCCACAAAACCAAGCCTACTGAGTCTTCACTAGAGAAAGAAGGTTGGATTTTATTAAACATCGTCAAACAGGAAGGTCAACCAGCAAATCTTTCTGTTGGCAATATGGCAACACAAGCCAAAAGCTTTAAAACAATGCCCATCCTTTGCCCCACCAAATCCACTTCTGGGCTTTTATCTGAAGGAAGTAACTTTTATCTGAAGGATGTGTGTAAACAGTGAGATACAAGGATATATATTCAGCATTGTTTTTATAGCAAAACTCTGGAGATAACTAGAGAGCCTAACAGTAGCTATATCGATGCACTGTAATTCCACAGAAGCCATGGGAAATCAAGACATATCCTATATTTGCCTGAGGCAGAGAGATATAAAGGCTACCCCCAGATATTTTTGCAGCAGATCAATATTTATATGCCTATGTACAGGGAAAAAGTCTGCAAGGATATACCTAAAGGCTTAATATTACCTCTAGTCTACAAGGATATACTGGGTTGGCCAAAAACTTCGTTCGGGTTTTTCCATAACATCGTACAGAAAACCTGAAAGAACTTTTTGGCCAACCCAATATTAAGATGTTTATTTTTCTAAAAGGAAAAATTAAATGTGATTTCCTCTTTTTCTCTCTTTGCTTATTTCTATTAGCTAACACAGAGGTCCTCAAACTTTGGCTGCTGGGCCAAATCTGACCCACTGCCTGTTTTTGCAGATAAGGAACACAGCCATACTCCCTCACCTACGGATTTTCTATGGCTGCTTTCACACTACAACGGCAGAGTCATATAGTTGCGACAGAGAGAATATGACCCGCAGTACTGATATATTTGCTATCTGGTCCTTTACAGGGAGAGAGGTGCTGACCATTGTTCTAAAATGACCATATATACATCAGACATTTACTTAAAATATGCTCAGTTATGCTCCAAAGAGTATTTACTCCCCAAATTTCTAATTTCAGCAAAATTCATTCACTGATCTAAACTAAGGATCAGTCAATAATATCTGCCGTGTGCCTACTATGTTCCTGGCACTGTTTTAGGCACAACATCCATAAAAGGCCTCTGCCCTCAAGGTGTAGTGGATGAATGAATGCTGGTGCCAGAGGCAGAGGGCAACTGGAAGGTCAGGGGGAGATGGGAACTGCAATTCCAGAGCAGTATCCAGAGGTGGCCTCAGATGGTCAGGAGGCCAGGAAGCCCCGGGTAGTGAGGCTGAGAGGAGGTCTCAACACACAGCCTGACACGTAATCCAGGTACCCTGCAATCTCAGCTCACCAAAAGCTGCTTCCACTCACCCAGAGACCCCACCTCAGAACCAACGGACTCCACCACGAAGTCCGCCGACCGCCCAACAATCCCGCCATGGAGGCCAGGGCCCCATGCACGGACTTTCTGCAAGCCTGCTTCAGGGCCAACTTGAACTTCAAAGGGGCTAGAAGAAAAGGAACAGAGGAGGCATTAAAGAGGAGCAAAGAAGGGGTTACATACAGCTATAAGCTCTTTACACATATTCTTTCCACTGGCCTGATACTATTCCCTGCAGTCCCAATCTCCAGCCAAGCCCTTCCTCCAGCCAAGCAGATTCCCCCACCATTGTTATGTCAACAATATCATGTAATGGGGCTGCTTCAAGCCACACTGCCTTGCACTATCCTGGTCATTTACCTTTTGTGTACAGGGCTTACCAGACTGTGAGCCCGGGAAGGCTATGAGAATGCATACGTTTCTCTCTGCTGCTTATGCTATAACAAGAAAACTAAGTTGACTAGTCTTTATCTCATACATGAATGAATGTGCTTTAACTTTGTCACAGGAGATTTTTAAAAGTTTGCTTAGATTCTCAGAAACTTATAATATGCCCAGATATTTCTCAAGGTAAACTGAATTTATTCAGAGTTTAAAGTTGTCCCCAGGAAAGCTGGAAAGTATGTGAATGCAGGGAAGAAACTGAAGCCAACAAGGCGAAGCTGTAGACTGTGTCCCTCGGCTCCTGACCACACTCACGCAGAGGATTTTAATGTAAACCATAGCAGATTTTGCCATTTTATCCATGGCATTCCTGAACAGAGGCACACAGTGAAAGAAGGAGAATCTCAGTATATATAAGGGATATAGACACAGCCCATTTGCTCTGTATTACTGTTCCTTCTGGCCTCTGCCTCCCACCAGCCCCAAACCGACAGCATTTGATTTAAAGCAAGGCAGCTGAAACCACAGCGACTTTCTGCTGCTTTTGAGAACAGGCCAAATGTCTGTGTGCTGCTCTGAAAAAAGAAAAAAGAAAAAAAAAAAAAAGCTTTCAACAAAGCAGCTCTCTTTCCCTCCTGCAGCCCAGGAAGCCGCCACCATGAGTCTGCCCTGGGCCAAGCATGCCTCTGGAGAAGACGCAACTCCAGCTGGAGACTCACCTCTTTGGAATGTGGTGTCCCCCCCATGTGATGGCGATGCTATATTTCCCCGGGGTGCTGGGGTAATACTCAAATGCATACACTCCATCCAGAAAGCCTTTCTGCTTCACCAGCTCCTCCAGACCCTCTGTGGGAAGGAAGCACACCATCTTTCCAATGCAATCCTAGGCTCAGAACAAGAATCCGCAAGACAAGAACAGAAAGACAGTGATATCCAGGGGGCTTCCCTGGTGGCACAGTGATTAAGAATCCACCTGCTGGTGCAGGGGACACAGGTTCAAGCCCCGGTCTGGGAAGATCCCACATGCCGTGGAGCAACTAAGCCTGTGTGCCACAACTACTGGGCCTGTGCTCTAGAGCCTGTGAGCCACAACTACTGAGCCCACACGCCACAACTACTGAAGCCCACATGCCACAACTGAGCCCACATGCTGCAACTACTGAAGCCCACACACCTAGTATCTGTGCTCTGCAACAAGAGAAGCCACTGCAATGAGAAGCCCACGCCCCACAACGAAGAGTAGACCCCACTCACCGCAACTACAGAAAGCCCGCACACAGCTTCACACAGCCAAAAAAGAAAGAAGCCACCCATTTTAGCCGCCCACAAAAATTGGAGAGGGAGCGAACCCTTACAAGTATTTGGCATGAGGCTGAGGTTAGTATCCCAGTATATCCTTTTCAACTAAAGCCAGATAATGAAAGCGAGAAAGCTCTTATATGCTGTCTCCAAGAGGACAGGTTTTAGAGGCTACCCCACAAACTCCAGACTGAGCCATCAGGCAGGAACTTGTTTTATGTTGAGCCCTGAGGTTTGGCTGGGAAAGCCATTTAGTAAAGCAAGAATCCAAGGTCAGAAAAAAAACACGCCTCCTCAGTCCCTGTAGCAACAAGCCAAGAGGAGGGGCGGCCCCAGAGCAGCCTGACACCAGGTCTGGGCAGTCTAGAACCTTGGCTGCCCTCAGGGCACTGCCTGCCCCAAAGCTCGGTGCTCTGAGATCAAACATTAACTTTCTGGAGCTCAGAACACTCCTGCCCTAGCCTGTTAGGAACACAAAGGGTGAGAGCAGTCCTGGAGCAGAAAGCTCAAGATTCCACAAAGCTTGGAAGTGAAACTGCCAAGGCTGCTGCACCTGCAACTAGAAATGCCGAGCTGCTTCTCTGATCTGGGGGAAAACTGGAGGATGGAATAGATACCCGTCTTCCTGCTTTCTGTCTCCTTTCCCAAGACAGAGCAAGAATGAGTTGCAGGGTGCTAGGCACTCTTCCACAAATGGCATTTATCTACAAAGAAAACTTAATCTTAGGGAATTATTCTCCTTCTGTAAGCAATGATCATAGTAATTAGGTACCTGACATCATTTCATCGTCTATAAAATGTAACCTGTAGAGGGAAAATTACTGGCTTTGGAAACTGGGCTTGAATTCCAGCTCAGACGCTTACAAGCTATGTGACCTTGGTCAAGACCCTTCCTCTCTGAGCCTAGGTTTCCTCAAAGAAAAAAAAAGGGGCCACTTCATGTTGCTGTTCTAACTCCATTATTTATTTCTATTCCCAGAAGCCTTAAAATAACATGAGGCTGTCAAAAGCCACCACTGTTCCCACATGCAGGGCAGACATTATTAAATGATCACTGTTTCCTTCTGCATGGAGCCCTGAGAGCCTCAAATCTTCGACATAGCTCTCTGGGATAAATTGATCAGAACTGGCTGTGCAATGATCCATGGCTGCAAAGCTGGCCGAAAGCATACCTGAGATGGGGAAACAAAGGAGCACTTACTAGGACCCTTTACGGTTACGCCGAGCTCTCCACTTCCAGCAGCTTTGGTGTCAACCTTGAAGTCTGCAGTTTCTCGGATGCGAATGCCTTTTGGCTGTAGGCCTCGGCCACTGGCCCGGCAGGCATTTGGATTACAGGCTGCAAGCACAGTTTCAACATCAATTCAACCTTTCATTCTTTAGTCCGAGTTGAGCAAGCCAAGGTAACTTTGAGCCACCCGCCAAGAAAATGTTTGCTTTACACAAAGAGTATGCAGCAGCTGTCTGAGACCAGGGGTCCCATTCAGGGAGCACACCAGGCTAGCAAATAAAGACACAACATAACTTTGTCCAGCCACACTGCACAGGGATTGGGGAAAAATTACTTTGGCAAAGAAAGCAGGAGAGCACAGCGTGGATCTGCCGGGCTCCTGGTAGTGGCTGAATTCTGGCGTTTATCCTCTTGGTGGTGAAAGAGAGTTAAGACCTAGGGCTGGACATTGTTCAAACCTCATTGCCATACTCAAGGGCCCAGTAATTGGGAAGACTGGGTCTACTTGGAAAATGTAGCACTTGAAAACATCTGACCTTGTTCCAAACTTTAGATCAGCCATTTCTAAGTCTAAATTGTTGTCTTCCGCAGGAAGAGCCAGAGGATAGCTCAAAAAAAGACCAGATCAACCCCACCTCAGCCAAGGCAGACAAACATTTTAGTGCTGTCTGTTACAAGGTCCTCGGAATGTGGGAAGCTATAAATGCAATAATTAGGAATAAACACCACTCTCCATTTGAATTCTAGCTCTGGTTAAAAAACCCAAAGCTGTTAAGTCTAAAAATTAAGTACAAAGGTAGCTTCTAACATTCCTTACATAAGAGTTCCACAAAACTGTTCCATGGGGTTTGTCAGAAGGTCGACAAAAGACATCCTTGTGCCCTAGGACTTTTTTGACAACATGAGCAACCTTCTCATCGAGTATAAAAATGGGAGATTAATGGGTAAAATGTCACATTGTTCCTTTCCAAATCTGACACTGCATATCTGACAGCTCTCTATACACTAGGGGGGTCACTAACTCCAGAAGATGACTCTTTACTCTACAGAAGGAAAACAGTTCCTCCTCTGGCTCCTCCTCCCTGCAATGTCCTCAGGTGGACATTTCCAAAGAGACATACACACACCCTTGGAGTAGAGATGCTTTTATGTGGTTCATGGATGAGCATAAGGTTATTGGTTTTCCACTGTAAAAGTGATATAAAGCTTCTTTTTTCTTAAAATCATTTAAGTGGAGGAAGGGATAGTACATCAAAAGAAAAACTATTGGGCTTCCCTGGTGGGGCAGTGGTTGAGAGTCTGCCTGCCGATGCAGGGGACACAGGTTCGTGCCCCGGTCCGGGAGGATCCCACATGCCGCGGAGCGGCTGGGCCCGTGAGCCATGGCTGCTGAGCCTGCGCGTCCGGAGCCTGTGCTCCACAAAGGGAGAGGCCACAACAGTGAGAGGCCCACGTACCGCAAAAAAAAAACAAAAAAAACTATTAATTAAATACTAACTAATACAAGTGACAGATGGATATGCCAGAAATGAAAAAGGTAGTCCATGAGTGAGAGGAAGTCAGAAAACACCATTAGAACTAGGAAAGCTGTTCAAAATCCTTTCTTGCATTATGTCAAAGGGAATTCTGCTCCTGAATACATTGGGTTGGTTTTTTTTTTCTTTGTCAAGGGGAGAAAAGTTGGTCATACCAGAAATAAGTCACAACAGGATGATAGGACTTCCCTTGGAGGGTTTAAATGTGTCTTTAAAAACAACAACAACGGGGCTTCCCTGGTGGTGCAGTGGTTGAGAGTCCGCCTGCCGATGCAGGGGACGCGGGTTCGTGCCCCGGTCTGGGAGGATCCCACATGCCGCGGAGCGGCTGGGCCCGTGAGCCATGGCCGTTGAGCCTGCGCGTCCGGAGCCTGTGCTCCGCAACGGGAGAGGCCACAACAGTGAGAGGCCCACATACCGCAAAAAAAAAAAAAAAAAAAAAAAAACAACAACTCATGGAAATTCTGAACATGGGCAACAGTCTCAACATCAAAAGGATAACTGCTCAGTTTATATAAACACTAAATGGAACTAAAGAGCTTGAAGGCAACCACCTGATTTCCCACTATCTTGAGATGTCTTAGTGATGTTTAAATGTAATTAGAGAGTGGGTTTGGGGTCTGGCTGGACAAGTGGTACTAACACCTGCACTATAATTTCCCGAAGTCACAAACAGCACAGGTCCAGTTGACAACTGCAGGCAGCACAAAGAACTGGCAATGGAAGCCCCACCAACCAGCCCTTACCAAGCGAGATGCCTCTGGCCCAGTGCTTTCAACTAGGAAGCCAACAGCTTCGGAGTCCAGGCTGGCCCAGAGGCAGGATTCAGAAGAGGAAGCCAGGTCTGCAGGTGCAGATGCAGAGGACAGAACAGGGAGAGGCAAGTATTGGTTAGAAAAGGTAGCAGAGTTGGGGGGAAAAAAAAAAAGAGTAACAAAGTCAGAAGGAAACAGTCTAACATTAGAGAAAAATGCAGGCTTCTGGCTGCAGAGGAAGTTTAACAGCATGGTTAAGGGGTTGACAGAGACCATGGTTCTATTCCTACTGAGGGCTACTCCATAGTCACTGATACCTTATGATACCTAAGCCTTGTGTCTCCGCCTGCAAACTGGGGATAACAATAGCCCCTGCAACACACTAGCTGGTGTCATGATTAGATGCAAGTGTGCTCAGTGCCTAACAGCCAGTAAAGGAGGCTGCAGGGCACCAGCAATGCCACTGCTGTTAACATCAGCCACAAACGCCACCCCCTCAAACAGCTTCAGTCCTGTATCTCTCAGTGAGGATCATGAATCCTAGTATGAGTGTTTTGGGGCAGATTAAATAAGTTAATACATAAAGCACTTAGGTCACTACACGGCTCATAGGAAGATATTAGTATTAATATCTTGAGGACAAAGTAGATACTAGTATTAATGTCTTGAGGATACTTCCTGCCAAAGGGGCCCTGGCAGCAAAGGGACAGGCCTGAGTTCAGTTTTGGGCCCTGACCATTCTTGTGGCCTCACAGCCCAGTCATGCACAGCTAGCCTGAATGCCAGAAGCAGATGTGGTCAGCTCCCCTGGCACTCACCTTCCCCGACCTGTACAACGAAGGGACTCTTGGGAATGGTGTCCCCAGCAAAGGAGATCTTGACCACATGGGGTCCAGGCTGCACTGGTTTGTACACACATCGATACACCTGGTTTCCTCTGTCTTCCACGAGCAACTCCACGGTGTTCTTCCCCTGGGGATCTTCCACCACCACACCAATGTCACCCACACCAGCACCTGGGAGATAGAGAACATTCCACGAGCCCAAATCACCCTCTAGAAAGCTCCCTGCTGATGAGGGCAAAAGTAGGTAGAAAATGCAAACGCAGAAGACAGAGAGGTACTCAGAAGGTTCACACCTGGACCTGTTTCCCGGTGGAGGGGAGGAGGGTCATAGCCAACACTTTCCTTTTCTCCCGTTCTCTATTTTCTACATTGAAAAGAAAGCTGACAATTCAAGAATTGTGGTTTATTCATTCCCTTTCTTACCAGCCCCCACCCAGGACCTTGCATAGAATTTAGTCTAGTAGATGATTCGTAAACCTTAGTTCTTTGGAATATTTATTTAGCCAAGTCAGAAATGTATATAGAAATTATTAATAATAATCAAAGTTAAGCTTGAGTATGAGATTTTAGAGAAGAAAAGCTGATTTTGAAAAATCTAAGAATATAACCAACACATTTGAAAAAGCTGTTTTTGTTGTTGGTTCTTCAATTTAAAAGACAAAATGTCAGGCATCCCAAGCCTTCAGGTTCCTGAGGATTATCTCAGGCTTTTCAAGAGGAGAGGTGTTACCTGCTGTGTAGATGTCAAAGTAGGTGGGCTTATTGGCGATGTTCCCAGCAGCTTCCAAGCCTGGACCTTTCGCAGTGACTTTACTGGCGTCTCCCTGGGCCTTGTCGACATTTACTTCGAATGGGCTCTTGGAAATGTGCTGTCCTGCAAAGAGGACTGTGACCTACAAGTGACAGGCAGGTGAGACATCATCACTTCTTCCTGCTCAGCGAGAACACTGTATCAAGCCACATACACCGAGAGCCTTCTCATTCATCCTCCTGATCATACACACAAAGGTGTGGGAACCAGGAGCCCTGGGGAAGTGGCCTCAATGGGACTCCCATCTGGCTCCACCAGTCACACAGCTGGGCCTGGGACATCATGCCTTTAGTAAATTCAAACACATCAGACATGCCTAAATTAGCCTCTATAGTAGGATATACACAAATACTTATACTTCAATCTCTAGACAATGGACTCTTAAGGCAGCTGCAAGTGAGACCTCATTGCCATACTCAAGGACCCAGTAATTGGGAAGACTGGGTCTACTTGGAAAATGTAGCACTAATATAATGCACAGTTCTAGGATTTCAAACCTAAGAGTCAAAGTATTTTTCAAGGGACCAAGATCATTTTCAGATACATGGATTTGAGACACAGTACAGATTTCCATCTAAACTTTGAGTCAAAGTTCTCATCTTTTAAATTTTAAGGGTTATCAGGTTGGGTGGGCCACTGGCCTCCACTATAGTCATCTGGCCTTCTCTGCACCCAGGCTTCGATGTTGACAGAGACTGCAGAGCACCGTGAAGAAGGATACTTAAGGAAGCATTAAAGACAAAGAACCCACAGCTTAGCATTTACACTCCAGGCTTGCAGCTACAATTATTAGTTACCTAGGTGGAGTCAGAAAAATCTTACGACATTGCAAAGAACTTAGTGGAATTCAACCAATCTGCAGGTAGTAACTAATGTCTCAAGTCTGATTCAGAGGGACCCCAAATTTTCTACAATGAACGTGGATACTTTTATAAACAGAAAGGAAAATCAGAAGTGAACTTAAGAAAACCACTCTTCTTCCACATATAATGAAGCAGGCCCAGAAGGGCAGTCCGAGCAAAGGCCATGACGTCTTATCTTACTTTGTGCAGTCCGGTGACCTTGGGCAGATACTCCACAGAGTATGTCTTGTTCTTATCGCTGTCAGGGGTCACTTGTGCCTAGGACGGAAGATGAGCAACAGTTAGAGAAGGTGCCGGGTGTGAGTGAAAGCATGCTATGCCAGCCAAGGTCCTGCAGCAAGGTGCCAGGCCAGGAATCTGCCTTGGCTATTGTCTGTCCCACCACTCCTGCAGGATGCCCCAGGAGGGAAGCAGCCTGAAGTCACAGAAACAAAATCACACAGCACAAAGGAATAACACGGTCAGGATTCTCCAATGTCTCCTGGCTGCACCTCTCCAGATGAGAGAGACTATGAAGCAATTAATTTAAACCTTTATTGGCCCACTAGTTATTAAGTTATTATGAAATGCCAGGCCCAGTGTCAGGTACCAAAAATAAAACAAATCAGGCACAATTCCTACCCAGTGGGAGAAACAGACAATATGCCGGTAAACTTAGAACTTCAGATGGTGCTAAGCACTAGGAATAAAATATAGTCTTAAGAAGGTAAGTAGACAGAAGAAACAGTTATGTGCAAAGGCCCTGAGGGAGGAACCAGAGGATGGTCAGCATGGGAGAAGAGTAGAGAATCAGTATTGTTGCTGTATTGTATTTTATCAGTAACAACAGCTAAATCCTTTATAAAATAAAGGATACTTTATTTCATTATATTAAAAATTGTGTCCCTAGGTATGAATTTATATGATTTTTCAAGGCACAACCCTTGGGCAAGTTACTTTAACCTCTGTAAGCCTCAGGATCCTTTTGGTAAAAAACAGCTTTTGTGGTGAGCTTTCATGAGGAAAATGGAGGCACAGTCCCTGGGCCTGTTACAAACTCCAAAAGCTCCATGGGATGCTGACAGGGAAGGCAGCATCCTCCAACATACCTCCTCTTTGTTCCCTTCTGGGTCCTCGACAAACACCATCACGTCTCCTTGCCCGGCGCTGATGGTGTCCACAGTGAACTTGGCCGGCTGCTTCACCATGTTTCCAGTGAGCTCGATTCCTGTCACAGGTTTACACAAGCACATTACAAGCTGGGCCAGGCCCCAACACAGGCTATCACCCATCGTGTCTCCTTCAGGGAACTGAGAGATGGGACCCAGCTCTGCCACTGTCACATGGGAGACGGCGACAAACTGTGATGAGGATAATCAAACAGGTCAAAACCCCTAATTTTGTCCTTGTTCTTTAAGCAACATCCAATTCTGAAATATTCAGAGCATTTAGGTCAAAAGGCTGTACAGCTGTGAAAATGACGTGGTAACTAGTAGCAGTGGGGCTTGCCTTGAGAGGGAAGATGAATGAAGTGCAGAGAATGGCTCATATTTTATTAAAGAGCATTTTTTGTTTTTTGTCTTGGCCGTACCACGCAGCTTTCAGGATCCTAGTTCCCTGACCAGGGACTGAACCCGGGCCACCACAGTGAAAGCACCAGAGTCCTAACCACTGGACCACCAGGGAATTCCCTAAAGATGACTTTTTTATTACTTGAATTGTTTTTAAATTGCCTTATTATTTTTTAATTAAACTTTTAATTAAGATGATTGAGCAAATTAATTTGAGATAGATTCACATACAGGTGTAAGAGATAATAATGCCCATTACCCAGTTCCCCAAATGGATACATCCTACAAAACTCGAGTACAACATCACAACAAGGGAACTAACCTTGACAAAATCAAGATACAGGACATTTCCATCCCATAGGGAACCCTCGTGTTGCCCTTTCATAGCTACCCCCTCAGAGTACTACTCTGTAACTTCTCAGAGTACTAATCTGTTCTTCATCTCTATAATTTTATCATTTCTAAAATGGCATATAAATGGAATCACACATTATGTAAACTTTGGGGATTAGCTTTTTTCCACTAAGCATAATTCTCTGCAATTTCATCCAGGTTTTTGCGTGTATCAGTAGCTTGTTCTTTTTATCACTGAGTAATATTCCATGATATGAATGCACCACTGTTTAACCATTCACCAAGTGAAGGACATCTGGGTTGTTTCCAGCTGTCTATTACTGATAAAGCTGCTATAAACATTCATGCACAGGGTTGTGTGTTTGGACATAAGTTTTCATCCCTCTGGATAAATGCCAAGCAGTGCAATTGCTGGGTCATATAGTAGTTGCATGTTTAGTTCTTTTTAATGCTGTCAAACTGTGCTCCAGAGTGGCTGTAGCATTTTACATTCCCATCAGCAACGTATAAGTGTCTTGTCTTTCATCCTCTTAACTGCAAAAAGTTTCAAACTGTTTTGAAAAAAATTTTTTTAAGTAAAATCCAGTCCTCAGGCCCTTTGTCTACGCAACATTTTGAGTTCTGTTTGAGATGGTGCCCAGGTAGCCTGTAGGACGGAAGCTAAGGAAGCTTATCTTGCAAGCTTGGGGTGATCCAGGAGTGCACCCTTCATTGACAGAAAACCCTCACACACAGTCCAATGCTCATGTACCATGCCAAGACCTCAGCAGATCATACTTTTACAAATGTTTTAAGCTTTTTAACTTTGATGGGGTCCAACTGATCTTTTTTTTTTTCCCTTTATGGATCACGCTTTTGGTGTCAAGTCTAGGAATTCTTTGCCCAGTCCTAGATCCCAAAGATTCTCTTCTATATTTTTTTTCTGGAAGTTTTATAGTTATATGTTTTACATTTAAGTCTGTGATCCACTTTGAGTTAATTTTTATACAAAGTGTGAGACTTAGGCCAAGGTTCATTTTCTCTGCCTCTGGATGTCCAACTGCTATCGAATCCTGTGCGGAAAAGGCTCTCTTCCCTCCACTGAGTTCCCCCTGTGCCTTTGTAAAGAATCAATTGTGCTTATTTGTGTAGGTCTCTTTCTGGGTTCTTGATTCTGTTCCATTGATCTATGCGTCTATCTCTCCACCAATATCACATAATCTTGATTTCTGTAGCTTTATAATAAGTCTTGAGAGCAGGTAGACTGATTCCTCCTACTTTTTTTTTTTCCAAATTGCTTTCCCTACTATAGTTCTTTTGTCTTTCCATATGTTTTAGAATAATAGTCTTTTCTATATTTATAAAAAAAAATCTTGTAGGGATTTTAATATCAATTGTGTTAAACATATGACAATTTAGGGAGAAACAACATCTTTACTTTTTCAACCCATGAAAACAGTGTATCTCTCCATTTATTTAGATCTTCTTTGACTTCATCAGTGTTTTTGTAGTTTTCAGCATATAACTCCTATCATGTTTTATTACATTTCCACCTATTTCTCAGTTTTTTTTTTGAGCAACTGTAAATGGCGAGGTATTTTTAATTTCAGTATCCTCCTGTTCATTGTGGTAGACAGAAATACAATGGATTTTTACATGCCGATCTTAACATCCTGTGACCCTGCTGAACTCATTTGTTCAAGATTATTTTTGGGGGGGTAGATTTTTTATGGTTTACTACATAGACAATCATGTCATCTACAAATAGGGACATTTTATTTATTGCTCTCCAATATGTACGTCTTTTATTTCCTTTTCTTGCCTGACTAGACTGGCTAAAATCTGCATCATTATGTTGAAAAACAGTGGTGAAAATGGACATCCTTGCCTTGTTCCCAATCTTAGGGAACACGTTCAGTCTTTCACTATTATAATGTTAGCTGTAGGTTTTTTGGGGTGGCTACTCAAATTTCAAACTGAGGAAGTTCTTCTCTATTCCTCTTTTTTTCTGAGTTCTAATCATGGATGGCCACTGAATTTTGTCAAATGTTTTTTGTGTCAATTGATATGATCACGTGGTTTTTCTTCTTTAGCTTTTTAATATATGTTGACTGATTCTCTAATAATGAGCCAGCCTTGCATCCCTGGAATAAACCCTACTTGGTCCTGATGTATATAATTCTTTTTTTTTTTTCTTTTGCGGTACACGGGCCTCTCACTGTTGTGGCCTCTCCCGTTGCGGAGCACAGGCTCTGGAGGCGCAGGCTCAGCTGCCATGGCTCACGGGCCCAGCCGCTCCGTGGCATGTGGGATCCTCCCGGACCGGGGCACAAACCCATGTCCCCTGCATCGGCAGGCGGACTCTCAACTACTGCGCCACCAGGGAAGCCCTATAATTCTTTCTAAATATTGCTGAATTTTATTTGCTCACATTTTATTGAGGACTTTTATGTCTATACTCATGAGTGATACTGGTCTGTAGTTTCTTTTTTGGCACTCCCATTGTCTGATTTTGTTATTAGTGCAACTAGCTTGATAAAATGAATTGGGAAGTCATTCCCTTCTCATGTTTTCTGGAAGAGATTGTGTAGATTTGGTGTTAATGCTTCTTTACATGTATGGTAGAATTCTCCAGTGAAATCATTTGGGCTGAGATTTCTTTCCCAAGATCTTTCAAATTACAAATTTGGTTTATTTATTGGATATATGACCATGCAGGTTATCTATCTCATCTTGGCTGAGTTTCGGTAGTTCGTGGTTTTTGAGGAAAGTCTATTATAGTTATCCATATTTTTGCTTATCACGTTCTCTCTTCCTGTTATTCCAAAATTCCTTCTTTCATTGTTTCCTTTCTGTCCAGAGAATTTCCTTTACCAATCCTTTTAGGGGATGTGCCCATAACAAATGATTTTAGTTTTCCTTTATCTGAGAATGTCTTATTTCCACTTCATTCCTGAAGGATATTATCCCTGGATATAGGATTCTGGGTTGACAATTCTTTTCCTTCAGCACGTGAAAAATGTTGTGTCACTTCCTTCTGGCCTCTGTGACTTTTGATGAGAAATCTGTCATTGTATTTTTCCACCATATGTAAGATGTCATCTCTCTCCTGCTGCTTTCAAGCTTGTAGTCTGTCTAAGATGTGGCGTGTGTGTGTGTGTGTGTGTGTGTGTGTGTGTGTCCCCTGCTTGGGTTTAGCGGCAAATTTGGGAAGTTTTCAGCCATCGTCGGTTGAAGACATTGGGTCATTTGTTACTATACCTGGATTTGCATTAGGTTTCCAGTAAATAACCTAGTTTAAGAAAAACTGTTGACAGATTGTTATATAACAAGATAATGTTCATACCCTGTTAGGTATGAAATGCAAATTGAAGAAAATATAGAGTCTGAACTCATTTCAGCATAGAAAAATGGCTGGAAAGAAATACCTCCAATTTTTTTTTTTAATTTATTTATTTTTGGTTGTGGTGCACAGGCTTCTCATTCCACTGGCTTCTCTTTATTTATTTATTTATTTTTTTGTGCGGTACGCGGGCCTCTCACTGTTGTGGCCTCTCCCGTTGCGGAGTACAGGCTCCAGACGCCCAGGCTCAACAGCCATGGCTCGCGGGCCCAGCCATTCCACGGCATGTGGGATCTTCCCGGACTAGGGCACGAACCCGTGTCCCCTGCATCGGCAGGTGGACTCTCAACCACTGCGCCACCAGGGAAGCCCACCACTGGCTTCTCTTGTTGCAGAGCACGGGCTCTAGGCGCACGGGCTTTAGCAGTTGTGGCTTGCGGACTCTAGAGCGCAGGCTCAGTAGTTGTGGCACACGGGCTTAGTTGCTCCGCGGCATGTGGGATCTTCCTGGACCAGAGCTCGAACCCATGTCCCCTGCACTGGCAGGCGGATTCTTAACCACTGCACCCCCAGGAAGTCCCTAAAGACTTACTTATTATTTATTTAATTTATTTTTGGCTGCATCAGGTCTTAGTTGAGGCACGTGGGATCTTTGTTGCGGCGCACAGGCTTCTCTCTAGTTGTGGCACATGGTCTTAGTTGCCCTGCGGCATGTGGGATCCTAGTTCCCTGACCAGGGATCGAACCCACGTCCCCTGCATTGGAAGGAAGGTTCTTTACCACTGGACCATCAGAGCAGTCCCTCTACATTTTTCTTTTGCTTAAAATTTACATAATGATTGGGTCATTTAACAAAAAGATTTAAATATTTATAAATACCCGCTCCATCTGACTCTGACAGCCTGAGGAACGACCTACTCTGCACACTGTCCGAAGCCGGGGACTAGGCTTGTCTACCCTGGTTAACCATGGTTGGTTAGAGGCTGAACCACGTTCCACACTCTGTAAACCCGCTTGGAGCTAATGCTTACCATGCAGAGAAACAACTGTTCCCTAGGATTACTCAGAACGAAGCGTGCTGAGGGCTCACTATGCAGTGACTGCTCCATACAGAACACAGGTTTCACTAAAGGTTTCTGTTTAGCTCATGGATGCACGCTTTCAATATACCGAACTCCACAAAGAAGCCCACCACAAAGATCTGTTTGTGGCTGTAGATTTACCTCACCTTGGCCCTCTCTCCTTTCAGTTAATGGGTCTCAGTGAATGGATCTGCAAATGCTAACCAGCTGGTAACTGCAAACTGATCAACATCCAAAATAAAATAAAACAGGGACTTCCCTGGTGGTCCAGTGGTTAAGAATCTGCCTGCCAATGCAGGGGAGCAGGTTCAATCCCTGGTCTGGGAAGATCCCACGTGCCACAGAACAACTAAGCCCGTGGCCACAACTACTGAGCCTGCGAGCCACAACTACTGAAGCCCGCGCGCCTAGAGCCCATGCTCTGCAACAAGAGAAGCCACCACAATGTGAAGCCTGTGCACCGCAACAGAGTAGCCCCCACTCGCCGCAACTAGAGAAAGCCCGCACGCAGCAACGAAGACCCAAGTGCAGCCAAAAATAGATAACTAAATTAATTAATTAATTTAAAAAGAGTACATATTGTATAAAAATAAATAAATAAAATAAAACAAACCTACCAACTGTTTTAGAAACTAGAAGATGAAATGTTCTCTATGCCTTGGTTCTGTTGGCAGAAATAAAACAATGTGGCCACATAGGAGAGAACAAATTGTCCCTCCTCTTGTCTCATCATGGACAACGTAATATCTAAGGTGCTGCCCATGTGGCCTCACATGTGGCCCTGCTGCCTAAAATGACCATTTTGTCTTCCTACTTAAAAAGAAAAAAAAATTAAACACAGAATTACCATATGATCCAGCAACTCACTTCTAGGTATATCCCCCCAAAACCGCAAGTAGGGACTCAGATACTTATATACCCATGTTCACAGCAGTATTATGCACAATAGCTAAAAGGTAGAAACAACCCAAATGTCCACTGACAGAAAACTGGATAAATAAAATGTGGAATATGGATACAATGGAGTATTACTTAGCTTTAAAAAGGAATGAAATTTTGATACATGCAACAACGTGGATGAACCTTGAAAACACCACGCTACATGAAGTAAGCCTAACACAAAAAGACAAATACTGTATGAGTCCACTTATGGACGTACCTAGAGTTGGCAAATTCATAGAAACAGAAAGTAGAACGGTGCTTGCCAGGGTCTGGGCGGAGGTGGGGATGGAGAGTTACTGTTTAATGGATACAGAGTTTCAGTCCGGGAAGATGAAAAAATTCTGGTGTCATTAAGTACATTCATACATTCACTGTGTTGTGAAACCATCACCAGAAGCTCACTCTCTCTCCACCTCAGTGTAAGGACACAGCCAGAAGGCAGTTTGCAGCTGTCTGCAAGCCAGGAAGGGAGCCCTCACCAAGAAGTGAATGGTACATCTAAAAATAGTTAAATTAGTGAATGTTGTTATATGTCTTTTACCACAACAAAAAAATGCAAAGAATACACACATATGCATACATATGTGTGTGTATATGTTTCCTACCTAAGTGCATAAAACTTACAAAGAGGCAGATGAAGGAAATGGCAATGACTAGCCACATTCCTTGACTGCAGCAAGAGGTCATTTTCTAGAAAACAGCACCGTGAAAGGAAACCGTTTCACATTCACAATGGGGAAACATGACAGCCAGCGATAAGGTTATTGCAAACAAGCACTTTATGCCTTGATTAGATTCAATCCATTTGACCAATTTTGTTGACAAGATATTTGGCTGTTTGCAGCTTTTTTGCCTTTAAGGAAGAATAACCTTTCACATCAGATTCCTTATTCCAGTCACCGTCTTTGGTTATAGCTTAGAGAAGCACTTTTAAAGCAAGTGTGGACATGCCAACCTTCAACTGACTGCACTGTGGGGAGGGCTTCAAACAAAGTCCCCAGTCTCCGTATAACACAAATGATTGCACAGACCCCACCTCATTGCCAAAAGAACTTCAAATGGCAAGTGGGTCTCTTCCAGAACTATCTGTCCTCTGGTCTAAGTCATGCTAAAAAGACAGATGAGAAGGACGTGGATACTGAGGTTGAGAACAGCACACGGTCAGCACCACTGCCCTGGTCGTGCATCATCTCAAGACTAAGCTGATGCTGGGACTTCCTTGGCGGTGCAGTGGTTAAGACTCCGCGCTTCCACTGCAGGGGGCATGGGTTCTATCCCTGGTTGGGGAACTAAGATCCCGCATGCCTCATGGCACGCCAAAAAAAAAAAGACTTAAGCTGATGCCAAGTAGGGCAATGCTATCTTCAAAGGGAATGAGTAGATAGACAAGAGCTCTGGATGTTTACAAAGTCAATGTCATTTAAAAAAAAACAAGAAAGCGGAAATTATCCTAGATTAAGAGTCTAAGGTAAAATAACAAGCAAATGTAGAAAGTGAATCTTAATCAGATCTTGGTTTGTAAAACGAGAAAAACTGTAAAAGACAATCGTGGGACAAGAGAGAAATCTGAATATAAACTGGATATTAGTTGTTATGGAATTACTGTTCATTTTCTTATGTGTGATAATGAATACTGTGGTTACAGAAGAGGATGTCCTATTCTTACGAGAGACTTGGCGGGCGCACTAAGGAGTGAATTGTTACCATGCCAGCAAATTATTTTCAAATAATTCAACAATCACACACATGCACACACACATACACACATGGGGCGAGAGACCACATTAGAATGTTAAGAACTGTAGATTCTAGGAGAGGACATACAAAATACTTTGTGTGTGTAAATGTTATCCTAACTGTAATTATGAAAATGAAGAAATAGAATGCACTCTTCCCCCTTGCCACAGAAAAGGGAACAAATTGTATCTTGCTGTACTAATCTTTACCAGAATCCACACTGGGCTGAAATGCAACTGTTCTCTTTAAAAAAGCTGATGTGCTTTAAGTCAGGTGCCAACCAGAAAACCGAATTCCTCAAAATGCCTTTGACCCACTCTAACGTTCTGAGCAGAACACTCCTTGGCAGCTGGCTGGGAGATCATAAACAGGATGTCTTAGCAAGGAAGTATCTGCCAGGGGTTAACAATAGCTCCCACTGCATCTGGAAACCTGCAGCAGCTTTAGCATAACCGAAGGAGAAATGAATCAGCAGCCAGAAGACCCAGGCTCCTGCCCCACCCCACCGTGGTAATCTGGGGGACCTCCCCACCCCCCTCCTCCCTCCACCCCGACCTCCCCTTTCCTCTGTGGATTGGGCCTCTGATTCCTCATCTGAAAAATGGGAACAACAGTCCTTTCTTCATCCCTGGGTTACTGCACCCAAGTCACAAAGCAACAAACTCATCAGTCTCCATCACATTAAAGCAGCAGCGTTTCTGAAAGCCTAAATTCACAAGGCAGAAAAAGATGGTCATAAACAAATGGATCTTTAGGTAGAAAACATCTGACAAAGGAGGCCTGGGGTGTCTTTAAGTATGAAGCCTATACATTCTTAATTCTCAATAATCAAGACTAGAGGACAAGCCTCAAATCCAACATGACCAGTGCTTACCTCTGCCATAGGCCCTGGCTTTCTTGGGGTTGAGTTTCGGTTTAAGAGGAGCCCCTGGCTTGAGCTTGGCTTTGGGGAACTGGGACAGGTAAGTCATCACCGAGTGCTCATCCACATCCGGGTGAATAATTTCTTCAGGAGTGATGACCTAGAATAACGACATGGTAGATGAACATCCAGAACATATCACTTTGCAACTACAGAAGTTTTTGCAAAAATCTCTTAAAGCAAACACTACTCTCAATAAAGTGAAACTACATCAAACTGGCATGCCAAAATCAGTTGGTTTTTTTAACCTTTTAGAAGTGTCACCATCCCCTTTGGAAGCTGAGGACCCTCTCCAGACAATTCTATACGTAATTTCCAGAGGTTCATACCTCCCCACCCTGAAAGAAAAAAAAGGCCACTCACTCCTCTTTCCAGAAAAGATAAGCTATATCAAGTAAGGAAGAAGAAATAAGAACACGTGGGATTAAAGCATATTACCAAAAGTGCATAGATAAACTGGCCTTTTTCTTTGCTCTTTTATCCATTGTCTGCATTTCTATTGACTCAGCTACTAATAAAAAAATAAAAATAAAACCAAAAAGAGACAACACAATGACATATTAGGTATGTGCTCTTGTAATACACTGAATGTTTCTGTCCTCCCCAAATTCATTTGTTAAAACCCTAATCCCTGGTGTGATGGTATTAAGAAGTAGGGCCTTTGGGGGTAAGTAGGTCTAGATGAGATGAGATCATGAGGGTGGAGCTCCCACGATGGGATTAGTGCCCTTATAAGAAGAGGAAGAAAGACCAGAGCTCACTCTCTCTCCACCTCAGTGTAAGGACACAGCCAGAAGGCAGTTTGCAGCTGTCTGCAAGCCAGGAAGAGAGCCCTCAACAAGAAGTGAATTTCCTGGCACCTTGATCTTGGAATTCCCAAGCTCTAGAACTGAGAAATAAATGTCTGTTGTTTAAGCCACCCAGTCAATGGTATTGTTATAGCAGCCTGAGTTAAGACAGGTCTCAATACATTAAAAGCCATTTAAAAAATAGGAAAGGGGAAATTTTCTACTGACATTCAGCTTAGGAGCAAGATTTGACCTGTGCTGGACAGGTGGCCTCCCTGAAGGTGTCACAGTCCCAGTTCCACCCTGGGACTGTTTAGGACCCAGCCCTAAACAGTACAAAAACTTCTCCTGCCACCAAGAGGTAAGCCACACCTCCTCAGATGAACAGAAGGCTCTGTCTCATGAACAGGTCAACCAAATGCAGATAAACAACACATGTACCCAGCTTCCCCCACTCCATGGTAAAAAAGAGAAGAGGAAACATTATGACAATTAGCCTGCAGCAACGAAACAGCTATTTGGGTTTGTACAGTTGCCTCCAATACGTTTTGTAAAATGTAGGATGTACGTTGATTTGGCATTTCTCCTAGGCAGCTCCTTCAACAACTTTACACACTACCAACATCACATGAACGCCAAAAGGAGATGGGTTTTGATTTAAGGGGAGATGAAAAACATATCATACCACTTCCTGAGGGTGGAAGAGCCAAGGAGTGGGCCTTGGAGAAGAGACATGATGCCAAACCAAACCAAAGAAATATAGGCAAGATTTTCTACCTCCCAAGGGATCCTGTTACAAATACACTGAACTCAGCTCTGAAAACCAACTCAAGACCTTAATGGAGCCTGTAATGAGGTCATCCATCCCCTGGCACTGGCTACCCACAACTTTTCTTGACCGAGTCTTTGAACATGGGAATCATGGTGTCAGGGGTTGCTTTTTAAACTCCTTGGAAGGGCGTAGAAGATTGGACCTCAACTAAGCAACGTGGCTACTGTAGGTGGTATCTGAGACATATTCAATTTCCAAGTTCTGTTGTTATATTCCTTTGTTAGGATTATGAGCAATATGAATTCTTAAACACTTTCCATTAATGGCGAGTTACCCTGGTTTAAATTTCTTAAAAAGTTCTAAGTGACTTTCTTGAAGATATTGGATTTAAAAAAATGTTTAATAGGTTAAAAATGGTCAAATATTGGCAATTTCTTATGGTTAAGGTCCACATTTGCAGTCTGGCATCCAGACATGGCCTTTGTGATCTTTAGAACAGAAATACTAGAAAATTCAGGACTTCCCTGGTGGCACAGTGGTTAAGACTCTGCACTCCCAATGCAGGGGGCCAGGTTCAATCCCTGGTCAGGGAACTAGATCCCACATGCATGCTGCAACTCAGAGTTTACATGCCACAACTGAGAAGCCAGTGAGCCACAACTAAGGAGCCCGCCTGCTGCAACTAAGATCAGGCACAACCAAATAAATAAATAAATGAATAAAATAAATATTAAAAAAAAATACTAGAAAATCTGTCCCATGTGACAGTGAAGATCTTTAGGGGATCTACAAGCACCTAAGTCAATGAGAACCTATTAATATGGGTAAACTGAGGAAGATGGGAGACGGCCACAGACAATGCTCATTGAAAGCTGACCAATGAGGAGGTCAGACTGCCTGCCAGACCCAAAGGCATCCACAGAGCATCAGGGGAAACAGCTTCGTGGGACACGCATGCTTCTACACATACCTGTGGGACACCCAGCCAGTCATCTGCCTGCTGCATGGCTTCTCGTGCATTATCCACAGGCTTTCGTGGATCCCAGGATTCCCAGTCTGGGCACAGACCTGTTAACATCACACAAAAGATGCTGTTAGTATTAACTGACTTAAGAGGTTAAAGGAAACCAGGTGCCTAAACTAAACTCACTCAGTCTCTTGAGAGAACAGTTTCTTCCAAAAATCTTAGTGAACTGTATGCTTTATGGGCCGAAAGTATCACAGATATGAGTATGCCAAAGTAGAAACTATTCTGCCTGAGCTGAGACTTCTTCTTCAGGCTGTTATCTTCTTGCATTCAGATAGGAATTTATCCATTCTTTAAGGGTGTGGTGTAAATAAATGAACAAACAAAGCCTGTAAAACCATTTGGGCCTGGTACCTTTTTGCAGGAGAGATTTTTTGGACACATCACACTCACACTTCTGTGCTCTGGTCACCAAATGTGTGGGGTTGACATCAGCTGTGTGTCCTATGACTTAACTTAATTCTGACACTATCTACCTGGAAACAGCATCAGAACCCACAGGCTAAGGGCTCAGTCCCACAAGACTCCCCCAACCCCAACTTCAGAGCCCAATCACAAGTCCAGGTTTGTCACCTGGGCTTCTGACCAACCAGCTACTAATCAGAGGTTCCTACAACCCCCTCCTCAGGTTGGATTGTTTCCTAGAGTGGCTCACAGATCTCAGGAAAACAGTTTACTTACTGGGTCACTGGTTTATTATAAAAGGATTTTACTAAACGGAATAGATGCATAGGGCAAGGTGGGAGAAGGGGCAAGGAGCTTCCACGTCCTTTCAGGTACACCATCACCCCAGGACCACCACTTGTTTACCAACCAGAAGCTCCCCAAACCCCGTAGCTCAGGGATTTTTATGGAGGCTTCATTACACAGGCTGGACTGATTAAATCACCTGCCATTAGTGGTTAACTCAATCTCTATCCCCTTTCCCCTTCCTGGAGGTCAGGGGACAGGGGAGAAAGTTCCAACCCTCTAATCACTGATTGGTTCCCCCAACATCCAGCCCCCATCCTTTGGGGCATTCCAAAAGTCACCTCATTAACAAACTCAGGCATGGCTGAACAACACGACTACCACAGCTATTTTCGCTTAGTAAATTCCAAGGGTTTTAGGAGCTCTGTGCCAGGAAAGGGGACAAAGACCAAACATATATTTCGTATTATAAGTTACAATATCCCAATCCCAATCCTGGATATATCTAAAAGACTGAACTAGCATCCTGTGTACTTACAACATTCACTTGCTCAAAGGCCTAAACCTAGAATTATCTCAAAAACCTTTGTAACCACAAGAAGTATAGGACTGGAGTAAAAATCCCCAGGTTTAAACTGGAAAGCGGTACCCTAAAATGTGTCTTTGCATGGAAGCAAGAAAGAGGGCACTGGGAAATGAACTAATGCTGAGCTTTGAGTTACTTCTGGATGACACCAGCTTACAGGCTCTCAAGGAAGACTGGGGCCTAGAGCCAGCCCTCCTTCCCTATCCAGTTGACACCAGCTAGTTGAGCATGTTGAGAACCCCTAGCTTACTTAATACCAATGTGCTCAGCATATACAGAGCAATCAGTAAATGGAAAATATGATTATTAGGGCAGATTTTTTATTAAACACAATTTTGGAGGTGTACATAAACACAGGCTCTGGTTTTTCTATTGAGAGTGTATCAGCAAACTCTACCCATCAATCTAAACCCTCCAGTGAGGATAATTACTACCTTGGTGTACATTCAACCACTCAGAAAACAGGAGCTCATCAAGGGTGGAAAAGGCTCCAACTGGATCCTGACCAAGCACTATCTCACAGCAATGCAGCAAGAAAGGGTCGGAGAAAGCCATATATAGTCAACCCAGTGGCTGACAAAGACGGGTACTTTCCACTCAATAAAAGTGTTCAGATTTTCATGCCAAACCACCTAATAGGGCACATGTTGAAGCCAATGGGAAACTAGGCACCAACTGTGGAAAGAGGGAGAAGAAGCAGGACTTGGGGTCTGGAAGCCGAACTCAAGTTCTGCTCCGAGCATGAAGGCCTTCATTCAGAATTTGGGTAAATAATTCAATGCTCAAACAAGTCTATGGATGGACCTATAAGACCTGCCATCAGAAAGGCAAACGGAGCCATTTTTCATTCCTTTAGTTATCTTACAATGGGCTAAAAACCAGGAGAAATACACCAATCACAGCAAACCTAGCTTTCCCACCCAAAACCAAGAGGTTTAGGGGTCCACATACCCCACCCCTCCGGAAGGGATGGCTCAGGCAGCCATTGGCACTTACCTGGAGCACAGCTGTCTACCAGGGCTCCCAGGGCTTTGCCATCTTGCCAGTTCTGGTTAAAGTTGGTGATGGGCAAGTAGGGGATCTTGTTCTGAATCCACCCCAGCAGCCTCTGCTTTGGCGTCTGCTTCTTGGCATCGTCATCCCCTTCATCCTCCCACACAGGCATGGAGATGGAGTAGTGGAGGATCAGCGTCCACACCAGGCCCAAGATGAGCTTCAGGTTCCCATCCACGATGGCTTTGCTGTCTGAGCAGAGAGACACAGGCCTGGTCAAGCCTCTGGGTTGCAGAGGTATGATTCACACTCTTTATTAGAAAGTAAATGGAGTCCTCAACTGTTAGAGAACCACACTGAGCTATATGAGAGTGAAGGGATGCAATGCTGGCATTTGCTTCAAAATACTTAAGGATGCGAAGAGATGAAATAAGATTCCAAAACGTTGTTAACCAGTGTCATTGGATTATAAGTCCATGAAAACGCATTATTCCACTGTCTCTATTTTTACATGCATTCGAAATTTTCCATAATAAAAAAGAGTTGTTTTTAAATTTCAAGAAATCATTTCAGAAATATAGACAATAACAAGAGGTGGCTGCATTCCAGATAACCACCTGTTAACCTGGCGGTATACTGTCTACCAGATTGTGTACACACACATGTGTATGTGTTTGCTGCCGGAATTTATATTATACTATAAATTATAGTATATTATACTATAATATAATTTATATTCTACTATATGATCAGTCTTGAAATCTTTCTTTTCACTAATCACTAGGTCCTAGATATCTTTTCCCTATAAAAAGTTGTTTCTGTTTACACCCCCATCTACATGTTTAAGAGGTCATTTTCTCTCAGATCTCACAAATACTGGGTGTTATCAATCATTTTCCTCTCACTTCTCTGACAAGTTAGTCATTCATAAAAGAAGACTGTTAGTTAGCTTAGCTAACAGTTAAGCTAATCTAATTGGGCAACGTGTTGCCAGGAGGAAAAGTGACTGGCCAAGGGCATGGCCCCTTTTCTAGTCATCCCCCAGCTTAACAGGACATGCCCTGCCGCTGGTCAGCCCCTTCTGGAACTCTCACGGCCACTGGTTTCTACTTCCCACTCCCCTTGGCTTCCCTGTGGCTCTCTGTCCTCTTTCCAACCTCCATCTGCACCCATCAAGATTCAAACATTATCTCCAAGATATCTGTCTTTCTGTCTGTCTCTCCATTTCCTACACCCTAAACAACCTTTGTTACAACCCCCCATTCGGCCAGGACCCCAAGGTGAAAATGTCAGAATCATCTTAGACTCCTCCTCCAAAGCCCTGGAGCAGTTCCCACAACAGTTCTCTCCCCACCTCTTGGCAAATCCTTTTCTACACTCTCCCCCCAAATATGTGGCCCCTCCTCCCCTCTCTGCTTCCTCAACAGCCATGAAGCTCCATCATTGTTCACATAACCCGAGAACCATCCTTCTAGTCAGGTACCCCTGTGCTTCCCCATTCACCAATGGTCCCTGCTGCCCAGGGTTAAACTCTTTAGACATGTAGCACCTTGAGAGACCTACACAACCTCCACCCGGCCTGCTTTTCCACCCTTGTCACTGCCACCCACCACACTCCACATTCCAGACTCCCCACTTCTGGAGCACAACTTGCTGTGAACCCCCTGGACTTCTCCACTTCTTCTGTATTCCCTATGATGACAAGGCCCTTCACCCCATCCTCCTGCAGGACAAACCCCAGATCATCATTCAAGGGCCAGATCTAACAGATGGTGAACTTCACTCCCATCAGCCTCTGTGTAACCACACCAGGGTCCTCTCATGAGAACAACCATTCATTCCTCAGCCTCCCCCCCACCCCCACTCCTGGGCTGCGAGCTCCTGAAGGGGAGTAACTGAGCCTTCTTCATCTTGCAGCTCCCCACGCCCTGTCCCTCCCTCCCACCCACCCACCGCAAGCCACCTGAACGTTGGTTAAACACACGTCAAACTGCACTTAATGAAACCCAGCTACAACCACATGAAAAATAAACTCACATGCTGTTAAGGAGTAAATGGCATGCCATTCAATACTGAAAGGGTGGGGCTTTTTTTAAAATCAGCCTGTTTATTGTTAGGTCCTCTTATAAGAAAAAAAAAAAACCCTCCTAAAAGCCCACACCCAAACCCACAGAAAACAAAGGTAATTTCACAGTTGCAGGTCAGTCATAACAAAACTTGATCACGTAAAACTGGACAGCGTAACGATTATCATGAACTGGCCAGTCAAACACGCTAAATTCGAGCAATCCTCATTCAAAGTTAAGGTGCCCAGGGATTTTCTACATAATGAACTGTATAACTAACTTTTAAGCAGGACTGTCTGCATAACTCACGGGGCCCAGTGACAAATGAAAATACAGGATTCCTTGTCCAAAAAGTATTAAGAATTTCAAGACGGCAACAGCAGAGCATTAAACCAAGCACAGAGAAGCCCCCTGAGCACAGGGCTCTGTATAGCTGCCCAGGTCGTGCAACCATGAAGCCAGCACTGCTTCTGAGGTCCTGTGGTCAAAGGAGTAGTGATGTACACAAAACACTGAACCCCTGCACAGAATACAGGTATCCAAGGAATTCATTCTGCTAGACCAGCTGACAGTCCTTGACCATGCCTGAAATTTTAGGATTAGATGTCCTGTTACGAGTGTGTCTTTAAAGTGCTATTGATTACTGAGTTACTACCTACCGATGGTAAAAAAAATTCCACGTCAAACCATTTTCCGTGCCAGTTTCCTTTATTCAGCCTAAGGGGAGGAGAGCAGTCTTCAGAAGGGCGAGGAGAGATGGGGGGAGAAGCAGAGCGTGTGAATGCTTACTGCTCATCCGGGTAAGGGGTGGACCTGGCCACGTCTGGTCTTGCACCAGGCAGAATCTGAACAGGCCAGAGTCTCATCCAGCCACAGGCATCAGTCTGCAAGGCTCAAACTTCCCTGAGTTATGTTTTAAATGCTTTTCGAAGGCAAACTTGCAGATTTCGTCCATAAATCAAAACGTGAAACCAGTTTGCTCTATTTTTACCCAGCTTACACATGTTGGTTTAAAGGAATGAGACATGAGTCTTTTTCAAAAAGATTTGGGGGAAATATGACCCAGTAAAAGTCTGAGCCAAATTTATGAAACATACAATGCCCAGAACTTCTGTTTCCAATGAATTCAAGGTGGGTGTCCAAACGGGAAAGCCCCTATTAAGGTCTCATTGGGATAAATGATACTTTCATTCTGCTATTCTAAGAAGCTGTCCTCATTCCAAAAGTGATTTTGACAGGTGAAAGTTCAAATGCTTCACCAAGCTCTTGGAACAATAAAAAGATGACGACTTGCCCAAAAGGCCTCCCCATTCCCACCCATATCAAGTAGGAGGCTCCCCGAGCCTTGAAAATGAAATGCTACACACCGTCAAAATGTCCATGTGTAACCATCACAGCAGACTACAGAACTTTCAGCCGTGAGCGTGCTCTGTGATGTTTACATCGAGTGTAAACATGGAGCAGAGACGGAAGGAGGAAAAGGCCAGGTCAGCTGGAAGCCTCTCGGGCAGGATTCCACCTTCCTGAGTTACTGAGGGCCTCTTTCAGGAATAAAATAAGCCAATGCCCACCATGCCTGCCCGACCTCCTAGAATCTGCTTAGATTGTCGGTGGGTTGGAATCTGGCCACAAGCTTCTCCTCCCCAAATTCAACCAATCACAATCCCCATGTAACTGGTCCTGGCTCTGGACAACACTGGCCCTCAAACCACACACACCTTCTGGAACTAATTAAAATTAGCCCAAGTTGCATACAAGTGAGGGCAATGGCTCCCCCCCGCCAGTAGCTAGAAAGTTAATGCAAGCTATTACAAATTCTAGGATGGGGTGTTTTCACATCCTTTCAGCACATGAGTTTCCCAGTCCTGTTAAGCAGCATTCTGGAATGGGTGCAAGTATGGGGGTGGAAACCAGCTGCTTTTAGGCAATCTTCAGCAGCATCTTAGAAACATCTCCTTTGTGGACAAGTTCCCTGCCAGGTAAGAGAGATGGTGAGCTTTTACCTCTCTCTACTTTTACCAGGAGGGCTGGACCCACACAACCATCGGTGTTCCTACTCCGTTCACGGGGTCAACCTTCTCTCCTGGCTGTTGCCAGGGTGTCAGGGGTTGGGGGCCTGGGAGAAGAGGCCTGGGGGGACACCATCCCTCATTTTTGCTCTCCTGGCTAAGGACAGCGGATCATATTGCAGCTGGCTGCTGGGTCAGAAGCGGCCAACATATGGCTGTAGGAATCCAGGAGAGGCAGGAGTTTCAGGAAACCTCCTTCCAGTGTGCTTGGGGACAAATCACCAAGGCCATACTCTGCACTATGACTTGGCCGCCTGGGGAACAGGCTGCCACACACCCTGCTCCCTGTCCTCTCTCTGTTACCCTCTGAGAGGCAGTGTGGCAGACTGGTCGCAAGAACGGACTCTGAAACCAGCAGCTCAACTAGGTAGGCCACTTTACAATCTGCTCATCCTCACTGAGTCTCGTTTTTCCTTGTTTCCCAAATGGGAATATTCATAGTCATCACCTTCACAGGGCTGCTGTAAGGAGTAGGTGGGTTAGGAAATTCTAATAGCCAAGCATACTGCCTGGCACACAGCAGGAGCTTAATTACCCTCTTCCCTCCCTTTCTCATTCACCTAATATCTGAGTACCTGCCATGTGCCACTCTTTCCTAGAACCAGAAGCCCAGAAGCTTTATTCCCAGTTTGTACGCAAGCAGGAAACAAAAGGTAAGAAAGTACCTTGTGAATTAATGGGAGGATAAAATGTTCAATATGTCACTTCTCTGAATCAAGCAATTCATTCCAGAGGTTAGGCCTGAGACCCCCAGAGAGGAACAAAGAACTGCCCAGGAGCAAAACTACTGATAGGGCTTCCCTGGTGGCGCAGTGGTTGAGAGTATGCCTGCCGATGCAGGGGGACACGGGTTTGTGCCCCGGTCCGGGAAGATCCCACATGCCACGGAGCGGCTGGGCCCGTGAGCGATGGCCGCTGAGCCTGCGCGTCAGGAGCCTGTGCTCCACACGGGAGAGGCAAAAAAAAAACACAAAAAACTACTGATAAGTTATCAGGACCCTCCTGAAAGAGAATATGGTACAAAGAGCAGCCCACGTGAGCCAAGGGTCTGGCCCTCCTTGACTTCCAAGCTTCACCTTGCCCCAGGCTCATCCTTGATCCCTGGCCTCAGCCCACTTGGCCCAGAACTCTCTCCCCAGCTGGCTAATGCCTCTTCTACATCCAACTCTGTCAAACTAGAACAGGTCCCCTATTAAATGCCCCTTCGAGGCTGTGTGCCCTCCTTTCAGTGTAACTACAGCTGTGCTTAAATAATCACCTATCGGGAATTCCCTGGTGGCCCAGTGGTTAGGACTCGGCGCTTTCACTGCCGTAGCCTGGGTTCAGTCCCCGGTCCAGGAACTAAGATCCCGCAAGCCGAGTGGCACATCCAGACAAAAAAATTTAAATAAGCACCTGTCACGTCTGCCTCCTCTGCTCAAGGTGTCAGCTGCGCAAAGGCAGAAACGGACCATTGAGCTTCCCGCTGATCCCGCAGCCTGGACACCTGGCTGTCTGGGGGACAGGCTGGCACAGGCACACGTCCCTGCCTGCTGAGCTCCAGTGCTCTATGAGGGGCAGTGCTGCCTGTGTAGAGTGTATGCAAAAAGTACAGGCACAGCCCTTTCCGGCAGGGTTTAAAGTGCTCCAGACTGTGGCCACCTCTGCACCCCCAGCAGGCAACACAGCACGTGGCACAGAGGGCAGGCGGGAGAGGTGAGGTCCTTAAGGTGCAGGCTCTGCAGGTATGGGCTCCGCGCCACCACACTGGTTGTAGGACCCTGGCCAAGCCATCCAACCCCTGGGCGCCTATAAGTCAAGGATAATGTTGGAACAGGAGCACAGGGCTGCTGGGAAGACTAAGTACGATAACACACCTCCAGCACTCAGACCCCCACTCAGTCAGTTTTTGTTAAATGCTGGTATTGTTACTATCATTCTTACCACCAGTGACTTCAACATGCTTTTGTCAACATTGAGACAACAAGACAGAGGCAGAAGGTAAAAGGAAAGCTTAGCAGTGACAGGTGGTGACCTGCAAGTTTGCGCTGGGGCTTCCTGTCAGCATCGATTGTTTGCAGCGTCCCGTGCAGAGCTGCCCCAAGGTAACCCCGCACTGCAGCGCTCACATCACCTGGTCCAGCACCACGCTCACTGACAGCCCGGTGCTCACTGACATCCCAGGTTGGCTTGGCAGTTTCCCTCCGTCCTGCCTCCTTTCCCAAGCTGAACAAACTATGGTTGAATTGTCAGCCAAGAGGGCATCCTGAACTGAAAGGAGATGGTTTACCACTTTCCTCGGTTTCTCAGTCAAAACCAAGCCCAGGGACTTCCCTGGTGGCGTAGTGGTTAAGAAGCCACCTGCCAATGCAGGGGACACAGGATTGAGCCCTGGTCTGGGAAGATCCCACATGCCGCAGAGCAGCTAAGCCCGTGTACCACAACTACGGAGCCCGCATGCCACAACAACTGAAGCTCACATGCCTAGAGCCCATGCTCTGCAACAAGAGAAGCCACTACAATGAGAAGCCCGCGCACTGCAACGAAGAGCAGCCCCTGCTCGCAGCACCTAGAGAAAGCCTGTGCGCAGCAACGAGGACCCAATGCAGCCATCCATCCATCCATCCAGCCAGCCAGCCAGCCAGCCAGCCAGCCAGCCATAAATAAATAAGTAAATAAATAAATAAATTTATTTATTTATTTATTTTATTTAAACACAAAACCAAGCCCGGGGGCTTCCCTGGTGGCGCAGTGGTTGAGAATCCGCCTACCAATGAGGGGAACACGGGTTCGAGCCCTGGTCCGGGAAGATCCCACATGCTGCGGAGCAACTAAGCCCATGCGCCACAACTACTGAACATGCGCTCTAGAGCCCACAAGCTACAACTACTGAGCCCGCGTGCCGCAACTACTGAAGCCCGCACGCCTAGAGCCTGTGCTCCACAACGAAGAGAAGCCACCGCAGTGAGAAGTCCGTGCACTGCAATGAAGAGTAGCCCCCAGTCGCCACAACTAGACAAAGCCCACATGCAGCAACAAAGACCCAACACGGCCAAAAATAAACAAATAAAATAAATTTATTAAAAAAAAAAAAAACCAAGCCCAGATGCCACTTGTTCCCAAGGTCATGCAGAAGACCATCTCAGTCGGCTGCCCAGAACGAGAGTCACATTTCTGGGGGTGCAACAGTCCTTGCATCCACACAACAGAGGATGAACTGTGCACTTTGACCCCTTGGCAGGATGAAGGGGGCCAGGCTGACTTCTCCACACATACCCCTGCCCCTACCCCTCCGGCTCAAGGCTTCTCTCCAGGGCCTGGAAACAACAATGGGCTAAAGAGGACAAGACAGACTTTTCTAACCAGGTGACTCACACCTCTAATGACTAAGGATACCATGGCAAAGTCTACTCTCTAGCCACTAAAACCCTCCCTCCCCTTCTCCCAGGCATGTGGCTTCCTGCTAGATGGCCCCGCAGTCTCCCCAGTTCGGTGATGCGGTTGCCTCACCAGTGGACAGCAGAAGGAAATGTGCCACCACGTGGCCTTGGGCAGTGGGTGGGCCTCCTCTGAGCACTCTCCCCACAACAGCCAGCCAGAGTGCCTGGCACTGCAGTCACTGAGCTGTGACCTGTCCCAAAAGAGGCCAGGCAAGGTGATGGAAGGAACCTGGGTCCCAGAATAGGGTGCCCCGCCAACCTGAAGCCTGAAAAAAGCCACTGTATTTTTCTAAAAATCTCTTTGTTACGCCAGTTTAACCATAACAAGAGGATGTTCTGGGCCTTGAAGACCTTAAGTCACATGGGCCTATTCTTATTTCTGTCAGTAAGATAAAGTACAGACCACAATAAAATAAGGGTGGATCGGGGCACTGGGGTCAGCTGGATTTCCGATTCTTTTCCTTGCTCATGAACTACTCAAGGATGACAAAAGAACTGTTTGAATTAACAAATTTTACATATTGCTATGTCAGGTTTCAGTTAAGAGAGTTCATTTGGAAGGCCTTTTCATGTTAGTAATTTTTCAAGAGTTGATACAATAGACCAAGGATGGCAAGTGGTGTTGGCACATGAGGTGAAACTCTTTCACTGGGTTGAGAAAGATTGAGGCCCTATCTGGTTTCAGTGAGGAAGACTGCTGAAATGGATTACCAATGCCTGCCATAAACAAGGCAGGGGGAACAGAGAGGCTCAGATTACTGTGCAGATTAGCAATGCCTACCCTGGGCACAGCTTGAGGAATGGTGACTGGGATTTCTTTGCAAGAGAATGGAGTAAGCATTCCCAAATCCCTGATTTGAGATTTCGTTTATAGGTCCATAACACGTTCCTTATTCATAACCCCAGACTTCAAATTTTTTGCTTTGCCAGCTATTGCTTCTGTTCTCTCTCATTTGCCGGACTCCTGCCAAGAATAATTAGAACAAATTATTTCATAAATATCTTATTTTTATTTTGGTACAGAGTTTTTGGTGGACTTTCAGACCATAGATACTGTGATGGTGCCCTGTTTCGTAATTTATCCCAAACACTTACTTCCTGGTTAAGAGGAATCCTTTACTTAAAAGTTGCATTTATGGGAATTCCCTGGCAATCCAGTGGTTAAGACTCCACGCTTCCACTGTGTGTGTGTGTGGACGCGAGGGGGGGGCGGTGGGGGGGCAAGTTCAATCCCCGGTTGGGGAACTAAGATCCCACAAGCTGCACAGTGTGGCCAAAAAAAAAAGAAAAAAGTTGCATTTGTATCACCCAGTAGGCTTTCTTTTCAATGCCACTTTTGAAAAGTTACCACTTTTGAGAATTCCTTTATATCCAGCAACAAAGTCCGCTGAACTAAATTAAACGGGTATAGCAAAGGGCCTAGGAAATAGTCTCTTCCCACTTACTATTAGTGGGAAATCCCTGAAAAGTTAGAAAAAGGAATCTAACCTTGTTAGATAGGTTAAAGAAAGAAGGAAAAAAAGAGGGACTTCCCTGGTGGCGCAGTGGTTGAGAATACGCCTGCCGATGCAGGGGACACGGGTTCTATCCCTGGTCTGGGAAGATCCCACATGCCGCGGAGCAACTAAGCCCGTGTGCAACAACTACTGAGCCTGTGCTCTAGAGCCCGCGAGCCACAACTACTGGAGCCTGCGTGCCTAGAGCCCATGCTCCGCAACAAAGAGAAGCCACCGCAACGAGAAGCCCGCGCACCGCAATGAAGAGTAGCCCCCGCTCGCCACAACTAGAGAAAGCCCACGCACAGCAACGAAGACCCAGCGCAGCAACGAAGACCCAGTGAAGCCAAAAAGTAATTAATTAATTAGTTAATTAATTAATTAAATAATAGAAGGAAAAAAGAAAGGTGCATCAAAATGTATCTAAACTAGGTTTTTTGACCCCAAAGCTGCAGGTCCCTGCACTAACTGGTTGCATTGCTGCCTCACGGTTCTTCTGGGTGACCAGCAGGCCAAGGGCCCCAGGGATTCCGGAGTTTGACCTGTGAGTCAAGGAGCCCAGAGTCCAGCCACTGGGAGGTGCAGGTAAACCCCAGCATGAGCTCCCGAGGCCTCAGCATGGAGGTGTCTGTCCCTCACTCACAGCTTCCAGCCACAACGCTCTGAGCACGTCCAGCTGAAATAATAAACGCTGGCTGTGAATGGAGGGCCTTGTCACCTTTTAACTCCAGCTCAGTCTGTCATGTGGCGAGGCCACCCCATCTGAAACACAGCTCACTGTCCATGCTGTGCACACATGCACAGCCCACTGGGAAGCCCACAAGGAAAGGAGTAAGGGCAGGAGGAACCACGACTGGGAAAGACTCCTAAGCACCTCCTCTCCTGACATCAACAGCAGCCAAAATATGACAGCAGCTCTCTCTTCCAGACCTCTCCTCTGGGTCACATGCATCACCGCATGCAACCCTCACAGCAAGCCTATAAGGATGGCTTTTGTGGTCAGTCCCATTTTACAGATGAGAAAACAGAGGCTCACAGAGGTGAAGGCATCTGCCAAAAGTGACGTAGGAGAGCCTGGATTTAAACCCAGTTCTCTCTGTTGCCAGAGCCCAAACTCTTATCCTCCCTACTTTTCCAAATACTCACTACGTCGTGACAGCCCCATGAGGCAAGTACAGTTATGACTCACATTTTACAGATGAGACTGTGCACAGGGACAGGACCCACCCCTGGGCAACACGGCCAGTAAGCATCTGTGTATGGGAGGGGAACCCAACAGGGCTTCTGAACTTCTAACAGCCCCAATCATTCCCAGGATCCCTAAACTGCCATGGTTCTAGGAGAAAAACACGGTAAATGGACAGCATGGAAAGTGACAGCACAAGACCTGGGAGGTACAAGCGGGAGTCAGAGCTGGATCATTTTAGTCTCCTTCAGTCTCCTTTGTCTCAGCCATGACTTGCTCAGCTTCTACTGCACCCTAGGAGCTGGGGATTCTACAGATCATGGCCCTGGCCCTGCATCTGGGAGGTCCTCCTTGCATGTACCGCTGCTCGGCAGGGGAAACTGAGGAAGATGGGAGAAGACCCAGCTCTGCTCTTATTTACCCAAACCTATTAACATATGTTTTCCCTGGAAAACATAAATTAGGACATTCACGTACTTGAAAGCTCACTTTATTCATCTGTTCTTGCATCCAACAAATAACTTCCTAGCTGCCTACTGGGTGCCAGGCCCTGTACCTAATACAAATTACAGTTTCAAGTAAGAAAATAAGCTAAATTGGCTTTAAAATATTCCACAAAGAGATACAGCATTATTATAATGTAAACCGGCATTATCCCACAAGGCAAGACACTGAAGATCTCTTAAAGAAAAAGAAAAAAAAACCCCACAACTTTTTGCCTTTTGTCTCTCATGCTAGGCTATGTCCCTTGAGGGTTCTTTTTTCCTTTTATAATTAAGAATAAAAGTTAAAAAATAATAACGATGATGAACAGGATAGGTATTCATCCTTCTACTGCAAACTTGTAAAAGTTGAGCCTTGTTACAAAAATCAGATCAAGGTGACTTCCTCAGTCTGAAAGGGGAGAAATCAGTTTGCATTTTTCCCCCGGTACCTCACCTCATGTTACAACTCATATGAGCCTGTTATAGAAATGGCAGGCTGCCCAAAGATTGTGAAGTCATAAAAGGAACAAAACTCCCAATTTAAAGTCTTGAATGGGAACCAAGCTGAGGGAAATTCCAAATAATTTATAACTGCTGGCTCTCACCATTTCCAATAGCAAGAGGAGGAGGTTGGAGAAAAGGAAATTCTCAAGGGATAGATACTGGGGCACGGTCCCCGCTTTACCTATATTGACATTTTCCCGACAGTTCCTCTCTGTACCAGGTCTTTAGCTCAGTTGAAGGCTCAAATTTGTACCCCTAAATTTGGACCTTCAACCCACGATTACATGAGGAGACCTCCAGACACACATGCTACCCGACCACAACAGAGCCCGAACGTCGGGCTCCTTCTTGTAAATTAATTCCACACCACCAACCCCCCGTGTAAAGAACATGGGCTCGGGGGGCAGGACTGAACCTACTCAAACAAAGGGGAGCTCACTTGCTGAAATAATTGGTAGCCAAGTAACCCAGAGGCCAGGGACACTAAGTCACTCAGTGAGCCTGGTTCCCCTCCCAAGCACAGCCATGAACTGGCCGTGGGACTGGGGTGGGTCACTGCCCTGCTCTGACTCATCTGTAAGATGAGCATCATAACTAGACTCACCTCACTGAACCATTGCGAGATAGTAGTCAAGCAGGTAGCATTCTGCCTGATGAGGGTGCCACCACTTCAGCAAGGACTATTACAACTACCATGATGTCACTGTAATATTATAAACACACACCCGTGTGGGGATCACGGTGCCCCGTTAGCACTGTGAAAGATTCAACGCCATTCAACTCTGATTCAAGACTGCTCAGGGCCGGGTACCCCAGAACTCAGCCTTCTAACACAGCATTCCATTTGCTAATGACCACAAGAGCCAGCCCATCAGGGACCCGAGATTAAGCCTGATAGAATCAAGATGTTCTTTGCTCAGCGAGCTGCTGAATGAACTGGCAGTTTGCTAAAATCTGCAGGCCACCCCGACTCCTCCAGCAGATTCCTGAGAAGTCTGCAGGGGCCAGGCTGGGCCACTGCTGACAGAAAATTAAATGCAAGGTCAAAAAATTCAATTTGAAGCACAAAGTATTCAAGAAAGTTCCCTAACGTGATTCCTTTTTCTAATGGGGGGAGGAAGAGGGGTTTGGGTATTAAAGTGACCTTTAACCATTAAAGCAGTTCATTACTATAATATATGGGGGGGGAGGGGACTGAAAACAATTTAAATGCCTTCCCACAAATAACTGGTTAAATAAACGTTACAGAACATCCATGCTAGAGAATAACAGGCTGCTGTGAAAAGAATGAGAAAGATATGTGTGTTCCAGCAGAGACAGGCCTCCATGATATATTAAGGGAACAGGACAATTTGTAGAAAAGCATAGTTCATGCAATCCTGTTTGTGACAAGGCATGACTCTGCGTCTGAAAAGCAAGATCTGGAAGCACGCACAACAAACTGTGCTCATTGGCTCTCTCTAGAAAAGACTCGGGGTGATGGCAAAGATGGGCTTTCTTTTTGTTGTTGTTGTTAAATGTATGCTCCTGTGTTGTTTGAATTTTTTTTAATTTAAACTATACACCTTACTTTTATAATAAATTTTGACAAACATTCCCCAAAAGAAAGAAGCATAGTAATGTATATGTTAAAGAACTCTTCATTTGGACAAAATTGCTTGTCAGGATTTATAGGCACTGATGTGAGAAAATAGACAGATTTTATCAAATGATGAAAGGTTGGAATTGGAGTAAAGGGGTGGCCAGGGTAATGACATAATTGGGCTCATATATGCATGGAAGATCTCTTGAAGAGATAAGAAATTGTTCACCAACAGTGCAAGTGCTTCTGGGTAGAGGAGCAGGGAATGGGGGTGGGGGAAGCAGGAGGGAGCCGGTTTCTCAACTTTTGACACCACATGTGATCTTCACAATGGGCCATGATACCCATCAACAAATACGTGAGGCTTTTCAGGCTTGCATGGCTGGCCTTGTGGTGATTTCCTCTGCTCATCTTTCACACGGTGGCCATCCAAACGCCTTCCCACTCCTCAGCGAGATACACCCATCCCAGACAAGCAAGCTCCATGCCTCAGATGGCCTCTGCCACTTCCAAACAGCTGGCCCTCTAGAGGAGTGGAAGATGTTGAAGAAGAGGGAGTCATCTGGTTGCCTTTGGGCATGTCTTTCAAGCCAACCAAAAGAAAAAAAGAAAAAAAACCAACCACCCACCTTCCTGATCCCTTCACATCCCCTTCCCTGGTACCCTGAGAGTGTTCCTCCCATGATACGGAGGCCCAGCCTCTTATTTAAACATGAAGACCTGGGGCCGGCCCAGTGCGATCCCCCGACTGACTTCTCACTACTGCCTATGAGATACCATTGTTAGCCCCATTTTCCAGATGGAAAAACTGGTAAGATGATAAGTTAAGCCCAGAGTTACATAGCTGATAAGTGGTGGAGCTGGGATTTGAACCCAGGCCATCCAACTCCAGAATCTGCATTGACCATTCTGCCTGGAGACCAGACTGGGGCTGCAGAGAAGGAGACCCAGACATGGATGTGATGGTATTGCAAAGGCTTTCAAAACTGGCAAAAGTCAAGGAGGAAATAAATGTTGAGGGTTATTACATCATCCTCCTAAAAGAGATTTATCACTGTACCCCTGAACTCTGTCCCATAATAAATGGCCCTGGCAGTAAGATAAACAGACCAAGCACATAGCAGGTCAGCTTTGCTGCTAAAATGGGAACACATCCTAACATTCCTGAGGTACAGCGTCCAAGTGCAGGGCCAGCAAGTGACACACACTAAATACCCAACACCTCACCCCAACCACAGCTGCCACCGTTGCTGAAGGCACACAGCCCACAGACAAATGTCTTCCTCACCAGTTCATCTAACGAGTCCTGTGCTTAGTTCAGTAGCTGCTTCCTGCCTTAGCAAGAACACCAGCTCTGCCTAAACTTGGCTCTGAGGAGTATCTGTCCCTCAACCCACACTCAGAAACCTGGCCCTATCCTCTGACCACTTGGGTCATTTACTAGGGGTTTTTTTCCTTTTTCCCTTAGCCAAATGAATGAATGAATGAATGAATGAATGATGCACTAGTTGTTTTTTTTTTTAACTACTTGTGAAAACTGTTACAACTTTTTTTTTTTTTTTTTTTTTTTTTTTTTTTTTTTGCGGTATGCGGGCCTCTCACCGCTGTGGCCTCTCCCGTCGCGGAGCACAGGCTCCGGACGCGCAGGCCCAGCGGCCATGGGTCACAGGCCCAGCCGCTCCGCGGCATGTGGGATCCTCCCAGACCGGGGCACGAACCCGTGTCCCCTGCATCGGCAGGCGGACTCTCAACCACTGCGCCACCAGGGAAGCCCTGTTACAACTTTTAAACATAGGTTATGTAACATATATCATATATATAACATTATATAACATATATCATCTTGAGTACCCACAAGTACCACATCTTAGAAAAGACTGCACTAGATGTTAACTGGTTTTCCAAGACAAAAGGCTTGCTGTGGTCAAATAAGCTGGGCACAAACAGAACTGAACAATTTTAAACTGCTGCGGGACTTCTCAGAGCCTTTAATAGGCAAATGTACATTGACAACCTCCAAGAGAATACTAGGGTGCCACACAGTACTTCCCAACTTTATTGGACTAGAGGCCTTTTTTTTTCTGAATCACGATATCATCTAACAGTTTTCTTTCTTTTTTTTAAATTTATTTTTATTCTTAATTTATTTATTTATTTTTGGCTGTGTTGAGTCTCCGTTGCTGCACACGGAGTTTCTCTAGCTGCGGAGAGCGGGGGCTACTCTTTGTTGCGGTGCGCAGGCTTCTCATTGCGGTGGCTTCTCTTGTTGCGGAGCATGGGCTCTAGGCGCGCAGGCTTCAGTAGTTGTGGCTCGCGGGCTCTAGAGCGCAGGCTCAGTAGTTGTGGCGCACGGGCTTTGTTGCTCCGCGGCATGTGGGATCTTACTGGACCAGGGCTCAAACCCGTGTCCCCTGCATTGGCAGGCAGATTCTTATCCACCGTGCCCCCAGGGAGGCCCTTAGAGGACTTTTTTAGTACTATCTCAAAGGGCACTAGTAGTCTCCAGAAGACACTTTGGTAATTCTACCTTAAATTGCCCTTCAGATCTCTACAAACACTTCTCCTGAACACTCCCATAGGCTGGGAGATTATGTTTTATAAAACCGGTAGGTATGGGGTGAAGGAGACAGACAAGAGACACAAAAGGACAACAAGAAATAAGTTACTAAGGCTTTCTCTAATCTACAACTGTTTCAGTGGCAGTAATTAAGAAACTAGAACCTTTCGACTTGAAAGCAGCCAGTTTTACAGATAAAGGGAGATAAAGCAGGTTCTCAAAGGTCAGTTCTAGTTGAGAGTCTCAAAGGGGTGCACACCCCTTAACCACGGTGTTTATGAAATTCTGGTGATAACCAACTCACTTAAAAACCACACTAAGAAATATCTTACTGTTCTTGTGAAAACTGTAATTCTTAAACATGGGCAATGATTTAGAGGAATCCAGGCTGAAACCAGCCTCCTCCTTCCTGGGTTTGCTTTATTTTTTATTTATTTTTAAAATTTTATTTATTGATTTCTGGCTGCATTGGGTCTTCGTTGCTGCGTGCGGGCTTTCTCTAGTTGCGGTGAGTGGGGGCTACTCTTCGTGCCGGTGCATGGGCTTCTCATTGCAGTGGCTTCTCTTGTTGCGGAGCACGGGCTCTCGGCACAGGGGCTTCAGTAGTTGTGGCATGCGGCATCCGTAATTGTGTCTTGTGGGCTCTAGAGCACAGGCTCAGTAGCTGTGGAGCACGGGCTTAGTTGCTCTGCAGCATGTAGGATCTTCCAGGGCTCGAACCTGTGTCCCCTGCATTGGCAGGCAGATTCTCAACCACTGCACCACCAGGAAAGCCCCTGGGTTTGCTTTAGAGCTTCTTATGTCAAAATATTCTTCAGACAACGCATTGCCAAGTGGGAAGAGTCAGAGACAGAACCCAGCAATTTGGACCACTGGTAGAAAGAGGGGGAATCATCCTGATGTGGGCAAGTGGAATGTCAAATTATGTGAGCTGGGGAAACCTCCAGAACCTCCACCCAATTGCCACTTAGTTCTAAACTGCCTACGCAGGGGAGAGGGGAGAGCTTAGTAAAAGTTAGCAAAAAATATTTGTGTAGTGACTGAAACAAACCCAAGTAGCATTCCTAGTGCTATTTAGGAATGAAATACTCATAAGCATAACAATAATAGCAATGAACCACACAGCGTGGGTGCTAATTAAATCCACTCTCTGTGTAGTCCTGGATCCAAATCTGAGGTTTACTCAACTGTAATGTAAGTGTCCTAGGGACAGGGCCCAGGCTCTGTCTGCAGCATCAGTGTGACCCTGGTACCTAGTATGATGCTTGTCACATAGGAAAAAGAAGAAAAGGAAAGGGGGGAGGGGGAGGTAAGACACTACTACCATCTACTATCTAACCAACAACCACCCACTCATTAATAAACCAACTGATCAACAACCAACCAGCCAACTTAACCAGACAACCACTGATCAACAAATCTACCAAATAAATGACCAATTACCAAACCCAATTAGACTCCCCTGACCACCCTCCTTCACCAAATCCCACCTCTCCCCAAATCCTGCTGGCCACCTCTGAATGGATCCCCAGCCCAGGAGCCATCAGCTAATGTCAGGCCCACTTGACTGGCTACTCAATCTAAGCACACAGATCAAAAGCTCTACCCAAATTTTCCCATTAGTCCCAGCAGGGCTGCCTCATACCCCTCAGGCACAGCTCCTTCTCAGGGACCTACAAAATAATTTGAAAGCTGGGTAGGGGCAGATGGGGAAATTGGTCCCCCAAAATAAGAAAATCAAAAGAAATTGAAGTTAATAAATGTTTTATTAAATTCCTGCATTTAACATTATATCTTCTTTATTAATGGCTAACTTTGATATTCACAGAAATTTCATTCCTTTTTTTTTGGCTGTACCACGTGGCATGCGAGATCTTGGTTCTCTAACCAGGGATCAAACTCATGCCCCATGCAGTGGAAATGTAGAGTCTTAACCACTGGACTGCCAGCAAAGTCCTAAATTTCATTACATTTTGAAAATGACTTACAGGTTAGTTTTCTCACATCCCAAGAATTCCCAAATATGCATCATGACTGCAGAGAAATCAGTCAACAGTAAAATAAAGGAATAGTCACAGCCAAATAATATAATAAAACACAAATATAAACAAAGGCAAAACTATTTTTTTAAAAGTTTCAAATTATTAATGTAACAATACACACAAATACATTCCTTTTGTAAAGTGAGAGATGGGTGTGTTTTACTGTATTTGATATGATAGGCTCGGGGCCAAAAGTCTTAAAATATCCCAGCAATTCCAGACAAAGTCCAATCCCCTCAGCAGGGTCCCAAGGCCCCTTGCGGTGGGTCCCTGCCTGTCTCCCCACTTGCCCTCATCCCTCACCTCCACACGCCCTCTCCTCTGCTCCAGAGGGAGCACCCACCTGCACATCCTTCCAGGTCTTTGCACAGGCTGCTCCCTCTACTCGGAATGCCCTCCCCTCCCACCTTTCACTCTGTAGCTCTTTCTTAGCCATCGCTGTTCAAGATTCAGCCTCCTCTGACACGTTCCCTTTCCCTTTGGCATCATGCTTTATGATATCTATAAAGAATATCTCACAAAGTAGAGAAAAGTGGAACTTCTCATATGATCTACTATGAAGCTAAATGTCCAAGACATTTAGCAAGACAAGCCACCATCCTCAACTGCCCTACAGCTTCCCATGACTGATGGCCTAAGTCAGGGACTCTTGCAGGGGAGGATGGGGTGGCCGGGGTTGGGGGGAGGTTATGAACTGGAAAAGGGGAAAAAGTTTAATCTTTGTTTGCAGTAACCTCTGACTAAAATGTAGCAAATCTTTCCATTATGAACGTAGACCATAAAACACAGGCGTAGGGGCTTCCCTGGTGGCGCAGTGGTTGAGAGTCCGCCTGCCGATGCAGGGGACGCGGGTTTGTGCCCCAGTCCGGGAGGATCCCACATGCCGCGGAGCGGCTGGGCCCGTGAGCCATGGCCGCTGAGCCTGTGTGTCCGGAGCCTGTGCTCCGCAACGGGAGAGGCCACAACAGTGAGAGGCCCGTGTACCACAAAAATAAATTAATTACTTAATTAAAAAAAAAACACACAGGTATATTAGCAACACCTGTGGTTTTGTCACCAACAAAATCTTTTCCCATCATATTACAGTGTCAGCAATATCTCAAAATATCCTCTAAACTGATCACTATGTCAAAATTATGGTAGCTGTTAGGCTTGCTGCTAGATTTTGTTACTAAACATTTTAATACAGATGTGCATTTATTACCATTCATATATCCAAAAATTTATTTCTGATAACTGTATTTCAATATAACTCGTTGCCTTTGTAACCCCATGTATATTATTTTATGCATAAAGAAACAGTGCAGTCTTCAGAGAGCAAAGGGGTCTAAGACACACTAAGTCAAGAACCCTGGCTCCAATTAATAATTTTTAGAACCAAGAAGTTAAAGGACTTCACTGATGGGCGTTTTGTTAAATGGACCACAGATTGGTGGAACCATACCTGCCAGGGCAAGGCCTCAATCATCTCTCATGAGAACCCTTGGAGGTCACTGTGAATGGGTCTCCCCACCAATCTGGCCCACCTACCACCACCCGAGTTATCCTCTCAGGGCCATAAATACAATCATCTACCTTACTTTCAGCCTGGACATCTTCCATTGTTCCCCAGGGTTTATAGCAGGGATCAGCAAACTTTTTCTGTATAGGGCCAGACAGTAAATATTTTAGGTTTTCCTGGCCATAAGGCCTCTGTTGGAACTATACAAATCTACTGTTGTAGTGAGAAAGTGGCTACAGACAATATGCCAATGAATGGGTGTGGCCTGTGTTCCAATGAAACTTTAGAAGAACAGACAGAGGGCCGGATTTGGCTCCACAAGCCATGGTTCAAACTACACCACCACTAATAGCATCACTGTTCAACAGAACTTTCTGTGATGATGGAAATGTTTTATATGTGCACTGTCCAATACAGTAGCCACAAACCACACAGGACTATTGAGCACTTAAAATGTGGTTAGTGTGACTGAGGTGCTAAACTGTACATTTTACTTAATTCTTTAATTAATTTACATTTAGCCAGCCACTTGTGGCTGGCAGATAGCACAGGTCTAGACAGTCAAGTCCAAGCCCTTTTACACGCCTTTTGAGGTTCTTCACAACCTGGCCAACAGCACAGCTGACGGTCCATCCAGCCTCAGCAAGTCCTAAGCACCGAGGCCAGAGGGTGACTCCAGACGCTCTGGCGTTCCACACTTCCCGCATTCTTTGCCCACGAGGTTCTGCAGCCCAGGACGTCCTGTCTTGTGACTCTGCCCCTTCCAACGCCACCCTGGCCTTGGGCCTCCCCGGACACCCCAGATGCAATTTACTGCTCTTCACGCCTCTCTGGGAGACGCAGCGAGAAGTCCTGTCCTACAAAACCTGCTACAGCAACTTGGGCATACGTTCTCTGGCTGTTTTTCTTCTAAGATATTTGAAGATAAGGCCATGTCCCTAGCACAGGGCCTTTAAAATTAGTAAGGAGGCACTAAGTTTGTGAAATAAACAAAATTTAATTATAGCTGAGTACCTAATACAAGCTGCCTTTTAAAACTTCTTTCTGGGGAATTCCCTGGGAGTCCAGTGCTTCGGACTCCGTGCTTTCACTGCTGGGGGCGTGGGTTCGACTCCTGGTTGGAGGACTAAGATCCCACAAGCCACAGGGCATGACCAAAAAAAACCCAAACAACAACAACAACAACAAAAACTCCCACTTCTTTCTGAAATTAACAGATTTACCAGACGGATTTCAGATCTACAAGTACAGAGGGATACAACCACTTGGGTTAACATCCTGTTCCACCACCACCACAAGATCTCACCCTCCCCCATCCTCAATTTTCCTCATCTGTAAAATGGGTTGACAGTTTCTGCACCTGGCAGGAATGGAGAGCACTTAGCTCCCATGCATTCTTGGCATCAGTGCCAAGAGACATACATAGCAACTTCCTGGTAGATACAAATGGCCCCATGAACACAGGGAGCTGATGAGGCATACAAACTAGACTTGGCAGGAGCAGAAGTGCAAAACCAGCAGGGTGACCATAGGATTCCTGCACCAGCCTTCTGTATGGTCTGTCTCAGGGCTGGCAGGGAGGGCATGACCTTTACAAAACAGTTGTGCTTCCTCACATCCTCTGAGCACACTGGTCACACCAGCAATGAAGTCACTTAGGGTGGGTCACTGCACACAGCAGACATCCACCAGCCCAAGAGCCACAAACCTGAGTGCTGCTGCTCCAACTGCTCAGATGACATCCTGCCATCCCCATAAATGTCATGGCCACTGCCCACAAAACACTCTGGAGGCTGCAGTTTTTGCAGCTTCTGGGGCTCCTCTGAACAGATAAGAAAATCTGGTCACTTGTTATCCTGGTTTTTCTGACCCAAGGCCCTGTTTCCCCCTCTTACTCAGCTGTCTTACTCACCAGGCTGGGTGCCAAGTAGCTGGGCCATTGTTAACAATCAAATCCACCCTCAGAGGGAGGAAGAGAGACCAGCCACCTCTGAGGGAATTCAAAAGAGTGGACTGGGGCTGTTTTAAGTCTAGTTACAAAGAAAGGCTTTGAACTCCAGTAGCCCTGTTGGAACAAGTTCTTAATCTGAAGGAATCCGAGTCACCTCATATATTGGTACTGATATATATGGAGTATTTTTTTCCTGATCATCCTCAAGTTTTCCTAGTTCTAAAATACCCCATTACAGTCAATTCAAATTATATTCAAAGCTTGAGAAAAGTAGAATGAGTCTCTCCTGGTGATTCCATCCATCCAGGCGGCCCCCAAACAGATCAGGGCTGCTCTGCTATTAACGCTGGTCACGACCATGATCCCACCTCAGGCTTGCCTTGTCCAACCATCTTCTTAAGCCTCTGCACTTCTGCTGCTCACAGAAATCACTTGAGTCTCAACCCAGAAAGATGACGATGATGATGATAATATAAAAGCACACTGCCCCTCCCCAAAAGAAAATAAAATGAGTATTTCTTGGGTGTGGGGCCAGGGAATCAGTAATTGTTAAAGCTTTCCAGTTGGTTCTAAGGTTGCAACCAGGGTTCAGAACCACTTAGCAACCCCACGGCACATGACTCTGATCACACCAAAATCCCCACCCAGGAGGTCATCCCTTTCTTTGACAGCGAATGAGCCTGAGACAGACTCACCCAAGAGGGGTGAAGAAGGAAAGAGAAAGGAAAACAAGTGTGCCCTAGAGCCCAGTGCAGCCCTAGGGTACTGGGTCAAGCCTCCTTTCTCACAGGCTTGTCTTAAAGCAATGAAACCACATCCTAAACAAAGAATGATTCTCCCAGTTCCTTGCAATAACAATGCTGCAACAGTGAACAGAGTACCAGAAGGGTCCTCTTAGAACTGTGTTTCAATTTTTCTTTTTGAGAGAATACCCACTAATAATAAACTCTTACACAGGGGAGTAGAAGGGTGTTGCAGAAATGAGGGGCAAGCCAGTCACTCATTGGAGAGGCCTTGCTCTTGGTTCTCTGGGCACCCCATTTTATAGAGGGGTCAGAGAGATGGAGAGGGACCCAAGTGAAAAATGGCCAGGCTGTGACAAGGTACATTCAAAGGCAAAAGTGTGACCAGGCCCAACTCTTTCGATGACATCCTCTAAAATACCCAGTCAATATCAGCCACCCACAGAGTAAGAGCTCACAAAGTACTGAGCATCTTGACTGTAGTACTTCACCCACAATAGGCACAAATATCCTATTTTACAGATGCCAAAACAGAGGCTCCAAGAGGCTGTGCTATTTGCTCAGCACACAGGGACACTGTACCAGTGAGTGGTGGGGCCCCAGGGGGATGATGTGGAAGAAAATGGGGCTTGGGAGGATCTGTCTCAGCCTCCCCATTATGTGAGCCAACCTGGAGACTCAGGGTCAATGCTTCCAAATTCTAATTTGACAAGAAAGCCAGAGGCGATGGAGGCCAGACCTTCAGAAGCCACACTCTGAGCCTCCCACCTGCTCACCAGAGTCTCCACGCCTGCCCTCAGCACCTCCGAGGGCAGCACTGCCGTGGGTAACTGCTTAAGTGGAACCTCCAACAGGACAGAGAACTCTGAACTGCAAAACCCAGCCCATGATCAGAAAGAACTCCCACCCATCTTTTTCCAGAATGTTTTATAGGAGATTTCAGATAACATTAAATGGCTCTAGTTACCACATTCAGCACTTGATTTAAATTAGGTCCCCCTTCTAGTCTGACAGCCCACTCATGCACAACAAATTACCCTTTAAAAAAGAAAAATTTAAAGCTCGCTCTCTTTCAAGGTAAAAGAGGGCTTTGTGAGTGTCTAAATCCAGACCAGAGGACTTGCCCCAGCTGCCCAAGGGGCCCCCCATAGTAGAGGGCAAGATGACAGAGATGGTGAGGGCCCAGGTGGTACCAAGTATGCATTTTCTAGAACCACTCTGAGCAGCCTAATGAATAATTTCCACATTGGCCTCCCTTTCTCCCCAATTTATGGGCCTACTCAGAGCTGCAAAACAGTCCTGACACCACCTTTGTAGCTCCTGGAGTGTTCGCCGAGAGAAAGCCGATTTTTCCAGGGCATTGGGCCAACAATGTAATCGCACGCCGTGTCAGAAGCTTCTGGTTGTTCATCAGAACTCAGAAACCTGGCTGGGGGCTGCACGCAGGCGGGAGGCTCCATCAGGCTTCCTGTCCTAATAAATTCCTCCACACCCCACCTGTGAAACTCCATTTCCATTTATTACCAAAACCGGAGCCCTGGCTTTTCCAGCTGATGACATCACTGACAGGCTTCTGACAATGGCTCTGAGAGCTTAAACCTCACGCTAATACCTAGCAAGAGCACATTCCTCATGAGTGAGGTCAGGGTTAGCTAATTACTAATCTGGCCTCTACCCCAGCGCCCAAAGCCACAGCCTAATGAGATGCCACTGCAGTTCTCTCCTAGGACACTCCTGAAGCTGCAAATACCACCCCAAAACAAACATGAAAACCCTGGGCATTTCTGAGCAGGCAGTGGTACGTAGGGTTGCCAGATTTTGCAAATAAAATAAAGAACATCCAGTTACATATGAATTTGGACAAATAATAAATAATTGTTTAGTGTAAGTATGTCCCATTCAATAACTTGCAACGTGAGAGAAATGCTTGCTGTATTTGGAACATACTTCTACTAAAAAGTTAGTCATTGTTTATCTGAACTTGAGATTTAATTGTTTTCTCTGGCAATCTTGGGGGACCACCACAGGGGACTCATAACCCCTTTGTTTGGCTTATGTGATTTCCTAAACTGTCAATTACACATTACAACAAATGTATAAGTTGCTCTGCCCCAAAAAATATAAAATATAAATAGTGTGGAAAAAAAAAAGCCACACATACCAAGTTGCTTTTAGTGGGAAAAAAAACTGGGGGCGGGATGGGGACTCCTGAATTACATGTAGGTAAAAATCACTGTAAGAAATTGAGTTGGCAGGGGAGAGGGAACAAAAATCCAGAAGGGTTCTGCACTCACACTGCTTCACAGGTCCTTACTCCACCTTAAAGAGGCCACCACTAGAAGTTAGATGATGCACTTTGAATGTGGTTTATGCAAGAAAACCCACGGGCCTCCAGCCAACGCACTGACTGTGAGAAAATATCCTGGTCCTGCACGAAAAGATGATCTGCCACCACACATACGTTCCACGGGGCCAGGATCCAGACCCCGGCAATGGAGTAGTGATTAACAGAGTAAGAAGCTCAGGTAATATCTGTGGAATGAATCTCCCTGATTAGGACTTTATTTCTAGAATAATAATGATTCTGAAAGTGGCCCGTGGTAATCCATTTACTTACCACTCCATCACCTTAGGTATACCAGGCATAGAATAGCATAAATATATATAGCCTGGAGATCCCATTTCTTAAATTAGCTCAGTTAACCAAAATTTTATATACAGAATCTCTGATAATATGGGCCAATACTCGTTTGCTGAACAAACAGTGAAATAAAATCAAGAATATGTGTGCTTGATAACAATGGGCAAATGAATGTATACGTATTAAATTAAACTATATTTTACTTTTTTTTTTAAGGACTAGAAATTCATTCAATCAATATGTACCATGCACACACTGTGTACCAGGCCCTGTGTTAAGCATTCCACACAGTCATCTCCCTTCATGCTTCCAACAACCCGATGAGGCCAAGACCCATCATTATCCCCATTTCACAGATAAGGAAACTGGGGCTCAGAAACTTGCCCAAGGTCATACTGCTGGTGAGGGGTGGGGCTGGGATGTAGAACCAGGTCTTTCTGACAGTCTGGGGGTTCGAACGCTCTCCAACCCTCCTCTTTCTACCTCCAGACCACACAGTGAAGTAGCTGATCACGGTTCTGGACCGATTTAGAAGACTGTCATGTATCCCAACCCTTAGAGGTAAAGAGCCCTCATGTGGAAATCTCTCCTCTGCAGCTTCTTAGGGGCTGGGGGTCAGGGAAGCGGGAGCACACCCTCTAACGCCAGATCCACCTGAGGCACTTTTCCAGTGGCTCCTACTCAAACACTCCCTTCTTGGCCACCCAACTCTTTATTTCAAAAAAAAAAAAAAAACCCAGCTTGTAACATGTGAGAATTGCCTGCCCAGTATAGAAGAGTGACTTTCTGAATACTGCGGGATATTTAAGAGTCCGAATTATAGTCCTAGCAAGCAACTGCAGGAGGTGCTAAAAATTGTTTTAGTGATTTTTAAAATACGCCATACTACTCCCGGCTGTGGGATATAAATACTTCTCAAGGGAATCATATTAAATAGGACTGTAAAGCTTCCAAATTTGGGAAACTGTAAAAGCCAATGTTTACAGTACAAATGGGAATCAACCTGCCACTAGCTACATTTAAAAAATAAAAATTACACACACACACACACATAAATTAATTGCTAATTACATAAGAGGCAGTGTTGCCAGCTGGAGATTATAACTCAAGATGTTATTTTTTCCCCCAGGAAATTGATTAATGGCTGAAAACCGTTGAGAACCAAGATATTCATGCAGTCTCAAAGATCACTTATTAATTACAACAGGAGAAAGGTACCATTTCAGTGGAGAGCTGGCAAACACCATTCTAATCAAGAGATGGCACTTAGCATCACTAATCAAAGGACAAACTGACATGATGTGCCTCTCGGTGTGATGCAATGGGAAGCGCCCATGACCTTTGGAAATGCACTTGCCAAAAATGTGTTCTAGATTAAAGGAAAGGTTGAAGTAACTTTGAAACCAAATTCAATTGAGTAATCTTTAATTGGTTCCTGGATTTTTAAAAATGACCATAAAGGACACTTGGGAGCATTTGAGGACATTTTATATGAGATATTATTGTATCAGCGTTAACTTCTTGGGTATGCAGTGACATTGTGGTTAGGAAAATGACCTTTATCTTGGAGAGACCTGCTGAAGCATGCGGGGGGTGAAGGGTCATGATCTAGGTACTTTCAAAGAGTTCCATAAAAAATAGCTCTGTGATGTGTATCCTTAGAGAGAGTGACAAAGTTGGCAAATGTGGCAAGACATTAACAAGTGGAGACTCTAGGGGGAACTTATATGGGAGTGTGCTATACTGTTCTTTCATATTGTCTGCAGGGTTGAAAGTTTCCAATGAATTTGGGAAGGGCAAGAAAAATTACATTATTGCTAAAATTAAAATTTTTTAAACAAGTCAAGCATTTGGAAAATAACTATAAGGGAAAAGTTCGTTACAGCTGTGGCTCTTGAGCATCTGTGTTAATTAACATGTACTAATTTTCTTGGCAATACAAGAAAGAACACACTTTCTTCCAGAGACCAACTTTTCTCCCAGGTGTCAAATCGTCTAAGAAAAGTAGCAACTGCTTAGATCCAGGGAGGCTCAGAAAGTCTCCCATTTCATCTCCAGATATAGAGACTGGCTTCTTAGGAAAAGCTTACCAGGCAAAGGAAAAGTAAATCTGAAAACTTTCTAGCTTTGTTTTCAAATTCAATCCCTATACATTCCATCATTGGGCTATAAAAAGGAACGAAGTATAGATACAACATGGATGAACCTTGAAAACATTCTGCTCAGTCAAAGAAGCCAATCACAACAGACCATATGCTGTATGATTACACTATATGAATGTACAGAATCGGCAAATCCATAGAGAAAAGCAAATTAGTGACTGCCAGGGCCTGGGGCAGGGAAGGGGAGCGTGGGGACTGACTGCTAATGGGTACAGGGTTTCTTGCGGGGGGATAAAAATGTTCTAAAATTATATAGTGGTGATGGTAGTACAATTCTGTGAACATACTACAAAGTATACAGTTTAAAGGGGTGAATTTTATGGTGTGTGAATTATATCTCAGTAAAGCTGTTTTTAAAAAAAAAATCCTACCCATTCCTCCAGGCTATAAGTTCTGCCTTATTCTTCCTAGCAGAAGGCAGTTACAGGCAGGACGAAGACAAGCCAAATCTCAGAGGCCTGGGACCCAGTGGTCTGGTATCTAACCTAGCCACAACTCCCTGTGTGATCCTGAGCACATCCTGTCCCTCTCTGAGCTTTTATTTTCCAGACTGTAAAGTCCGGGCCTGACTAGGAAGCATTTCAAGGTTCTCCAAGACATTCTATGAGAACCAACTACAAGTTTTTCACCACTATTTTATTTTATTTTTTATTTATTTTGTTGGGGGGAGGTACGCAGGCCTCTCACTGCCATGGCCTCTCCCGTTGCGGAGCACAGGCTCCGGACGCACAGGCCCAGCGGCCATGGCTCACGGGCCCAGCTGCTCCGCGACATGTGGAATCTTCCCGGACCGGGGCACGAACCCGCGTCCCCTGCATCGGCAGGCAGACTCTCAACCACTGCACCACCAGGGAAGCCCTACCACTATTTTAAATAGCATAGTTAGTGAGCTTCCACGGACTTAATAATAAAACTTCATTCAGTTCATCCAAGATCAAGTTTCAGGTTCACAGAATTGAGTTACTTCCTTTAGATGATCTTGGGATTGGATAACATGACATCTCTACTCATACTTAGCATTTGGACTCAGTTCAAAAGACATAAAAACAGGGGAGAAAAGTCATTTTCAACAATGAGCAAGGATTTTATAGACGTTTTCCCCAGCACATTTTCAGGATTTCATTTCAGCAAGCAACATCATGACCCCCACCCCCAAGTGTTAATGCTGGAGGACCAATGACCTATGAATTTGGTAATTAGGGTTTTTCACACCTAGTAAAGGTCGGTTTGGCGAAGAGAGAGCCTTTCACCCAGGATCATCCCTACAAACTCATTTCTCATCTTCTGGGCAGCAGAAGCCAGACACTGCAGCCACAATGGACAAAACTCTCTGCAGAGCCAAAGGCAACACGCTGGAAGTAATCAGTGCTGATTAGTGTTTGGGGAAATCCTTGGCCCAAGTACACACTTTGATTCAGTTTTTCCAGTCGAAGCCATCCCAAGTCATGCTGACTTGGGCCTGGAAGGAGGAAATTCCCATTCATGCCTCTCAGACGGTGCTGTCTCCTCTGCAGGAAGGGCCCACATTGGGGCAGAAAGGAGAGCTCAGAGAGGTCCCGAAGTGCTGATCCTGGGCATCGCTTTCAGGCATGAAGCGGGAGTCCATGTAACTGGGCTGGAACTTCGTCCAACGTTTTCTAGCTTGGGAGAGAGGCCCTTGACACTATTATCAACAACTTGAACTTAGAGAAGGCTTTTCAACCAGATAAGGAGAAGCACCTATCTGTCCCTTCTGGACCGTCAGCCTACATCACATCTTCTCCAAGAACAGACTCCATCCACCCGTCTGTCTTAAAGGGCCCAGCCTTAGTCTCCACAGCTGACGGGATTGGGGTGGGGCCTCCAAATGTGAGCTGAATCACATTCTCCCTTGAGCTCTCTGCCTGTGACTGAACTGAGTGAAATGGAAACAGCCAGGAGCCGTGGGGCAGCCGTGCTGTGTGGGGTGCTAGCAGGGATCATCTATAGACACAGGGGAACAAAATAGACTCCGGGGAAACAGAAATCAGAGGCAGTCTCCGTGGCTTCCTGATTCTTGGTTCCAAGTCTTCCTGAGCCCCACCGCAGGACTGCCCCAGGTTTGTGAACCCACAGTTGTCTGTAGGAGTCATTGGTTGTTTCTGATGCTAGGTATGGGGTGGGGTACATATGACAGGTGCCCCTAAGCGCAGGAATTGGTTCAGAGCTAGGCATACAACTGAAGGGGTCTAATCATCGAATCCTGGGACTTGTATGGGAGTTATAGGAAACAAATTTTGTGTTTGCCACTCTCGTTCTCTCTCTCTTTTCTGGCTGGGCTTGGATCTGGATGGTCAAAGGCCCAGAGATGCAGCAGCCATTCTGCCAACACATGGAGCCCAAGTGGACATAGTAGAGATGAGAAGATCAAACCCTGGTGACCCATTTGAGCCTGGGGACGCAGCCATGCTTGGGAGAGGCTCTACTATGGGACTTCTCAGTTACTGGGCCAAGTGGCTCCCTCTTTTAAGTACGTTCATATGGGTTTCTACCACATGCCACTCAGAAAAAAAAAAAAATCTTGATAAAACCCTCCTAACAAAAAAACAATTTTTTTCCACTTAAAACTTGGCTCAAGTGAGTTTCTCTCACTTGCACTTAAAAGAATGGTGCCTAATAAATCACCAAAATGACTTATCCAGTCTACATAGCTAGAGTGTAAGGCATATTTTCTCAAAATTACTCAACACTGAAGAGAAAATTCCGTGAAATTTCCCAATTCCTTCCCAGTCCATCAGAAGAATTGAAAAGAAGTCTAATGACCTTAGTCAACAGTACGACATGGTCCAATCCTGGGCTTCTGGAATGAATTCCCTCCCAGCACCATGCTAACTGCCATAAGCACTCCCAGCATAAAATCACCAGTAAGATAAGAATCTGAGAACTGTTTTGTGGCATAAGATGAAAGAGAGGATAAATCTACAGACATGAAAGCTCCTACAAGGTGAAGAAACCACAACAAAAACTAATGAGACCCTCTAATCAAGCAGAGCTAATGCAAATCTGGAGTTCAAGCAGTGTGAATGAGAAGAACAAGTTCTCTTACAGCTGCGTTTCCAGGCCAAGTTTGGAGACCAGGCTGGTATGGATCAGGAATTGTTCGGGAGTCTAGAAGACTTGTTCAACCTCAGTTGCAGAAAACCCACACAAACCAAACACAGGAAGCTTTGCCAAGAATGCAAAACTGGCCTGCACCTAAGACAGTCCCTTGAAGGGCAAAGGGAAGAATGGGGTCAATTGGGAAACTGAAGAAATGAAATGGTTTACCAAACTGACCACAAAAAGAATCTCAAGAATGCTAAAATCTCTAACCTCTCTAATGAGATTCCCTAGAAAGAAAGCAGTGAGGGCACCCAGAGCAACACAACTGGAGGAGCCCCTTATGGGGCTGCTTGACAGTTGTGTGGCTGGGACCACCCAGCCGGTGACACTTAAGACAGGCTGTAAGGCCTCCTAAGGGAAGCCCACAAAGACAGCCATGCAAGGATTTGTGAAGCAGGTTTGTAGCACATGGCCCAGATGGCTCCACACAATCACACAACTGCTTTAGCCTCAGCTTGCTACAACAATGGTCTGGGGATCCCAAGGCTGCAATCAAGGTTGTTTGGCTCAAGGCACAGATTCAAGGCAGGTATGTTTGTTTTCCAGCTGATAAACTGCCTGATATACCAAAGCAATGGGAGTGGAAAAGTTACCCATTATTTGGAAGCTAGTTAGGAATGAAAAGGTTGGCTTAGAGCTCATGGGCTTGCCCCACTGGTGGTGTGAGTTGGGGGTGGTGAGGCTTGTTCAGGAAAAGCAAAGAGCCCTCCCAGCCCAGTCACAACTCACAGAGGCCTGCAAGCATCCTAGCCTAAGTATGCTTTGGCTCAGAGACTAACCAGCACACCAGGGGCACTCAGCTGCCCAAGATGGATGCACACACCTGACAATTCATCTTTGGAGATCTTTGCTCACACGTCTTCTTGTTTTATAAATGAGAATAATCTGTATGGCTTTTCTTCTGAAAATAAACATCACAAGCTCATTCTAATATAAGTAAAATGATACTGAATCAAGCTAAATCCTTCTGTCTGGAAAGACAACACACACAGCTCTGCTCGGAGAGCTCCATGGACTTGGTGCTACTAGTCCAGGTTCAGCCACTTGCTCACCAGCTGGGTGATCTTAATTGGAGCCTCAGTTTTCCTCATCTGCAAAATGGGGGTTAACTCTATTCCTCAGACCTCGTGTAAGGATTAACTGAGATGAGGCATAAAAAGTGACCTAGTACATACTTGGCACTCAACCACTACGGTTAGCACTCAAATAACAACGTAATTCCGTTATGATGCTCAAGCTTTTTTTTTTTTAACAAGCATGCATCTAATTTGTGATCTAAAAAAACAATAAAGATTTAGAGAAAAAAAAATCAAATACACTCAACGTTCACATATGAATGTGATGGAGGGGGAATATGTTTTGTGGTTTTTTAAAATATTTATTTATTTGGCTGCGTCAGGTCTTAGTTGCGGCATGCGGGATCTTTCATTGTGGCGCGTGGGTTTCAGAGAACGCAGGGTCAGTAGTTGCGGCACACGGGCTTAGTTGCCCTGCGGCATGTGGGATCTTAGTTCCCAGACCAGGGATCGAACCCATGTCCCCTGCGTTGGAAGGTGGATTCTTAACCACTGGACCACTAGGGAAGGCCCAAGAGGGAATATGTTTTAAGGAAACTGTGTCCTCAGATCTAAGCCCCTACCCATCAGGACTTGCATCCATAGGCCAGGAGGCTGCCCACCTCCCCTTAAAGAGAAGGCCAAAGGCTACATAAAAGTGAAATGTAAACAGCCATCAGGCTTCTGGCCAGAGGCCAGCTCCATGGGGGTGGAATGTAGCTGTTTACACACACACCCCTGCAGTTTCAGTGACTGTCCTATTTGCTTTTGCTCCCTGGGTCGGGGTGTACTATTATTCAACAAACACTAATCCTGCAGGAGAGTTGAAGAGGTCAGACACTTCAGCACAGCACTGGGGATTTGCTGTGGCAGCACCCCAAGGATCTGGCTTGCTTCTGGTGCATCTCTTCACAATGTGAGATTCCACCTCCTTGCTGGGAACACGTACAAGTGTTGAACAACTGAGGCAAAATCCTGAAGCTCCCCACCCACCAATAAAATGTGGTACCATTCTGGGCAAAAAGGAAAATAGTCAGTAAAGTGACTGGGATTCTTCCAAGGGCAAATCAGAGTACTTCTGAATCCTTTGCAAGGAAAAGAAGTCCCACTAAGTTTCCAAGAAGGCTAGTACTGTTCAGACTGGCTATTGCGGTTCTTGTTTGTCACTCAGCAACTTGAATTACAGTAGAGCAAAGTCTGATAGGAAATACACTAGATGGGAAAGCAAGGTGTGGGGGTGGTAACCTAGTTTCACCCCAGTCAGACAAGCTCCAGGTCATCAGGCCTCTGGGCATCAGCTTTCCCACCTATGAAATGGGGTATCTGCATCAGCAGGCCTTCCCTAGATGTAAACTGCAAAGAACAGAGACCCGAGGGACTTCCCTGGTGGCACAGTGGTTAAGAATCCGCCTGCCAATGCAGGGGACACGGGTTCAATCCTTGGTCCGGGAAGATCCCACATGCCAGGGAGCAACTAAGCCCGTGTACCATAACTACTGAGCCTGCGCTCTAGAGCCCGCAAGCCACAACTACTGAGCCCTCGTGCCACAACTACTGAAGCCTGCGCGCCTAGAGCCGGTGCTCTGCAACAAGAGAAGCCACCGCAATGAGAAGCCCACGCACCGCAACGAAGAGCAGCCCCTGCTCGCCGCAACTAGAGAAAGCCCATGTGCAGCAACAAAGACCCAACATAGCCATAAATGAATGAATGAATGAATGAATGAACAGAGACCCAAGACATCATTTTTCCATAAGAATTTGCTCAAAGGTGGATCAGTTTTCTATCAATTTTTTTAATCTAGCAAATCCTACTCTGGCAAAGAAATGAGTCCTTCCCATCAGTCAGAGGCAGTGAACTACCAAAGCCACATGTATCTAATTTTCCACTCACTGGTTCTGATGATCCTTAAGCAATTCTTACTTTGGACAGTAAACAAAGGCACTACATGGGAGGCTGGGATTAGAATATCAAATCGTTCAGCATCTCCGGAGATCTGCCTCTTCCAGGCGCTGGGCCCCTGCTGAGACTCAGCACAGCCTTTCCCAAGAAGGGGCGGAACAGACAAAGCAGATGATTGAGGTGAAAACTGCTCCAGTTGGGGTGGTTCACGAAGAATTACATCCCAATTCTAGGCAGGCCTCAGGCTCAGAGTATTCAACAAGCTTTTCAAGAATGTAGTAACACTGTTGTTCAGGGATTTTTTTTTTCTAGTGACCTACCCTTTATGGCAAGTGATAGTGGTTTTCTATTTGTGATTGTGTTCTGTAGTTTCCTTTTGAAATGAAAGAATATAAAAATGAGGAGATGTAGGGAACTCCCCAGAGGTCCAGTGGGTAGGAATCTGCACTTCCACTGCAGGGGACACGGGTTCAATCCCTGGTCAGGGAACTAAGATCCCACATGCTGCTCGGCGTGGCTGGCGTGGCCAGAAAAAAAAAAAAAAGTAAATGTAAAGAAAAAATATGCAGAAAATAATCCTGGCACTCCTAGCAAGCAGAAATCATGATGGTGATATAAGAAGGTCAAAGGGCTTCGAGGCTGGTCTGGTGGAGGGCTATGGTCACAAACAGCATCGTGGCCATTTTATAAGGCTTATAGCCTGTGTGGACAGTGCGGTGGGAACACAAGAAGAAATGAACTCTACAGGGGGGATTTAAAGAGGGCTTCTCGGGCTTCCCTGGTGGCGCAGTGGTTGAGACTCCGCCTGCCAATGCAGGGGACACGGGTTCGTGCCCCGGTCCGGGAGGATCCCACATGGCGTGGAGCGGCTGGGCCCGTGAGCCATGGCCGCTGAGCCTGCACGTCCGGAGCCTGTGCTCCACAACGGGAGAGGCCACAACAGAGAGAGGCCCGCGTACTGCAAAAAAAAAAAAAAAAAACTGAGTAAAGAGGGTCTCTCCAACAGAAGAGGCAACTGAATTGGTTCCTAAACTACAAGAAAAAAAAAAAAATGAGTGGTCAAGCAGAGGGAAGAGCAAGGGCCGCGGTTTCGGCTGTGAAGGACAGTAGTACTGTCAGCAGTAACGGGCTCAGTGTAGCTGACGTGAAAACTGAGGCCAACACCAACAGCCCACTGGGCACAACGAGCTTTGTAGGCTATTCGCAGGGTAAAATTCATGCCATTATAGATGAAATGGAGTTCAAGTTCACGTAGTTTCATGCAGACAATAAATGGGTTTCAGCAAGGACTAAATGGCTACCTGGAGCACCACACTGAAGAGGACTCGAAAGTCAAGTCTGGGCTCAACAAGAAAGAACATCATGACTGCCCAGCAATGTCTACCATGGAGAGAAAAGTGCAGCGCGGGTGCCAGCTAATTGCTGACCCTGATTCTGGATCAATGCTCAAAGCTTACAGATGAGGAAATGGAGGCCCAAGGGCAGACCTGACAAAGAGCGCAGTCAGAATAAGAACTAGGTGTGCCAACTCCACGTTCTTCTCATTCTGTTCTCTGCAATCCCCTTTCATCTGAGTCAGAGTATGGTAAAGCCACGGATTCATTATAAAGAAAAGCAAATCTGCTCTTAAGTCTTGAGTCAATAAATTAAGAGGCTTAAATTTATGGGTCCAAAACAATTACGCTTTGTGAAATAGGGCCCTGGGGAGATCACTAGTGAGAAAAGGATGGTCTCATTCGAAAGTGCATCGCTGTAGAAAACTAATCCCGATAAAAATCTTTCCCATGTTGCCACCCAGGACCCATATGTTGTGCTGGGCCAGACTTCACACGTGGTCAACTCATCTGTCCAGTGAATAGGGTAGTCTCCTCTGGCTGGGGTTTTGATGAGGAACCACTCTGTCCAATGAAGAATTCTCAAAGCTTCCACTTTCCTCCTAACAGAATCTTCAATCTGGAAGAACACTCAAAATGACTGAGGCTGCTGGTCTGTCAGAAGTCCAAGCCCCATAACCGCAATCTATTTTTAGTTTTTAATTGGGGAGAGTCACTGAGACTGAGCTACATTTTCCTCTCCTTCAATGAGGACTCTGGAAGGCAATCAAACTCCCTATACTCATTCCTTTCAACTCTTCCTCCTAGAAAGGGGAGTGGGATGCCTGCTGCTGCCATTTTGTACCCTCTTGAGATGGGAATCCAACAAATCTGCAAGACTGAGGGTCACAAACAAAGTTACCTGGTATTTTTAAAGGCATGGAAATTATGCTGTTTAAATTTGAAGTCAAATTTTATTTTATATCCAAGACTAACACCTTTTAATTATATAGACAGTTTAAAAGAAACTTCAAGCATGCTACAACTTACTTTTTTTTTTCTTTCTGTTTGATCTGCTTGTGAGGTGAAGAGGTAGTCTTGCTTTAAGAGGGGACAGAAGTGATTACTCTAAGTCACAGGCCATATAATACCACAGCCAATGACACCAGAGTTTCATGAAGTGAAGGGGGTTTCTAAATAACAGCAACCTAGTGTAGCAGTGATCCACTGAGAGAAGCCCCTCTGAGGTCCTTTCTCCCAGATGTGGGATCTAGGTTAAGCCTATCCCAACAACCGCCTGGCCAGTGATTGGTTGGGGAGAGGGCAGGTGACACAGGCTGGTCCAATCACAGTGAACCTCAGGGCTTTCCTGAGACTTCCGGGACCAGGAAGCATGGGTATGGCTGTGGGGCCTGGAACTGCTACACCAGCCTGTCCATGCAGAGAGACCAGAATCTTAGAGAAACAGAGCCAAGGTTCTGACAACCTGGAAACCTCTAGGCCAAAGTGCACCTGTGGCCTGCCCTATCTGGACTTCCCAGCTGCAGGAGCCAGTGACCATCCTTTTTGGATGAGCCAGGATTAGTTGAGTTTCCTATGACATGGAACCATACACATCCTCGCTGATACACTAACTTTCAAAGTCTGTTTCTTCTGCTTCCTAGCTATGTTGCAAGTCACTAAACGGCTCAGTGCCTCAGTTTCCCCAACTGAAAAGTAGAGATAATACCTACTTCATAGGGCTGTTAAAATTAATGAGATACTTGATGTAAAGCACCACTGAGCAGTCTCTAGCACATGATGTTACCTCACCTACCTATCCTTGAATGATGACTGTGAGAGATTCTATTCCGTACTCAAGCAGCACCCACCTCTCTACTAGCTAGCAATGGTATAAGGACTGCAGGGACTTTTTCCTTTAAGTAAACTAGTTATACAATATGTTGACAGTAAAAATGAAAATCTTTGTGGTGGAGGACAGAGAAATAAAAAGTGACTAAAGCCACAGTGGCTTTTACCAACTGGCTTAAAAAATACTTTTTTTTTTTTTTGCTGTATCTTTTTTTTAAACATCTTTATTGGAGCATAATTGCTTTACAGTGTTGTGTTACTTTCTGCTGCATAACAAAGTGAATCAGCTATATGCATATGTACATCCCCATATTCCCTCCCTCTTGCGTCTCCCTCCCACCCTTCTTATCCCACCCCTCTAGGTGGTCACAGAGCACCGAGCTGATCTCCCTGTGCCATGCAGCTGCTTCCCACTAGCTATCTATTTTACATTTGGTAGTGTATATATGTCAGTGCTACTCTCTCACTTGGTCCCAGCTTACCCTTCCCCCTCCCCATGTCCTCAAGTCCATTCTCTGAATCTGCATCTTTATTCCTGTCCTGCCCCTAGGTTCATCAAAACCATTTTTTTTAAGATTCCATATATATGTGTTAGCATACGGTATTTGTGTTTCTCTTTTTTTTTTTAAATAAATTTATTTATTTATTTATATTTTTTATTTTTGGCTGTGTTGGGTCTGGGTTGCTGCGCGAGGGCTTTCTCTAGTTGCGGTGAGCGGGGGGCTGCTCTTTATTGTGGTGCACGGGCTTCTCATTGCAGTGGCTTCTCTTGTTGAGAAGCACGGGCTCTAGGTGCACGGGCTTCAGTAGTTGTGGCTCACAGCCTCTAGAGCGCAGGCTCAGTAGCTGTGGTGCATGGGCTTACTTGCTCCGTGGCATCTGGGATCTTCCCGGACCAGGGCTCGAACCCGTGTTCCCTGCATTGGCAGGCAGATTCTTAACCACTGCGCCACCAGGGAAGTCCTGTTTTTCTCTTTCTGACTTACTTCACTCTGCATGACAGACTCTAGGTCCATCCACCTCACTACAAATAACTCAATTTCGTTTCTTTTTATGGCTGGGTAATATTCCATTGTATATATGTGCCACATCTTCTTTATCCATTCATCTGTCGGTGGCCACTTAGGTTGCTTCCATGTCCTGTCTATCGTAAACAGTGCCGCAATGAACATTGTTGTACATGACTCTCTTTTTTTTATATACAGCAGGTTCTTATTAGTCATCAATTTTATACACATCACTGTATACATGTCAATCCCAATCGCCCAATTAATCACACCACCATCCCCACCCCCCTGCGGTTTTCCCCCCTTGGTGTCCATATGTTTGTTCTCTACATCTGTGTCTCAACTTCTGCCCTGCAAACTAGTTCATCTGTACCATTTTTCTAGGTTCCACATACATGCATTAATATACGATATTTGTTTTTCTCTTGACTTACTTCACTCCGTATGACAGTCTCTAGATCCATCCACATCTCAACAAATGACTCAATTTCATTCCTTTTTATGGCTGAGTAATATTCCATTGTATATATGTACCACATCTTCTTTATCCATTCGTCTATCGATGGGCATTTAGGTTGCTTCCATGACCTGGCTATTGTAAATAGTGCTGCAATGAACATTGGGGTGCATGTGTCTTTTTCAATTATGGTTTTCTCTGGGTATATGCCCAGTAGTGGGATTGCTGGGTCATATGGTAATTCTATTTTTAGTTCTTTAAGGAACCTCCATACTGTTCTCCATAGGGGCTGTATCAATTTACATTGCCACCAACAGTGCCAGAGGGTTCCCTTTTCTCCACACCCTCTCCAGCATTTGTTGTTTGTAGATTTTCTGATGATGCCCATTCTAACTGGTGTGAGGTGATACCTCATTGTAGTTTTGATTTGCATTTCTCTAATAATTAGTGACGTTGAGCAGCTTTTCACGTGCTTCTTGGCCATCTGTATGTCTTCTTTGGAGAAATGTCTATTTAGGTCTTCTGCCCATTTTTGGATTGGGCTGTTTGTTTTTTTGATATTGAGCCGCATGCATGAGCTGCTTGTATATTTTGGAGATTAATCCTTTGTCAGTTGCTTTGTTTGGAAAAAAAAAAACAACTTTTTTTTTTTTTTTTTGCAGTACGCGGGCCTCTCACTGTTGTGGCCTCTCCCGTTGAGGAGCACAGGCTCGGGACGCGCAGGCCCAGCAGCCATGGCTCATGGGTCCAGCCGCTCCGCAGCATGTGGGATCCTCCCGGACCGGGGCACGAACCTGCGTCCCCTGCATCAGCAGGCGGACTCTCAACCACTGTGCCACCAGGGAAGCCCAAAAAAAATACTCTTTTAAGAAAAAAAAATCACTCCCTGTGGCTAAGATGTGCAAGAACTGGAACTCTCATACAATGTTGGTAGAAATGGAAAATGGAAAAACTGGAAAACAGTTTGGCAGTTTCTTAAAAAGTTAAACATATACCTACCATATGATCTAACCATTCACTCAGAATAAAAGGAAATATCTGTCCACACACAGACTTGTACAACAATGTTCATAATAGCTTTATTTGGAAACAACCCAAATATCATCAACAGAATTACGGTATACGCATACAGTGAAATACTGCTCAGCAATAAAAATAAATGAATTGTTGATACATGCAATATCAAGCATCAATCTCAGAATAATTATGCTGGGTGAAAGGAGATTTTTTTTTTAAAGTACATACTGTAAGATTCCATTTATATAAAATCCTAAAAATTGTAAACTGACCTACTGACAGAAGGCAGATCAGTGATCGTTTGGGGATGGGAGGGAGGAATTACACAAAGGCACAAGAAACTTTGGGGGCTGGATAGATATGTTCCCTGCCTTGGTTATGGCGATTGTATCCCAATGTTTGTGTGTGTGTGTGTATACACACACATATCTCAACACTTATCAAACTGTACACTTTTTTTTAGACAATTCTTTTTTTTTTTTTTCAAACTGTACACTTTTTCTTTAAAGTCACTCTGATAGAGACTCAGCAAGATTTCTTTCAGAGCAAAATAGGGGAAACATGGCATGTGACTGATTTTTTTTTTTTTTTTAATTTTTGGCTGTGTTGGGTCTTCGTTACGGTGTGCGGGCTTCTCATCACGGTGGCTTCTCTTGTTGAAGAGCATGGGTTCTAGGCACATATGCTTCAGTAGTTGTGGCATGTGGGCTCAGTAGTTGTGGCTCGTGGGCTCTAGAGCACAGGCTCACTAGTTGTGGTGCACAGGCTTAGTTGCTCCATGGCATCTTCCTGGACCAGGGCTCGAACCCATGTCCCCTGCATTGGCAGGCGGATTCTTAACCACTGTGCCACCACGGAAGCCCCATGACTGATGTTTAGAACTTGAGATTTTGCCCTCAGTTCAGTAGATGCAATCATTTCTATCTCTTTTTAAAAATATTTGTATATACTGCAAAATGATCACCACAATAATTCTAGTTACCATCTAGTTACCATACATAGAGACTAATTTTTTTTCTTATGAAATCTTTAAGATCTACTCTCTTAGCAACTTTCAAATATGCAACACACTATCATTAACCATAGTCACCATGCTATACATTATATCCCCATGACTTTTTTATAACTGGAAATGTAACTTTTGATCCTCTGCACCCACGTTGCCCATCCCCCAACTTCTGCCTCTGGTAACTATCAATCTGTTCTCTGCATCTATGAGTTTGTTTTTTTACATGTGTGTGTGTGTGTTCTTTTAAGATTCCACATGTAAGTGAGATCAGATGGTATTTGTCTTTCTCTGACTTATTTCACTTAGCATAATGCCCTCGAGGTTCATCCATGTTGTTGAAAATGGCAAGAATTCTTTTTTTATCGCTGAATATGTAATATACATGTTACATTTTCTTTATCTACTCATCCATTAATGGACGTTTAGGTTGTTTCCTTATCTTAGCTATTGTAAATAATGCTGCAGTGAACATCGGGTGTATATACCTTTTCTGAGTTAGTGTTTTTGTTTTCTTCAGATAAATACCCAGAAGTGGAATTGCTGGATGATAGTTCTATTTTTAATTTTTTGAGGAAACTTCATACTGTTTTCTATAGTGGCTGTACCAATTTACATTTCCAGCAACAGTACACAAGGGTTCCCTTTTCTCCACATCCTCGCTAATACTTGTTATTTCTTGTTTTTGTTGATAATAGACATTCTAACAGTTGTGAGGTGATAGCTCATTGTGGTTTTGATTTGCATTTCTGATTAGTGATGTCAAGCATGTTTTCATGTACATGTTGGCCATCTGTATGTCTTCTTTGGGAAAATGTCCATTCAAATCCTCTGCCCATTGTTTGGGTTTTTTTGCTTTTGAGTTGTATGAGTTCTTTATATATTTTGGAGATTAATCCCGTATCAGATATATAATTTGCAAACATTTTCTCCTATTTGGTAGGTTGCCTTTCCATTTTGTTGATAGTTTTCTTTGCTGTGCAGAAACTTATCAGTTTGATGTATTCCCACTTGTTCATTTTTGCTTTTGTTACCTTTGACTGGTACACTTTTAAATGCGTCATTTGCTATATGCCAGTTATACCCTCAATAAAGTAGTTTTTTCAAAGTTAAACATTTCTGAGCTCATATGTTCAGCTGCCTGGGACACCAAGACCACATCCCCCCCTAGATAGGAACTACCAAACTACAAAATGGATGAGCTTGATTTTGGCCAAAGGTGTTTTTAGAAAGCAACAATCTCCTAACATTCATTCTACTGTCAAACCATCCCTAACTCTGGACTTTCCCCCCAAGTTAAAGGACAATGCAAACATTCCAGCAATCCCTTGAGATATCTCCTTGAGAAATATCTCCTTCACTTAGACAAAAAGCCATTGACTAGAAGCTCCCAGAGGCAAATGTTAGAAGTTCTCTCTGCCTTTGAGAAACCTAAGCCTGCCGTGTTCACAAACAATAGAGGGGCCTTACATTCTAAGGTTATTATTAACTCAGGAGTTTCAACACACACTTGGGGAGTGGGAGGGAGAAATCCTGATAAGTGTAAATATCTTTTGTTTTAATATCATCCTGACATCTTGAGGATGTTCTGTTTTCTTTTTAACAAGCTGGGCCCAAACAAACAAAATAAAACTAGGGTACCTTTTAACTTCCCTTGTCCAATTTCAATAATGCACTGTACTAGCATTAAGAGTATAAAAGGGAAATATTTCTCACACACACACACACACACATACACACAAGGAGAGAAGCATACTGCAATACAACCACCATGCAACTGACGAAATAAAATGTTACAAAGAGTTAAAAGCCCCTGCACACCCCTTCATGTCTGTACACCCTTCATCCCTGCCCTAGGCAACCACTATCCAAAGTGGTAATGATCATTCCCATGAACACAGCTGTATTTCTATTACTTATGTAAAACTTTATAGAAACAGTATCACAGAGTATCTGTCTTTCTGCAATTTGCCTTTTCTTCTCGACATTGTAAAACTGATCCAAGGTGATATGCTTGGAGATGCTGCTGCTGATGCCTGCATCTATCCCCTTGGCCCATGTCTGATTTCAGCCACAGATATGGTGGGCAGTTCTGTGCCAGCTCAAATCTCCTCCCCAGGACCACCTACCTATGCAAGCACACGCCTTTTCTCTTCCCTTTCCGCACCCCCCCCCCCGAGCTGGCATGCAATGGGCACCCCGCCTGGAAGTTCAAAGGAGTTCATGTCTCCATCATGAATGAGATGGAGAGAAGAGGAGCTGGTGGGTCTCCAGCTTCCTGTCCTTCTCCAGGTGAACAATTCTAGAGGCATTCTGTACACTTCTCAGGAGGTTCCAGCAGAACTGGGCCCCCTGCCACCCACAGCAGTGACCTTGATAATGCACCTTAATATTGGTTTCTACTCCTCTGTCTCACACACCAACCCTCCTTCCTACTTCCTGGGATCACCCCACCCCAAAAAGGCACCTCTACTTGGGTGCAGGTCCTTGTATCCAGACCACTCTCAGAAGAACCCAAACTAAGCAGAGTTTATCTTTATTTTATTTTATCTTTATTTTACTTATCTTTATTTTATTTATTTATTTTAGTTTATCTTTAAGTTTATCTTTATTGCTTTGTATTCCATGTTTATTGACATAATTTATTTTAAAAGGATATGCCCTTTATGATGGAGTGTTATAAGAAATCAAGTTTTTAAGTGATACTTGATGACAAAGAAATTATCATCAAATGATGAAATACAAAACTACATCCAGTCTGGCTCCTAAGCTATTTATGTGTTATATACATACTTGTAGAGAAAAACCGGAAGGTAATATTAACAATTCCTTGTTACCTATGGACAGTGAAACTGTAAGCTTTTTTCCTCTTTTACTATTTTTATGCGTTTTCCCATTTCTATGCAAAAACATATATTACTCTTAACTAGGAAAAAACAATAAATGCTTCACAAATTATTTCTATTTTACAAATGATACACAATCAGCTGGATTCCTACAATAAATCAGCATGGAGGAGGAGGTCTTGTAGAAGCAGGAAGGCATACCAAAGGTATCTGGGAGGGAGAAGAGGGTGTGGGCATGGCCCCTGGGTATAAAACAAAGGCGCTGGGAGAGGCAGAGAGATGGAGGAAGACGCCTATGGAATAAGACACACATCCTCCTTTCCCCCAAACAAGTCCAACCCCTTTTCTGACACCACCCACTACAACAGGCTCACCCAGCATCCAGGTCCCTTTGCCCTTCCTGGAAGAATTCTGAGAGTCTGGATCTACCCCTACCAATAGGACCTGTGCACCTTCAAGAAGTGACTCTACTCTCAACTCTAGAAAAGGCCTCATGGTCTGAGGGCAATCTATCCCCCCTGCTAGATACTGGTTCAAAAGTAGCCATGTGATCTAATTTGGGCCTATGAGACATAAGTAGGATCTGTTGCCAGCTTCTGGGAACTGTCTCTCAGCCTCACAGGAAGAAGTCTCTGCTAATCTCTGCTATGGGAAACCACAAGGGGACTCAACCTTAGGATCCTTTTTTTTTTTTTTTAATGTTTTGGCTGTGAGGCATATGGGGATCTTATCTTAGTTCCCCAACCAGGGATCAAACCTGCCCCCCCTGCATTGGAAGCGTGGAGTCTTAACCACTGGACTGCCAGGGAAGTCCGAGCCTTAGGATCAATGAAACCAAGAGAGCAGAAACCCAAATAACCTAGGTCCCTGGGACTTCCCTGGTAGTCCTGTGGTTAAGAATCCGCCTTCCGATGCAGGGGACGTGGTTTTGATCCCTGGTCGGGGAACTAAGATCCCATATGCTGTGGGGCAACGAAGCCCACACGCCGGAGCAGCTACTGAGCCCGCACATAAAACTACTGAGCCTGTGTGCTCTGGAGCCCGCACACGCCACAACTAGAGAGAAGCCCGCGTACCGCAACAAAAAGATTCTGCATGCCACTACCAAGACCCAACGCAGCCAAATGAATAAATATTAAAAAAAAAAAACAAAAAAAAAAACCCCTGGGTCCTTGATGACATCACTGAGTCACTGGATCTCACAAACCTATAACCCACACCATCCAGGCTCAATGACATGAGTCCATCAATTTTGTTGTAAGCGAGCCACTTCGGGGTCCCATTCCTTGCAGCTGAAAGGATTTTTACTGCCCCACTTCCCCCTTGAGGGCTGTTCTTGCTATCCATTTCATCTGGATTCGACCCATACACAATGTCTTAGGGGTCATGACACCATTTGTCCCAAATCTAATGCCAAACAGCATGAACTAGCCAAACACCAAATCTGACATCTCCCTTCAACCTCACTCATCACCTGCCTGGAGTAGTAACATCCTGACCCTTTCAATTAGAAACGTAAGGGATTACCTGACAGCACTTCCCGAATATTTCCCATGTGGCAAGTACAAAATTTACAAAATTTAGCTCATTAAATCTTCACACCCACTCTTGCAGGTAGAAACTATGCTTATCCCCGGTTTACAGGTGAGAACACTGAGCACTTGTAAACCCAGAAAAATCATGTAACTCAATCCTACATCATGCACTAAATCCCAGATTCAACTCCAGAGCTGCCCGACTCCCAAGTCCTCACTCTCAAACATGACCTTCCTCCTCCCAGAAACCCAAGGGAGGCAGGTGGTGTCCTCAGCTAGCACATGGACAGAAAAATCAGACTCAGTCTCACACCCCACTACTTCAGAAAATCCATCCGTTCCTGGAGACTAGCCTGAGGTAATTCAGAGATCCAATCTTGGTGTCTATCTTGCTTTGCAGAAACTACAGGACATGCTAATGGAGGGGTGGGGGGATGGTTTGCAAAGAGTATAACAGGCCATTTTGTTTTATCTTATCTACTTACAATTGACATGGGCTCCAAGGGAGCTCTAACTCAAACCAGGCTTTAGGGAGGTAAAATTGGTTATCATTACATAAAAGGTTAAGATCGATCATTATCTTAATACTATAAGAACAATGATACAATTTCAATATATTTAGTTTCTCTAGAATCATTCTGGACTGAAATAGGCTTATTGCTCATTCAAAAAACTCAAATTATAAAAAATCATTTTCGGGGCTTCCCTGGTGGCTCAGTGGTTGAGAGTCCGCCTGCCAATGCAGGGGACACGGGTTCGTGCCCTGGTCCGGGAAGATCCCACATGCCGCAAAGCAGCTAGTACCGTGAGCCATGGCCTCTGAGCCTGCACGTCCGGAGCCTGTGCTCCGCAATGGGAGAGGCCACAACAGTGAGAGGCCCGCATACCTCAAACAAACAAACAAACAAAATCATTTTCTTAACAACTCTTCCAAGTCCCAATTCCCTCTATGCTCCTAGCCTCCAGCACAGCTCCTGGTGCATGGTAAAGGCTCCACAAGTATTTGTTGAACAAAGCATCTATACATGCTACTCTGAGCTCTGGGTGATGCTCTGTCAGAGTGCCTTTGCATCACAGAGAAAACTTTATTCCCCTTCCAATTCTTTCACAACCCTTCAGAGTATGTCAAGGACAAAGGCTCAGTGTGCTGGTAAGGTTACTCTGAACCCTCTCCATCTTTGGCTAATTTTCCTTTTAACCTAAAGAGTAGGCCTCCCGCTGAGAACAGGCAACATCAGCAGCTGGGATTTAGTAACACTGTTTTGGGTTTATTTATGGTTACCTTCGATTTACCTAGTGACACTGCTTTTCCATTATGATAGTGACACCAAGTCTCATTTTCAAATACATTTGTTTTAAAAATTAGTCAACTGCAGGGCTGGGGAGGCGGGTGGTGATGAGTGAAAATGAAATAGGGATACGGGACATGGCAAAAATAATAAAGGTGGTTCCTCTACACATGACTGAATTTGGGGGAACACTGAACTGGGACAGATCTCCCATTTTACAGATGGGGAAACACGCTGAGAGGTAGGGCCTCTCCAAGGCCTCACTGATGACAGAAGCAGACCTGGGACTAGGATCCAGTGTCTAGGTCCTGCCATCTGCCTAGGACCCGAAATCCTGCCAAATCCAACTTGCTCTGGGCCGTTTCCAACACCAGAAACTGGTCTCCAGAAGCAGAGCGGGTTAACTAACACTTGCTGATCTTATTGATAACGCCTGATGGTCAACTTTAATAGCTGGTGAAACAAAAGCCATTGCATAATGGTTTAAATTTTTGCTCTGTCATGTGGAAACAGTGCCCAGGCTGACTAATATCTTCCCAGTATTAAAACATGAAAATCTGCATTCGTCATTCACTCAGGTAAAACCCCTGCAAACTCTACCTTTGGGGAAGGTGTTGGGTGCTCCCTGCCCCCACGAAAGATGACCTAAAAATGACACTCCCCTAAAAGGCCGCAGTATTAGAAATATCACCCAGCCAATGACACAGCAGGCAGCTTGTACTCAAGGGGCAACTTGGGGAAGCACGCGGTTACACAAGACACAGATCCCTTCGGCCTGTCTGGGCAAAGACCAGCGTATCCCTGACAAGAACAGAGAATGATGCCCGCCCCCCAACCTCCCACATCCTCTGGTCTCAGGAGCCACAGAATTTGCTGTTGCCAGCCACCTTCGCTCACCCCAACCCAGCAACCTTGATACAGGCTGGTGTGACCCCAGCAGTACAGTTTCCAAGCACTACTGTAAAATTATTGTCGCCAGCTCCATGACAAGAGGTTACACAGTGCTAGGTTTAAGACCACACCCAGGGCAGCACAAATCCTGGCAGGTGGTGCAGGCAGCCCCACCATGATCCCAGATGTCAAAGGGCCAGGACTAGAAGAAAGAGAAGGCAGTGCTCAGGGCCAGGGCAGGAGACTGGAGGAGTGGGATTGGGGGTGGATGAGCATCTGGGTTAACCTGCTTGGTTTCAGGTTGAAAGTGCCCAAGGCAGTCGGCACAGCCTCCCCTCCAGCATGGCTGCCCCCTCTTCATCCTCCTCCACTAAGGCCTGAAAAGGGTAAGTGGGAGTGGGTAGGGCTACACAGTAATAACGCAGTGCTAACACCACCATAGCAGCAGCTGTCATGGACTAAGGGCTAGAGAAGCACATTCTCTTTATACCCGAGAACTCAGTAAAGCAGAGCATTCTATTATCACAGTTTGCACACGAAAGATGGGCTCCTAGAGACAGAACAGGAAGCTGGGGTCAGACGGCTCTCAAGGGGCAGAGCCAAGACTCAGACCCATGAGCAAGCACATCACCTGGACCCCGGACGGCGTTACAGCCACTTCCGCGCGAGCAACACCAGGAAAGAAAAAAATGGGAGCAAACGACATGCTAAGAGACAAAAAGGAAGGATTAAAGAAAGAAAGGAGGGCAAATGAGCTAGCTAAAAAACAGCTCCATTAGCCAAATAGGAAGAAAGGGAAAGTGGGGGAAGATGTCAAGAATAGTTGGCACGTGTTTTCTATCCTTAAAGGAAGCTTGGCCGGAAGACCAGGCAATGCCACTGGCCCATGGCTCCTGCCCTCAAAAACTGAGGCCAGGGCTTCCCTGGTGGAGCAGTGGTTGAGAGTCCGCCTGCCGATGCAGGGGAAACGGGTTCGTGCCCCGGTCTGGGAAGATCCCACATGCCGCGGAGCGGCTGGGCCCGTGAGCCATGGCCGCTGGGCCTGTGCGTCCGGAGCCTGTGCTCCGCAACGGGAGAGGCCACAACAGTGAGAGGCCCACATACCACAAAAAAAAAAAACAAAACTGAGGCCACCTCCTCGTCTAAAGCAGCCTATTAGGTATGAGGTAACTTTGACCAATGTATTGGTGCATTCCCACCCACCTACCCTTTACAAAACAATTAGGCCATGTCTTCCTCCAGTCAGAAGAGGCCACCAGAGGCCCAGGAATTAGGAGGAGAGGGAGGACGGAGGAAGGTAATGACCACCATTTACGGGGCCCTTACTGTCCGCCAAGGGCTGCATCAAATGCTTTACAGGGAATGTATCCTTTATCTTCAATAATACCAAGAGTGGGGCACTAATATAGCTTGGGGCTTAGAACCTCAGAGAGGTCAAGCATCTTGCCCCAAGTCTCCCAGTCATTAAGCAGCAGGGTCTAATGGACCCATACTCTTAAGCACCCTCAGGAAATGGCTCAATCTGTACTAAAAGTGGTTTACATTCTATCTCCTTTGCCTCAGAGGAGACCAAGACAGGATGATTCCCTGGGCCTGGTGTCCTGAGGGCTGTTGAGAAAATGATGTCTCCAAAAAACCAATGAAGACCTCAGGGCTGCAGATAATTTTCAGACATCTAAAAGTTCCCAGGCAGACAAGGGTGAACCAAGTTGCCCAACTGCATTGTTATGGTGCATAATTGAGACATATTTGAACAGCTAATGGAACTGAGCAACTAAAAGGTAAAAGACTTTCTGTGCTGGGCTAATCATGAGACAAGGTCACAATGTATCCAAAGATAATAACTATTATTAAGAGACCCTGGCAGTCCCAATAAAAGTTGGTCCTAAAAGCTTTTAAGAGACAGAAGTGGCTGGCACACCCCCACTCTGTGGTTGACCAAAACATATTTCTAGACAAAGGGAGATTTGCAAACCATGATGAGCCTCAACCAAGACCTCCAATTTTAATGCTGGCCACAGCTCAGCAATAACTCAAGGATGAATCTTATTACAACCATCCGTGTGACCAAAATGATTTCACAGAACGTTTCCAGTCCACAGCCTCTTTTTTCCTGAGAAAATGCATCTCCCTCTTCCCCATTCTGACCAAAAGGCCGCTGAAAGCAAAACTCCCTAAAAACAGAAAAAGATTGGTTAAGATTGTTCACAAATGATGTTTTTTCTTTATACTTCTCTATGTTCTTGCAATCTTTTTAACAAAGAACTACAAATGCAACTGTTCAATATTAAAACAACTTGTTAGAAGTTAATTTCGAAGACATGCTGAGCTGATGGCTTTCCTTTGGGGACTGAAATCTCAGGTGAGGGTTTGAGTCATAGTCTGCCACATACTCACTGGCTGATCTGGGCGTGCCTCAGTTTCCTTGTCTGTATAGTGGGGGTTACCAACATAACTACCGCTCCAGGTTGCGATGAGGTTTTATTTAGCTATTACTGAGAAACATTTATCCCAATGCCTGGTATTACAGGTGCTTGATATATATTCACTATTATTAACTAAACTATTACTGTGATCATAGTGACTCTCAGTGGCTTCCTTTTATATTCATATTTCTGAGCCTCACATGTCAACCCGGAAACGGCCTTGTTCTCCATCAGCTGACGTAAATCATAGATGTTCTAAGTCAAGAATGCCTATGAAGTGCTGAGTTCTTTAAATTCAGCATCACTGTCCCAAAAAACAAGGTGTTCTACTGGGACCCCAGACCCAGTTGTCCACTTCACATAATTCCCATTTCTTTATGAGCTGCAAAGGACTATGATTTTGCATTTTTTGAAAGCAAATATATTGCAAACAAGTCAAAGTACCAGCCTTACTCTTCAAACCATCTATGCTAGAGGCTGTTTATTTATTTGATAAATTATTTATTATATTCCTACTAAGAGCCAAGCTCGGAGCCCCAGAGGTAAACGAGATACAGCGCCTGCCCTTGGAGCAGTCATGACCCAGTGGGACAAAAACACCGGTAAGTCAGGAGATCAATACAGCTTAGTAAGCCATGAAATGGAATGGCATGCGGGAGGGGGGAGCTGTGGGTGTCCAGGAGAGGGCCTCACGGCCTCCAACCTCGGGTGTGACTCCCCATGCCTGTCAAACAAAAGTGCCAAGAAAAAGGGACAATTATGGTGAGAGATGCGTGCCCCACAGGAAGCGTAACGTGACACCTAGATCATTTCCTGTAAAGGACTCCCCAGCAGGAGAGGCATTCCCCAGGTGCCAGCTTGCCTCTTTTAGTGGAGATGAGGAATGTGACAAGCCATTGCCCAGGTGCTTGCAAGCCAGGATCCACCAAGGCTCCTTCTCCCAGAACACTTTCTGGGTTCTGCCCCCGGATGGCTTGGGAGCTGCACTGAGGGGCTCCCGGTCCCACAAGCAGCATACCCTCGGCCTTCCCGCCTCTGCCTCTTCTGACGAGGAATCTTATAAACAGAACCCAGAACTCTGTTCAATTAACAGAACTGCCAAGTCACAAAGGCCTTGTAGGGTCTGAGCCCCAAGGCCTCAGCACCTGAGGTTCCCTAGGACGGCAGGGCCTGGCCTGCCACCTCTGGCCTGCCACCTCTGGCCTGCTTTATCCCACCAAGGGAACAACAGCTTTGTTCTTGAGCAAGAAGCACCAGGCTGAGCCATGCTCCCAGCAGGCTGCAGAATGCCAAATAATTCTTGTTTCCCCAGAATATCTGATAAATCACTTCAGGGAGGTGCACACAAGCAGTGCAGTACCAGCATGATAAGAACTTGATTATTTTCTTGGGGGTTGCAGGGGAGATGGAGGAATCTGATGTTAGCCACTGAGAATCCTTTCATCCCCCAGGCTACGTGGGAGGCCTGCTGCTGCCTGGGTCACAAGCAGCACGAGGCAGAAAGCAACACCACTCCTGTTTGTCAGAGGAAAGCTGACTGCTGCCTGCCTCTTCTAATCTTAAAATCTTAATTTATGGGACGCAGCGAATTTACACAGTCCCTGCCACAATCCCCACCCATTTCCCTGTAGCTCGAAAGCCAAAATTCCACAGTGCTCCAAATAATCCAACCTCTTTGGTTGCCTGTATATCTGAACGGAAATTCCAGAAAAGTTGTCTGGCATGGCAAAAGCTGACCAGCCTTATGAAAATACCCAGAAAGGTGACCCATTTAGTCAAAAGAGCTTTCAGATCTCCATGAGAAAAGGAATTCATGCCAGCATAAAGGGCCTTCAGAGAGGGAGAACAGGAGTGTTGTGTTAACGCCCAGACCTTTCAACAAGCCAGCCCTGCAATTCCTGGGGAGGCTGAGCACCGAGACGGCCGGCCAGACCAGCTTGCTCTCTGAGGAGCTGCGCTGCAGGAGAAGCCCTTGGGGATACAAGCGCAGCCCTGGAGCACACAGCTCGGTGCCGCGGTGCACAGCAACGGGCCTGCCCACAAGTCTCCCTGAACGTGAGTGGGAGCCGCTGGCTTGGATTGGAAGCAGGCAGCCATTTGTAACAGGGCTGCCAGACTGATAAAGGTCGAGTGCCAGCCGGGAAAGAAAGCTTCTGCTCGGCGGCAAGCACAACCCAACACACCCTCCTGCCGGTTAATGTTTACAGGTAGCAGAAGGAAACGATGTGGGGTGAGGTCACTGCTGACAGAGCACAGCTGTGCCAATGTCGACGGTCACCAAGGATCTCCCAGCATAGCTGGACCTCAACAAACTCCACCCATCCACACCCATAAGTGGTGGGCACTGCAAACCCCACAGGACTGCAGCCAGGAGGCACCTCCTCCTCACCTCTGGCTTCCAGGCCTCTCAAAGAAAGCCCTGCCTGGCTCCCCAGAGCAGAACTTCAGCTGGTCCCTGCTGTCCAGACCTGCAGTGAAATCACTGCCCCTGGAAACCAAACAAAGGCAGGGAAAGAACAAGAGAGCTGTCTCCAGAACTGGAAGGAAGACCCCCATTAAAGCTCTATGGTACCGGAAAAAGTGAAGCAAATCGGCCCCCAAAAGTTTTGTTTTGTAGAAGGAAATTTCAATTTCACATTAATCAAGTTCAAATGATTAGTTTCAAGCAAAATAAAAACAAACAGGACTAAAGCAGTAGAAAATCTCTCACTACAACATATCTATTTTACTTTACAAGTGTGGAACCCAACTTTAACATTGAAAAAAAAATTTAAAAAGACACTGTACAGTTTAATGCAGGCAAGCATCATGCCTGGCATGTGAAGTGAGGCATAGTTGAGCCTCAGTTTTCTCACCTATAAAATGGAAATAGATATAAAGCCACTCATTTTGCAGGGTTCATAACAAGGATTAGAAGTAATAAAGGTATGGCACTCAGGACAATGCTTAGCACACAGTAGGCATGGGGAAACGCTAGGTACTATTGAATATGTTAGAGGATGCGTGTGCACACACTGACATTTGGTACACAAATGGCATCATCGGGTGCATTCTTGGTACCAAGGATAGCCAAGGAATATGCAGAGGAGCACAGGTGTCCTCCCTGCCAAGCTGTCCACCTGTGCCAGGTGTTGATGATGGGGGAAAGGAGGAAGTCAACACTGTCAAAATAAACTCTCTTCCTACAACATGGACTGAATTTCCCAAGAAAAGTAGCTAGGCACCTTATAAATTCCAGGCCACTTTTCAAGCCCCAAAAGAAGAAAGTACTGCTGTTTACCATCCAATAGCCTGAGTCAATCTGGTGATTATCGAACATGTTTAATGAAGAACTAGATTTACAATAGTAATGTAAAATGGCTTCTAGTAGAACATCATGAAAGGAATTAAAGATGAAACCTAAATGCAGAATAATAACAATGTGGAAAAAAAGAAAAAGAAAATGTAGACATGCAAGCCCTCATAGGGCCTCCAAATAGGGTATATGTACCCCAAGGGTGCACAAGATAATCCATCGGAGCACAGGAAAAACTTCTGTTTGGACTTGTTATCTAAAAAGAAACTAAGCTCTACTACAGTAACTTAATATACAGACTGACGTGTGGCATACGTATACAGCTTATAAGCGTACATATATGAGGACAGGGCTCAATTTTTTTTCCTGACAGGAATGACTTGAGCAACAGTGGAGAGATCCCCAGATTAGATGATCCATTTCAGCTGGGTTCACCTACCTTACCCCAAGCCCCTCAAGGAAGATGCTTGATTGGCAGCCTCCAGCCTCGAAAGGCCCTTTGTGAGTCAGCCCCTGCCTACCTCTCCACCACCCCTCCAACCTCCACCTGACACACTCTTCTACTGTGCTTGCCTGGCTAACTGTCTGCTCACCTGCCTTATTCTAGTCAAGCTTTAGGTCTCAGCTTAACAGCCCCTTCCTCCAGGAAGCCCTCCAGGCAGCCCAGTTCAGCCTGAGGGAAGGTGCTCTTCCTCCCCAGAGGGATTGTCATCTCAATCCTTGCTACTCACAGGGTGGTCCACAAACAACAACTAGGAGCTCCCTGGAAGAGCAGAATCCAGGCTTCACCCCTAATCTAGTGAATCAGACCGACATTTTTAACAGACCAACATTTTAAAGTTCCCAGATGATTCATGTGTGCCTGAAGGTTTGAGAAGGACACTCCCTGGTGACTTGTCTCTCCTCTGCGTTAAGCAGTGTGTAAGGCAAGCCGGGCACATGATTCGCATTATTCCTGTGGCCCTAGAACTGAGCCTGGTTCAGCGTTTATCTTTCATATTCTTGTTGAATGAGGAAAGAAAGAAAAAACGGATCTTGGGGGGCACCTTCATTAGAGGTTCCAAGCTGGGGGAAGGGAATAGCTAACACACCATACGACAGTGGCAGGACTGGCCAGAGGATAGATGGAAGACAGAGTCTATTATACTAATAATGACAACGCCAGCATTATGCTGTAACTTAACCAAATCAAATATAATGCTCTCAGCAATGCTAAGATAGGAACTATTATTCTCCTCCATTTTACAGATGGGGAAACTGAGGGTCAGAAAGGTTAATGCTGTGAACCAGAGTTGCACAGCTGTTAGGGGGCAAAGTGGGGATTAGAATCCTGGCAGTCCAGCTTCAGGCTATACTAGCTTCGGGTATGTGCTGACCCGAAGGCTGCTTATAGAGAAAGCAGGATGACGAGGTACCCTGGCCACGCAGCCACTACAAGCAGGGCCCAAAGGTTTGGAACCTGAGCATCTGCTGCCCAAGGAGCAAGGCAGCCATCCTTAACTAACCCATGACACGGCCTCACAGCACAGAACGAGGACCCTCCTCCCCGGGGGGAGGGTGAAGGGGGAGTGCCCAAGAGACATAATTTGGCTCCAAATCAAAGCTCTCCTTCAGCACAGACTCTCCAAGAATGAAGGCAGCTGCTGACTGGCATGCTGGCCCCACCGGTGCTGGAGGAGCCTGCAGAGGCCCAACTGCCATCTGGAAATGATTTGGTCCAGAGATTCCTGAACGGGTGGGAGGCTGGAATGACCAGCCACTCCGAGCTCCCGTCCACCTCTCAGAAACAAAGCTGGTGTGAATGGGCCCTGGAGGAAGCCACAACATAACCAGGGGTCACCCCCTTCCAAAGAGGGGACAGCCTCTGGGCAGTCCATAACCCTATTACAGCGACAGGAATCAACATCAGCCAACCAAGCTGGTCTCCCCTGTGTGGTGCCGATTTTAAATGGCCTTTCAGCGTGCAAACCCTCCAGCGTGACTTTTGAGACTATTACTGGACAGCACCTTGTTTATTTAACAAACACACAGCACCAACTATGTGCCACGAACTGTTCCAAGCACTTTAAAAAAATATTAACTTGTTTAGTTTTTATAACAACTTTTTAAGGAGGTAGTTATTGTCCCCATTTAAGTGATGAGGAGACCAGTGCACAGAAATTTCTTAATAGCTACTTAGCGGCAAGTAGGATTTGAACCAAGAATCATAGCTCTTAACTAGCTCACACCAATGTGTTACTTTGTTGCAAATGGCCCAGAACTTGTTAATTCTGACAAAGCATGCTACTTTGCTACTTTTTAAGCATTCTCTGGATATGAACTACACTGCCTGAAAGACACACTGGCATTTGCTAAGTAGTTACAGGAAAGAGCAGAATTTAGGATTATTTGTGCATTATTTTGGTCGAGGTGGGACAAAAGGAAGGAAAACAGGGTGAGTGGTTGGGTGACCCACCACCCTGGAAACTCCGCCCAGTGACCCGAGGTCTTGGGAACATGCACCCCGCCCGCTCTGCGGTGCTGGCCTGGCACAGGTACCTTAAGCAAACATCAGGGTCGGACCACATCCTTTAAAAAGGAAAAAATTCCTTTTCGTAAAGGATCAAGCCAAAACACACCACCCAAACTTCTAGCCTGCCTTGATTGTCATTCTTGGGCTGGGAGACCCCTTCTTCTCCAAGTGGGCTGTGCTGCAGAAAGGCTTTTGGAAAAACAAGTAAATAAACCGGCCAGCTCCTGGCAGACAACTAGAATTAAAATATGCTGAGGCCTCACTATGAACTGCCCAGGATATAAGAAGGAACTTTAACTTTGGGATGGAGCCTAGGATGGGCCCACCTTACAAGGAATCACAAACGTGAACAGCCAGGGCTGTCTTTCAGGGAGTTCTAGGCAGAAAAGCCACAGTGCTCTGGCGACGTTTGACCACCTCATGTCACACAGCTGGCGCCTATACCCAACTCTAATGATTCCCACAATGAAATACTGTTGGGAGTTATCCAAAGTATACAAAACCCTGTATTAGTTCAAAGATACCTTCCCAGATTATGGAAGTGAAATGCTATCCTGTGAGTAGCAGGAAATCTCAAAAAAAAAACAGACCAAAAAAAAAAACAGTGAAGACAAGGCGGCCATTCCCCCAGCAAATTCACCTCAACACAAGATGCAAGATGCAAACTGAGTCTGCGCACCTCCCGACACGACACTCATCTCCTGGACCCTCATCACAGTTCAGAGTACTAACCTCATCCCTCACCTAAGGCCTTGATTTGTTCGAGGCCAGACGCTCAACGTGTGGATGTCCAGCCACAACCCCAACACCCCAGACTTGCAAAACTTGGTGTCAACATGAGCTTTCTGAGGCGGGAAACTGGTTGTATTTTACTCATTTCTGACACTGAAAGGTAGGTCAGTTAAGGCTCAATTACAACAAATCGGCAGACCTGGTTTACCAGCTGGGTGACCTCCACAAGTGACTTCCCTCCTGTTTCCCCAACTTTAAATGGACGTAATAATACTAACAACCACCACAGTAATAACAACAAACACTTTCTAAGCACCTGGCCAGGACTGGGGCAAGCCCTTAACCCTCCCAGGGACTTGCTAAAAGCAGATCATCATATAGACAAGGAAACCAGAACTCGAGGATTCAAGGTGGTGATCAGTGGGGTGCATGATCAACAGAACACGCTTAACACCGAGTAGGTGCCCCCAAATTGGAGCGCGTGTCACTGTCAGCACAATGTAACACAGCATAGGCAGTGAAAGCTTGAACTGAAGTCCACACTGGATGTGAATTTTTTCTGAAGGGCCTTTACCCAGCATAGCCTCAGGAGCAGAGGGAAGAGGCCTCAGGCATTACCTGCTCAGGAGTCCTGGCACTTGGCAAGTTTCCCTCCAGCCTCCAGAGGCTGGAAAACCTGTTTGTTGTAAGGTCTTTCTGGAGAACAGTTAGGCAGCCAATGATGGGAGTCATAAATGTGGTCACAACCTTTGACCCATGAATGCCACCCTGGAGAATATGATCCAAGAAATTATTTAAAAGGAAAAAATAAAATAAAATGATGTAAATTATGGTGGGAAGAGGCCCATAGCAAGAAGCTGCCAAAAGTCCACAGGCCACAACCAGGGAAGGGGAGGCTAACCCTTTCATGTCAGGACGATGGAAGACGCTAGGGCCTGGGTGGGTTCAGGAATGAAAATCATGAGGATCAAGGAGGAAAAGTAAGGGACCAGAAAAATTCTAGAATGAGACCCCCAATTTCGGGGCACTGATGGGAATCCATGCTGGAGGCAGCTGCAGCCTTGGTAAACAGTTGCCAAATTAGGCAGTCCAGGGTTTTCTGGTGCTGTGGTTAGGGTTTTGTTTGTTTTGTTTTGTTTTTTAAGGAGATTTCATGTCATGTTTGGACACTCCTGGTTTACTTTAAGTTTCTCTGTTCAGTTAATTAAATAAATACACAGTTTTAAAGCAAAGAAGAGATCCGAGTTGAGCCCAGCCAGCCCTTGAGATTCCTCCGAGGGAAAGCTGGTTTCTGCAAAGGAAAGAATTCCAACAGAAATCTGAGGTTCTCCTTCCCTCGTTACACGAGATGGGCCCACAAAATAAGACAGCATGCCACCCGGCTTCCCTCTGCAGAGAAGCTGCCCTCGATGGGGAGGCTGACTGGGCGGTGGCAGCTGCCTGGACCCAGGAAGCAGCCCCACCTGCCAGGACAGGTGTGGGGGAGGACGGGGGAGAGGACGGAGGAGGCTCAGCCTAGAGGGAACCCGTTCTAGGCAGGAGAAAGTCCCAGCAGCCACACCCATGGCCCTTTCTTCCTGTCAGGGGGTCACTCTAAGGCCTGGTTTCCTCAGGAACAGACCTGAGACCCAGGCCTGGGCCAACTCCTCCCTGGCAAGAGGCTCACCTAGCAGAGCACACACACACAACGTAGGTGCACACACATTCTCTGCACACTTACACGCTCTGCACACACACTCTGCACACTCGCACACTACACACCCCCTGCCCCTCCCGTCACAGCCTCCACCCTCAGCAGCCTTGTGACCCTTCCCGAAGCCCTCAACCAGCCCAGGTCATAGTGGGACCTCACCCTCATTCTTCCTCCCCAGTTCCAGGGGGAGAGGAACCCGACACCAACTCCCTCCCTCCTCTCAGGAAGATCCTGGTGTGGGGAGGGCGGGGAGAGGAAGGCAAAGTCTCCTTTAATTGTCACCCACTTCCTTCAATTCTCAGCTAGACCCTCGCTAGCTTGGGCAAGCCCATGAGCCCCCTGGACCTCCTTGTCTGTAAAATGGGTCTAATGACGCCCCAGCTCGCAGCATGTGTAAGGACCGAGGTAAGGCTGTTGGAAGCCTGTTAGAAGGCTGTTGACACACGGCGCGCACTAGCTGGGACTCCCTACAAGGCGGCAGTTACTGTGACTACCACCATCTCTAAATTATACCTTCAGCGGCGACAGCGGACTCAGCCGCGGCGCGGAGCCAGAGCTGAGCTGGGAGCAGAGGGAGCGAGGAAGACACACCCCCCCGAGGCTCCCCTTCCCACCTCGGGGCCCCCACCCCTTTCGGCGACGGCGAGGTCCCCATCTCCACCTGGCGGGAGGGCCCCAGGTTCAGAGAACAGTCCCTCCCCAGGCCTCCCTACCTGGCCTCCAAGCCAACGCCCATTCCGCGGCCGCCGAGCGCAGCGGCCTGGGCGCAGCTGGGCGAGCACTCCGGGGAGCGTCTGACTAGGGCCCCAGCCCCAGGGACGGCGGACCAGAGGTCTCCAGTCCCCCAGCTGCCGCAGGGGCACCCCAGGTGCAGAGAAGTGCCACAGCCCCACCTCTCCCCGTGCGGCCCCAGCCCGAGCCTTCAACCCACCGCCCCCCAGAGACGCACGGCGCGAAACTCTCACACGACAGCGGCACCCCAGGGGATGGCTCCCAGGAGGGGGCCTAGGCTCCCTTTGTCCTCATTGCTCGGGGACGACGTCCCCCGGCCTTGGAGCCCACACACAACTCGCGGCTGCTGGGCGCCGTGGGGTCGCGCGACAGGGAGCTTCAGCCCCCGCGGGGGCGCACGCGCGGGGGCGCGAGGTGAACACCGCCGGCGCCTGGCCCGGCCAGTGCACTCACCGATGGACACGAGCTTGATGTTTTCACGGTCCAGGAACTCGAGCGCCACGGACACGTTCTCGAGCTGCATCTGGCGGAAGGTGGGCCGCTGGTGGTACTTGCGGTACATGTGCTTTTGGCTGAGCACCTCCAGAAGCGCGATGAGCCGCAGCCCGTCGCTCAGGTCGGTCTGCAGGTTCCCTATGCGTTTGTTCACGCACTTGAGGTGCTCGTTGCACCAACGCGTGAACGTGTTCTGCTGGATCTTCTTCCACGGCGCGTCCTCCGCCAGGTCCTTCTCGGTCACCGGCATCCTGGCGGCGGAGAGAGCAATATGCACAGCGAGCTGCCGGGGACGGGCGTAGGGAGGCCCAAGGGCCGGGGAAGCGAAAAACCGAAGCGGAGCGGGAGCGGGAGCGGGGCTCGAACTCGCTGCTTCCGAAGCCGCGACCGGGACTGCTCTGCGTTCGCCTGCCCGTGGCCGCCCGAGGCGTCTGGCCCCGCGCCTGCGCATTGAGCCGACCCCGCCCCTGAAGCCCCGCCCCGTCCCAACCCTCTGGCGGGAGTTCCCGGGCCACGCTCTCCCCCTGCCGCTCAAAGAGGGCACTGCGTCCCGCGAACTGCAAGGCGTCCCGGGACCCCGTGCTCTGTGCTCACAGCCTCCGCTAAAGGAAGCTCGGCGGGAGATCCGCAAGGAGAGGGTCACCCGGTCCCAGAGTGAGGGGACGTGCAGAGGTGGGAACATGGACAGAATGGGCAGGGACGGCCGTTTGAGTCACGGGAGAGGGGTTGGCGGGGAGGGGTATTTCATCCATCTACAGGTTCAGTAAGGTTCAATAAGGGATTTTATTGAGCTCCTGCTGTGTGCCAGGCTCTGTGTTAGGCGCTGTGGACACCGTGAAGGAAATGGACATCTTACATTTCATCTTAAGTAAACTCATATGAATTATAATATCATTCATAGCATTTATTGAGGGCCTACTGTATGCCAGCCTTCTCAGCGCCTGCCAACCAATGGTAAATAAGAAAAATTTATAACTTAACCTTGAGGAGTTCATAGACTAATAGGAGAGAAAAGTATAAATCAACTATCACAGACAGCTTAATGGTACTGATAGAAATGAACAACAACTTGCTGTGTATATTAGTTTCCTAATGCTGCTGTAACAAATTACCAAAACTTTGTCTTTAAAAAAACCACACATTGTTGGCACTCCCCTGGTGGCGCAGTGGTTAAGAATCTGCCTGCCAATTCAGGGGACACGGGTTTGAGCCCTGGTCCGGGAGGATCCCACAGGCTGCGGAGCAACTAAGCCCGTGTGCCACAACTACTGAATCCCTTGCACCTAGAGCCCATGCTCCGCAACGGGAGAGGCCACCACAATGAGAGTCCCGCAGAGAGAGCCCTTGCACAGCAACGAAGACCCAACGCAGCCAAAAATAAATAAACAAGCTTAAAAAAAACACACACATTATTATCTGTAGTTTAGAGTCCCTCACAGGTCTCACTGAGCTAAAATCAAAGCACTGGCAGGATGCATTCCTTTCTGGAGGCTCTAGGGAAGAACCCATTTCTTTGCCTTTTCCAACTTCTAGAAGCTTCCCAAATTCCTTGGCTGAGGCCTATTCCTCCAACTTCAAAACCAGCAACATCAGGCAGGGTCTTTCTCATGCTGTCATCTCTCAGGTTCTCCACAGTCACACCTTCCTCTAATGCTTTTAAGGACCCAGCTGGGAAGAGGGGTTGGGCAGGATGAATACATATCAAGGGCTTCCAGCCCTAGGAGAAGTCAGCAGATTTGTGGTGACATTCTGTAACAGGTCATTTGTATACAAGGTGAAGTGCTTTCTTCAGACAGATTGCCTCACTGACTGGAAATGCTCAAAACCGCCTTAGGGGAAAGACGGTATTGCCTGGCCCTGGCCCATTGTTGGGATCAGTAACTATCTGAAGTCTCATTCCCCTCCTTAGTGGTTAAGTGAAGACATTTGCTGGAGATCAGCTGATAAGGACTAGACAAATCTGGACTTGTACCTGGGTTTATCGCCAAAGTCTGTACTATGCCTAAAAGAGCCCATGCTGTTCCCAGCCTGGCCCTTGCCTTTGTCCACACAATCTGAGCAGCAGATTCACTAGAGGCAGTTTAGGTAATCTTACTTATCCCATGCCCAAGGCTTCTGGTTCCTCATGCTTTCCTCCATCCAAAGGCATCCATCAAAACTTATCAGCCAGCGTCTCACTCCGAAGGGGACCTCCTCCCTGCTAGGTGAGACTGGAGCTAATGTGATCAACTCAGCTCACTCGGCAGCTGATAATGTACTAAGGTTCTCCTTTCTTATGAGATATTTCTGTTTTCACCAGGTCTTGACACACATAACTAAATAAGTTCTGCATCTAAATATCCAGTCCACTTCACTCTGAGCTGAGACATCCCTGTCTTAGGATGAAGCTGGTGATTCTCTCCAGTCAATCAGAAGACACTTAAGAGTTCTCTAGGAAGCAGTTTATGGGGAGTGAAGGGGATTCAGCAACCTTGGTGGAGGAGGGTGGTCAGTGCCTTTGGTGACAAGGAGAGGAAGCAGACAAGGTCTTCAAATGGCTCTTTATCAATATGTGATAAAAGATGAGGGCTGAACAACTCAGGGCAGGCATTTCTGCAGGGAGCGTTTTAGCCAATGCATTCCACAGTTTTGCTGACAAGGCCTTCACTTCAAACACCCAATCTGTTTTCTAAATTTTTTCCTAGGCTTCTTTGATCTCTTTTTGGTAGAACCATCCAGAATGGAAGAGTGTAGAGAAGCAAAAGGCTCAGGCTTTCGGTGTGAATTCTGGCTATCCTGGCTCGATGACCTTGAACAAATAACCTCAGCAAGCCTGTTTTCTCATCCGGGAAATGGAGCCAACACATCAACTCCTGGGGTTATTAAATAATGCAAGCAAAACTCTTAGCAGAGTGCTGGAATACCATCAGCGCTCAATAAATGTAACTGAAAACTCGGCAAAATTAACAGAGACTTCTCAACCAGACGCTGAAAAATCTAGAATTAGCTGCATTTTCCCAGACTCCAGTCTGTCTCTGTAAGAAGCCAAGCCTCCTCTCCACGTCTGTTACCCACAGATGTTGACACCAATCTGTTCCAGCCCCGCAAGATCCCAGTCAGAATGAACTGACAAAGAAAACATAAGTAGAGCAGTAACCCCTACATGTCAGGATGGACCTGACAAGACAACAGCAAATTCACAGACATCCACAAGGAAGAGTCTACCTGTACCTGAAGATAAACATCGGGTGGAAGGTTGGAGCACTGTGAGCCTGCTTCTCAAAGTTGTGCGATTTGCCAGGTCAGCCCATAGGAGTAGGACTGGAGGGAGCTCTTCTACCCGAGCAAGTGTGCAGAAGTTCCTCCAATCCCACCGCCAGGCCTTTGCTCAGGCAGTCCCTCTGTCAAGAGCGCTCTCATCTCTCCCCTCCAACTTGGAAAAAGCATGCCCATCCCCCAGTCCCCTCACTCTCACAGCTTGTGTGGTCCCAATGCTTGTTTTATGCTGAAGTTTACTTGCTGTTTTCACTTGCTGAAGGAGGGCAACTGTCATCTCTGTCCCCTTGCAAGATGCAAGGGGTTTAAGACCTAACAGAGCCTCCACTGTCCAACATAAGTATGAGGAGAGCCACACTGTAACTTTAAATGTTCTAATGATACCAAAGAGTTATTAAGTACCCTTTTTGTGTGTGTGTGTGGTACGCGGGCCTCTCACTGTTGTGGCCTCTCCCGCTGCGGAGCACAGGCTCCGGACGCGCAGGCTCTGCGGCCATGGCTCACGGGCCCAGCTGCTCCGCGGCATGTAGGATCTTCCCGGACCGGGTCACGAACCTGTGTCCCCTGCATCAGCAGGCGGACTCTCAACCACTGCACCACCAGGGAAGCCCTAAGTACCCTTTAAAAAGTAAAAGGGAGCTTCCCAGTTTCCATCCCTGGTCTGGGAGCTAGATCCCATGTGCAACCGTAACTAAGAGTTCGCATGCCACAACTAAGGAGCCGGCGAGCCACAACTAAGGAGTCTGCCTGCCACAACTAAGACCCAATGCAACCAAATAAATTTTTTTAAAAAGATGTGTAATAGGGCTTCCCTGGTGGCGCAGTGGTTGAGAGTCCGCCTGCCGATGCAGGGGACATGGGTTCGTGCCCCTGTCCGGGAGGGTCCCACATGCCGCGGAGCGGCTGGGCCCGTGGGCCATGGCCGCTGGGCCTGCGCGTCTGGAGCCTGTGCTCCGCAACGGGAAAGGCCGCGGCAGTGAGAGGCCCGCGTACCACAAAAGAAGAAAAAAAAAAAAAAAGATGTGTAATAATAATAGTGGTAGTATAGCTGTAATAGTAATAATAATAACAGAAGCTTCTGCTTCTCAAGTAGTGTTATTCTCATTTAATCATCACAACAACTCCAGGAGGTGTTGTTATTATCCCCATTTTACAGGTAAGGAAACTGAGGCTGAGAGGAGTAGTCATATGCCTAAGGTCACAGAGTGACAGAGACTGGATACTAAGTAAAGACTAAGAAAGGCAATAGTCATGATTAAGAGCAGGGACCTGCAGCTGCCCCTGACTTTATTTCCTTACCTGTAATCTACATTAACAATGTACCTCCTAGGAGTTTCTGACAAATGGGAAGCTAGATGTATAGCACTTAGCATGTACGTGTCAGCTGAGAGAGCTGATACTGCTATTATTGTCATGATTATGTGACAATGTGAGTGGACATCAAAGAGGAAGACTGAAAGTTCCAGGTTTAGAAGCCTGCTTTCCAAAGGGAACAGAGGTGAAGACGAAGAACCAGGACTTGCAAAATAAATTTTTGCTCTCCCCAGATGCATCTTTCCCCCAGGGCAGGGCCCTTCTCAGCTGTAATTTTACACCAATGTCCACACCCTGCCAGAAAGAAAGAAAGCAAAATGTAAACGAGAATATTTGCTCTGTCTCCACCCCCTAGAGAAAGAGGAGCTCGTTCTCTTAGCAGCTCCCTGGAGAAGTGGGAGGGTTCACCCTCCACTGCCAGCCCCGACTGCAAAGGTCCTGGGACCATGTGAGTGGGGTGCTGGAAGGAAGCCCACTCTGGTGGGGAGAAGGGGGAGGGCTGCTGGGAGATCTGGCCTTCCCCAAAAAAGGTGTCAAAAGGCAGCAGCACTGTGCAAGGGCCCCACTACCCAGCCCTGCCCTGAGATTAGGTGGCGGCTGCTAGGAGGAGGCACAGATCTTCACCCCACTCACCCACCTCGTAAGGTGGAAATCAAAACGGGCAGAGCAGTGATCATGAAAGCCATTCTTTACTGGATTCACACAATGGGCTACGTGACTGTGGTTTTAGCTCTATTCTGTCCTTCGATCTTACAGCTGTAGTTACTGGCCACTTCCTAGTGCTAGGTACTGAGCCAAGCATGTCCATGAGTTATCTTTTTTAATCGTCTCAAGAACACTGTGAGCTTGGTGCTATTGTTATCAGCCCCATATTACAAGTAGGGAAATTGAGGCTGCAAAAAATAATAATAATAATAATAAGTTCACATTCTCAGAGTCCCTTGGGAATTAGGTGTCAGATTCTGGATTCAAAGCCTGGTCTCACCAACTCCAGAGGCCAGTTCTGAGTCTCTAAGCTCAACAGGCTCTCAGAGCCCACAGCCCTGACTTCCAGGAGCACAGTTTGTCCAGCGAAGGCAAAAGAATGAAGGCAGTGGCCACTATCCACTGGACATCTGCGTTGTTCATTCAGCAGGTGCGGGAGTCAGGGTCTGCTGAGGACCTTGGCTTCCTCCCTTGAGGCCTTCCCTTCCCAGCCCAAGGTGGAACTCACTGCCCCATATTCCACCCCAGACTTGCTGGAATCACCAAAAAAAAAAGAAAAAAGAAAAATTAGTTTGCAAATGACTGGGCCCTCTTCCTCCACACAGTCTGGCTTTGGCTTCTTCGGAAGATTTATGTGTAGGTCTCGTTTGTTTTTTTAAAGTGCAGACAAATGCCACAGGGCACTTTTCAGCTAAAGAAAACCCTGTCTAGCCGCTGCTCACCTGGCAAGCCCAGTCTGCCTTCCAGCTGGAACAGAGCTGCCCCTTTGTGGATGGCTGGACAGCTGACAAAGCCCTTTTCCTTCCTTATCTCATCCACTCCCTCCGCCCCCACTGCTCCGAGGGCCAGGATTAGTAGTATTACTCTCAGAGCACTCAAGGACAGGGACTGTTTATCCCTAGGGTCTAAGAGAGTGGAGGCACTGAATTGACGGGGAAGAAGGCTCCAGGCCACGTGGTTAGCGTCAGGGTCAGAGCTCAACGTTGTGTCTTCTGACTCTAAAGCCTTCTCTAGGGCTCCTTTTGGATATTCAAGGATGTTTACTGCACTGACTCTAACAGCCACGTGCCCCTCACTGGTGAGTCCCTCACATGCACTGTAGCCTTGCTCCTCCATGTGGTCCCGCCAGCAGCTCGGGCAGTACCTGGGGGTGTGCAGAACCTCAGGTGCCACCCTGGACCTGCTGAATCCAAAGCTGCAGTTTAACAAGATCCCCAAGGCGATTCCTGTGCTCATTGAAGTTGCTAAGTCCCACATTACAGTACATCCATCTGGTGGACCACCTTGCCACTTTTTACAAAAGGATGTGATGGATCTACGTAGGCTGATGGAAAAGGATCTCAGAACTTATTGTTATGTGGGGAAAAAGAAAAGCAAGTTACAGATCAATACGCATTTGTATGATTCAATTTGTATACACATTAAAAAAAAATAACACTTGTACACGTTAATATATGCACAGAGTTGATCAGCCAGGCAGCCTATTAGGGTGCTAGTCTAGAAGGGGAACCCAAACAGCACTGAACTAGATCAAAACACAGTGCCAGTTCACTCAGGTTTCCATGCGGGACAGACCTGTGGTAACCAGTGCTCAGAGGGAAATAGCCTCCTCTGGGGGAAACTAGAACATTCCCTTCTTTGGGACTAGGAGCAACTCTAGGCTGTGCCACCATGCCAGAGTCCAGCTAGGCGACAATTCTCTCAGGTCCCTGGTCTGTCAGCTTAGTCCTTGGCCAGAGATGTGTGCTTCCCCGAGACCTAGTGATTTGTTAGTGCGTCACCTGAATCCTAGCCCATAATACAGCCCCCAAGAAACTGACTGCTCGGACTTCCCTGGTGGTCCAGTGGTTAAGACTCCGTGCTTCCAATGCAGGGGGCACAGGTTTGATCCCTGGTCAGGGAAGTAAGATCCCACATGCCATGCGGCGCAGCCAAAAAAAAAAAAAGAAACTGACTGCTTGGACAACTACAATTCCAGGACAATTCCAAGTAAGTGAAAAGGTCAGATTTCATTCTGTGTATGTAATAAATTCTTTGTTTCAAAAAGAAAGAGGAATGATCTATTTTATTAACAGGAAATCAGTTTCTCCACATCCTGCCTAAGTAAATTTTGAACCACTGTTTTTAAAATATCAAGTTGAGGGGATGCCAAATTATAAGCCTGCCCAGGGCACCTCTGTGTCTCAGTCTGGCTCTGTATGTGCATAAAAAAAACAACAACAAAGAAACCTTGGAAGGATTTATAGGAAACAGTTAAGCAAGCCAATCACTAGGAGGTAGAATTATAAGAAGTTTTACTTTCTGCCTTAACGAGTTTCTTTCTTCCTTAAATGTTTTGAAACATGCACTGTTGGTGGGAATGTAAAATAGTAAAACCATTTTGGAGAGCGGTTTCTTAAAAAGTTAAACGTATGATCCAGCCATTCCACTCCTAGGTAATTACCCAAGGGAAATAAAATCATGTGTCTATAAAAGGACTTGTACTTGGATGTTTGTACCAGCTTTATTTGTAATTGCCCAAAACTGGAAACATCCAAAGGTCCATTTAACAGGTGAATGGATGAACACACTGTGGTGCATCCATACAATGAACTAGTCAGTACTCAGCAATAAAAAGTAAGGACCTACTGACACACACAACAACATAGATGAATCTCAAAATTATTATGCTCAGTGAAAGGAGCCAGGCAAAAAAAGAATACATACTGTATGATTTCATTTATGTAAAACTCTAAAAAATGCAAGCTATTTATAGTGACGGAAAGCAGATCAGTGAGTGTCTGGGGATGTAGGGGGTAAGTGGGGAGGGATGGGAGGGAGAGATTACAAAAAAGTATAAGGAAACTTTTTGGAGTGATGGATATATTCCTCATTTTGATCATAATAATGGTATCATGAATATATATTTGTGTGTGTGTTTATGGGTATGTATGGGTGGGTGTGTAAAAACATCACATTATGCACTTCAAATATGTGCTGTTTACTGTAAGTATATCATAACAAAGAAGAAGAGAGAAAAGAAAAGAAAGAAGAAAAGAGAGGTAGGGAGGGAGGAAGGGAAGGAAGGGAGGGAGGGAGGGAAGAAGGGAGGGAGGAAGGAAGAAAGGAAAGAAAAAAAACAAATCTTTTTTTAAGTTTATGGGTAGAAAAAAGCAAAGGCACACCCACATTAAAACGTGTGCTCGGGCTTCCCTGGTGGCGCAGAGGTTGAGAGTCCGCCTGCCGATGCAGGGGACGCGGGTTCGTACCCCGGTCTGGGAGGATCCCACGTGCCGCGGAGCGGCTGGGCCCGTGAGCTATGGCCGCTGAGCCTGCGCATCCGGAGCCTGTGCTCCGCAACGGGAAAGGCCACAACAGTGAGAGGCCCACATACCACAAAAAAAAAAAAAAAAAAAAAAAAAAAAAAAACGTGTGCTCTTTCACTTGTAAATCTCCTGGTCTCCTCTACCTATCATTGCAGAAAATGCATCAAATGTGATCTTTAATTCAGCTCATTTTAAGACTATCTGTTCCTTTCTCTCCCCCATGTCCCCCACCAAGTGAAGCGGAATCCTGCTGAAATGGAATCAGATAAGGTTTCCTCGCTCCACTATGGCCCCCAGCTTCTCCCCATGGAGCTTACAGGCTGCGAGGAATGTGATGGCATGTTTAGTTTGGAGCAGACTTTGGCCAGTAAATACACTCTCAGCTCAGAGCAGAATCAGCCCTGATAGAAGATAGGCCCTTCCAAAATAGATGGAGGTCAGTCCTCTGTCCAAAAGCTCCATGTAGATCTTTAACAGTGAGGGGAGGGGAGGGGAGGGGAGGGGAGGGGGAGGCGTAACCACAGCATTCTCCTCAGTGTCACTGGAGCCTAACTGGGAAAGCTCTTGGCCCTCAGTGTCACTGGAGCCTAACTGGGAAAGCTCTTGGCTACAGAAGCTCACTGAGAAGTAACAAGAAAACAATCAGAACATGGCTGGCCAAGCTTAACGAGGTCTCGGATGGTCCCCCGTTCTCCAAGTGTGAGAGGTTTGCACCTCTGTTGGCCTCAATGGTTGACCAGCCATGTGATCCCAAGTTGGTTAGGACCAGAGGGAGTCCACTGGACCAGACGGCTTTCTAGAACGCAAAACTCTAGTAACAGCAATGATAATCATGACATCTGGTGCTGAGCACACATCTATCGCCACGTTTAATCCTTACACAACTCCATGAAGTAGGAACTGAGTCCCAGAGAGGTTAAGCAAGCATCCTATTAATAGGTCTGAATCCAGGGCCCATGCTCTGGGCCATAGCACCACACTGCCTCCCAGGAAACCATTGGAAGTCCAGGCATGGCAGAGATTCTGGACTCAGACCCAGGTTCAAATTCCCATTCTGCATTGATGAGTTATGCAGGAATAATAATAATACCCACCTCACACTTGCAAAATCACGTGGGTAATGAGGGCTGAGCATAGCAGGTGATCAGGAAGTGGTAGCTGCCATCATTTTCATCACCATCATCATCACTATCAGTGTCCAGAAGACCATCCAAAGCTGCTTCTCAATAAAAGAGAGACAAGGACCAGCATTGTAAATAGTAAAGGCTGGGGCTAGGACCAAAACCTAGGCAGTGGCTCAGAACCTGTGATCCAACAACTACAAATTTTAATTTCAGTATCATATTTTCCAGTTCTGGGACTTCCATTTAATTATTTTTTTATAGTTTCCAGTTTCCTGCTGAAATTCTTGTTATCTAATTTCTTGAATGCCTTAATCACAGTTATTAGAGTCCCACCTCAAGCCTGGGGTTTTATTAAGGAACCGCCACCATGGGTCAGTCCTCACTCCAATTTTTGTTCCCCCAGACCTTGAGACACCAAAGCTCTGCCAGCTTCTTAGCCTCTCAGCTGCCCCAGTCAGTACACTCCTTGAGGGGAAAAGCAACTCCCAGTTACAGGCTTGTCTTTCTCAATCATTTCTAGGTGCTCTTGACAGAAGGGGTGACCTGATACTAGCTCACCTGCCGTGGCCAGAAGCAGGAAGTACCAGCCCTCCCCCCAACCCCATCCTCTTGCTGCTTCTCTGCCAACATGGATAAAGACTGCAAAATTAAAAAGCAAAAAGAGAAAAGATAGGTGACATTGCAGTTTTCAAAGTTGTGTTATTTACTTATTTGGGAGACATTTTCCTCTATTTCATTTCAAGAAATACTACACGATATAGTTTCTGAAGGAAATGAATGATAAAAGCTGCCATTTATTGAGCACTTCAAAAGGACTTAATTGTTTTAAGCATTTTACGTGTATTAACTCAGTCCTCATTAAAAGGCTGAGAGTAGGTTTTGCCACCTCCACTGCCATGGGTGAAGGAGCCAAGGCCCAGAGAGGTGAAGACATTGGCCCCAAAACACACAGCTTTTTTTTTTTAACATCTTTATTGGAGTATAATTGCTTTACATTGTTGTGTTAGTTGCTGCTGTATAACAAAGTGCATCAGCTATACATATACATATATCCCCATACCCCCTCCCTCTTGCATCTCCCTCCCTCCCACCCTCCCTATCCCACCCCTCTAGGTGGTCACAAAGCACTGAGCTGATCTCCCTGTGCTATGAGGCTGCTTTCCACTAGCTAACTATTTTGCATTTGGTAGTGTATATATGTCCATGCCACTCTCTCACTTTGTCCCAGCTTACCCTTCCCCCTCCTCGAAGACACACAGCTTGTACAGCATAGAGCTGAGACATAGACCCAGGTCTGGCCAAACATTCTTCTTTGTGACCTAAGAGCAAGGCATGAGTAATTATAAGGAATTAGAGTATCTGGACTTGAAAGGGCAAGAAAGCCCGAAAAAATTTGCAGACAACAGAAAGAAAATGGCTAAGGAGGATGAAGCAATGTCTAGGGGCAAGAAAGAGTTCTGAATTCTGTTTGGTGAGCCCCAGCTTTGAGGACAGGTAACTTTGCCTCAGTGTCTTCATCTGTAAAATGGAAATGATAAAAGCATTTATCTTACCCCTTGGGCTGTTCATTCCAGGACTTTAGCACTCAACCGCCTTTCCCATTTCCCAGCTCCAAGCAGAACCTGAGACCTTCCCTGTTGAGGGAGGTTTGCTTCAGGTAGAGGAAAACTAGGATTCAGCCAGCTGCACACCTGCCCTGAGCCAAGCCTCACCCTCCTTTGGAAGGAACCTAGATTCGGACGCCAGGCCCTGCAAGGGGGCGGAGAATGGAGAGGGTGCTTTCCCAGGCCAAATGCCAAATCCCTCCAAGTCTGGATGGTCCTACAGGGCAGCGAGGCCCTTCCCACGCAGTCACCCCACACTCAGAGGGCTCACTCAGCCACTCAGTCTGTGCACGTTTACTGAGAACACACCAGTCAATCAGGAGTCTCCTGGTTGCAGGTGACTGAAACCCAGCTGAAAGTCTGAAAGCAAAAAGAGAAATGATTGTCCCTGTAACCAGACAGTCCAAGGGGGTGGTTCAGACGTGTCTGGATCCAGGGGCCTAGGTGACACCTTCAAGATCCACCTCTCTCCCTCAGGGCTCTGCCTTCCCCTCTGCTGGCTTCCTGCTCAGGCAGGCCTCCCCATGTGGTGATGAAGCCGCCCTCCAGCTGCTCCAGGTTCACCTCCTAGGCAGCCCCAATCCAGAGAGAGCTCCTTTTTCCCAGAACTTCCAGCAAAAGTCCAGGGCTGATGCTAGTTGGCTCTGCTGAGCCTGACCCGGTCTCACAGTCTGAGGGACGTGGGCCTCCCCGTGCGCAGCCCTGGACTGTACGTTCACCCCGCCTGGGGGGTGCAGGCAGCCACCTCACTGTTGATATGGGGAGGCATCGAGGACAGATTTGCTGAGCCCCGCCTCTGCCAGACACTTTTCCAAGTCCTGTAGAGGTATTTAAATCTCACAGAACTCTGTGAGTTAACTGCCATCAGGTGGGGCGGGAGGGGCCATATAGGAGTGGGGGAGTGGGAGGTACGAACTATTGGCTGTAAGAGCGGCTCAGAGATGTATCGTACAACACGAGGAATATAGCCAATATTTTGTAGTAACTGTAAATGGAAAGTAGACTTTAAAATTTGTATAAAGGGCTTCCCTGGTGGTGCCGTGGTTAAGAATCTGCCTTCCAATGCAGGGGACGCGGGTTCAATCCCTGGTTCGGGGAGATCCCACATGTCGCAAAGCAACTAAGCCCACGCGCCACAACTACTGCGCCTGTGCCCTAGAGCCCGCGCACTGCAACTACTGAGCCCACGTGCCACAACTACTGAAGCCCGCGTGCCTAGAGCTCATGCTCTGCAACAAGAGAAGCCACCACAATGAGAAGCCCACGCACCGCAACGAAGAGTAGCCCCCGCTCACCACAACTAGAGAAAGCCCAAGGGCAGCAATGAGGACCCAACACAGCCAAAAATAAAATAAATTAAATAAATAAATAAAAATTTAAAAATAAAATTTGTATAAAAATAGGGACTTCCCTGGTGGTCCAGTGTTAAAGAATCCACCTTCCAATGCAGGGGATGCAGGTTCGATCCCTGGTCGGGGAACTAAGATCCCACATGCTGCGGGGCAACTAAACCCACCCGCCACAACTACAGAGTTTGCAGCCTCAACAAGAGAGCCCACATGCCACAAACTACAGAGCCCACGTGCCGCAACTAGAGAAGAGAAAACCTGCACACCACAACTAGAGAGAAGCCCAAGTGCCTCAACTAAAGAAAAAGCCCGAGCGCCACAACGAAGGGACTGCGCACCACAATAAAAGATCCCGCATGCCTCAACGACTCGATGCAGCCAAAAAAAAAAAATTGTATAAAAAAATTTTAATAAAGAGAAAGAAAATAGGAACATACACACAAAAAATACCATCAGGCAGGTGAGGAAACTGAGGCACAGAGAGGCCAAGTTACCCCAAATTGCACAGTTGGGAGACAGCAAGGCATGGCCTCACACGCGAGCACCTACAGAGACTGCCCTCCTAACCATTGCACCACACGGCTTCTACCATTTCTCCCTCAAGCTCTGGCCACACTGAATCATTTCAGTTCCTCAAATGATTGAGCTTTCTCTCCCCTCCTGGCCTTTGCACTCGCTCCTCTTCTGTTCAGCACCCGCCCTTTCCCTTTCCTCCCAGTCTAGGCTGAAGCAAGCTCGCACTCAGGAAGTCTTCCCTGACCCTTCAGACCAGACGGGCCCTTCTGTGTGCTCCCAGCCCCAGGCACCCCCTGCGATGGGTTGCAATTGCCCGCTGCTTGATGATGTGCCCGCCAGGTGTCAGCTGTTCTCAGGAACCATGCTACATCTGAGCAGTTGGTAGGGGACGGGCTGGTTCAGTAGTTGCATTCGTTTCCTGTGGCTGCTGTAACAAATCACCATAAATGTAGTGGCTTAAATCAACACAGGTGTATTCTCTTTCAGTTCTGGAGGCCAAAAGTCCAAAGTCAGTTTCACTGGGCTAAGATCAAAGTGATGACAGGGCTGGTTCCTTTTGGAGGCTCCAGGGGAGAATCTGTTTCCTTGCCTTTTCCAGCTTCCAGAGGCCACCTGCATCTCTTGGCTCATGACCCTGTCTTCCATCTTCAAAGGGAGCAGTGTAGCATTTTCAAATGTCTTCCTCTCTGTTTCTCTGGTTTGTCATCACATTGTCTTCTGTCTGAAAGACACAGGTGGAGGATACCCTCTTATAAGGACTGTTGTGATTACATCGAGCCCACATGGATAATCCAGGATCATCTCTCTATCTCAAGATCCTTCCCTTAATCACATGTGCAAAATCTCTTTTGCCATAGAAGGTAACAGTCACAGGGTCTGGACGTGGACTACTTGAGGGGCTACTGTTCGTCTACCATGGAGGTGAAGTGTGAGGACTCCGAGCCTGGAAGCCTACTCCTTTTTTTTTTTTTTTTTTTTTTGTGGTACACGGGCCTCTCACTGTTGTGGCCTCTCCCGTTGCGGAGCACAGGCTCCGGACGCGCAGGCTCAGCGGCCATGGCTCACGGGCCCAGCCGCTCCGCAGCATGTGGGATCTTCCCGGACCGGGGCACAAACCCGTGTCCCCTGCATCGGCAGGCGGACTCTCAACCACTGCGCCACCAGGGAAGCCCTGGAAGCCTGCTCTTGAACCCATGTGGTTCAACCTCTAACTTGCTGTGACCAAGTGATTTAACCTCCCTGTGCCCCAGAGGGCAGAGGGCAGGAGGTGACTGAGTAGAGTCGTTTGAGGAACCGAAAGCAATTCAGGCTGTCTGCAGGACAGGGTCACGGGAGGAGCCGCTTGGCTTCAAGCCCCAGCTCTGACTCAGTTTCTGCATCTGTGAAATGGAGATGATAACGGTCCCTACCTCATAGCCCTGGCTGTCGGAGGATTAAATGAGTCAAGACATGTGAAGTGTTGAGCGTGGTGCTTTGGCACAAAAACACTCGATAAATGTTGGAAATTAGATGTTGTCTTAGTTTGGGTTTCCTCGCAAGCAGACCCAATTCTAGGATTCAAATGCAAGACATTTATTTGGGAAGTGATCCCACAAAGCACTAGCAGGGGAGGTGAGAGGTGAGACAGGCAAGGAAGGAAGCCCATAAAGGGTGCGTTAATGAGGGGCTGCTCCTGGGACGAGGAAAGGGGAGGAGCTGGGGGCTTTACCATCAGTTATTGGTGGAGGGCTACTGGGAGACGGGGGGCTGTTCATTCGAGGCCCTTTTGGACTAAGACGTACGGGCAGAGTGTGGACTTAACGATGACTAAATAAGTTAGTGTATGAAAAGCACTCACCCAGCGAGCAGGTGACCAGAACGTCATCAGGCAGAAGGTCTTGGCTGCCAGCAGCTGGAAGTAACTGGCGTAAGCTGAAGGGGGTCTGGGTGTGTGCTGAGCGTGTGCTATAGTCATACCAGAGACCATCCTGCCCGGGGGGCCTGGACTCTGGGGACTACACACACAGTGGCATCCCCCGAAGAGTGTGGCTCCCCCTGTCTTGGAAATGGGCAGGGCCAGCACTGAGGGCCGAGCCTTCTGGGCCCCTCAGAGCAGATGCGAGAGGCTCTTACGCAGTGTCATGTACTTTCTCCAGGACAGGCTGAAGTGGAAATGTTAGCAGGTCCCCACAGGTCTTGACTGCAGGTGCCTGACAGACCAGCTCGGCAGCCCAGGGCCCCAGAGGCCCATAGGAAGGTGGTGTCTGTGGGCAAAGTCCTGATGGGGGATGGAATGACAGGCATGTCCCTGTGCAGTGAAACAGTGAGGTGTGAAGGGCCCAGGGGTGAGGGGTCCATCGGTAAAGGCAGGGAGGAAGATGACCTTTTAAAGAACAGAGGCCATGAGGCTGTGTGGATTTGGGTGGAGGGCAGGGCTGTCGTGGCTTTCTGAGATATTTCAGGCATGAATAATGCTCAGATTGCTGGGGTGGACACGGAAAGAAAAGTGGGGAGTAGTCCTGAAAGATGGAGAAAGGCCAGCTACTCTGCAGTCACTGCAACTTGAGGCCTCAAAGGCACTTCCCTGCAGCAGTGAGGGATGAAGGCTGTTCCAATTTCAGGGCCCCGGCAGGTACCTCATGGCAAGGCCTGAAGCCCAAGGAACAAGGTTGGTTTGGACATCAGGCCAGAGCTCTGGGATGCTGCAACCCAACATCTTCCCAGTCCTCTCTCTGCTCTAAACCCTCGAGAAGTCCAGCTGACAGAATGTGGCCCACTGCTCAGAATGTGGGATTCGGGCCAGGCCTTGACCTCATTTGAGGTTCCAAAAATAGACCTTTTTTTTTTGAGGTACTACTCTAATCCTGGGGCCCCCTGGCTCCATGATCTGTAGATATGACCTTATCTATCTTCTGAGAGACAGAAGAGGAAAATTCAGTGTTACCTGCTAGTCTCCTTGATCCAGGAGAGTCTGTGGTCAAGGACCAGACAGCCTGGGTTCTGATTCCAGCTCTGCCATTCACCAGCTGTGTGACCTTGGGCAAGTTACCTAATCTCTCTGAGCCTCCACTAACTTCCTCTTAGTACAGGCGTTGATCATAATCACACAAACCTGGTAGAATTGTAATGACTAAACAAGTTAGTTCATGTAAGACACTCAGCACAGTGCCAAGCACATAGGAAGCCATTGACTTCTCTAGTTAGTGTGTATTATCTCATTAATTCTGATAGCAACTCAAGCTGTGCTCACCCAGTGCCTGTATGTCCCCCTCAGAGCAAATCATCTTGCTGTGGTGGATTATAACTTCCTGCTAACTTTTCAGATCCTTCCACAGAAGTTCCCGGAGCCAGGAACTCAGCGTTGTTTGCCGCTTTTCCCAGCACAGCACACAAGTGCTCTAAAGATGTTGATTTTGAAAGTATCCCTGCTTTACAGACCAGGAAGCTATGGGCAGAGGGTTTCAGGGACATATTCATGGTTCCCTAGTAATGGGGTCATCCAACTTACAGTCTCCAGCCCATGCCATTCTGCCAATCTGCAATTCTTGAGCACATTTTGTATGTCAGGCCTTGGACCGGGCACCAGGGAGAAACACAGAAAAGAAGGTAAACCTTAGCCCCGTCCTTCAGCATCCTTATCTTTAAAAGGGAGATCATACACTTTTCAAAAAGAAAAATATCCAAATGGCCAACAGGTACATGAAAAGATGCTCAATATCACTAATCATCAGAGAAATGCAAATCAAAACCACAATGAGATATCATCTCACACCTGTTAGAATGGCTATCGTCAAAGAAATAACAAGTATTGGCAAAGATGTGGAGAAAAGGGAACTCTGGTGCACTGTTGGTGGGAAGGTAAACTGGTGCAGCCAGTCTGGAAAACAGTATGGAGGTTCCTCAAAAAATTAAAATAAGAACTACCATATGATCCAGCAATCCCACTTCTGGGTATATATCCTAAGGAAATGAAATCACTCTCTAGGAGAGATATCTGTACCCACATGTTCACTGAAGCATTATTCACAGTAGTCAAGACATGGAAACAATCTAAGTGCCATCAGTGGATGACTGGATTAAGATATTACTCAGCCATAAAATAAAAGGAAATCCTGCCTTTTGCAACAACATGGATGGACCTTGAAGGCATTATAATAAGTGAAATAAGGCAGACAAAGACAAATACTGTATGTTTTCACTTGCATGTGGAATGTAAAAAGCTGAACTCATAGAAATAGAAAGTAGACTGGTGGTTGCTAGGGCTGGAGCGTGAGGGAAATGGGGAGATGTTGGTCAAAGGGGACACGTTTCCAACTTATTCTGGGGATCTAATGCATAGCATGGTGGCTGTAATTAACAATACTGTATTAGATACTTGAAAGTTAAGAGAGTAGATCTGAAATGTTATAACCACAAGAAAGTGGTAATTATGTGAGAGGATGGGGGTGTTAACTAACCTTCCTGTAGTAATCCTTCATTACACTGGACACCTTAAACTTACATGTTGTATGTCAATAATATCGCAATAAAGCTAGAAGAAATGGAGATCATACTATCTCCCTCAAAGGGCTCCTGTGGGCTGAAGTGAAGTTTTGACTGCTAAGAGCCTGGCACAGGGTCCAGACTGAGGCAAGGGCTTGATTACTGGGTGCTAGTACTGGTCTGTGGGCCTTTTCTTGTTCCTTCATCTGAAATTTCCCTTTTCTCCCTTCAGGCCTCCCAAGCTTGACTAGCACCCACTGAGCCAAGTTGTCGCCTCCTCCAAGAAGCAGCTCTACTTCACAGGCTGGCTTAGTTCCTTCTTCTGTGATTTTTTTTTTTTTTTTGGCTGCACCATGCAGCATGCAGGATCCTAGTTCTCTGACCAGGGATCGAACCAGTGCCCCATGCAGTGGAAATGTGGAGTCCCAACAACTGGAACCCCAGGGAAGTCCCCTGTGATCCTAAAATGCCCAAGATTTTGATGCATTCCCCAAACTGGGTTAGTTCTGGACCAGACTGTACACTCTACGAGAAGGGGCCTGGGCCCATCTCAGCCACAGCTGTATCCCTGTTATCTGGCAAAGGATCAGCCACATAATAAATGCTGAGTGAATAAAGGAAACAAACAAGTAGAAAGGAGAATGGATGAATGGATGGATAGATGAACGACAGATGAATGGTTTGATGGGTGGATGGATAGATGGATGGGAGAATGGATAAATGATTGAATGGGTAAATGGATGAATGAATGAAGAGGTGCCAGGCTGAAAGGGAGCACTTCATCCTGCAGGTTGTGGATAGTACTGGGCTGTGGGGCATCCACACATGTGTGGCCTGGAGCCTGACAGTTCAGGCCTGAGGAACCTACATCCCGTCCCCACCCTGGGTGGGGTATTTGCTCTACTCTTATTTCCACAAGGCAATTAACTGCAACCACCTTCCATCCAGGCAGACAGATTCTAGAAAGTCAAACAGCCTTTCCCTCCCTGACTAGGAAAAGAGTGACAAGGTCTTGCCATCCACCAGTGGCTGGCTTCGGGATCCTCGAGTTTGCATTCCCCCAAAGCTCACAGCCCCATCTTTTTATTTTCCTTTTATATATAGCAAAACATTATACTCACTAGCCTTCTGTTTTATCTCAGGCATTTAGGCTCCTGTGACCGCTTCTGGAATTTATCCTCCTGAAAGATAGCATTCACCAATAGAAATCACATGTACTCTGCACTTGATTTTATTTTCATTTGACATATTACCTTTTCATGAGAACAGATACTACTTACCTGTGTAACTGCTGGTAGCTGTGCCAGGCCCTTGCTCTGCAGTAATGTAATTTATTTAATCATCCATCATGTCAGACAACTTGTGTGCTTTACAAGGTCTCATTATGGTTGGGTGTAGAATAGTGTGGCCAGCGTGCTACCTTTGTGTAAAAAAGGTGGTGCAAAGTATGTATATTTACCTGTCTGCGTATAAAATTCCTCTGGAATGATTCATGAGAAAATGGTAACATTGTTACTTTCAGGGATAGAGATGGGGAGAAAATTTTTGCCTTGGATCCTTTGGTATCTTTTGCACTTTAAACCACGATTTTTTTAAAAAAGATAATTAAATTAACATTTTAAAAATCAAGGTTTCCTGCCCTGTCCCACTTGAGGGTGGCTTAGACTTATAGACTCACTTCCAAAGAGTAGAGTTTGGAAAGTGAACAAAATAGTAACTTCACAGTAGAGAAGCCTGACAGACACCACCTTAACCACAAGCTCAAGGTGAATCTCACCAGCAGCGTCATGTGGGTGCCATGGACTCCTGATAGGATGTGACGAGAAGGGCACTTCACCTCTGTGGTGTTCTCTCTAAAAACTTATAACCCAGGTCTACTGGGGAGAAAACCACACAGACTGGTGGGCACTGGACAGGTGACCTGCCATTCCTCCTCAAGACCATCCACATCTTCTTTTGGCAGCGCAGCTTGCGGGATCTCAGTTCCCCAACCAGGGATTGAACCCGGGCCCTCAGCAGTGGAAGCGTGGAGTCCTAACCACTGGACCACCAGGGAATTCCCAAGACTGTCCATGTCTTGAAAAACAGGGAGAAACTGTCACAGACTAAAGGGGAGCCATAAGTAAATGTCATGTGCTTCTCTGGATTGAGTCTTGGAACAGAAAGAGGACATTAGTGGAAAAATCCAGGTGAAACCCAAATCAAGTCTGGAGTTTAGTTAATAGCTGAGTGCCAGTGTCAGTTTCTTGGCTGTGACAAATCCACACAGTAATAAAACGTTAATAATGGGGAACTGGGTGAAGGAACTCTCCACATTATCATTACACCTTTTCTGTAAATCTAAAATGATTCCAAAATTAAAAGTTCACTTAAAAAAATAAAGATTTCCCAAGTTTTAATGAGGAGTAAAACAAAACAAATAGCCCTACTATACCCTTTTGGATTAGGAGCTTGAGTCCGCTTTTTTCTTCTTCGGTCTGTGGTTGCATGTTATGAGTCGGAAGGATGGGGACATTTCCCACATTTCCATCAGCACTTCTGCTGATGGAGGTCTGATTCAGGCCTGGTGTTTGTCTGGGGTTGGCTGAGGCTGTTTCAACACGAGAAATTGCTGTTACCATATAAATAAAATTAATTCCCTTGGTGTTGAGGTTTGCATTTGTTCATTCACCTTAGATGGTGTCCAGATGTTTTCTCTGGGGGAAATGGCTTCAGGCTGAGGGGGTCTGGAGGCTATTGTTTTGGTGCCACATATGCTACTGGCCAGCAAGATGCCAGCTCTCGAGTGCAGAGTTTCTGAATCTCAGTTTGCCTAACCATAAAATGAGATGATAACTTCTCTCTCTTAAAGAACATATGAAAGCACTTTGCAAAAGGTATGATCAGTTCAAATATAAGACCTCAAACTTTTCTACTGGGGGAATAAGCACAGCATGGAAAGTGAGCAGTTGAGAGTTGAGGGTGGGGTGGGTATAGCCCAGAGCAGCCGTCTTCAAAATATGATTTTCTTTTGGTGCTGGGGCGATGGTGGAATCTCAGATTTTAGCTTTATTTTTACTTATTTATTTTTTTAAATAAATTTATTTATTTATTTCTGGCTGTATTGGGTCTTCGTTGTTGCGCCTGGGATTCTCATTGCAGTGTCTTCTCTTGTTGCGGAGCACGGGCTCTAAGCATGCAGTCTTCGGTAGTTGTGACTCACTGGCTTCGGTAGTTGTGGCTCGCGGGCCCCAGAGTGCAGGCTCAGTAGTTGTGGCGCACGGGCTTAGCTGCTCCGCAGCATGTGGGATCTTCGTGGACCAGGGCTCAAACCTGTGTCCCCTGCATTGGCAGGAGGATTCTTAACCACGGCGCCACCAGGGAAGCCCCTGATTTTAGCTTTGAAATTCATGAAACTTGACGTTCTAGTCCATGCAGGGCACACACTAAAGGCCAGGGTCAGCTCCATGGGCATGCTGCCCGTGCAGTCGACAGAGTTGTGTGCTTGGAAGGGCCAGGCATTTAATTTAATACTCTGCTGTCACCATCTTGAAATTCTCCATACTCTCTGAACCAGGGACCCTACATTTTCATTTTACACCAGGCCCTGCAAAACGATGCAGCCTGTCCTGCTAATGGCACTCAGTGTACATGTGTGAAGGCTACAGGCCAACTGGGATTTTGAGGGCAAGGAGAGGAGTGGCTGGAGTTGCAGAGGAGAGGAGATGTGAAGCTGTGGCCTCAGGAAAACAACTCCTAGAGAAGGAGCTGCAATGGGAGGTAGGATTTTCAGGAAGTCTTGCTCTACTAGGAAACTTGCCTTTTAAATTCCTAAGAAACCACCAATAAAATTTTCGTTGCTGATGGTGGGTTGGATTTGTTTTTGGAGGGAGTCCTGTGTCAGGACTGGGTTCCACTCCATCTCCTGCGCCAGGGAGGAAGGCAGGGAGCATGTGCTGGGTGTGCCCTGGATGCCAGCTGCCATGTTGGGTGTGTTCACGCCGAGAGGAGAACAAACCAAGAAAGTAGGGCTGAGGGGCCCCGGCCATTCTCCTTGATCCCTGTTCTAGGCTGAGTCTGAGCAGGGCATCTGTTATGTCCCTGGGTCTCCAATGCTGGGATTTTGAGGGGCAGGGACAGTAGGGCTTTTGAGGCTGCCCTGGGCCTCAGCCTTTTGCTTTGTGCTGGAACTCCACTTGGAGGCTGGCCAGCCACCTCCCGTCTCTGACTTTATCCCCAGCCACGCCTCTTGCTGTAGCCCCACCTGCGCCCCGCCTGGCCCCTCCTCCACATCTTTGCTCCCACTTGAAATCACAGCCCTCCTAATGCTCCAGTGCAAGTCCTACCTGGTCCTCAGGGCCAAGGCTGCATCCGGACCCTCTCTCTGAACACTCACAGCACCCGGACAATGGTACAGTCAGTGTTTGCTGGGCCACTGTCTCAAGGTCTATTTGTTTATGAGGGTTGATGTGTTGGGTGTCCAGCCCCCCTGCAGTTCCCACAAAAGTGCAGCTTAGTAAATGGCTAAGTGTGTGGGCTCTGGAGTCAGAGACCTGAGTTCAAATCCTGTCTCTACCAGTGTGATCTTGGGCACCTTACCCAGACTTCCTGAGCCTCACTGTGCCCACCTAGAAGGTAAGAATGGTGTCATGGGTTTGTTGAGAGAATGTATAAACGAGAGGACAATTAACTGTGGCTGTTGAAGTTATTATTATTGTTATGACTGGGGATGGATGAGGAGGACTCTGGACAGACTCAAATAATATAGACAATAATGGCCAGACTTAGCGTGTTCCAGGCAGTGTTCTAAGTGTTTTATGTAGGAGTTATTTAATTCTTATGATAACCTGGGAAGCTGGTATTATTTTCCCCATTTTACAGAGGGGGAAACTGAGATCCACAGAAGTGATTATTAAGTGGTTGGCCCAAAATTACAGTAACAGGTGGAGCTGGGATTTGAATCCAGACAGTCTGGCTACAAAGCCTGTACCCTCACCCACTCACTCTGCTAGCCCTCAGACAGCACCACGCTGCTCCCTGTCCCCAGAGCCTGGGCTGGGCCGCTACCTGCCTCTCCTGACTCTTCTGGTGTTGGGTGCCACCACTGCCAAAGGAAGGAACCCTTGGTCTTTAAATACTTTAGCTTTCCGGGTAGCTAATATTTACTGAGCAAAAAGAATGCCCCAGGAACTATGCAAAAGATTAAAATATCTCGGGACTTCCCTGGTGGCGCAGTGGTGGATGAGATGCTCCCTTTGTCTCTCCCCTTTAATCTACAACCAGTAAAATAACCACAGCTCAACAAAGGTGCCTCTGCCCAACACAGTGGAACGCCAGAGAATTCCATATATCTGTATGTGTAAAGGTGGCTGGACTGGAACACATGAACCTGTTTACACAGGAGGGAATTAAGGCATAGACACTTACCTGAAGTCACATAGCTAGAGAGTGGAGGGGGAGCTGAAATCCAAATGTGGCTTGTCTCTTTTTTTTTTTGGCCGCACAGCCAAAAAATGTACTCACAGATGATACATTATATGATGCCTCTGACTACCAAGAATGAGAACAGCTAACCAGCACTGGGCTCTTTCCAGGCTTTACATGCACTACCTAATAACCTAGATAATTACTCCCTAGATGATATTATTATTATTATTAACTCTATTCCCATTTCACGAATGGGGAGAGCAAGGCACAGAAAAGTCAAGTAGCTTCCTCAAGGTCACGCAGCCAGTGAGAAGCAGAGTCAAGACTTGGCCAGCAACAATTTTACACCAGAGCTTGGGTACCAACCACTGGCCCATTCTGCTTCCCACTCCATGAGCAAAGAGAGACACTGTGTTTACCGTTCCCAGTTTAAACACCTGGTGGGGTGATGTGTCAGTCTGCCAACATTTACTGAGCACTTACTGTGTGCTGAATGAGCCCTGTGCTGGGAGCCATGGGGAATTCCAGTGAAAAGGCCCCAGGCCTTTCTAGGTGTACAGAACTTTAACTCACCATAACAACTTAAAAATCCATATAATGGCCACAGATGATTTCAGTGCAAGCTGGGTACTTTAAGTGACAGTAGGAGCAGAATGGAGGAGCTTGGCCCATAGGAGAGTCCAGTAGGGCTTCACAGAGGCGGTAACAAACCCATAAACCTCTTCCAGGGCTTCAACCAGGATCTAACAGCGCAGCCTTCCAGAGACAGCAGGAGGCAGATTTTGCAGGGAGGTGGTGCCCTTGCCCACAGTCTGCTTTGCCCATTCCTGGCTGGCCCAGCTGGCACTTCAGCTCAGACCTTGGCCCTGGCCTCTCTCCTGAGCCTGAGTCAGGGGAACACAAAGCCTGGGGCCTCCTGGAGTGCAGACACCCAGCCCAGCTGCTGGGTGTTCTCTGGGCAAGGACAGCCACCAAGTCTCAGATGCTGACAAAGAGGGTGTCTCCTCCATCCTGAGACCACTGGCTCCTCCTTAGCTGGCCTGGATCCAGGACTGGTCCATTCATGCTGCCTGATTACTCGTGTAGCACTGAGTTCAAGCCCTAGATCTGTCATTCACAAGCATGATGTCAGCTCACCCTGCTGAGCCTCAGTTTCCTCTTTTCTAGAATGGGGGTGTTAATAGTACTGACTCGGCAGTATTTCTGGGAGGATTCGGAGACAAGGCCTGCGGGCTTGTCTGGGCTGTGAAGCTCCCATCACTCACATGTCTGTACACTGACAGGCTGGGCCAGCCGGGGAGGGACTATCTCTACGCATTGGATGTACACAACTTTTTCAGTCTATGAGACAAGTTATGAAAGTTCAGTGACTAGTATTTAATGCTGACCTACTACTAAATTCTATATTTATATGACTTCAGAGACTCTTCTGCACTAGGACACCCTCCCTCCAGTGTCCAACAACCAGTGCTAGCCCCAGGGCGTGGGGCAGATTTGCGTATTTATTTGTCTGTTCAGTAGGCTTAGATGTCCAGGATCCTGTTTAAGGTTTTAGGATGCATGCCTTCAATACATAACTTTTTTTTTTTTCGTTTTTATTTATTTATTTTTGGCTGCGTTGGGTCTTCACTGCTGTGTGTGGGCCTTCTCTAGTTGCGGCGAGCAGGGGCTACTCTTTGTTGCGGTGCGCGGGCTTCTCATTGCAGTGGCTTCTCTTGTTGTGGCACATGGGCTCTAGGCATGCGGGCTTCAGTAGTTGTGGCGCACAGGCTTAGCTGCTCCACGGCATGTGGGATCTTAGTTCCCCGACCAGGGATCGAACCTGCATCCCCTGCACTGGAAGGCGGATTCTTAACCACTGGACCACCAGGGAAGTCCCTAGCATTACTTTTCTTGATTGACTGTTTTTCCTTTGTTCCTCTATTCCCTCACTTCCCTAATTGTTAACTTCTGTGCCTGCCATTTGGAACTCAGGGAAGGTCTAGAGACTAAAGCTTTCTCTATAAACAAAAAACAGGGGACATGGAGGGGCTTTTGTATCTGGAAGGCCCCACAGGGTCCTACTTGGTTTCAGTCCCCCCTTTTCTTTGATATGCCTCAATTCTGAGGAGAATGGGGGCAGGACAAAAAAAGAGAATAAAGTTTTGGATAGAGAGGTTAATCATAAACTCGGCAGAGGAACTCTGTTTTAGGTGGACTCAGTTTCAGGACGAAGCCCCACAGTGATAACCTGCTCTTTAACACATTCAGTATCAACGTCTTCTCCCCGTCCACTTCCCAGCTTCCTGAGGTCCTCACCTCAAGATCTCCTTTGGGATCATCTAAGTCAGTAGTTCTCAACCAGGGGCAATTCCCCCAGGGACATTCGCCAAGGTCAGGAGACTTTTTTTTTTTTTTTTTGCGGTACGCGGGCCTCTCACTGTTGTGGCCTCTCCCGTTGAGGAGCACAGGCTCCGGACGCGCAGGCTCAGCGGCCATGGCTCACGGGCCCAGCCGCTCCACGGCATGTGGGATCTTCCCGGACCGGGGCATGAACCCGTGTCCCCTGCATCGGCAGGCGGACTCTCAACCACTGCGCCACCAGGGAAGCCCCAGAGGAGACGTTTTTGATTGTCCAAGTGGCAGACAGGAAAGATGCTACTGCTTCTAGCAGGTAGAGATGCTGCTAAACATCCTATAGTGCACAGAACAGTCCCCAACAACAAAGAATTATCTGGCCTCAAATATCAATAGTGGGACTTCCCTGGCTGCCCAGTGGTTAAGACTCCGTGCTCCCAACATGCTCCCAATGCAGGAGGCATGGGTTTGATCTGTGGTCGGGGAACTAAGTTCCTGCATGCCACAAAGTGAGGCAAAAAAAAAAAGTCAGTAGTGCTGAGGTTGAACATCTCTGACTAAACTAAGACACTGAGTGGCCCCTCCCTGTTGATAACCCTCTAGCATCCTTGGCCAGACAGGCATGGCCCAGAAGAGCCCCTGTGTGGAAAGGGTAGATGGGTGGGGAGCTGGCCCCTGGGGTCACCTGGCTTTTGCCTGCCTCCATCTCTTCCCCTTCTACCTCCCACCCACTCTGTATGGTTCTGCTGCTGTTCTGGCCCCACAAGAAGACCCAGGGTGAGGATGGGCATGGGAGAGAAGGCTTGGCCAATCATAAAACCCCACCCCAGACCACTGGGATGTTGTTCAGGGAGGCACGTGGCTCCAGATAAGCCAGTCAGAATTTGCTCTGGGACTTTTCCGCCAGAGACTCTCCTTCCACCAGGGCCTGAGAGCTGGCAGGACATGAGCCTGAGGCGTCCAGCAAGCAAGCAGAGCTCAACGTCAAACCTGACTAAGAAATGCTGAGGGGCAGAGGCTTGACAAATAGACAGTGACACAGATCAGAACCTTCCCTTTTTTGGAATTGCTTTTCTGTCTTGACTAATAGGGCCTTGTCTCTCCCACTGGGCTGGGAATTTCCTGTTCTTTTATCTCATCTCAAGCACCCCGCCTCCTCCCCCTTCTAAGAGCCTGGAAGACAGGCCTGCCCCACAGCAGAGTCACCCAACTGCTCATTTATGACCTGGGATTGCTCACCTCCCCGTCTAGCTTGTGGCGAACACCTGAGCCAGTCTCTCACCACATCACACAGATGAACAGACTGGGCTGGGGAAGAGCTCTGTCCACCTTGCTAGGAAGGATCCCCCGGGGCAGATGTCTTCTGTGGCTCCTTTGAGGACTGGATGTAAGCTATGGATGGCTCCCGGGGGTTCACAAAACTCCTGATGCCCATTCCCTGCCCTACGTATTTTGGTTTTTCAAGAGAGCTGTCTCTGAATTTTGGACCCAGCTTGAATCCCTAATCTGCAGCTTCCTGGCTGCATAAATCTGAGCAATTCACTTCCTCTCCCTGAACCTCAGTTTCCTCATCTGCAAAACGTGGAGAGTGGTAACACCAGCTGCCCAGGGGTTTTATTGGAGTAAAGATTAAAGGAAATAGTACAGGCAAAGCCCTTAGTCTAGTGTCTGGCACTTAGCAAATAGTCAACACCTTGGGGGAATAATAATATTCTGGAAATATTTTCTGCTTGAAAAATAGAGGAGACGCCCTGGGCCACCCCCCCCATCTTAAGCTAGCAGGGCAAGGACTCCTCCGGTCTGCGGCCAGCTGTCAGTAGGTGGGTGTGGAGGCCGGACCCTCTCCCACCAGGGAAGGGTCTCCCACCCCGTGGACTCGACACACCCAGACTCCGCCTCCCACCCCATGGACCCGACACACCCAAACCCCCACCCCTGTGAGTCAGCCCCACTCCCTGAGGCGCAGCAAAACCCACAAGTCACTTCCTGGCCGCCCCAAACAAAGGCCTAGAACCCGGAGTCCAGGAACTGGCCCCTTATCACTCCTCAGGCCTGATAAGAAGGGCAGGAGGGTCTGAGTCAGCCAGGAGTAGCGGTTTCACAGCTTTCCCTTGGCCTCAGGGCTGTTCCCAGCCCAACCTGGGAGCTCAGAGCCCCTCCACTTCCCCTTCTCTTCATGCTGCCCCAAGGGTCTGCCATTCAGCCCTTCGGCATCATTTCCAGAAGTAACCAGCCCAAAACTCTGGTAGGAGCAGCAGGGCACTCAGTGGAGTACTCCCTGGAGTTTATCAGATAAGCATGCACTTCTGGGGCCTAGGGAATGGGACAGGGGACAGGAACAGGGTGAAGAAGGAGGACAAAGGTGAAGGGAGGGGCGGGGCCACGCCCTCCCACTGGAGCACGCCTCTGGGAGGGGCTCAGGCTGCAGCCTCCTCAGTGGCCCCCCAGCCTCCCACCTGGCTCCAGTCTGATCCAACTATCCTCCACCCAGCAGCTAGAACCACCCTCTTTTAAGCCACATCTTCTTGTCCCACCCCTGCTGTAGCTCCCACTGCCCTTTGGGGAGAGGCCAGGTTTTCTTCTGACTGCCAAGGCCTCATTCTTGTCATGCTCCAGATGGAGCTACTCACAGTTTCTGGAAAGGAACTTCTCGTGCTTCTGACTCTTGGCTGCTAGCACTCAGAGGAAGTGGGTATCATAACTTTCTGGGTGGGTGAGTAGACGTTTGAAGGAAGGCTTCCTAGAGAAGGTGGTACTTGAGCCGTCCTAGCATTCTGACAAGAATGATGGAGGCACAGGAGAGGGACACAGGCAATTACCAAACAAGCTGACAACACCAACTCATTCAGCTTCCACCTGAGCAAGCAGCCTGGACTCTTTCCAGGAAGTGGCTTCTAGTGGAAAGAGCAGGAAACTCAGCACTTAGCAGCTCTGTGACCTTAGGCAAGTGTCTCTCTATCTCTGATCTCCTGTGAGGCCACCTGTCAGGACTGCCAGGAGAGAGGAAAGCCTGCAAAGTATATAAATGCCCAGTAGGTGCTTAAGCCATTCGATCTGTGAGGGGGTTTTCTCTGGGTTGTGTCTCTGGTCCAAGCCAAGGGAAAGGGCCAAGCTTGGGGGGAAATGAGGCCAGCCCGACCCAGGTTTTCCAATTGTGTTTGCTCCTTGGGGCTGGAGGGAGGAAATTCCCTGCACAAAGACAGGAAGGCAGAGGTGCTCTGTGGCAAAGGCAAAGCTTACAGTGGCGCCTGGTACGATGAGAGAGTCCACAGCACCAAGAAAGCCAGGCAAGGGAGTCACAGCAGAGGCTCCAACACCCTGGCACCTCTCACCATCTAAGCACGTCAACTCAGGATGTCACGGGGCGGGAGGACCGAGGCCCTGACAGACTGTGGACCTGCCCTAGGTCACATAAAGACCATGGCCTCCAATTCTGCTCCCCCTCCACTTGTTTTCAAATTCACAGCCATTGACTGAGGACATTCTGTAGAGTTACCGAGAAGGTGGTAATCCCACACCAACTGTGGTTTTAAAAGAATTCATTATACCCACACACACACACACACACACACACATATATGTGTATATACACATTTTTTTTTTTTTGCGGTACACGGGCCTCTTACTGTTGTGGCCTCTCCCGTTGCAGAGCACAGGCTCCAGACGCGCAGGCTGAGCGGCCATGGCTCACGGACCTAGACGCTTCGCAGCATGTGGGATCTTCCCGGACCAGGGCACGAACCCGTGTCCCCTGCATCGGCAGGCAGACTCTCAACCACTGCGCCACCAGGGAAGCCCTATACACATTTTAAACAGCTTTATCGAAGAGTAATTTATATGGCATACAATTCACCCATAGGAAGAATACTGTTTGATGAGTGAATTTATACAAGGGTTCAACCACCAACACAAGCCAGTTTTCAGACACTTCCATTACCCAATTTGCTCATCTGCAGTCAGTTCCACTCCCAGCCCCAGGCAATTACGGGTCTGCTTTCTGTCTCTATAATGTTGCCTTTTCTAGAAATCCCCAACCTCTTTTAAAAAAAAAAGTTAGAAGCCCAGTAACGACCCTGCTCTTTCCCAGGCCTAGAAAGGGGAACACTTTGAGGGCAAAAAGTATGTCTGCGAGGGGACCTAGAGAGTGTGGGGCCTGATCCCTCTTGGTTGAACTCAGAGAACTCTCAGATGAACTTAGGGTCAGAGAGGCCTGGGTGGGGAGGGGCCTCTGTGGTCCTACCAGCCCATGCCTTCATTTCACAGACAATAATCAATGTAGCAGCTGCGAGGGACTTCCCTGGTGGTCCAGTGGTTAAGAATCTGCCTTCCAATGCAGGGAATGAAGGTTCGATCCCTGGTCGGGGAACTAAGATCCCACATGCCCCTGGGCAACTAAGCCCACGCGCTCTGGAGCCCACGTGCCACAACTGGAGAGAAGCCCGTGCACTGCAACGAAAGATCCTGCATGCCGCAACTAAGACCCAACGCAGCCAAATAAATAAATTAATTTAAAAAAACAAAGCAGAAACAAAAAAACAGGACTTCCCTGGTGGTGCAGCGGTTAAGAATCTGCCTACCAATGCAGAGGACACGGATTCGATCACTGGTCGGGGAAGATCCCACCTGCCGCGGAGCAACTAAGCCCGTGCATCGCAACTACTGAGCCTGCACTCTAGAGCCTGCAAGCCACAACCACTGAAGCCCGTGCGCCTAGAGCCCGTGCTCCGCAACAAGAGAAGCCACTGCAATGAGAAGCTCATGCACCACAACGAAGAGTAGCCCCTGCTGCCGTAACTAGAGAAAGCCTGCGTGCAGCAACAAAGACCCAATGCAGACAAAAATAAATAAATAAATTCATAAAAAACAAAAAAACAACAACAAAAGAAACAAAGTAGCAGCAGCGATGGCTACTACTCAGGGCCTGGTGTGGCCATGTGCTGGCTACCCCTGGGGGCCACCCGAGGAGGGAGTATGGATCTGGATGCAGAGGGCAGGTGTTCCTCTCTTCCCAAGGACCAGCGTGTAAGGTGCTCACTAAATGCAGAGAGGTCTTCCCCCACCCTCCCCAGATTGGATAGCAAGGGCCAGGCCTCTAACCTGCTCTCTCAGGCCCAGCCAGTTCTAGTTCTAGCTGGAAAGGCTCCTGGTACGATGGGCCCCAACCCCCCCTGCTAAACTCACTGTGGTTCACCAGCGTCTGAAAAGGAAATTGCCAGCTGCACCAACTTAAAAGTGACCAGGGAAGTCAGCTTCCAAACTAGACCCAGAGCAACCAGCCAGAGAAGAGCTCAGTCCTAGAAGCAGGGCAAATTTGTAAGCAAGGCTGGGGGCTGGGCTGGCCTTTGCCTACAAATTACCTGGGCAGGTGAAAATCAGAGAGGCCTCCTTCGTTCTAATCAGCAACTTGCCGTGTTTTCTGGAGACTGGAGGCAGACTAAATTTCTTTTTTCTGCAATGACCAGGCCTAGGAGGGAAGGGGAACTTTCCAGTATATTCAGTAGGACAGCCTTTCTCACCCCAAAAGGAGCAAAGTTGTGAGTCTGTGAGTGGGAGTGACTAGAATTAATAATAACAATAGTGAACATTTATTCAGAGCTTCGTAAGTACTATCTTATGAAGCAGGTACCATTATCACCCCCATTTCACAGATGAGAAAACTGAGGCACAGAGAGGTGAGGAATGTTCAGAGCCCCACGCAGTGAGGCGTGGGGCTGGGAGCTGACCTCTGGAAGTTAGCTCCCCTTATGTCCCGTGCAGTACTGACTTCTGCCAAGGAGATGCCTTGCTCTCCCCTGAGGCTTGTTAATAGGCCTACACTCAATCCAGGAACACCTGAGACCAATCAAAGCTGACACCAAAGTTACCCATGCCTCTGCTCTTTCTAGCATCCCAAACTGCCCCAAGAAGCCAAGGGTCTGTGATGCTGAGTAATGGAAAATGAGTTAGGTAACTTTGTTGTTACAAGTTGAACTGTGTCCCCCAAAAGGAGATGTTCAAGTCCTAACATCTGGTACCTATGAATGTGACTTTATTTGGAAATACGTTCTCTGCAGTTGTAATCAAGTTAAAATGAGGTCATACTGGATTAGGATGGCTCTAAATCCAAAGACTGGTGTCCTTATAAGGAGAGGGAGATTTGTAAACTACAGATACACAAACACAGCAGGAGCCCATGTGATTACAGAGGCAGAGATTGGAGTGATGTGTCTACAAGCCAAGGAACCCCAAGGATTGCCAGCAACTACCAGCAGCTGGGAGAGAGGCATGGAAGAGATTCTCCCGCAGAGCCTCCAGAAGAAACCAATCCTGCTAACAACCTTGATTTTGGACTTTTGGCCTCATGAGCTGTGAGAGAATAAGTTTCTATTGTTTTAAACCACCCAGCTGGTAGTAATTTGTTATGGCGGCCCCAGCAAACTAATACAGTCACTTTCTCAAATCTCTTCAACCAGCCCTGTCATTTTGCTGGTTCCCTCATTAATGACTTAAATAAATCTTTGACATGTGGTCACTACCTACTTGTATGCAAACCTTTCTGAAAATGACACTTTGCCATGGCATAGACACAGGACTATTACTTCAGTTCACTCTGCCCATGGTCTGCTAAGGCACAGGCCCCCACCGCCCATCCCTCTGTCCCAGGCAACGGGATGCCGGGACACGGGGACCGCCCGGGCCGAGCCCCCCTGTGGATGGCACTCCACCCAGATGGTGGCAGCAGTGAAACAGCCCTCTCAGTCTTGGTCTTTTTTAGCAGCTGGACGGCAGAGGCAGCCTGGCAACAGAAAGCTGAGAGGTGGAGGGCTAGGGGAGAGGGGACCTTTCCAGTCCTGGCCACATCTGAGGAGCTGGGCAGAGAAAATACTAGTAACCTCGTGCCAGAGGTGCTGAGGGCTGGGGCTTCGTGACACCAAGCAGACGGCCAAACAGCCCACTGAGGACAGTGAGGTCATCTGGAGGCTGACTCACTGAGGCTGGCAGTGAAGAGTGTGCATGGAAGAAGTCAGCTCCCCCTGAACCCTGAGCAGGGTGCACAGGGTGGGCCTGGGAGTCGGGCACTTTTTCCTTCATCCCGGGGCTTGTTACCAAGGCCCGTCTCACTTCTCATGACACCTTCAGGGCTGAGGCAGGTGGTGAGATGCAAGTGGGGCAGCGGGCTGGGTTTGAGGTCATGTCCTTCATTTACTCACTGTGTGATCAGGAATAAGAATCTGACCATCAGCTTCCTTATTTGGAAAATTACCACCTTTCCCACTAGTTCCCAGGAAGTCTCGATGGACTCAGGGCTGAGAAACCACCTCACAAAGGGCCTGGTGTAAAATTGGCACATAAATGCTAAAAAAAAAAAAAAAAATTAAGTCATCCTCAAATGCAACTCCCTTGGTTTTTTTGAGGAAATCACTCTGAGCAAGGAGGGTGAGAGGTGAAAGCAATTAAGTAATTTTTTTCCCAAAAATGGAAAATATCTTTTAATTTACAAAACTGACTGCATTTCACGAATTCTAAGATGCACATCACCCCCCCACACACATTTTAACATCTCAAAAACCCAGATATTGGTGATGTAATTTCGTAGTGATTTTTCTTCATGGTAGTATATAAAATAATGGTGTCTTTCAAGCAATGGCATCTTAGACTTATGAAACCTGGTCTGAAATTGATACATGCTCATTGTATAAAGTTTAGACCACAGAAGTATACATAATAAAGGTTTCCCAAGTTCCATTCCCCAGAGACCATCGCCACCCTGAAGACAGCCCACTTTGTGTGGAAGTGCACATTTCTGTTTTTGTTCTCTTTAATCGCCCCAGCAAATCTCCGCAGACCAGTCACCCCACACCTCCTCCAGTGCACCAGAGCCAAATTAATGCTTACCTAAAGAGGGCAACACATTACATATTTGGATTTTGTGATCAGACACCTTCCCGAGCCCCACCCCACGGGGCTGGCGCCTCCCCAGCTGCCCAGCCCTGTCTGGAGCGCAGTGCCCTGTGCCGACCAGAAGGTGTGGCGCTGAGGGAGTCCATGACTTAAGGCTTTTAAAAAATGTACGTGCAGTGCAGTTTGTAGTTTTACCAGTTGCAAGTGACTAAAACAGGGAGGTGCGGGGCCTGGTCTGGAAAGAGAGAAAACGGTGGGAAATCAGAAATGTGAGTCTTACGCAAAGACAGGCTTTTTAACCCATGATATGATTTCGCAGAGCCACCAGGAGCCCTCACGCACAGCTCTGTGCCAACTTAACCAAACAGGGAAGAAGGAGGCACACGGCGTCAACGTTCATGAACAGGTAGCGGCTGTCAGGAACACTGGACTGTGAAAGAGTCTGAGAACCACGTTTTTCAAAGGAGGAGGGGAAAGTGACTTGTCCAAGGTCATTTCACTAGTGATCAGCGGAACCCGCCTGGAATCCGCTCTAGTCCATCGGTAAAAGCAAATCTGGGGCTTTTTCTACCATGTCACATGGCCTCCAAGGGGATGATGCCTTCTGCCCCCATCAGCTACATGCAAAATCTGCTCGGCCCGAGTCTACCTGCATGGCCCTCTGTGGATCACAACTTCAACAGAAGACTGAAATGAGAGGCAAGGGGAAGGAGGCAGGGAAACATAGCAGCCTGGGGGCCCGCTGGTTATGAATGAGACTTCTGTTTGCCTGCCCTGTGCGTCTGGAATTTTGTATGAAAACAATGAACTGGAAGGAGGTGAAAGCGTGCTCCCCAAAGCAAGGCCACCACACTTCCCCACCCCACACTCCCACCTCGCCTTATAAAAGACCTGCTTTGTTTCAAGCAAAGCAAAGGAGAAGCTGGGGAATATGCTGAGATTTGGGGGAGTTCAGGTGTTTGGGGTTGACATTGCCAATGTCTGGGATGAGGCAGCTATCAGAAAAATTGGGAGCCAAACTAGAACCTGGGATTTCAAACAACAATCATCTTCATAACTGCCCTCATGTTTACGTCATGCTTTACACAAACTTGCAAAATGCTTTCTTAGGCCTTTTCTCAACAGAGCAAGAGCTTGGGGAGGGACAAAGAGCATCAATTCCTTCAGCCTTCTCGCTTGCTGTCCGGGTGGCACTGCAGCTACACTGCTTTGTCCACGACCGTCCCCATCCCTGCAAGTTGGGCAGGCTGGGCTGGGGTCCCGGCTTCCTCGCCTGCTGGTTTCAAGACCTTGTGCGGGTTAATGGGTCGTGATGCCAGCTGCGTGAGGGCGGATGAGAGTGGCTGCCCGGCAGGATGGCTGTGAGGACTGAACAAGCTGCTAGGTAAGGGCCTGGCTCATGGCAAGACCTCAGTTGATGCTGGCCACTGGTTGTTCCAGCTAGTAAGAGGCTTACAGTAAGGCTAGGGGTATGGCCTAGCCTGGAAGCACCTGGGTAGGTCTCTGGATGTAACTCCTGTCCAGATCTGGGGTGTGGGGGGGTGTCTGGGTGGGTGGGGGAGCGTCATGTGAGGCAGGCTGTGGATTGAGTGATGCTGCAGGGAGGGTGGGGTCCACAGGGTTGGGGTCACTGGTTGACAGAGTCCGGCTTTCACTAAAGTGCACAGCTTTTCAGTAAAGTGAAAAAAAAAAAGTGACACACAAGTACTGAGATCTAATGAGGGCCAGATTACATCACTCCTCTTCCTCAACCCTCCCCCGGGTCCTCATCTCAGTCAGAGAAATAGTTACAATCCTTTCAGTGGCCCATAGGGCTTGGGTCCCCACTACCTGTCTGACCTCCCTTCCATACTGGCCTCCTCACTTGCACTCAAACATGACAAGCCTCAGGGCTCTTGCACAAGCTGCTCTGTCTGCCAGATTATGTTCTTTCCCCTAGATATTCACGCAGCTCCCTCATTTCCTTCAGACTTCTGCTCAAACACCACTTTTTCAAAGAGGGCTTCTTTGACAACTTTTTTTTTTGGCTGTGCCGCTCGGCTTGTGGGATCTTAGTTCCCCAACGTGCGGAGTCCTAACCACACAGGATCACCAGAGGATTCCCTGACCACTTTGAATAGCAGCCTGCTGATGGTGTTCCTATCGCCGTATCATGCTGAATTTTCCTGCAGATCATTCATCAGATCATGACACATTTTATCACATATACAAGTTTGTTCTTTCTCTCTCTCCACTAGAATCTAAGTTTCATGAAGATAAGGATTTTGTTTGGTTAACTTGCTAGTGCTTAGCAGTATGCCTAGCATGCAATTGGCGCTCAAAGAAATATTTGTTGAAATGAACAAACCACCGTGGTCTGGCATGAGTCATTTATCATTGCCTAGAACTGATATTTCTTGGCAATTGCTTTATGCCAGGCATTGGACTAAGCCCTTGCCATGCATTAGCTTATTTAACCAAGTACTATTATTACCCCATTTTATAGATGAGAAAACTGTACCTCAAAGGTTGGTTTCCTTACCCAGGTAATAATGGCAGAGCCAGAACTATATCTAGTTCTGACGACCCCAGAGCGTGGGTTCCTAGCAACACGATACTCATTCCTGATGCACCAAGAGTCTGAAAAGATAAACACCAGAACTATAGTAGGCTTACAGTTGATCTGTATCCCTTCTTCACATTTTTCTAAATTTGTTTTCCCCAGTAAGCAGGTATTAATTTTATAATGAGAGAAAAAAAGAAGTTGATCTGCTTGTCCATCCGTCCACCAGGCCTGACCACAAAGGTGGGACCCTAAAGAGGAAGGTTACCCACTGCTCTTCTGGGAGCCTCTGAATTCCAGAATCTCTGGGAACCTGATTAAGAGCAGGAGGGATCTAAGGACCCCTGCACAGATGATGGTGGCAGAAAGACAACTTTCAGGTCAGCTGTGAGGATTGCAACTATTACCAGAAGCAGCAAGTGCTAAGATGGAAGAGGAATTTCTCTACAAGTGCAACTGTGCAACTTCTTTTCCTTTTGGATTCTGGCACCACATAGACAGTAAAAATGCTTCAAGGTCTGATACCAGCTTAAATCTATGCCACCTTCCCCAAGTTGTGCTTGGCTTTGAAGCTGTGACAAGGCTTGCATTTTTCACCCAGAACCAGCAGGTCAACTTTTCCAAGAAGACAACCCAGTTCCCCACCTTGGTGTGGGTTTCTGTCCCTGCAGGGTCTGGTCAGGAGGAAAAGGATGCTGTGACAACTCTGTGACTAAATCCTCCAATAGTCGGTGAGCACCGTGGTAGGGTCAAGAAACCAGCACCTCCGGTAAAAAAGTTAAAAGCTAAGAGCATGTCCTGTTCTTAGGAAATACAAACTAAGGAAAAGGAACACAATGGAAGAGTTGACATTCTCAGACAGTTTAGGGAAAAAGTGTGTGTTGGAGTACACATACACAGAGAGTAACAAAGTAAATGGGGCAAAGTGTAAACAGTCAGTGAATCTGGGTGAACATAAATGTTGAGCTCCTTGTGCTATTCTTGCAATGTTTCTATGAGTTTGAAATCACATCAGAATAAAAAGTTACAAAGAAAAAGAAGGGTATGTGTGCGGAATTAACTAACGCATTCAGCTTAGTGTTTAGAGAAGCTGAACTAAGGGTCCAATTCCTTTTCTTGTGCTAAACTCACCCAGGAAATGGAGAAAACTGTAATCATCTCATTCCTCTTCCCATTGGTCACAATGGACCCTCGTAAGCTTCCTGGTATGGGAAACATCCTGCTTGGGCAAGAGCTTTGATCATAAAAATGCAATAAATGCCCGAGCCTGAGATTGTAATCTTTGGAAGGGACTGTAGGAGGCGGAAGGGGAAACTTGGTACCTCCCCACAGGGAGGTCAAGGCGGGGTCAACATGGAGAAAATCTGAAAACTCACAGGGCAGAGTGTGATGGTGCTGGAGGGCGGCAAGGCGGCAAAGGCGAGCGAGGCACAGCCCTGCCATTAGGAGCTCACAGTTTAATGGGGGGTTGAAGCTACACACAGGTGACCCCTGGGGTGGAAAGTGCTGGGGGAGGAGAAAGGTCACAGAAAAAGTCCTCCAGGGGCTGAGGGCAGGGAGGCTGCTTGGGGTATTTCTGAAGGACACTGGGAGAGACAGAGAGAGAAGTTCCCTGCATAGAATGCGGCCTCATGATAACTTCCCTTTCTGCTGAAGCCAGCCTGCTGGTTCTGCACAACCAAAAGTGTGAATCCCCCCCTGCAATGGGGCAGCCTTCACACACCCAGCTCCCTCTGTCTCAACCATTTCTGCCACCTTAAATTCCCTCTTCCTGGTGTTCCCCCAAACCCGGCTCTTCCTCCAGGCCTAGCTCCAGTGTGTGTGAAACCACTCACACACCTGTCACTTTCCTACCTCCCCCCTGCAATGCCTTCCTGTAATGTCCTCAATAAGTTCAAATCTTTCCTGCCCTTCAAGGCCTGAGCCTTGCCCCCTGCAAATTTCTCAAGCTGCTCCCTGGAGAAGTCATTTGATTCTGAAAGGAGAGGCATCGGTATGACTCAGTGGTTCAAACATTTAATGCTTCCTCAGGAGGCATGGGGGAAGCTATTTTGAACTGACCAATCCTACCACACTCTGCAGTGCTGATCCTTCTGGGAGCCACTTTTGAAAATCCTGACAAAGTGCTGCTGCACTTGGCCTTCTCACACAGCACGGACAGCTCGGGGAGCCAGCTCACTGGGCCTTAGGCCAGCCTGGGCAGGTGCATTCCTTAGCAGAAGAGAAGTCCTGAAAGGAGGAGGTGAGTTCTGGGTGGCAAAGAGATCAGAACTAGGACCAGTGCAGTTAGGAGAAACAAGGACTTAGGACTCTGATGGCAAGGGACACTTTCTGTTATGAAATGCCGCCACATGTGGTCGTGTGCTCCCTGTTGCACAAGGGAGCCAAGTGAAAGTGGGGAAGCGTATAAAGATTTGTTTCGGCCCACAGCAGAATCTCCCAAATGTCCAACCCTCAGGGCAGTCTCCAGGGGTCTAGGGGGACCTGAGAAAAATAAGGGCAGCATGCTGAGGGCTTCATAAAGTTAGTCCATTGAAAGGACTGTTCCTTTTTTGATACAGGTCCCATAGTCCGAAAAGCTCTGAAAACCAAGTCTTTGGTTTGGCACCAAAACTCAACTGGCAGATAATCCTGTCCTGAACTGACACACGGTTATTTATAGCTTTTACTTATTCCACTTAGTTGAATATTCATATGGTTCACTGCAGAAATTTTACATATTATGAAGTATTATATGTACCACATTACCTTTCTTTTTTAAAAAAAATATTTTATTTATTTTATTGCACTGGGTCTTAGCTGTGGCATGCATGTGGGATCTAGTTCTCTGACCAGGGATCGAACCCGGGTCCCCTGCACTGGGAGCACAGAGTCTTAACCACTGTGCCACCAGGGAATTCCCCACATTCCCTTTCAAAATGTAAAAACTTTCAATTCCAAAACAAATCTGGCTTCCAGGGTTTCATAAGGAATTGTGGAACACTATTACGTGCACCCTATTTTTTAGAGTGAAAGTAAATAGTAGCTGTGGCTTGTTTTGTTTTTAATAAAAATTTAAAATGTTATTGCTTGGCAAACTAGAAAAGTTGGCAACCCTATGTCTAGTTCCAAATTTCTGGAACATCTTATTGTTCTAAGTCCAACCCTGGCATAAGGCATTTCTGATGCTTTACAAATCTAGGCTTGATTAGAACACAGGTTGCCAGCTAGTTAGTCACACTGGCCAAAAAGAGCCTGCAGACATGTTTTATTTGCTTCACACAGTGCATTCTCCCCTCCCATCTGGAAAATGAACATGAAGTCCAGTTTCCAGTTCCTCTTGAAAATTCAGAAGTGTTGACAACAGTCCTGCATGGCATATAATCAGCTGGAGTCAAGCGGCAGGTGGCCTCTGCTGCTTTCTAGTCAATCCCTCTCTGCAGACCGTAACACCCAGTTTTTTTGTTGTGTTCTGTTTTTTAATATTTTATTTATTTATTTGGTTGCGCTGGGTCTTAGTTGAGGCTGGCGGGCTCCTTAGTTGCAGCTCACCAGCTCCTTAGTTGTGGCATATGAACTCTTAGTTGTGGCATGCATGTGGGATCTAGTTCCCTGACCAGGGATCGAACCCAGGCTCCCTGCATTGGGAGTGTGGAGTCTTAACCACTGTGCCACCAGGGGAGTCCCTAGAACACCAGTTTGGTCCACTGTCACTGGACAGACATACTAGAAGAGACTACGTTAAGACTGCTGGTCAGGCTTCCCTGGTGGAGCAGTGGATAAGAATCTGCCTGCCAATGCAGGGGACATGGGTTTGAGCCCTGGTCTGGGAAGATCCCACATGCCGCGGAGCAACTAAGCCTGTGAGCCACAACTACTGAAGCCCGCGTACCTAGAGCCCGCAACAAGGGAAGCCACTGCAATGAGAAGCCTGCGCACCGCAACAAAATGTAGCCCCTGCTAGCCGCAACTAGAGAAAAAGCCCGCATGCAGCAACGAAGACCCAACCCAGCCAAAAATTAAAAACGAACAAACAAAAAAAAGACTGCTGGTCACCAGCTCCATATAGGAACTGCCCTAGCCAATACCTCCACAAAACTAGGAGGCTGCTGCTCTAGGGAAGGCCAGGAGCAGAGAATTCTGGGAGGCTAGGAGGCCAAGAGCAACTTGCTTGGCTCAGTGATCTCCTTAGCTGATGACACAAAAGAACTTGCTTGATTAGGAATTCCTTCTCACTTTCACAGCAACTCCTGCCAAAGCTGCAATTGTCAGGAATATTGTCAGCCTGCCTGAGGCTCAGCTGCTGAAAGCCTGAGTGTAACATGGTCCTTTGTCCACAAGAATGACAGCATTTCGAAATATGGTATTAATGAATTTAAAACGTCTATTTAAAAAAAAGGCACAATACAAAGCAAAATAAAGATAGTGAGTTTTGGTTACTCAACTGGTGATTTTTGGTTACTCAACTGACATCTGTCCAACCAGAGTCAACACTTTGGTCACAGTGGAGTTTGCATAGGTAAAATATGCCACTCTTATAGAGATGGTCTATTTAATCAGAACTCTTTTCTTCAAATACAAGGCATGGAAGACAGTATATGAAACACCCATGTACCTGTCATCCCATATGAACAAGTCTTAAACTCTGCCACACGTGCCTTTGAAAAAAAAATTAATTAATTTTTGGCTGCATTGGGTCTTCACTGCTACGTGTGGGCCTTTCTCTGGTGTGGCGAGCAGGAGCTACTCTTCCTTGCAATGCATGGGTTTCTCATTGCAGTGGCTTGTCTTGTTGTGGAGTATGGGCTCTAGGCGTTTGGGCTTCAGTAGTTGTGGCTCGCGGGCTCTGAGCGCAGGCCCAGTAGTTGTGGCACACGGGCTTAGTTGCTCCGTGGCATGTGGGATCTTCCCAGACCAGGGCTCGAACCTGTGTCCCCTGCATTGTCAGGAGGATTCTTAACCACTGCGCCACCAGGGAAGCCCTACCCTTCCCAGTTTTGACAAATGATATTAATCTTTTTCATCTACTTTGAATACTTTTGAAAAGAAGATATGCAGGACTCCCTATATCATATAGAATGCATTAAAAAAAAGCTTTTTTAGGGCAACTTTAGGTTCACAGCAAAACTGAGTGGAACACAGCATGTGTTTTTTTAAAAATTAATTTATTTATTTATTTTTGGCTGCGTTGGGTCTTTGTTGCTGCACGCACGCTTTCTTTTTAGTTGCGGCGAGCGGGGTCTATATTCTTCTTTGAGGTGTGCGGGCTTCTCATTGTGGTGGCTTCTCCTCCTGTGGAGTACGGGCTCTAGGCGCGCGGACTTCAGTAGTTGTGTCTTGCGGGCTGTAGAGCACAGGCTCTGTAATTGTGGCGCATGGGCTTAGCTGCTCCGTGGCATGTGGGGTCTTCCCAGACCAGGGCTTGAACCCATGCCCCCTGCATTGGCAGGCGGATTCTCAACGAATACGTCACCAGGGAAGCCCAGTATGCATTTTTTTAAAAAGCCCTGAGGGAAATTCCTATTTACTTTTCACACTTCAAAATAATTTATTATTAATATTATGGACACTGACCAGGATTTTTGGTTTGGTTATTAGAAAGCTTAGAGCCACATGCGCTGGGTGGCATGAAGTAATCTTTTTCCCTCTCAGTCTTGGCTCAATTTTATATACTCACTCTTGTTTTACTGTCTTCTTTCTTCTTCCCCTGCTCATTTTAAGCACGCTATTCCATGCTCTGGGTATCTGTGTAGATCACCATAAACCTTATTGAAACAGGCAGGGCATAAATAAATGCTTATTCAGTACCTTTCTACTTGGTAATTGGTAAAAACTAGGTGCAGCTCTTCTCACTGTGTTGTTTAAGTGTATACCTTAAATAAGGCTTAAAGTCTGTACAAAACAAGGTCCTCCCAGTCAAATTTACATTCACGGCAATAGAATGTTCGCTGCCACTCACTGGTTTTATTCCAGACCAGTGGGAGCACCATCATATGATCCATCAGTGGCTGCCACTAACAACCAGAAAGCAGTGATTCAAGTCCATCTTCAGACTTGGATTTGACTTCCTATATCCAAAAACTTTTTATTGAGTACCTAATATATGCTGTACATTATACTAGGCTCTAGTTATACCAAAGCCAAGTAAAGCCCCAGCTGCAGCCCTCAGGGAGTTTATAGTCTAGTGGGGAAGACAGAGAAGGAACTGGCAATTATAAACTACAGCCCAGGGAAAGAGAGGTAAGATGTGAAGAGAGGTCCATCTGTCCAGAGTGTCCAGTAAAAACTGTCCCTGTAGCTTTTCATACAGTGGTGGAAGATAAAGGGCATAGTTTTAAGAGAACAATCTACTTTGGAAACTCTTGATAAAAACTTCTAAATTTAAATTGTAGGTATAACAGTTATCTTGAGGAAGCACAAGCTTGATTATTTGTCATCCAAAGAAATGAATTTCCCAAGTACTCTCATTTTGGAATTTCTACAACTTGTCATACATCAATTATACAAGGGAAGAATGTAATCCTTACAGAAGTCTCTTTAATTTGTTTGCTTTGATACATTTTATAAAATCAAGTCTTCCAACAATTCAGAAGTTTCCCAATGGGAAATTAGGTGAGAAACCAGTCTCCAAACTGGCTCCCAACAATCCCTGCTGCCTCTTGGTATCCATGCCCTTGATAACCCTGCCAAACTGTACCTGGGTTAATCTGTGTGAGCAACAGAATGTGGCAGAGTGATGGTACATCCCTTCAGAGATTCAAAGACTTCCATCCTTTGTGCTCTTCTCTCTTCAATCCCTTGCTCTGGGGGAAGCCAGCTGCTGTTCGAAGCAGCCCCTATGGAGAGGCCGCCTTGGTGAGAAAATGAATGAAGCCTTAAGCTAACAACCATCTGAATGAGCTTAGAAATGCATCCTCTAGTCCCAGCCAACAGCTTGACTGCAACTTCAAGAGAGATCGTGGTCTAGATCCACCCAGCTAAGCTGCTCTTGGATCCTCAGAAACTGTGTGAGATAATAAATGTTTGCTATTTTAAGCCGATAAATTGGGGATAAATTGTTATATAGAAATGGATAACTAAAACAAATTTTGAGGACTCTGCTATAAAATGAGACCAGAAAAAGTATTCAAAGACAGATGATTTAAGCGGGTCGAAGGTTCTATTTACTCCAGGTACTATCACGGCACGTACTCATCTTCATTGATAACAAGGGCTTTATGTGGACACAGCACATATATAATTCATCACCTAATTTTTGGCTTAAGTATTTAAAATACAAAGCTTTTTTTTTTTTTTTGGTCTAAAGTTACATGACTAAATAAACTCTTCTCATGGATTTTTGTGTGTCTGACTTTATTAGCTACATACATGAAATACTAAATTAGAATGTCCCACTTTAAAACTACCAAATTTTGTTTGTGGAAGAAAATGTGATTAGCTCTACATACACTGAGGAAAATAAAAATCTGGTTAAAAATATCCAAAACAGGGCTTCCCTGGTGGCACAGTGGTTGAGAGTCCGCCTGCCGATGCAGGGGACACGGGTTCGTGCCCTGGTCCGGGAGGATCCCACATGTCGCGGAGCGGCTGGGCCCGTGAGCCATGGCCCCTGAGTCTGCGCGTCTGGAGCCTGTACTCCGCAACGGGAGAGGCCACAGCAGTGAGAGGCCCACGTACCACAAAAAAAAAAAAAAAAAAAAAAAAAAAAAAGTTGTAAAAAAATATCCAAAACACATTAACTCTCTGAAAGTTAGTTATGTAGTATATGGGGGGAGGTTAAATAAGCATAGGCTAATTATCTCAGAACAAGTTTTCAACCAAAACCAGAATGGCATAACTATGAAAAGATTTACGAACAGCGAAATAATTTACAGTGGAAACCTGTGATTCAAGAAGTGGAAATGGTTGAGGTTTTTCAAGTGCCTTTGGTGCTCCTTCCTTATTGGTGTTCTTTCATCTGCTTAAACAGCCTGCCATGAGGAAGCGTTCTCAGCCCAGGAGGAATGGATCCCTGCCATTTAAGAGGGAAAAAAAATGCTGTCCAAACACACATGCCTGCTTCAAATTCTATGTGGAACAAGATCAGACAAATAAGTACATTAAAATTTAGGATTAAAAAAACCCCTCTAGGATGTAATTTCATAGAAGTTTGAATCTCTGCTAAATGAAATCGGGCTACCTAGATGTACTCTGGCCAATTCAAGAGGTCAAAATGAAAAGATGAAGTGAAGAGCAACTGTGGACAGGTGGGAGCATAACCAGAAAAAGTTCCTTTACTCCTCGATCAACCACCAACCCCCCAGTTCCTTTTGCTTTTATTCTCAATGCTCTTGTCTTTTTCACTTTTTCACAGGCTTTATCTCAGTGTCCTTGCAAAACAGGGTAACAAATCATATAAGCTCTGGGTTGAAATCTTTTTTTTTTTTTTGTGGTACGCGGGCCTCTCACTGTTGTGGCCTCTCCTGTCGCGGAGCACAGGCTCCGGATGCGCAGGCTCAGCAGCCATGGCTCACTGGCCTAGCCGCTCGGCGGCATGTGGGATCTTCCCGGACCGGGGCATGAACCCGTGTCCCCTGCATCGGCAGGCAGACTCTCAACCACTGCGCCACCAGGGAAGCCCTGGGTTGAAATCTTTAGGAAGAAATATATAGCTGCTTAATCTGCTGGATGAGCAGCACTGTAAACACACGCCACAAGATATGGTGAACACTTGCCTTCATGTGCCAGGAGTTATTGGCTCCATCCAATCCATGCCCTGGCCTAAGACACTTTCCCCTGTTTAAGAAAAAAAAATCCTCCACAAAAACAACAAAAACCCCCCAAATAACCCGATTAAAAAAATGGGCAGAGGATCTGAACAGACATTTTTCCAAAGATACACAGATGATCAACAGGAACATGAAAAGACATTCAACATTACTAATTAGGGAAAGGCAAATCAAAACCACGAGATACTTCACACCTGTTAGAATGGCTATTATTGAAAAGAAGAAATAACAAATGCTGGAAAGGATGCGGGTAAAAGGGACCACTTGTACACTGTTGGTAGTACTTTAAATTGGTACAACCACTATGAAAACCGTAATGGAGTGTCTTCAAAAAATTAAGACTAGGGCTTGCCTGGTGGCGCAGTGGTTGAGAGTCCGCTTGCCAATGCAGGGGACACGGGTTCATGCCACGGTCTGGGAAGATCCCTCGTGCCTCGGAGCATCCCACATGCCTCGGAGCAGCTGGGCCATGAGCCATGGCCGCTGAGCCTGCACATCCGGAGCCTGTGCTCCGCAACGGAAGAGGCCACAACAGTGAGAGGCCCGCGTACCGCAAAAAAAAAAAAAAAATTAAGACTAGAACTACCATATGACCCAGCTATTCCACTTCTGGGTATTTATTCAAAGAACACAGAAACACTAATTCAAAAAGATATATGCACCCTTATGTTCACTGCAACACTGTTTACAACAGCCAAGATATGAAAACAACCTAAGTGTCCACAGATGGATGGATGGACAAAGAAGATATTGTGTATATATGCAATGGAATAATACTCAGCCATAACAAAGAATGCTACAATGTGGAGCAGCATTTACAACAACATGGATGGACCGTGAAGGTATTATGCTAAGTGAAATAAGTCAGACAAAGTATGATATCACTCATATGTGGAATCTAAAAAAATAAAACAAATGAACAAACAAAATAAACAAAAACAAACTCATAGATACAGAGAACAGATCAGTTGTTACCAGAGGGTAAGGCGGTTGGTGGATGGGCAAAATGGGTGAAAGGGATTAAATGTATGGTGATGGATGGTAACTAGACTTGTGGTGGTGATCACTTTGTAGTGTATATAGATGTTGAATTATAATGCTGTACACCTGAAAATTATATCTCTCTATAAATCCTTCACTAGTTGCAAGGTGCAGTTCAAACCATTTTACAGGGCAAAACTCCAGGACAGTACATAAAACCTTAAAAATGTTTTCCAATTCTAGGAAAATCAATCTCAGATGTTAGTGGTTTGTAAATTCAGGTACTTCTCTAGAGAAACCAGTCCTGTTCCCCAGACTACCTAGAAGGAAAACTCACCTTTGGTTCTGCAGCCAGATGTCTCTGGGTTGGATGGTTGAAGGTGAGAGGAAATGCACCCCTTTTCTATGGTTCCACAGGTTCCTATGTCTTCCTCTAGCATCCTGTACTGTGACTGGCCCGCTTCCTTGCCTGTATTTCTCCTCTACACCAAAAGCTCTATGACAGCAGGAACTGAATATTGCCAGAACCTGGCACAATGTCTCACATCAGACACTCAAAAAGTATTTGCTAAATGAATGGAGGTAAAACCATCAAAGCCTGGAGGCACAATACGGAGTAGCAAAAAAATAACCATCCTCATCCTCAACTTTATAACTTACTGTAATTCTCACTATGAGTCAAAAATTCTCTGGGTTGGGCTTCCCTGGTGGCGCAGTGGTTGGGAGTCCGCCTGCCGATGCAGGGGACACGGGTTCATGCCCCGGTCTGGGAAGATCCCACATGCCGCGGAGCGGCTGGGCCCGTGAGCCATGGCCGTTGAGCCTGCGCGTCCGGAGCCTGTGCTCCGCAACGGGAGAGGCCACAACAGTGAGAGGCCCATGTAACGCAAAAAAAAAAAAAAAAAAAAAAAAAAAAAAAAAAAAAAATTCTCTGGGTTTTCTCCCTGATAGGCAAAACGGTGAGAACGAATTGCTAAGACCTCTTCCAGTATTCTGATTCTACGTATGTATATACAAAGCATGTTTAAAATTGTAAGACTGATGTTTAAATGAACACACCAGAATTCATAAGTGCAAATGAGCATTAACTCCTTTAAACGTAGGTACTTTGACAAGGTACTCATTCAATTACGAAAAGCAACTTAGAATTCTGCTTGTTTCTAATTTAAAGCAAAACCAAATAGCTTTTTAATTTACAAAAGCAACATACATTTACCACCAAAAATAAATCAGAAATCATAAAAAGGGAACAGAATTGACCCTCAATCATACAGACAGAAGCACTAGTGTAGCCTGGATAAAAAATTGTTCTGAGTCCTCCTGCTATAAACATATCCTGTATGTCTACATTTTTTTCTTTACAAAACCAAGGTTATTCTACACTGGTAACCTCTTTCTTAATATAGTATGAATATATTCGCACATAGTCTGCAAGCACAGCAATCTGTAGTGTGGCAATATTAATTTATTTAACCGATGACCCACTGCTGGATATTTAGGTTGTTTACCCATCACTATTACAGAAAAATGCTACACTAAATGTCCTGGTAGTTAAAATTTTGAACACACAATTATGCCCTCAGAATAAACTTTCAGACGTGAATTTTTTGGGAGGACGGCTGCACATTTTTAACACAGTTGACTTGTATGCAGTTTTTTCCTCTTTGGTAACAGATTTCCATCCTTTTGATAGTAGATGTAATCACTGGAAGCAGCCAAAAGTCACTGGGGGTCAAGTCTGGTGATTGAAGTGAGATCAAGCTAGGCAATACTATTTTTAGTTGAAAGCCTCTGATTATGCAGCAGTGTGACTGGTTTTCATATGTGACTCAGAATTGCTCTTGAAGGCAGTCACAACAGGAATTCCAAACTGTTGTAAGCAATTGGCTCATTATCAAACTAAGCATATTACTTCCTAAAGACACAACTATAAAAGGGATGAACAGAGCTGGATGCTTTCTTAGGAGTCATTCCACTGCAGTTCTATCTCATTCACACACAAAGTCTCAACAGTTGAGTCAATCAATTCATTTTAAATAGCTGTACTGGTTCACCTAAAACTTAAATATTTGCAGTATTTATTTACCACTTGACACTTCACATACATTATTTTAAAAGTTTTCATACTACCACTAAAAATATAGATATTATTCTCTCCATTTTATAAATGAGGAAGTAGAGACTCAGAGAAGACAAATGATTTGCCTAAGGCAGAGCGCCAGTATGCCAATACGGATGTTTTAGCTTTAAACATCACGTTCTTTTCATTTTCTGACCCAGCCATGTAGCACCTTAGTGTAATTTTTAAATGTGTTATAGGGTTGTTCAATTCTTAACTGCTAGGATTAAAACTTCTTAATGACTCTATCACTACAAGTGAATAATCCTACTCTTTATTTAACCTGAAAGTAAACTGAACAAAACTGGGGGTACTGCTTATGAATAGGCTCATTTATATTCTTAAGAAAAACTGGCAGTTCACTACAAAAACCCATTTATTCAATTTGAATAAAGTAAATATTGATGCTAGACTTTACATTTAAAGAGACTTGTCTGGCAAGTGAGTCACGTTTTAACAATAACCATAGTAAAAGGAAAAAAATTAGAGCAGTAAGTTAAATAAAAGGCTAATAAAACCTGGAGGAAACAGCTCAGTGTTTTCTTTTAAACCCTGAAGAACACCAAATGTACATTATGTTGCATAAAGAGTCATTTCATGAAAAGACTATTAACAATACAATAGTAGAGTCAGTACTAAGAATTTCAATGATATCCAACTCAAAAATGCATAGGGAGAGTAAAGTTATTTTATTAAATCATGCACATCACGTGTGTTAGTGCAAATAGTTTAATCTGTACTCCAGAAATTCTATTGTATTTTATATCTTTACAAAATAGATTTAAAACAATTATTTACTTTAAAAAATGTAATTCTGAAGTTAAGCATTTCAGAACAATATTTGCAATAACCTATATACAGGAGGTACTGGGTACCACTGGCATATTAGCATTCTGTGGTGGAGTGGCTTCCTGCAACAGAAAATGATGAAATGAACTATATGACAGTATTTTCTACAAGTCATTTGTGACTAATTCCTCCATAAATCTAGTGATCCTCCCAAGAGCAAACCCCAAATGGCTTAAAATATAACCTTTAAAGTATAAACAATGACTGCCAAACATCACAAGGCAAATTATATCCTAAACTTCTATTTCAATATTTGGCTAGGCCTGTGGATTGCCACAGAACATTCACGCCAATTCACTGACATTCCCTCCCAGCTTTCATTGACTGAAAAATTTAACTATGTGATACTTTAGGATATTCTATGACCTATATAAACTTCATTGACATAACTGTGGTGCCGCACAAAAACCATAGCTAAACCTTCACTTCCGTGTTTTAAATTTGTAACATCAAGCGGTGTTTAGGTGCTTTACTGTGCATGGAACACTATTAATCTTGGGAATAGTGCTTCTCATTAACAGAACGTCCCAATTGACAACAATAAAAAGAAAATAACCACTTGCCTCCCCAACCAGGAAATCTGTTGGTAGGTAACAACAGCTCACCTCGAACATGAATTAGTTTTGAAATATTATTAACCAAATTAAGTCAGTAAAAGCTTATCTAAAGAGATATTAATTCTTTCTTCAATTAAACATGCTTGGAGGAAGAGATGATAGGAAAAAAAAAGTCATGCTTCCTAAAATGCTGTATATGAGAAAGTAACTTGGCTTTTAAAGAAAATATCTCTTTAAATACATGAGGTTTAATAAATTACATTCCAATTGACTCAACATTTTGGTTTACTGCACTGAAACTGTATAATTACTATGTTTTTGCTCCCAGAAATACTTCAGTTTGCTCAAGAAAATACACACTCTCATGGAAAGTTTTTCAAAGTTGATGTCCTCCACATCGTCAAGTCACATTAAGGCTGAACAAACGTGCACATATTCCCCAAATTATCACTAGAACAGAGTATTTTCCAAGTGTATTTCTCCTTAAAAAAAAAAAAAAAAATCCACGCAAATAGTTGTCTCTAAGTCTTGTTCCCAATAGCTCAGTGGTTTTATAACAAGTAAAAATGGCGTAAATATGTAAAAAATATATATATATATGTGTATATATTCAAACTGATAGGCACTGAGCACACAGGGCCTCTCTTCCCATGTATGTATCAGTTGTTTGGTTTGGGTAGTTATCGAATCAAAAAAAAAGAGTTATCTGGCCATTAGAATTCAGAGTAAAATACCCATAAATTTAATGTTATAAATAATTTGGTGTACCAAGAAGCCTACTTTAGGCCACCATAATATTCAGAATTTCAACATACTAATTTAAAAATTACATGAAAAATTGCAAGCAAATTATTGCTTACAGTAGAATAAAGTCACAATTTTATATCCTCTTTATAGACAGATACATTTTATATAATTTAAAGCAAAGACCCTACAGCTGTATTCTTGCACTTCTGCTGTTTTAAGAGGTAAAAAGGAAGAAAATGGTTCTGTTTGTCCCCAGCATGAGTGTGGTGCCAGCTTCTAGAGGGAGGACGGTGTACGGACTCAAGAAACGCTCTCATGGAGAAGCTCTGGCCAGACCTGGCACGTACAGCACGATGGCTGTCACCGCAACCAGGGCAGCCAACATGGGCATCCAGGGCCAGGGTTTCTGTGTGGAAAGAAACCAAGAGTCAAAATCACATTCTCCCTTCTTTTTGCATACCTATTAACCCCTTGGTTCCAGAGAGTCCTGAATACTTAACAGAATATTAGAAAAACCTTATCTTTGCATAAGAATAAATTTTAAAAAAAGAGAAAAAGGTGAGGGAGTGCAGGTGTGAGGAGAGCCATAATAGCAGGCACTGTTTTAGAGGACCATTGTGTGGAAGTCGAATACACTGCAGGAAAATCTTGGGCAGTTTTCAATTTTCTTTGAAGCCTAATAGTGACTTCTCTAAGAAACCCTTTGAGCTCAGCCTGTTTTATTTACTCCGGTATCCACATATTACAGCTAACTGATGTCCATAAATGCCTGGAGTATGTTTCTGCCTAAAATGTTTATTTCTTGATAAAAACCAGACTCACATGTTGGCATAGTTTTATACAAGGGGCTGGTGGGTAAGGTGATAGAAAGAAAATGGTCTAAGCTTTGATCCTCTAATCTTAAACCACAGAAGACAAAATCAGAAGGGGTTCAAGATGGCAAAGTGATGTTAGGGACCCTGCTTCTCTGATGCTTTTGGTAAAGACCATGTCCAGGGTAATAATGCCACGTGATCATCTCATATGCTCTACTAACCAGTATGCTTGTTGGAGGCGAGCATGGATGGGCTGTTCTCTGTTAACTATCAGAGGGCTTTACAATATCAGTTTGCTTTGTTTGAAAACTTTATTTTCACTAGTGTTCTGAGTGGTATTGAGAAAGCTAGCTTTTAAAGAAATATTGTGATGTTGTAGATCAGGGCTCAGAAAGACATGGGACAGGCTGATACCCTCACAAGTAAATGCATACTGAGGTTGAGATTGTGAGCCAATGGTCCATTATGCTACTCTCATCCTTTTTCATCTTCTTAGCCACAGTGTAAATATAGGCAAAGGGTTGAAACAACGAAACTCTACACCATGGAAAAGAAGAGGGAAGGGAGGAGGGGGAAGAAAGCTCGCTGAAAACTTCAAAGAGGCAAACTCTTCATTTCTCATTCAGAGCTGATTAATCATATAATTGGGAAGGGGGTACTAAGCTGCAGCAATTCACAGTTTACTCCGGTTTGCTAGGGACAAAGACTCAGTTAAAGGCAGCATATTAACATCTGGTTAGGTTGGAATTAATTCATGGTTAGCTTTACTACAAAGGAAACAAGACAATATGTTATGTGATTAGTTGATCATTCAGTTCATTTGTATGACACAATACATAGCATACTAAATGAAGGGTTTGCTTCAGGTAACAAAATACCTGTGTGGTTTTGCCATGCACTATATTACAAATATGGCACAAACAGGTGACGGGAACAAACAGACAAGGACTCAACAGTAGTGCTTGTACCTTTCTCTACCACAATGGACCGAAACACCAAAACAGGAAAGCCAGGAATAGGCCGATGAATACGGCTGGGACGGGTTGTAATATGGAAGGCTAAAGAAGGGAAGGGATATTAAAATCATTTTATGCTATAAAAAAATCAGATAAGATGATTTAGAACCCAGAGGGGTGGGAGGGAGGGTAGAAAGACATTTTAAAGACATCTAATACAATCCAGAATGATGGACTGTGGTATGTAAGTTGGCAAACTACCAGTTTAAAAGGAACAGCTGGAGGCAATGTGGGTGTCCCTAACTCCCTAATGAAATGTAGCACGTTAAGACAGAGCAATGAAAATACCTCACCAGCTGATGCTCTGCTTGACAGTACATTATTTTTGTTCCATACTCAGAAACCATTATTTGACAAAGTACTCCTTTGGAAACGGCTAAGGTTTATTTTATCCCTCTATCAAAACCTTTCTTTTTTTTTAAACCAAAACTCTTTTGCTTGAGATAGTATTGCTTTCAAACTTAAAAATAAATGCCTTGTGATGCATGGCATTTATTTTTCTAAATCAAGCAAAAGATCTGAAACAACATATGAGAAACATTTAGTATATAAAGATAGGCAGCTGAATCTCAGGGCTTTCAGTGATGTTATAAGAATATAAGTAATTTTAAATTTAATTTTATTATTATTATTTTTTTGGCTGCACCACATAGCATGTGGGATATTACTTCCCCAGCCAGGGATCGAATCTGTGCCCCCTGCAGTGGAAGTGTGGAATCCTAACCACTGGACTGTCAGGGAATTCCCAGTAATTTTTTAAATTGGAAGGGAATTACTACAATGAGTGTTATTACAGAGTAATATTTCATTACCATAAGTCTAATGTCGTAAAAATAGGAAATCCACCCTTAAAGTAAATTAATTGTATAACTATAAATAATAATAGCAACATTACTTTCAAATAGGCTCTAAATCATATAGAGGGATCCATTCTGATTATCCTAGATGTCTTCATAGGTTAATTTAGTAGAAGGTAGACTGAAATTCCATAATCAGAGAGATATGAATTAACACAAAAGAAAGAAGTAACCAAACCATTATGATCTGATTTCAGAAGAGTTCTGTAATTGACATTTTCAAAATAAATGCAATCCATTTTTGCTTATCATAAAGCCTCCATACCCAATTCATAAATTTCTGAAAGGCTTCTACCTAAGCAACAAGTCTTTATTAAAAAAACAAACAAACTAGGACTTTCTTTAGCAAAGAACAGTTGGACACAACTCATAAGCATTCTGAGTGTGACTGTGTAACTGGATGGCCATGCAACATTACTCTTTTGTACTTGTGCTGCAAGTTAAGCAGAGTGCCTTCCTCCATAGGAAGTATGTGGCTCATGCCCACTGCAGTGTCCAAGCCATGACAGGGGTTTGGAATAAGTCAGAGCACAATCAACCACACTGAACATCCATCAGTTAGGGCCCACAAAGGCAATGATCACTAAAACGTATGACACAACATTTATTTAGTATAACATCTTTTAAAAGACCATCTGCCTCTCTAGCAAATAAAATACAAATTAATATTATTAAACTCAATTTATACCAAAATGTTCCAATTTCACACACACACACACACACACACACACCCCCCTAGAGAAACTCACCAAATACTTCCTAATATTTATAGGAGGCCCAGAAGACACTAAGCTTTTTAGAAATGTGCCTTAGTGAGAAAATTATTAGTACAAAATGAAAACCATCATTAAGTCTCCATTTTTTGATACAGCCAAATGCTAAGGAATCGTCATGTATTACTCTTTCTTCAGTGGGTCCCTGGTGGTATAGTGCTTTATTTCCCAGAGGGGGAAAAACAAGAGCCAGATGAAGGCTTAGTGACAGAACTTCAGATTCATTTGGGAAAAGCTGACAGTTCTTAGGTAAATTATTTTTTTGCAAACAAGGCTCTTCCTCCAGGTAGTCCTTAGGCTCTTGTGTACAGGTTAAAGGGGCAGATTCTTACTCAAAAATCTGACAGCCCAATGATTCCATCATGGAATTTCATAATGAAAAGCTTAGTTCACGTGTACTACAGGTCTTAGTTTCTCAAATCAGCAATAAAGTCCTCTGAAAAATCAATTTCAGGGCTCTCACCTGCCTCTCAATCAAAGCTAAGCCAAGTTTGCAAAGACTTACATTATTTCCTTTCTCTCGGAGCAGCTTCAGGTTGTCTTTACATTGTTTGAGCTCATCTGTGATTGATTGTTTTTCCTGCTCAGTCATTTCAAACTTCAACTTCAGTTCTGAGAGTACAGTCTGTGTCTTTTCATACTAAAGGCAAAGAAAAAAGAGTGTGCAGACTCAACTTAAAATGGGTATGAAGTTATGCGTCTAGTCAGGCTTATATACCAGACCCTGTTTAGTCACCTGCAACACCACAGTCATGCCTTTTTGTTATAAGGAGAATAAGAATCACTTGCACTAATAATAAGAAGACTTTAATGTTCACTTGATTCTATGTAAGAATTTTGTGGCCCTGGTGTTAAAAAAAATTGAGAAGTCACCACCGTGTCATCTGTTTCTAATATAAGGGGTCACTTTTTCCACTAAGAGAATTAGAGGAGAAAAGTAAAATTCCAATCTGAGCAAAAGAAAAGCAACTGAAGAAAAACTCCATAGCCTAATTAAATGGCAAGGTTAGGAAGTCTGAGTTTATATCCTGGTAAGTAATGTCAGCCAAGCTATTTTAATCTTGAAGTAAAAAGTATTAACTCTCATTAGGCCTCCCTTTACCCAGCATCATTGGGTATTAAGGTGTTCTGGATAAGGAATTTCTATGCAAATGAAGCAAAGAAATATATCTAAGGCACCAATCACTATGATTGGGACATTTCTATCTCTCTATTTAAGACTTATAAGCATCAATTAAAAATAATTTTTAAAAATCTGTTTCTGATATTTTTCCATAGTGAAACATGCCACTTCCTGCTCTGGGAAACAGTTCACTGTATATAATATGACTTTCAGACAGACTACCTAGCCCTTGAACACAGGTGAGATTAATGTAAAACATAGTATGGTTTGCCCCTACTTTAAATGCCCCAGAAGGCAGGAATGCTAGACTGGTTTCACTTCCAGATATTGCATCTTACATGCAAGCTGGGCTTTCAGTCAAAGAGCAAAGACTGTTCTGCTGCTGGCTGTGCCTTTGTCTCGGCCTCCACTGCCCCACTCTGCCATTTCTGAAGGTTTTAGAAGGAAGAAAGACAGACAAGGGCTGATTATAAAATAAATATACCACAGGTCTGGCATACCAGAAAGATTCCTCCTCTTCCCTAAACACAGCCCACGAGGCTGGAAAGTCTAGAGTTCCTTTCTGCCTGTATCCTAGAAATTTCTCAATAAAGGACACATTTATATGGTGCTTCTGAATAATCCAAACACCTTGGAGTGATTAATCAGGAGCTCATCATTATGCAATCCAAAGATAAATATTACAGATGCAAATGTATAAAAACATTAATCAGAAGTGGTGGAGGCAGGGGGTTAGGGTCAGCAACGAGTTCACCATAAAGTGGGAAGAAAGACGGGTACAGAGAGGGAGGTAAAATATGAAAGGAACTCTCTGTTACCTAACAACGTTCCCAGAACAAGTCTGGGTAGTATGCCAGAGAATGAACTAAGGAGTAAGATTCATGGACTTCATGACAGCTTTTTTTGTGGGGTCTGTGGACTTCCTTCCAGAAGGCAAAAGGTTACCGGCAGGTTGCCAAAGCAAACTCAGTGTACCTAGACTAGTCTCTGCACTAAGTCTCTTAGAACATAATCAATTCTCAATGATATGATTCTTAACAGTGACTAATAAAGAATAAGTGAAACGTGATTTGCTGACCCAAATTTTCCCTTATTTTCCTTTTCCACCATTCTTACATCCAGCCTGCCCTTTATACCAAAGCACTTAATCATTTCTCCGTTCCAGGACTTGTGGAGAATGACAGGAAGGCAGCTTAGTCCTGAAGATCCTGCTGTTTACCTTCAGCTTGTGAGTGGGTGGGAAGGACTCTGGCCCCAGGGCAAGATAGTGAAGCCAAACAACTTTCCTGAGTCAGTCTTTGCAGGGTGGACTTGTGTGCTCAATGTTTTATGAGTTCTTAAATTACAGATATTCCTACTAAATCAAAATATATAGATGCTTTCTTAAGTCAAATATAAAGATGGTATACCATTATTTTTCTCTTAACACTGAGGATTAAATTTTACTTTTCTCATGTACTTTTTCTCTTTTAAATGTTAAACAGAAGCTGCCACACATATAAAATTTAATTGTCAGAACAGAGGTCACCTTCTGTAGCCTTAGTGTCACACCTCCCTTGGATATCATTTTGTTCCATCTTGCTTTCTAACTCAGAGATGAGAAATGAGCTCAGTTCTGATTAAGAGGGAAATACCACACAATATTACCAGCACCTTTGGTTCTTCTTCACAAAAATAATCATACCTGGGCTTGCTTAGTTTGTAATATTTTAACCTGTGACAGTGCTGAAGATACATAATCATTATATTGTACACATTAAGTATGATTCTATGAGAGAAAGGAGAAAAAGGGGAAATGTTGAAAGGGAATATATGTGCATTAATAAAAGGTAGTAATTCATTTGCAGTGGATTACACAGATATAAGAATCTTATTAAAGAAGGTTTTAGTTACAGACTAGTATTCAGTAGTTGACATCAGGACAAACGGAAAGAAAAGCAATTTCACATCATAAAGGAGCATGGTATGGTGACTACACTTCATTTCACAATGAAAACATTGAACAAGAAAATAGAAAAGAAACATACTGACAAGATCAGACATATTTTTAAATGTGCTGCATTTAATGCAATCCAAAGGCTACCAACAATTTAGATGCTGTGACAACATGCCACTGCCATTTGTGGGAACAGTTAAAGTATTTCGCACTGATTGCTCAGTGACCAAAAACAGGCAAACAAATAATGCAACAAAATGGCTAACGCATTCAGAGTAACATACAACAGAATTATCTTCCGACCACAGCATTCTTCCCAGATTTTGAAAGAATTATGGCATGTGGACTGGAAGGACACAAAGTGCTTACAGTATTAAATACTAGTATATTTACTTTGGCACAAAATTTGTGTTCCAACCAAATAAAATGAGATTTCTCCCAAAATACATATCCTTAGCAAGAAGATAAAAAATGAACATATTACAAAATCAATATGGCCACATGTGAATAAAAAATGTTACAGTTTTTTTCTTTAGGAACAAACATAAAGACAGAAGAACAACAATCATTTCCAAGTTCAGGATACTACAGGGAAAGAAAAGTGCAAAGGAAAACTACATTGATTAAACAGATCTTCTAAAAACACTTTTGGGAAAATTTGTTATTTAAGACAAAGAGTTGTCTTCAACTTCCTTCTGTTTAAAACAAATCCTTCATTTAAGAGGGTCTACAACTGGGGTGAGCCCTGCCGGGTAGATGAAAATGCATCAGCCTTCTCCATCCCCTAAGCCGGCCAGAAGTCAATACAGGGAATAGTGTAAGGCCAGTGGGACTGATCGCAGCTCTTATTCCCCCACTCTCAACTTCAAGGCTCTGCTCAGGAAAAGCCTGGGTGGGGTCTCTGCTCCAACATCAACCCTCACCATTTTAAACATGATTTTTTTTTAAAGCCACCAAGAAAACGGTCACAGAACATGTATTTGGCTGGCTGGGTATGAGCTGAGTTTTCTCATAAGCAACTTTTCAGGCCAGTGTCACCTGAGGGGTTTAGACAGCATTATGGTGTGGCCCCAGTTAGCTTTCCAAAAGTATTCTAAATTAAATATGATACTGTCTTTGAAAGATAAACAGTGAATTAAGTAATCTGGTACAAAGGACTTCTCATATAGGTCAACTAACTGGTAGAGAAAAACTTTTAACGTAATTTTGTTTATTTGTATTTTTGAGACCAAACCTTACTGATGAATTCTCTATATATGGATCATGATACACAGCTAGAAATCACCAGGCAGAGATGCTCCCAGTATCAACTCTGTGACAGGTAATACTTCCCTTTAGTTCTAACTAGCATGAATATCTGATTTGCTTTTGGCTTTAAGTCCAACCATAATTGGGCTCATAATGTCTTTTCGCTTTACCTCTTTCTGTACATCCTTTGCTTGGTTTTCAGCCTTACTGAGAAGAGTTTTTAAATCAGCTGAATCCCGAAGATGCTGTTCTTTCAAGGATCCCACTTGATTCTCAAGCTCTTTCCTAGTCATCTGCAGGATGCTGAGATCACTGGTAAGCTCTAAACTCTGCTTCTGAGAACTGCAACATAAATATTGACCAAGTTATTCATGTAGAAACCAGACACAGCAGGAAGTCCAATTTCTTATACATTTTACGAGGAGGGATGGAGTGGATTTTAGATGAGGAAAGAAAAGTGTAAAAAAGAATGATATTTTCAATAAGTAAAAAGCATTAAAACACTAAAACAATGAAAGTTTAAAGTTGTGTCCTATTTTCATATAATTAAATACACACAAAGTTTGAAATTGTAAAAATAGAAGGTGACTAATTGTATATTTTGTCATATCACATTATATTAACTGTATCATAAAAAGATTCAGTGTAGGTCTTCTACAGGAAAAGAAAGCACATATTCCAACTATTTTCTTTAAGTATTTGACAAATAGGATGGCAGACAGAAACTTAAAGCTTAGGAGCCACTTTACTTAAGTAAAGATAAACCTAATGAAATGAGAAGACACCAAACTGGGGGGGAAAGCACAAGACAAAGAACCAGGAGTCTGGGTTCTAGACCCCAGATCTGCCACTATTTAGTTGTGGGATGTTGAGCAAGTCACTTAACTGGTGCCATTTCATTCTCTGAGTAAGCATTTCCTGAGCTCTAAGATCTGTGCCAGGCACCATTTGCACAGACACAAATAACACAAGGAGAGTCTCAGTGCCCTCCACTGTCAAACAAGAAGACAGAACTCAATAATTTCTGAGGCTGTTTTCCATCTTAAATTCTATGATTGCTGTTACAACCTGATGTTAAAAAAAAAAGTCCCATTTACACACTAGGAAAACAGCTTGATAAGCAGGAATAGAAATTCTTTGTTCAATTCCTTCTACACCATGGACAACAAAGAACAGAAGACCTGTATATTGTAGCTGTTTTAAAGAATTTGGCTCCATCTACAACAGAAATAGCTAAAGGAGGATAAGGTTTTCAAGACATCCTCTCAGGATGGATCATAAGACTCAGACTCAATATTGTAACTGAAGTACTATAGAGTATAAATCCCATGCTGATTAGATGCTAGGCAGATCGTAGGGTGTAAGTGTGATGTTGTCAGGGCAATATAGCTAGGAACTATATGGCATGTAAGACACTGTAAAGGGAGACTAGCTTCTAAATACTACTTACATGCTGGGGAGGCTTAACAAATTAACTTAGAGAACTATTAAATCAGAAAAGTTTAAAAAACAGAATTAATGTCTTAAATAGTTTTTGTGAGTTTAGACAGACAACTTGACCAATGATCTAATATTCCACCCTTCTGGGGCCTAATATTATTAAACCATATGCTTCTAACTCATGAGGAGTTTGTAGAATTGCTTTTCAACACTTAAACAAAATTTGAAGTAATTAAAAAAAAACATTTAACAATCTTCCAGATTCCAATTAATTATATCTCAAAAATACAGGATCAAGTCTGAAGCTTTAAAGTATCAAAAATTCCAAAACAAGAATAATTTAAGATAATCAGTACTGGTAATCAAATATCAGTATTTCTTGCTTGAGAGAATACCAAACTAAATGGATTCACCAAGATCCAAATGTATTCCAAATATGAAGAACTTGAGTGTCTGTATAATCTTACACACACTTTATACCAATTTGCCCACATGTTCTGTCACACAGATGAGCAGCTGGTACATACATATACACAAACGTGTGCGTGTGTGTCTGTGTGAGACCACCCATTTATTTATTTGTTTGTTTGTGTTTTGGGCCTTTATTTTGTCCTTTTCATATTTTGAAATTGCTTTTACAAACTTTTACATAAAAAACAAACATTTGTTTTGTTCTTTATTATTAGTTATCTTTAAACATTCAAAAAGTAATACACATAGAAAAGACTATGGAAAGATATGACACTGGAAGAGAAAAAAATGCTTTAAAGATACTGATATTGACCATATGATGTTGTAAGGCGTTTTAGAGAATAAGTCAGCACATCTTGCTCCTTCAACTAGTTCTTGATTTTTTAAATGTAAAACCGATATTACAGTTGCCCTTTTTTTTTAATTGAGGTCCAGTGAGGTTAAATAACATTTTTTTTAAGATTTTTTTTTTGATGTGGAGCATTTTTTAAAGTCTTTATTGAATTTGTTACAATATTGCTTCTGTTTTATGTTTTGGTTTTCTGGCCGAGAGGCATGTGGGATCCCTGACCAGGGATCAAACTCACACCCCCTGCATTGGAAGGTGAAGTCTTAACCACTGGACCACCAGGGAAGTACTGCCTTTGTTTTTATAAGAGATAACAAGGAATACTATTTTCTGATATATCTAGTCCTTTCATTATCATTTTTCCCTAAAGCTTGTTTTCTATGGGAACTGACCTTGGTCACTGAGTTTTTGCTAATCTTAATGCTCTTCAGAAGTATAAATACAAGGCTAACAAGAGAGTAATGACTCCCATTTTTGGTGTACTCTGGGGAGGGAGATGGATAAAGAATGGCTTCAATAATAAACACGTACTACTTTCATATCTGAATTAGACTGTAAACATTGTTTAAATAAAAAACATGGAATGGATCAAATTTTTAAGGAAGAAATAAATTTTAAACTATGTAACAAGTGTTGATGAGAAAATAGGACTCCACTAAATTTGCTGGAATACATCTATTACATTCATTGGTTTGCCTGTAAGGTAATGGATGTTAGAAAGATTTAATTGGTTTTAGCAAATTTTTGATCTCATATATTATTACTTTTTATATAACCCTGTTTGAAATTCAAAAGCTGAATTTGTATCTTTCAACAGTATCAATTCTTTATCATCTCCTGATCACCCTTATAAACAGAAGGGATCACTGGCAAGAAAGAAAAACAAACTTGTATTTGAAATTTATTATCATTTAGTTTAAAGGGCAAGTTCAATCATAGATCTTTTGCTGTCTGTTGGCGGGGAGAAGGGGCATTTAGTGAATCTATATTCCATGAGTACACCGAAAGGAAAGGACATGCAGGTGATGGCAGAAAAAAGTGCTGAAGTACTCATTTAGCGTGGTTAACCTGCCAGATAGCCAAAAAGAGTCTGGCTGAATATTTTGCTCCAAAAAGGTATTTAAGTATCAAAATTAAACTTAAAATTTAGATGAAAATCTAAAGATAAAGAAATATTTTGAACCTAAATAAGAGTTCTTGCATACTTGTGCAATTCTTTTTCTTGCCGCTGCAATTCTGATGATAGCAAAACATTTTCCTTTTTTAGAGAACGGCATTCGGCTTCCAATACATTCCATTCCTTTCTCAACTTCTCTAGTTCACCTAAAATAGTCCCAAAACACACTTGTTAATATAGGAACATAACTATTTTTTCCCTTAAACACGTAGATTTTACATGGCTATTCTTTGATTCCTGTTACTTTGCAGTGGCGCCTCAGGGAAGTTCCCATCACCCTGAACTTCAGTAATATTTTTTTCTCACTTCACTTTTATAAGACAAATAATTTTTAACAGTATTTAAATAAAATGTAAAATTGTAAAGATTTTCAATTTATTGTAGAGCTTACAGACCTGAAGAATGCTTATAGCCCCAATATAAAAACACTGATTTATACAACCAATCATTGTCAAAGACAAAACTAGCCTGAATGGTTATTTTGTACAAGTTATAAAGTTATCATTATCAAGAGTTAAGAGCTTTATGTAAAATACATTTCTTACCTTGTAGCCTCGTTGCTTCTTCTCTCTGCTGGTCCTCACATTGCTGACATCGAAGCTGAAAAGTATTTTGCAAACTCATGATTTCTTTCTCATATTCAGATGCTGCTTTCCGCCACCGCTCAAGCTCAGCTCGCACTTTCTTAAGCTCTTCTTGTAGAGAAGCAATGTCAGTGTCCCGCTCAGAGGCAGCCTTTTCTGCTGCTTGATGAAGGAGTAAAATTTCATCTCGGGCACTAAGCAATTCATCTCGAGTGCTTGTGATTTCACTGTCCTTCTCCTCCCGGAGGTTCTCAATATTGATGTGTAACCTCTGCAGTTGGGCTACAAAAGTATATTTACTCATCATTTTCTTAGTCCATAGTAATCAGGAATAAAAGAACAGCCCATATGGGACTGTAGTTACTGCATGGCCCAGGCTGTCAGAGCTGTTTGTTGCTTTTGATTAAACTGTACAAGCAATCCATGTTTAATGCAGAAAATGTCAAAATACAGAAACACAAAGAGAAAAAACCCCAAAAACGATCTTTATTTCTCCCACACAGAGAAAATTGTTTCTAACATTTGGTACTTCCTCTCCTAGATTTTTTCTATGCATTTATACACGTATAAATACAAAAATAGGGAGGGATCATAATAAATACAATGTTCTCTATGCGGCTGCTGATGAATATTTTTCAACAACAAAACCCAGCTATACTAACTTTTTTGACTAATCCTTTATTTTAGACACTTGAGGCTGTTCAGATTTTAATTACTATAGACAATACACCTTATAACGCAATCTTGATTTTTTTTTCCTCCTTAGGGTGCATTTGTAGACATAGAATTGCTTGGTCAGAGGGTAAGCATTAGTAAAACCTTTGATGTTCTTGACTTAGTTTTCTGTTCAAATGTCAATTCCTTAAAGAAGCTTTCTCTGATGGCTTATCTAAAAATAGCCCTCTGTCATTCTCTAGCCCTTTACTCTGCCCTTATTGGACATCACATTATATACTTATTTGCTTATTCATCTTTTCCACTAGACTGTACATCCCATGCGTGCTATCCCCAATACTAGAAGAGTAAACAATCAAGAATTATTGGTTGAATTAATGAATTAATAAAGTTAATGAATATTGCCTAATGAAAGAGGTATATTTTTTAAGGATCTGGTCTTGTTGCCCTCATGACTTGAACTGGAAACAATTTGTATAAAATCATACTTGGTTCAGAACTAGAATACTGGTCTTGATTATAATAACACAAGAAAATTAGAGGTATAAAAATTCCGTAGGTAGAAAAGAAGAATAATTAAAATAATTAAGAGGATTTAAGGCTTGCGTAGGAAGAAGCTGCCTAATAAATAAACATTAAAGAAAATATTAGACCTTTTAAGTCTGTGGGAAGCGTTAAGAGGTAACAGGTTCAAAAATCTGAAAAGACACAATGGCCATGGATAACATGACCATGGACTTGTGGATAAAATCCTGAAATATACATGCTGGTACTAGAGAGCACTCGATGCCCACGTAAGACAGCTTTAAGACAAAAGGAAGCACTACATCATAGAACTTTTAGGGATAATTGCCCATACACAATACAGAATGGAAGTATAGATTCAAATCAGATTTATATAAACTAATGGATAATGGCATTAAACTATAAGAGTGTAAAGAGCTTTCAATTTAAAAAGATATACAACCTACCCTAGAAATTCTTGTTTGACCATAATACAATTTTTTTAAATAACTCACATGTCCCACTCAAAAATAAGAAAACCCAAAAGACTGTTTTTTCTTTGGGATATTTTAGGGCAAATATCATAGGCCTTATATAATGACTCCCCATTTCGTCTCAACAGAGATTACTTGTCTATTTAACTTCTTCTTATCCTACCTCTCAAACTAAAATTTTAAAATAACATTGGTTCCTTCTTTGACAATGAAGGCAAATTAATTTTACTTTAGGAATTTTACAGTGACACAGGAAAGACATCTCCTGGAGTATCTCACAATTATAACCTCAAAGTACCAGGAGCTCTGGTTCGAAGAAAATCCTTGACAGGCAGGGGTCTTTTGGGTCATTTCTGTAATGACCCTGTGATAGCCATACAAAGAGAGAGCAAAATGGTGGATATGAAGAGCAGCCTTTACCAATGAAGGGAGTGCAGGGACCACTGTTCTATTCCATTTGGTAAATAATTTTTGTTGCAGTGCAAGTGTGCTATAAGCATTAGAAATAATATCACCAACAAGCTAAAAGTGCTGATGCACAGAGCTACTCAAACTGATTTCCTGTCTGAAGGCCTCCTTTGTAGTAAGTCACTACATAACCCAGAAAATGACAGTCTTACCAAATCCATATCTTCAATCTTCCTCTTCCCACTCCAAGTGGGAGGTACTACTAGAGTACTAGGGAATCTTCCCTTAAAAAAAAAGGGGGGCCACAGAGAGCCCAGTTACAGTCTCAGATTCTAGGGAAGAACCAAAGCCTTGAACAATGGGAACCCTTTGCATTCTTACTTTCCATTTCTTTTGAATTGCTACAAACAAACAAACAGTAACAATCCCAAATAGCCTCAGGTGTTCCATACCTTGAAGAACCTGTATTTGTTTACTGGATTCCTCAACTTGATTTCGATAGGCTTTTCTTTCTTCTTCCAAAAGAGCTAAAAGTAAAGCACAGTATATCTAATTTTGTGATTTAATGAAAATATTCAGAATTGAGCAGCTGGAAGGTTCTAAGAAATTCTCTCCTAAACCTCACTGAAGGAAACAAAAGTTAGGCAGTGTTATCAGTGTTAGCAGTTAGGTAGTTTAAAGATTTTTTTAGGAGCACAAAACAGTAGTAAGTAATAAATGTATTCAACCGAGTAGTAGCTGTCTATACCTTGTATTGCCAAGATAACATGTGCTGTTCTTTACTTGAGAAGCATTCTTGATAGTTGTTAATCAGGATTTTGTGCTTAAATGTGAAAAACAGACTTAAAATCCTCATGTTCACTGCCAAGTACATAGTAAGTACTTACTGACAGGAAGTTCACAGTTCCCCGTGGGATGCAAATCTTCCTCCTGGTCAGGAAGGCCATTTTAGAGAACATGAGGATTCTAAGACTTTGTAAGGTACTAATTGACTGCAACTAGGTAACTGCTGTGAACGCTATAGAAATGTAAGTTCTAGGGAATAGCACAGACTCCAACTGGCCTATGACTCTTATCGGTTGGGACATTAGAAAATTCTATACCTTAACTTTGCCTGGTTCCTCTCACTTACTGAAGAATCCACTGTAAAACTGCAGGGAATAAAAATTTCCTTTATCTTATACTGAGTAGCTAATATTAGGTATAACTAAAACGTAGAAATTAATATTTCTATGTTTTTTCCTTTTTCTGTACTTAATGTGTAATTAACTTTTAAGATCTTTCATTGGTACAGGCCTTTCTTAATCTTCACAAGAAAGTAGTGCAACTGTAACTCTCCTCACTTTACTGATCTGAAACATAAGCTCAGAGAGCATAAGTGATGTCCCAAGATCACATATCTAATAAAGTTGTAGATCTGGAAGAAGATAACCATGCCTCTGGACTTGGAAGTTTGGGGCCATTCAGTTATATCTTGTTGCTTTCACATCCCCTAAAGAATCAAAGTAATCTTGATCTCACCTTGAAGTTCAAAGCATTTTTGTTTACTTGCTCTAGCTAGTTCCTGGGCTTCAATCAATTCCTTCCGAAGATGCTGAATTTCTTGTTTTGCCTCAGTTTCTGACTGTGCACCCTGCAAGTCATCTGACAAAAATATGTTTATTTTAAAAGCAAAGTTAGTATCATTCCATAATCTCTACAACCAAAGATTAGCAATCTTTCTCATGTTTGGACATGCATAGTTAACAACATAGCACAACTAAGTTTGATAAAATTTAGAAGCAAATTGTATTAAGCATTTTAGTCATTTTACCTTGGAGAAAGAACACACATATGATTAAATTATTTTAGTAATTCATGGCAATGGTAATATAACATACATACTAATATATGCTAAATTATATATTTCACGTACATAAGGCTTATGTAGAACTTATGCAAGGTTTGAAATTTAGTAGTATGATTATAATGCTATTCTTCTTTATCAATTTTAAGTTTCTTCATAATAAGTCAGAAAATTTTCACTTGGAACTTAACTGGAAATGGAAAAACAGAAAGAAACTTTTCTTCAAGAAAAAATATTTTAGCATGATTCCCCCAGCTGTGGAATACAAAATAAAAACTAAGCTGAAAGCTCCACTGTGCTCCCTTCATCATCACTGTTTCCTCAACACTACATACATAACAAGTAAATATTTGCTTAATTATCATTATTATTTAAAATTAATTAATTTATTTATTTTTGGCTGTGTTGGGTGTTTGCTGCAGCGCGTGGGCTTTTGTCTAGTTGTGGCGAGCAGGGGCTACTCTTCGTTGCGGTGTGCGGGCTTCTCGTTGCGGTGGCTTCTCTTGTGAAGCATGGGCTCTAGGCGTGCGGGCTCTAGAGTGCAGGCTCAGTAGTTATGGCTCATGGGCTCTAGAGCGCAGGCTCAGTAGTTGTGGTACACGGGCTTAGTTGCTCCGCGGCATGTGGGATCTTCCTGGACCAGGGCTCAAACCCGTGTCCCCTGAACTGGCAGGCGGATTCTCAACCACTGTGCCACCAGGGAAGCCCTGCTTAATTATTATTATTTTTTAAGAAATTTATTTATTTTATTTTTGGCTGCGTTGGGTCTTCGTTGCTGCATGCAGGCTTTTCTCTGGTTTTGGCAAGGGGAGGCTACTCTTCGTTGCCATGTGCAGGCTTCTCATTGCGGTGGCTTCTCTTCTTGTGGAGCACAGGCTTGAGGTGTGCGGGCTTCAGTAGTTGTGGTACACGGGCTCAATACTTGTGGCTTGCGGGCTCTAGAGTGTAGGCTCAGTAGTTGTGGTGCACGGGCTTAGTTGCTCCGTGGCATGTGGGATCTTCCTGGACCAGGGCTCGAACCTGTGTCCCCTGCATTGGCAGGTGAATTCTTAACCTCTGCGCCACCAGGGAAGCCCAGCCCTGCTTAATTATTAAATGATGTAACCTAAGTGATTTTATCAAAATAAATTAGAGCCAGCATGACATCTCAAATAAGCTCCCTCCCCTAATTCTTTTCTCTCCAGTCACTCTGCTCATCATCTTTCATTGTATTAGAACTTTCTACTACTGAACACTGCCTGAAATGAATGTATCATCAGGTAGGCCATATTCTTCTAGTACATTCTATTTGACTACTACTTTGGTTTACAAACAACTCAGGCATAACAACTTCAATCTGTCAAAAAAGAATTAAGAATAAAATTTCACAGTGTAATCACTGCAGGTCTTAAATATTACAAACACATGTTTTCATCCTCATATCTTACTTCTCCCTGTCAAAAATCTGACTTTAGGTTCATCTATTTTAGCCAGTCTATCAACTCTTCCTTCAAACAGTCATGGTAAGGGTGGAGGCAAAGAGAGAGAGAGATTGAGAGAGATTTTCCAGTGGCAGGTGCATTGTCACAGCAACTACAAAACTTCTCTTTCAATATCATGCATTGGGGTCTGCAAAGGTTCTAGCTGCCCATCTCTGGAATTGTCATTATGTAGGACAACATCCTTATTCTTAGGAGTATTAAAGCAGGAAGTATCATGATGCCTTTATCTATTTTTTTTTTAAAGTTGATTTACAATGTTGTGTTAATTTCTGCTGTACAGCAAAGTGACTCAGTTATACATACATTTATTCTTTTTCTTATTCTTTTCCATTATGGTTTATCACAGGATATTGATTATAGTTGCATGTGCTATACGGCCGGACCTTGTTGTTTATCCATCCTAAATATAATGGCTTGCATCTGCTAATCCCAAACTCCCAGTCCTTCCCTCCTCAACCCCACCTCCTCCATGGCAACCACAAGTCTGTTCTCCATGTCTGTAAGTCTGTTTCTGTTTCGTAGATATGTTCATTTGTGTCATATTTTAGATTCCCACATACAAGTGATATCATATGGTATTTGTCTTTCTCTTTCTGACTTACTTTGCTTAGTATGATAATCTCTAGGTCCATCTATGTTGTTGCAAATGGCATTATTTCATTCTTTTTTATGGCTGAGTAATATTCCATTGTATATATATACCACATCTTCTTTATCCATTCATCTGTTGATGGACATTTAGATTGCTTCCATGTCTTGGCTATTGTAAACAGTGCTGCTATGAATATTGGGGTGCATGTCTCTTTTCGAACTGGGTATATGCCCAGGAGTGGGACTGCTGGATCATATGGCAAATCTATTTTTAGTTTTTTGAGGAACCTCCATACTGTTTTTCATTGTGGCTGCACCAATTTACATTCCCACCAACAGTGTAAGAAGGTTCTTTTTTCTCCACACCCTCTCCAGTATTTATTATTTGTAGACTTTTTAATGATGGCCATTCTGATGGGTGTGAGGTATAGTTTTGATTTGCATTTCTCTAATAATTAGTGATGATGAGCATCTTTTCATGTGTATGTCTTCTTTGGAGAAATGTCTATTTAAGTCTTCTGCCCATTTTTTGATTGGGCTGTTTTTCTGTTATTGAATTGTATGAGCTATTTGTATATTTTGGAAATTAAGCCCTTGTTGGCTGCATCATTTGCAAAGTATATGTAAATATCATTTGCAAGTATCATGATGCCTTTATCTTACTTTCAAGTGGTCTGGCAAAAAATATCTACATAATATCCTTCAGTAGATATTTTCCTACTTGTATGTTAGGGTTTTTTTCTAAGTATTTTTGACAATTTGGGCTAAATACTTCTTTGTTTTGGGACTGGCCTGTGGATCGCGGGGTGTTTAGTAGGTTCATTGGTTTCAACCCACTAGATGCTAATAGCACTGCCTCTCAGTTGTAACAACCAAAAATGTTTCCATATACTGCCCACTGTCCCTGGGGGTGTAAAATTGCCCCACCTTGAGAACTACCGTTCCATGTTAATAACTTTATAACCAAGAGAAAACAAATCTACACATAGGCTTCTTTCTCACAGAAGCACTGGTTAGTAATTCTGAAACTATTTTCTGTATATTCTAAAAATGTTTTAAAAAATTAGGGGCTTCCCTGGTGGCGCAGTGGTTGGGAGTCCGCCTGCCGATGCAGGGGACGCGGGTTTGTGCCCCGGTCCAGGAAGATCCCACGTGCCGTGGAGTGGCTAGGCCCGTGAGCCATGGCCGCTGAGCCTGCGCTCTGCAATGGGAGAGGCCACAGCAGTGAGAGGCCCGCGTACCGCAAAAATAAATAAATAAATAAATAAATAAATAAATAAATTGTAGATAATGGCATCCAGGTTTCTCACTATCGGGAAAGACAATTACAGATATGGAAATACGAAAGACAATTAATTCTGTGGTGTAAGGTACGAATTAGAAGAAGATCTGAATGTATAAAATAGACTCTAATAGATCTGAATGTATAAAAATAAATAGATATAGACATGTGAGGCAGTAAATATAGCCATACATGTATGTATGGATATGAATATACATACATCTATTTCTTAGCTCTGTCCACTCAAGTGGGCCTAGAAGTAATGAACATGTGGAGAAATGGCTGATTTCAGGACTAAATCTAAGTACAAGATGAATGTAGAACATCTTTTTTGTGTCAGAAAGTAAGAAAGGACTCAAAGAATGATTGGGTCCAAAAAGACATAAGGGACTCCCACTGGCCAAACATGAGACAATTTCAGTATCAAAATAAATAATGATAGTGACAGATGATAATCCACTGAATAAAACATGAATCCATGAATTCACACTGATATAGAAAAAGAAAGGAAGGAAGGAAAGAAGAAAGGGAAGGGAAGAGAAAACTCTTCCATGTTGTAGAAAGCTTGCTAATAAATGTAGAAGGATGACAGAATTATGAAATCACTACTTGGCAACTATGATTATAATAAATGATTCAGGCAATCATCATAAGGAGACATCAAAGCTAAGAAGATAAATGTTTGAGGAGTAACAGGATATTTAAAGTTAACATCATCAGTGATAGAACAATTCAACATCAGGTGCCTCCTGATATGATGCCCCAAATTATTTCTGTTATATTACTGCCAAAGATGCACAACTTTAATCTAAATATGAGGAAACATTAGATACAACCAAACTGAGGGACATTTTAGAAAATGACCATGGTTCTTCAAAAATGTCAATGTCATGGAACACAAAGAAAAACTGAGGAACTGTTCCAGATTAAAGGAGACTAAAGAGACTTGACAGATGAATGCAACGCATGACTCAGGATTTTCTGAGGACATTATTGAGACAACTGACAACACATGAATAAGGTCTGTGTATTTGATAATAGTAATATATCAGCTTGTAGTTAATTTCCTGATTTTGAGAATTATACAGTAGTTATGGGAGAGAAACAGAAAACACACAAGAAAATATTTAGGAGCAAGGTTATCACGCCAGCAATTTACTCTCAATGGTTCAGGGAGAGAGAGGGAGGAGGAAGGAAGAGGGAAAGGGAGATGAATAAATCAAATTTGGTAAAATGTTAACAGCAAATAGAGTGAAATCTTAACAGTTGGAAAATCTGGATGAAGAGTATATGAGGTTCTTTGTTCTATTCTTGCAACTTTTCTGTAAGTCTGAAATTATATCAAAATAAAAAGTCAAAAGAATAATTTCTACATATATACATAAACAAATAAAGAAAACATGGCAAAATACTAACAACTGCTGAATCTAGGTGATGGGCACATATGGAAGTTTTTGGCATTCTTCAATTTTTCTTGTGTTTGAAATTTTTCATAATTAAAAAAGGTCTCTTGAAATTACCAATCCTAATGCTGCAATCTTGGAGCAATCATTTCTCCCTATATTCTTATCCTTAACCTATCTTCCCCTTCTGCATTCTATATTGCATTGTGACACTAGAGCAATTTTCTTACTGAGATCAAGAACCTACACTGCCGGGACTTCCCTGGTGGCGAAGTCGTTAAGAATCCACCTGCCAATGCAGGGGACACAGGTTCGAGCCCTGGCCTGGGAAGATCCCACATGCCGCAGAGCAACTAAGCCTGTGAGCCACAATTACCGAGTCTGCACTCTAGAGCCCATGAGCCACAACTACTGAAGCCCGCGTGCCCTAGAGCCCATGCTCCGCAACGAGAAGCCACCACAATGAGAAGCCCGCGCACCACAACGAAGAGTAGTCCCCGCTCGCCACAACTAGAGAGAAAAGTCCGTGTGCAGCAACGAAGACCCAATGCAGCCAATAAATAAATAAAATTATTTTTTAAAAAAGGAAGATAAATGAAAGCCTTATTGAGCTAAATAAATACTCATTTTATTTAGATGTGCAAGTCAAATGGAAATGAATGTTTTTTAGGAACTATGATGAGGTGAAAAGATTAGTAGAATCTGTTTTCCTTTTAACACAAATCATGTCTTTAGAAGTGCTTGGTGTGTAGTCTGGGCCAGGAACCAGCTTTTCTCAGACTAAGGCTAAATCCTATAAAAAGGTCTACACCACACAATAACCCACTAAAGAACCAGTCGTGGCACACAGAATACGTGATACTCTAAATTAAATTTGGTGTCACTATTTCTTCAGAAGAGTGACTGGAGATTTAACTTAAAATCTGACCTTTGCTTTAAATGTGGGTGAGATACTCTGAACCACGTGGTAAAGGGCCAAATCAAAACATTTCTGCCTGAGTTCTATTTTGCATGTGCATGTTTGTTGAAGGCTAATGTAGCCATAACATCTGTTACCTCAGCAACTGACAGAAGTGACCTAGCAGAAGCAGCTGGCCAGGTGGGTGCCATCCTCTTTCTACTACTATCACCGATTCCTTTGGAAAGTCTGGTAGTTTGGTTGCAGGCTTGGTTGATGAGAACCTTCACAGTGGAGGAAGACCACTTTCTTGCTGTGGATATGTGTAGTCATGTGAGATAGTCCTAGGTGGTAGCCTATGAATTTAACTTTGGCAGCAGCCTCTTACTGTTGATTCTCACCCCTTTGCCATTCGTTCTGACCAGCCGGGTTCCTTCTTGACAACTGGATCTTTTGTTGGCTCCTTTGTCCTTCCCATTGTTCTTCTCTTTCTCTATAAATTCCCCCTGCTATCACAGTCCATCCCTATGCAGAGAATTCCCAAACACTGTTACTGACTTCTTTCTGACCCAGTCTTATCTTTCTCCACATCTGCCTCACACAGCCTGTGTTGCACCACACTTTCCTACTGGTAAATGTTATTCCTACATTAAACATTAATCCTATTTGTAAATGTCAGTACTATTTTAAGGAAAGGCATGGCTCCCTTTTCCCTCTTGGTGTACCCTGACTTATCTTTAACCAACACATTTGGGAAGCCCATTCTGACTACTGCTGCACCCCTCCCCTGCCCCTAGCCAGGAAATTAGCTCTGCTCTCCAAAGTTTTCACCACACCTATTAAAACACTTATTACACTATCAACATGTCTCCTTACTCCATAGGACTGTAGCCTCCTCACGTGTCTTATCTCTGTATCTCCTGGGCCAATAAATGTCACAGAAATAAATGAAAATGGCTTTCCAGTCCTAGTTTCTGTATCACACTTCCAACTGCATTTCTGGTTCCGAGGGTGACAATACAAAACTTCTGATCGTGAAAGGAAGAACTTTTAATAATTATGCTGGGACAACGGGTATAAATGGTTTCAGGCAAAAAAAAAAAAAAAAAAAAAAAAAAATGGTTTCAGGCAAACCAGAACCTACGGAAAACCTTCCTGTTCAACATGTGCCAAACTAAAAACATCACACTGTCTTTCCACCACATCATTTAGACTATGTCCCTAGTTATTTATACGTCCTGCAAGTTGGCAGTTGGATCTAGAATCTTGATCAGATTCAGGTTCAGTTTTTTTGTCACTGAATACATCACATGTGGTATGACACACTTTCAGGGTCATCTCAAATGATACTTCTTCCATGAATCACCTTTCCTCCCCATCTCTTCTCAGATAAACAAAAAGAAACAAATATAAAACCTGGACGTTCTTTCACCTTTCTTTGACTCCTACTGGCAACAACCACCAAGAAACAGCTTATCATCTATACCTCTTCTATAGCCAGTTTGTCTAGAAACTCCTCAAATCCCAAAGAGAGTCTTATTAGACTTTGAAACCACTGGAGTCTCTGGCACAGTTCCCTAAATAGAGCAAACTTGCATTAGACACTACTTGGACTGAATTCCAGTCTTCTTTTTGTCTTTTTTTTGGGGAAATGATTTCAAGCATATAAAAACCTGTGGATCAAGCCACAGCTTTATTTCTCTCAAAAGTGGCATAAATTGGTTGAAAATAATATTTCAGGAAAAATTACTACTGCTATCATCATTTCATTAATATCTCATGGTGAATGTTTAATCTACTTTAGATTCTTTTCCTAACCCTAGATGACTAACATGACAGGTAGCACATTATAATTCTAAAAAAAGATTGGCTGTTTTTAAAAAAGGAAATAATAAAATTTGAAAATAATGGCTCAAGAAGCCAGGCATAGGGTTTCAATGAATAAAATAAAGGGGCTACTTTCTACAACTCTCAAGGTTAACACTGTGGTCTAATAATTTATACTCTTCATTTAAGAGAAAAATTCTGTCAGTCTACTGAACCTAATTACACAGACAACAAAACATAACCACATATACTCAAGCATAACCCAAGTGTTTCTAATAAATGACAGTAAATACATTATTTTAAAGAATTTAGGACTTCCCTGGTGGCACAGTGGTTAACAATCTCTGCCTGTTAATGCAGGGGACACGGGTTTGAGCCCTGGTCCAGGAAGATCCCGCATGCCGCGGAGCAACTAAGCCCGAGTGCCACAACTACTGAGCCTGTGCTCTAGAGCCTGCAAGCCACAACTACTGAGCACACAAGCCGTAACTACTGAAGCCCATGCGCCTAGAGCCCGTGTTCCACGACAAGAGAAGCCACCGCAATGAGAAGCCCACGCACCGCAACAAAGAGTAGCCCCTACTCACGGCAACTAGAGAAAAATCCGCAAGCAGCAATGAAGACCCAATGCAGCCAAAAATAAATAAATTTATTAAAAAAAAAAAAGAATTTACACAACTTTTACAAAGAAAAACAATGGATGAAACAACCATTTAGGGCTATGATGACTGTTTCTTGGAGACTCTTCTAAAATTTGCCGCTTCTAATGGGTGATTTTTCTTTATCTAATTACTGATTGACTTAACAATTCTTTTTTTTTTTTTTGCGGTACACGGGCCTCTCACTGTTGTGGCCTCTCCCGTTGCGGAGCACAGGCTCCGGATGCGTAGGCTCAGCAGCCATGGCTCATGGGCCCAGCCGCTCCGCAGCACGTGGGATCCTCCCAGACCAGGGCACGAACCTGTGTCCCCTGCATCGGCAGGTGGACTCCCAACCACTGCGCCACCAGGGAAGCCCAACAATTCTATTCTTAAAATCAAGCTGCAAAATCTTTCAAGAGGTGTTGATAAAAATACCACTTATTTAAACAAAAGTTGGCAATCATACAGAAATGTAAGCAAAGTTTTTGCGTTCTGTTTTTGTCACCTTAACTGAAAGCAAGGTTAGGGAAACTAACCCATTTTCATCAATGGCACTCCAAGCAATTACCAGTAGCATTCATACACCCACCCTCCTTCCACATACACCTTGTGTTTTCCAGTCTCTATCTCCTACAACTTCCCCTTTTATACCCTCTTCCTTGAGTCTGATTCTCTAGCCTATATCATGGGCACTTTTACAGATAAAATTTAGCCTTCCTGTTGTACTCAAGAATTAAAAAAAATTTTGCCCTGACATCTGGCAAAGTAAACAAATTAATACATTATTAACTGGAAAATATCCACAACCAACAACTGCTTTTCCCTAAAAGATAAAGTAGGAAATATTTTTTAAAATCCCACAATCTTATTTAATTAATGAAAAGTTACCCTTTAACTGATAGGTTTGCCTTTAAAAAAATAATAAATTTATTTATTTAATTTATTTTTTTGGCTGCATTGGGTCTTCGTTGCTGCACACGGGCTTTCTCTAGTTGCGGTGAGCAGGGGCTGCTCTTCATTGCAATGGGCAGGCTTCTCATTGCAGTGGCTTCTTTTGTTGCGGAGCACGGGCTCTAGGCATACGGGCTTCAGCAGTTGTGGCACACAGGCTCAGCAGTTGTGGCTCACGGGCTCTAGAGGGCAGGCTCAGTAGTTGTGGCGCACGGGCTTAGTTGCTCCACAGCATGTGGGATCTTCCCGGACCAGGGATTGAACCCGTGTCCCCTGCATTGGCAGGTGGATTCTTAACGACTGCACCACCAGGGAAGTCCCCGGATAGGTTTGCCTTTGTTAATCACCATCATTATTATTATTATCAGTATCTTCATTATGGGGCTTAACATGTTATGTTCCCAACAACATATTAAGTGATCTACTTGTACTGTTGCATTTAATCCTCACAATAATCCTATGAAGTTGGTTTTCCCCAAACCAACAAACGAAAAAACCCTGAAGCACAGAGGGGTTACGCAATTTGCCCAAGGATATATTACAAATAAATGGCAGGGGCTTCCTTGGTGGTGCAATAGTTAAGATTCCACGCTCCCAATGCAGGGGATCCGGGTTCGAATCCTGCTCGAGGAACTACATCCCACACGCATGCTGCAACTAAGAGTTCACATGCCACAACTGAGACCCAGCACAACCAAATAAATAAATAAGTAAATTTTAAAAAACCACAAATAAATGGCAGAGCTGGGACAGAACTCAGAGATCTTTGGCTCTTAGCCTCTTGGCTAGAGCCTGTCACTTTCCTAATGCTCTTGTGGTTTTATAACTTTGGTGTAAGAGGTCTATTATTAATTCATTCAACATACATCTGAGTTTTTCCAAATATCTGGCATTGTGGTAGGGAAGAGGATAAAAATAAAATCTAAAGCAGACGGACACATAAAATTACAAAAGCACTAATAACAGTTGAATATAATTAACACAACCATAAACACTATTTACAGGAGTTACTCAGTTTTCCTGGGTATTTCCCTTGTATACAGGAGGTATACATGTTATTAAACTCCTGTTGATGTTGTTTTTTTCTAAAAAAAAAAAAAAAAAAAAGATAAATAAATCTTATAATCAATCTGGATTTGGCTGCTGAAAAGCTTTCTGTGAGATTTCTACAGTAAAAAAAGATCATAAGAACAGCTACTTCTTTATGACGGGTGTCCCTTCCTCATTCACCTCCCTTCTTGTTTCTGTGTGTCCCCCAAAGGCCCAAGGTTCCCAAACTTTTTCAGGATCAGCAACAACGTTCTATGCATTAATGGTCTTACGTTTCTGAGAAGAATCAGAAATGCTCCAAGATGAGATTTCTGGCCTGTACACACATTAACTTAGATTTATTATTACCACAGTAGAAAAAAGGCATGTCTCGTAAACACCAAAGGTCACCTGAGAAGAGTGCGGATCGGTAAGAATACTGGAAACTATTATCATACTTAAAAACAGGTTGGCAGTTGGTTGCCCGGGCCAGTAATCCTCAGGGCTTCCCTTGGTACGGGAATTCAGTCAAAGGTGGCTCAAAGAGCCATGTCAGCTTCAGTATCCATGGGGGAGAAAAGAGAAGGCCATGATGCCCAGACTAAGGAATTCGAGAGAATCTGGGTAATCTCTTAGTTAACCAACCCCAATCCCAATCATTATACAAGTAGGAGAGCAGCAGGATCATGCAGGGTGAAACTAAGGCTTCCTTATATAATCCAAAACTTAGGGTCTGTACTGGGAGTTCCCTTAATAGCCCAGCCAGAAGCAAAGGCATTTCTATACAAAGAAACCTCCACAGGCTGCTTTTGCTGCTAATTTCCGAGAGTTGCCTGGTATTGGTCCACTGCTACTAAAATGCGTAACCTAGTGAGCTGAACTTATATGTCAACTTTTCTTGTGTACAATAAGGCAATTATAAAAGAGACTAAATGCAGGGTGGGAGAGGGAGGGGATATGGGGGTATATGTATACATATAGCTGATTCACTTTGTTGTACAGCAGAAATTAACACAACATTGTAAAGCAATTATACTCCAATAAAGATGTAAAAAAAAATTTTTCTCTAAATGAGAAATGGATCAAAACACTTAAAAGTGAATCTTTGGTGTAGCAGCTGTTGTCATGATTGCAAAAAAAAAAGAGACTAAATGATGACAATCACAGATTTATCAATAAGCCATCCCCAGGCACTTTATTTTAAAAACACTTTTATAAATGCTAATTTAATTCCTACCCATTTCATTCTAAACAAGTAAATATCAAATAAATGTACTTCTTATTTAGAAGTGACACAAGTGAGATAATTTATTTTATGCACTGCTCATCTTAGTCCCACCCAAAATTTCTAGAAGAGTCCTAAGAACCTGGGGATATTTACTGGAGAATGAGGAGGGCCAGAAAATGAGGACATTTACAACTGCTACCATATGATAACAGAGCAAACGGGTAGTTCTTTCAAGAAAGTTAATATTTTTAATCTATTTTTAGTTTACATTAAAAGTCGTAATGAGTTTCTATCAGAGACATCAAGGTAAACACAAGAAAACCACAGCTGCATTTCACATTCTACCACTTATTGCCTTGCCTTCATATAACTTTGATTGATATAAACTATTTTACAATTTAAATGTTTTTCTTTAAAGCACTGGCACCAACATCAACATTTTAAATTTTAGTTCCTGCTACTTTAGAGAACCTATCTTAATCTTTTAAGTTAAAACTTAGTTTTAACTAAAGCTTAAAACATCATATAATACATGATTTTGTGGCAAAGGGTGAATCTGATGCCCTGGTTTAAAATGTCTTAAAAACAAGTTAAAATACCTTTTAATAGGGACACTTTAGCAAAGGGTTCATTTAGGTCTTGCTCATCCATTTGGGCGTCTACAGAGTGGGGAGAAAAGATAGTTATAAACAGTAAACTCTATTAGCAAGCTATCATTATCAAAATAAAAAACTGAAATTCATACAGCTATTGTATTTGCATCATTGAAAGTAGTTTTTAAATTTATCCAAGATTCAAGGGAGTGACTTGATAAATAGAAGTATTGCTTTTTCCCCCAAACACAAACTTTGAGATCTCCACCCACACTAACCTGCATACCTAAACTGCTTGGTAGGTAACAATAACAGCTACAGATTTATAAATATTAGGTTAAAACTCACCTGTAGTGTCGTCACTACTTTTCTCCTTGCTTGGACTCAGAGTATCTGATAAATCAGATTCCTTTGCTCTTGTCTGGTTCTCTAAGAAGAAAATAAATAAATAAATAAATAAATAAAAGTAGAATCTCTTTATAATTAAATAGCTTATATCGATAAAACTGCTTCAGGCTATGAGTGCTCTAAATCTACTGGTATGCAAAATACTTTTAAAATTAACTGAGGTCACTGGATCTCTTACTTCTTCACCACTCTAGTCCAAAATGGAATGCTGGTTATTACACGTAGCTCATATTAAATTATAATGTGGATCATGATTGCTGTGCAGAGGAGGGCTGGGGTTTTTGTTCAAGGCTGTCCACTGGCCAACTGGAAACAAAAATGAAGCAAGCTTTGCTAAAGTATTCAGAGACCTGCAACAAATATAGCAAAATTCCCAGGACAATGTGGATACTGTATGAAGATGATGAAAGAAAAGGATTCTATTATATAAAAACACTAGTTAGGTTGCCTTAGTAATATTTATACTCATGATAAAAACTCTTTTTAAAAAAATCACCATTGTCTTTTATAAAAGTAACATTTAAAACAAGAAAATTAACAGCCTTTCATATCTAAAGAAAGTATTACTGTACCTGAACCACAGGCCTGAAATTCTTTGCTTGAGTTGATATTTCTTTAAACTCAAGGACCATTCTCACTACTTGGCCTATTCAAGCTATATTAAGATATAGCTTAAGCTCCATCACATCTAAGGAAGTCTTCATTTCTCCAGCATGTTGCTCCTTTTTATTTATCTTCTCTGGGACATAGGGTTTTATGATTAATCATGTTCTATTTTATATCATTCTCTGTGTATACATATATCTTGTTTCCTTAGTGAGATTATAAATTCACTAAACATATCATCACTTTTTATAATGTTACGCACTTAACTATACTGTTTGTGGTAATCTGTATCAAAAATTTAAATGTGTACACCCACTTCTAGTACTTTTCCTAAGGAAATAATAGGCAACATATAGTATATATACATAAGGACGTTCATTGCAACATTGTTCATTATGGAATGGAAAATGTCCAAGATATATTCACTACTATTAAGTAAAAGTAAAGTCTGTTAAGCCATGTATAAAGATAATCCCCTTTAGACTGAAAATAGCTATACACTTAGCTATGAATTTTTTGTTGTATATATTCATTCAAGTCTAGAAGGATCTACAACAGAGATACCACGGTCATTTCTGAAGGCAGGGATGAACATTTATTTTCTAACTTCACATTGTTATACATTGTTTGAAAAATTATAGCGAACATATATTGTTTTCATAATCAACTAAATCAAGAGATATTTTTCATTTTAGAAGCAGTCAGAAACATATCTAAAACCAATACTGTCAAAATAATTAATATTAAAATATAACTTGTTATGCCTATTCCATATAAGAATACATTAGAACTTATGGCTTCACTTGTGAAATGAGTGATGGATTACAAGAAGCCTTTTGCTTCCTTTCTCAAAGGCCAACTGGGGAGAGACAGTGAGTTTAGATTAGAAGTGAAGTCACTGATTACTGAGGTCCATGGGAATCTAATCTGTGACCTCTGGTGCATTCATAGTGTACTATAGTCAGACGTTTCTGAATGTACTAGTTTTGATCACTAAGTTACAGTCTCAAATAAGGCAGGCTAACACATCTTGTCTATATATAGAAAGAAACGAAACCACTGTGGGAACAAAAAGGAAAAGACAAAAATGACTCTTTCCTAATTTTAACATTCTTGGCAATTTTATGATCAAGATATAGAGGTAAACCAAGAGGAACGTATTTTCAAAAGTATTCTTCTGGCTTAGAAGGAACTTTTATTTCCTATTTGTAGTAGTAGCCAGGAAGGTAAAATTGCCTTAGAGGTGGGACTATCTTCCATTAAGATCTTACTAGACTATAAGCTCCATGAGTGCAGGAATTTTTGTTTTGTTAACTGCTATAATCCCATTGCATAGAACAGTGCACAGTACATAGTAGGTGCGCTAAAAAGAGGACCATTAGAGACACAATTTTACTTTGAGTAAGAAGGCAAGCTTTTAGCAAGTCATGGTTCACCACTGTTGTGTCCTGGTACTAGAGTTATTAAATGGAGGCAAACAAAATCTATTCAAGATGAAACACAGGACACAACAAATGAGTGGTAGAGTCTCTACTGTTCAAAACATCTACTTTTCAGCTACGAAGCAGCACCCAACTTCCCAGTATTAAAAGTCATTACTAGCTGATTTTCTGTGCAGTATTTAATCATTAAAATGCATACCAATAGTATATAGAAGTAAATGGAGGAATGGCTACCAACATCAATACCAAAACTGTTCCCAAACTGGCAAGTCTACAATAAGGTGAATATTTTCACTGTATCTTCAAGCAGACATAACGACGGATGGGCATGACAAACACAGACCACTTCCTACACCACTGGAACCATTATTTGCAAAGAAAGCAAGGTCAAGGATCAAGGGGAAAAAAAAGGAGACCTAACATTTGTTGGACAACGGACCAGTGCTTCCTGCTTTATAAGCAATACTTCAATAAATTCCCACAAAATCCTCTAAGTTATATACTGTCAATCCCATTTTACAAATGAGGAAACTGAGGTTTAAAGAGCTAAAGTAAGTTGCCTGAGGGCACATAGCTAGTTACTGATAGAACCTAGAAATAAAAGCTACTGTTTGGGGATTCCCTGGTGGCGCAGTGGCTGAGAGTCCGCCTGCTGATGCAGGGGACATGGGTTTGTGCCCTGGTCCGGGAAGATCCCACATGCCGTGGAGCGGCTAGGCCCGTGAGCCATGGCCGCTGAGCCTGCGCTCCGCAACGGGAGAGGCCACAGCAATGAGAGGCCCGCGTACCACACACACACAAAAAAGCTACTGTTTGACCTACTCTGTATTCTTTCTACTTCCACCTTGAAATTTACTGTAAACTGCAAGTTGAGTTAGGACTTAAGAAGGCATATGCAACTTACGATTACATTTTTCATTAGGTGAAATACCTGAAGGAAATACTACCGAGACTTGTAACAGCTGGTAATTGGCAATTTCCAACAACTGATATTTAAAATCAGTTTTAAATATAATTCCATTAAAAACATCAGCAATGAAAGCATTTAAAAAAAAAAAACAATCCAGCCAAACCCAAAAGAAAATACTTTATAGCCAGATATAAAGCATTTAAAATGTAATTTATTTCAGCCAACTAGTTTGTGACAAGGATTAGTATACCTCTGCATGCTATCTGTGGGAAATACCAGTAAAATGTTGACTGCTGATAGAAATATCTCTGGGTATATAAAACATCTGTATTATCATTCATTTTTTGGCCACGCTGCACAGCTTGCAGGATCTTAGTTCCCTGCCCAGGGATCAAACCTGGGCCCGGTCAGTGAAAGCTCCGAGTCCTTACCACTGGACCACCAGGGAATTCCCTGTATTATCATTCTTTTTTGGGGGGCTGCGTTGGGTCTTTGTTGCTGTGTGCAAGCTTTCTCTAGTTGTGGCGAGCGGGGGCTACTCTTCCTTGCGGTGCGTGGGCTTCTCATTACGGTGGCTTCTCTTGTTGCGGAGCATGGGCTCTAGGCGCGCGGGCTTTAGTAGTTGCAGCACGTGGGCTCAGTAGTTTCGGCATGTGGGGCCTAGAGCACGTAGGCTTCAGTAGTTGTGGTGCGCTGGCTTAGTTGCTCTGCAGCATGTGGGATCTTCCCGGACCAGGGCTCGAACCTGTGTCCCCTGCATTGGCAGGCAGATTCCCAACCACTGCGCCACCAGGTAAGTCCCTGTATTATCATTCTTAAAGGATGTATTCTATTCACTTGCATGGACTTACTTGCCATAATTTATTTAATAAATGCCCTTATTATTGGACACTTATGTTTTCCTTTTTTTGCCTTTAAAACAACACAAACAAATGGCCTTGCACATTTGTCCAATTTGTTCCTTAAGATAAAAACTTAGAAGTGAAATTGCTAGGTCAAAAAGCATGTTCTTTAAAACTTTCAATACATATTTTATAGCCAGATTTCAAAAGGAAATCATAAGATTTTCTTTTTCAATAATGACATCACATAATTTCAAGGAAATATAGAAGCACTATAGAAGCACTTGGGTAGCAAGATACTTTTAATTATAAGAAGCACTGATTTTTTTCTAAGGCTCTACTTCTACATCAAAGTCCTGGCTATTTAACCAACTAATCTAAATAGGTATTTAGGTGGTGAAGTAAAAGCTATTTTAAAATCTGTTCTCATCTCACTTTAATAAGATGAAATAAATTGCCATACGTACTAAAAATAGTTCACTGTTCTGAAACTCAATGCCTGTTTGCCAGAACAATATTAGTGATGCATATTTTATGCATTCTTTCTCCAAATATGGCATCTGCCATGCACAAAATTCCAAATGGAAGCCACCAGATATATGAAATAACACTATCCTTTTAAATATTTTTAAAAGCCAAATGGATCCAGTTACTTTCATAAAACAAAATGTAATGAAATGGAGTACTGCAAACTTTTATCGCTCATTGCTTTAGCTAACCAAAATGACTGTCAATTTAGTTTTAAATTTTATACTGGTATGTTCTGATGAAAGTCCTAGAACGAATAATGAGCATATCCCACTAAATTTATTTGCACAATTTCCCTATACATAAAAGTGACTTGACAATATGATGCTTTAAAACTCACTTTTCTTCTCTAAGCCTGACAATTGTAACAGAAAAGAATCAGCAGAATAAATTACTTCAAGCAATTACAGGACTGTTCATTAAAAAATATAAGGTTCTACATAATCACTTTTGTTTAAGTCAAATTGAAATGCTAACAATTAAGATAATATTAAATATCATAAGGACTATTAAAGGTATGAGAACCAACAAAATGGAACTGCAAGCATTTTTCACCTGTTTCAAAAAAGATTTACATTGCGTTTGATTAAAATTTTGAGATCAAAGCTGAAAATAATGCTGGAAGTGAGACAGAGAGATTGCAACAAATCTTTAATACCTAACGAAACCTATTCCAAGCATTAAAAAAAAAACCCATACATATATACCCATTTAAAAAGAAACTTTCTGATGAACATATCCTTCTTAGAACTCCAACTATTTTATATTATTATCTGATATTGTTACTGGATTGCCATTTTGTGAGCTATAAGATATAAATTGATGATTAAAGTACTATGACCTTGGAAATGTATACTAACCTTCATTATCCAAAAGAGTTGTCAAAACCCACAGAAAAATGCCACAGAAACCCACAGAAAACGAACCTTTTGAAAGCTTTGTTTCTTCTACCACTTTGGTTAGATGCCCCTCGACGATCAGCTTCTCTGCCAAAGAAAATAAACGTTACTATCGAAGCCCAAACTGAGTAGCAAGCACTTCCCTGAGCTGGGCAGTGTAACACATTCCATGACCAAATTTAAAGATGATAACATTACTCCCATGACTAGGCTTGAACAAAAACTTGAACCTGGAAGGGGAACTAAGAGAACTGGAACGATACTAGACGAATCAGGTTAATGCAGAAATCGAGGGTAAGGGAACTGAACTGCCTTCAGTTTTCATTAGCTTTCACCTTATTTTAAAAGTCTTGAACTTTTAAAAAAGGACTCAGAACAAACAAAGCAACCCTCTTTAAATCAAGGATATTAAGTTGAAATAAAGGAATTCTGAGAAGGTATTTCATTTAAATAAAGAAGTCATACAAATTATATTATACCAACAGTTTATTTTTCCCTATTGACACAATTTAGCAGAGATGCCTATATGACATGTTTCAGTAAAATGAATAATTTTAGAAGAGCTAATTATTGAAAGAAATTAAAAAAATTTTTTGCTTTTGTTTTATGGGGGATTCTCTGCAAATGTATAATGTAGTTTATTTATAATTTATTTAAGGTTGGATTTTCATATTCTGCCTTTCAGTCAGGAGGATAATATATCTATTCTGTATACACCATTATCTGATCCTATATGTCAGTTGGTCTCCTTCATTTTACATTTTGCAGTGTGTGAAATAATTTTTCTATTCTTCTATCCCTCAACCCACTGCAACTTGGTCTACACCCATTACTGAACCACTGAAACGGCCCCAAGATCACTATAACCTATCTGACAAAGCCCATGGTTCTTTTTCTTAATTTTCATTTAACATAGGCTCTTTGCAGCATGTGGCACTGTTTGCTCCTGCCTCTTTGAAAAACAGGAAGTCGAAGTAATAAATTTAGATGATTTTAAAAGGCATTAACCCTACAAGATATGTAACATAAGCTGTCTTACCCATCCTCTGTCCTACTCCATTCCATTCTTGAAAAATCACTTCCTACAAACAACAACTTTTAACTTTTAGCCATTTCTTCTGGTATTTACACTTATATTTCTAAATAATACATTGCTATTTCTTAACTTTTCCATTTTAGGCGTTATTTACTGACAATCTCTTACAGATGATTATGCTCTCATATCCTATTATCATCCTCATAAGAGTTACATTTTGTCCATCTGTAATCAGTATTTATATTATGACTATTATCTATACCTGAGTCATATAATATGCGATAATTATATTTCTTTCCTTGTACAACATTTACTATTTGGGGAACTTACAATGCCCTCCTTTGTTTTGCTAATTTTTAAAAATATATCTCAAACACAGCCCAAGTTCTTATAGAACCATAAAACTCTCAATATCCTCAAACATATCAGGCAGTCTATCACATTATATATCCCTGTCTCTCCCGTCTCCCGGCCCTTTAATCTTCCTGTTCCAGTCTGAGCTGTATCCTGTACAAGATCCCCTGCCCCCAGATTCCAAATCTTCATCTTCCTGTTTTATTCCCTTGTTTTAATGTAATATATCCTCTGATAATTTCCTGATAAGGGTGGATAGAAGGTAAATGTTTTGTAACTTTGTTCCTCTGAAAATGTTAGTGTTCTACTAACATTTGACTGGTTTGACAGATATATAATTCTATAGGACGTAATTTTCCTTCAGAATTTTTAAAACATTGTTCCACTATCTTCTAGCTTCATACTGGAAGGTGAGTCTAATGCCAGTCTGACTCTTGTTCCTCATTATGCACTGTAGAAGCTTCTTGTGCTCAGCAACGCCTGGTTTGCCTGTCCTTTCTGGGCACCTGAGAAGACTGCACAATCCAAGTCCCTAGCACTCAGGAAGGTCCATGTGACTGGTTCTAGCCAGGGCCGAAGCATTTAAAAGAGAGTACAGTAGGATTTTTCTACACTTGTTCTCCCCCCACTCTAGAAACCATGTGTTCAGATTAGCCTAGATTCCTGAGTAACAATATAGAACAGTGTTCTCCCTCACCATGGACATGTAGCATAAATGAAAAGTAATGTTTGTTGAATTAAGCCATTATGATTTCAGGATTTATTTGTTGCTATATTATAATTTTATTATGATTAATAATACAGTATGAGATCCTTTGTTTCTCTCTGGCAATTTTCAGAATCTTTTCTTTATCCCTGGTGTTCTTAAATTTCATATACCTCAGTATGTGGTCTTGTTTTTAAAAACTGAGGTTAAATTCACATAGTGTATTAATTTTAAAGTGAACAATTCAGTGGCATTTAGTATATTCACGATAATATGGAAGCACCAACTTCATCTAGTTCCAAAACATTTTCATCACCTCAAAAGAAAACCTCATATTCATTAAGAATTTACTTCCCATCCTCCAAAATCTCTTACCACTCAATTGATCATTTTATATTTCTAAAATTAGTCTCTACTCTCATTCTCTTTGTCCTTGTGTCCTATGTCTTTTATAATATTTTACTATGAATGGATCCATTCACCATATTTAATCAAAAGTTTACTGCCTCCCTGTTAAAACTCTTTTCCTTTGACTTCTAGGATACTACTCATTCCTACTTCTTTTATGTGCCTGCTCATTCCTTCCTTCTCAGCTTTTCACTGACTTTCCTTTATTCTATGATCTAAATCTGTATGTACAACTCAACAGCAAGAAAAAAAAAAGACAAAAAAAATCATATTAAAAATTGGGCAGAAGATCTGAACAGATATTTTTCCAAAGAAGAAATACAGATGGCCAACAGGTGCATGAAAAGATGCTCAACATCACTAATCATCAGGGAAATGCAAAGCAAAACCATAATGAGATATCACCTCACACTTGTTAGAATGGCTATTATCAAAAAGACAAGAAATAACAAGAATGTGGAGAAAAGGGAACCCTGGTACATTGTTGGTGGGAACGTAAATTGATGCAGCCACTATGGAAAACAGTATGCGGGTTCTTCAAAAAATTAAAAATAGAACTATATGATGTGGTAATTCTACTTTTAGGTATTTATCTGAAGAAAACAAAAACACTAACTTGAAAAGATATATGCACACCCATGTTCACTGCAGCATTGTTTACAATAGCCAAGGTAAAGAAACAATGTTCATCAATGGATGAATAGATAAAGAAATTATGGTAGGTATATATAATGGAATATTATTCAGCCATAAAAAAGAATAAAATCTTGCCATTTGTGACAATATGGATGGACCTCAAGAGCAATATGCTAAGTGAATTATGTCAGACATAGAAAGACAAAGACCATATGATCTCTCTTATATGTGGAATCTTAAAAAAAACAAAACAAAACAAGCTCATAGATACAGACAGCAGACTGATGGTTGGCCAGAGGAAGGGAGTGGGAGGTGGGAGAAGTGAATGAAGGGAACACAGGGTTTAAAAAGGGGGAGGGGAGGTAGGCAAAATGTAGACTTCAAAAGCCTCATGTGAAAAAAGTGATAGATTTGACATCATATAAATTAAAACTTTCTATATGATCAAACTCACCATAAACAAAGGAAAAGGGCAAGTGCAAACATGGAAAAAATATTTGAAAAACAAATAACAGATAAAAGGTTATTATTTGGGCTTCCCTGGTGGTACAGTGGTTAAGAATCTGCCTGCCAATTCAGAGAACACGGGTTCGAGCCCTGGCCCGGGAAGATCCCACATGCCATGGAGCAACTAAGCCCGTGCACCACAACTATTGAGTCTGCGCTCTAGAGCCCGTGCGCCACAACTACTGAAGCCTGCACGCCTAGAGCCCATGCTCCGCAACAAGAGAAGCCACCGCAATGAGAAGCCCGTGCACCACAACGAAGAGTAGCCCCCGCTCGCCGCAAATAAAGAAAGTCCACATGCAGCAACGAAGACCCAGCGCAGCCAAAAATAAATAAATAATAATAAAAAAATTTATTTTAAAAAAAGGTTATTATTCACTCCATTCATTCATTCATTGAACAATTAATTAGGGGGTGCCTACTATATGCCAGACACTGTCCTAGGTGCTGGAAACACTAGAATGAACAAATGACAAAATCCCTGCCCTCCTGATTCTTACATTCTAATGGTGCGGGGAGGGACAGGCAATAAAAAAATAAACAAATAGTAAGTCAGATGGCAGTTACAGAGAAAAATAAAACAAGAAATGAGGAAAGAGCCTGTGGAGAAGGCAAAGATATGATGCCTTCCAAAAATGAGTAAGAAAAAATCAAACACAAGAGAAAAAAGGCCAAAGAACAGGAACACAGAATTTACAGGCCAAGAAATGCAGATGTCCAGTAAACATGAAAAACTCTTGGTCTACCTACTAACACAACGCCACGGCATTATTTGCCCATCAGGTTGGCAAACATTCAGTACTGGGAGGAGTGGGTAAATGAGTAATCTTGTGCCCTTTCACAGTGGAAGTGTAAATTAGTATCATTTTATTTTTTTTAGAGGGCAATTTGGCAGGAACTATCCAAATGTTGAAAGCACATGCCCTTTGACCCCACAACCCCTCTTCTGTATATCACACTGGAAAGAGAGAGGCTTGTACAAAGATTTCCAATGCAGCACTTGTCTGTACTGGGGGAAAGCAGAATACAAATTTTTAAAGTTCTGCCAAGCAAGAAAAAAAGAAAGCATTAGTTTTTGAGATTTCAAAAATTCTTTTCTAATAGCATTAACTACCTGCTACACTTGAATAATTTCTAAATGTTGATGCCTAGTCTAGCTCTCTCTCTCTCACATCCCAGAACCCTAATGCCTAACTGCTTCTCAAACATCTTCACCCAGAAATCCCAGAGGAACTTAATCTCACCCCCCAAAACTGAATTTATCTTCTCTTCCTTTCTCCTATATGGATTTGGTATCTCTTCTCTTCCATAACTCTTCATTTGTATCTCTATTAAGCTATACTGCAACTATTTATTTATGTCCACCTTTCCCAACATACTACAAACTCTTTGAGGAATATACTCATTCCTTCAAGTACTCACTATGCACCAGATACAGTACTAGGTACTCTTCATGGATTACCAAGATAAATCTAGGAATTTAGGGTCTAGTGAAAGCAGGGAGGCATCTTATTAATAATTTAATTCTCAACACAATTATGTCACATAATACAGGTTCCACAAAAGCTTGTTATATGAATACAGCAAATAATGAAATAGTATAAACACAGGTTCTGAAAGCCATTCCAATCTTTCTCTAGGATGTTGAAGATTGAAGTACCACCTTTAAAAAATTATAAACACACATTAGGAGTAATTTATTGCTCAAAACTCTCTCACCCTTAGAACAAAATCTTAAGTCCCTACCATGATCTACAAGGTCTATAAGCCAACTATGGCCCCACAGAGCCAAATCCAGCCTTCTGCCGCCTCAGGAAATAAAGCTTTATAGGAACATAGCCAGGTCCATTCATTTACATATTGTCCATGGCTGCTTTCCACAACAATGGCAGAGTCTGGTAGCTATAACAAAGACCTTTTAACACGCAAAGCCTGAAATATTTACTATCTGGCGTTTTATTTATTTTTTAAAGGCATTTTTATTCTAAAACTCCAATTTCAGACCTGCCTTGGGTTTTCATATGGTTTCTCTCCATCTCACACACTCTTTCTGCAGACACATGTACAACTCACTCAGCTTAGCCTTAAATCTGTTCAAGACCTACATAGTACTTTTATCACTCCTTATTGTCTTATAACCTTCCATTTTTTCTTCAGCAGATTTATCACTACATGACATATTATTAGTTTATTAGTTTTTATCTCCTCAAGAGAATGTAAATTCCATGAAGGCAAAGCTATCTTTGTCTTGTTCATTTCTATACCTCCCAAAGTTAAAATAATGCCTGGTATATACATAGTAGATGCTTAATAAATATTTGCTGAATGAATGAATTAGGCATTTATGTTTAAAGAGTTCAAACTTAGAAAAATTATTTGAATGTTTTCCTCATTCTAAAAAACTAAGGATTAAATACATATAAAAAGTTTCGAACAGTACCAGTATTAAGCTCTAGATAATAATTACCTGCTGTTATTATCACTATTGAAATTATTTAAGGTTATATTACCAATCTAGCGAATCATTAGTGGCCTGTGATTAAAGTATTAAGGAAAAGAATATTGTTTTTAAAAAAGTTTCTAACCGCTAGTTCTCAAACTTGGGGTGGAGACCTCAACTCTTTTAAGAAGTACTGAAAATCAGAGACCCCTCAGAGACAAAAAAGAACTTCCATATAATAATAACTGCAGGTCTTTTTTTTTTTTTTTTTGCGATACGCAGGTCTCTCACTGTTGTGGCCTCTCCCGTTGCGGAGCACAGGCTCTGGACGCGCAGGCTCAGCGGCCATGGCTCACGGGCCCAGCCGCTCCGCGGCATGTGGGATCTTCCCAGACCGGGGCTTGAACGCGTGTCCCCTGCATCGGCAGGCGGACTCTCAACCACTGCGCCACCAGGGAAGCCCGATAACTGCAGGTCTTGAAAGAACTATTTGCCTTGGCACAAATGAAAGATAGATTTTCTTTCTTTCTTTCTTTCTTTCTTTTTTGATGTGGACCATTTTAAAGTCTCTATTGAATTTGTTATAATACTGCTTCTGCTTTATGTTTTGGTTTTTTTGGCCGCGAGGCATGTGGGATCTTAATCCTCAACCAGGGATAGAACCCGCACCCCCTACATTGGAAGGTGAAGTCTTAACCACTGGACCGCCAGGGAAGTCCCCAAGATTTTCTTTCTTTTTTAAAACTCCCTCTTTTTGAGGGTTACTCTGGAGAGATTATTATTCATTTTCCCCTGTTTTAAAACCATATTTATTATTTATTATGAAACAACACTTAGAAAGGGGCACAAAACACAAAGGTACGGGTTAATAACATTTTTTTAAAGTTAATGTCTGTATGACTACTGCCCAAATTAAGAAACAGAACCTAACCACCACCTCCAAAGCCTTCCACATTTCCTTTTCCAATCAAAATCCCATGAGGTAAGCATTATCCTGACTTCTATGGTATTTAATTTCTTGCATTTCTTTATAGTCATACTACTCAAATATGTGTGAATAAATAATATAATTTTAGTGGTTTTGAACTTTATTCATCCTATATACCTCAGTGTTTTTTATCCATTTAACTACTGATGGTCTTTCAGGTTATTTCCAGTTTTGAATTACTGTGAATAATACTGCTGCTGCGAACATTCTTGAATTGCACCTGATATACGTGTTTAGGTATTCTGTAGGGAACCTACCAAGGAAAATAACTGATGGGTATAATAAGTTTGACAACATTTGAGAACCATCACCAAAGCACTTTGTTCAGTCAGAAAACATATTACAGAATTGCAAAAACTGCCAAATATTGTCAAAGACTGAATAGAAGAGAACCAAATTTATTTCTTGGCTGATAAAAATATATATAAAAATATATATATACTATCTGTATTACTATGTGACACAAAATGAAAGTGAGAAACAAGGCAAACAAAAGAAGCTCAAAGGGAGCACAGGTGTGCCTAGTTCTTAGCCATTTTCCTCACATGACAGCTACAACCAATTGAAAGCAGAAGATAAACTCAGTACTATATACTGATGTCAGCTCCCTAGGGATCTTAAACAGACAGAAGAGTAGAAGAATAAAAAAGAACTGCATAATCTGCTGTTGTAAATGCCAACCTGGAGAATATTTCTAAATCTCAAAGTTAGATTTCATTAAAAAGAAAATGTTATGACTAAGGCATCAAATAATGTGCTTGAGACCAGATTTTTAAAATGGCATGCATATTGGTAATTTAAAAGTTAGACAATCCCTAGATTGTTGGAAACATATTACTTTAACAGGAGCAATAAAGCTAGATCAATTAGCTTTCACTGTCTTGAAAATGGGAATAAAAAGGAGGAAAACAAGTTACTTCAGCATGAAAGCTCCCACTAACACCCTCTCCAAACTCTGCCCCACGCCCCTGCAAAAGTTTTCTACCTTCTAGTTAACATGTATATCTGTGTGCCAGGAATTACTTAGAGCACTTAGTAAATATTATCTCATTTAATTCTCATAATCCTATGAAGTAGGTACTACCATCCCATTTTATAAATGAGGAAATTGAGGTTTGAACAGATCATACCACCCAGAGTCATACTGCCAATGAGGGACAAAATCAGAATTCACATAAAGGTTCCTCTGATCCAACTCTAAACATCATACATGAAAATGAGCTAACGTTACTTAGAAGGTCATTAAGGGAAATACAGCTAAGAAACTGAGATTAGAATTAACATCAAGGGGCTGGTAGCGCAGTGGTTAAGAATCCGCCTGCCAATGCTGGGAACATGGGTTTGAGCCCTGGTCCAGGAAGATCCCACATGCCGTGGAACAACTAAGCCCACGAACCACGACTACTGAAGCCCACGTACCACAACTACTGAAGCCCACGAGCCTACAGCCCGTGCTCCGCAACAAAGAAGCCACCGCAATGAGAAGCCCTTGCACTGCAATGAAGAGTAGCTGCCGCTTGCCCCAACTAGAGAAAGCCCGCGCACAGTAACGAAGACCCAACGCAGCCAAAAATACATAAATAAAATAAGTTTATTAAAAAAAAATTAACATCAAGATACAACCAAAGGAAAAATTAACAATCAGCATTCAACATCAAGCCAACAATTTATTTCCCTTCAGAGAATAGCAACTCACATAGTAGAAAGAAAGCTTTAGAACTGCACAGGGTGACTCTGAGAGGTTGCTAATGTGAATAATAGAGATTTTTTCACAAGGTTATTTGTTTCTGCAGCAAAATACTTAAAGCAATTCCCATTACAGAAGATAATCTGCCTTTCCCTAAAAACAGTTCCAGAGGCTGTTTGCCTTAAAATCTAAGAATAAGGAAGAACAAAAGAAAAAAAATTAGAATTCAATGACATTTAAAATTCAATGAAATTAACCAATTTCCAGAATACAGAAATGGATTTTTTTTTTAAAAGGAACAGTCTATATACCAAAACACTACTGGCATGAATTTAAGACTATCTTCTGTGCAATTATACTGGAAGAAAATCTGGCAGAAATATTGGAAAGCTAGCTGACTGGGGAGATGGTTGGTACAAATAAACAACAAACAAAACCCCTCCAATATATCTTACATAGGACAACTACTCTAAGAACAAAGAAATTAAAAATTAGCAACATCTAGTTTAAACTCAAGAGTTTTCCTGTAATGGGGACATTAACTACTAAGAGAAGGGAACCACACCAAGTGTTTTCTATTCTTTGGCATAAATAAACTGCTTTGGCTTAGAGAAATAAAAGTTTAAAAGATGAAAATTTAAAACTCTGTTTCAAGTACAATATGTAATCAGAATAAGCCTGAAATTGTTCAGAGAGGCTGATCTCATAGAGTGATGAAAAGTAAACAGTCACAAGAGCAACACTGATTCAATGCATTACTCCAAATAAGGCAATTTCTATGTGAGAGCAAAGCCCTAAGAGCACAGAGGATGGAATGAGAGAATCATACACAGATAGTGACTGTAATTTCAAAATGCGGGTGGGAGGCAGGGAGAGAATTTTTTTTTTTAATCAGGAAAAAAAATAAGACATGAAATATTAAGAGAATTAGACTTTTGCCTAATATGATAGTAAAAATGATTAAGTTGCATAGTAAGCATGGATTAAGAATACAAAGACATGTGGTTTATTTCATAGGACTCTTAACTCCATCATCAAAAGGCAGATGCCCGGGCTTCCCTGGTGGCGCAGTGGTTGAGAGTCCGCCTGCCGATGCAGGGGACACGGGTTTGTGCCCTGGTCCGGGAAGATCCCACATGCCACAGAGCGGCTGGGCCCGTGAGCCATGGCCGCTGGGCCTGAGCGTCCGGAGCCTGTGCTCCACAACGGGAGAGGCCACAACAGTGAGAGGCCCGCGTACCGCAAAAAAAAAAAAAAAAAAAAAAAAGGCAGATGCCCTTGGGGGAGTGGGCAGTTTGTCTCTACAAAGCAGACCTCAGAGGAAAGTTTCTCTGGTACCCAGACACCGCGACAAACAGTAGCAAGAGAAGATCAAAGGGGCAGGAAGCAGTGCAGAGAAGGCTGTTTTTCACTCCATGCCCACCAAGTGATGGCAGGCCTCTACATCCTTAGCTTCTCTACCTTTTACACCCTTCATCCTTTCACTCAGCACACAAGTTAATCAAGTGGTAGGATTCACAAAATATGTACGAAACAGATTTAGAGATGTACAACTTTTAACTCAGAGGGCATCTTTAGCAAGCATACAAAAGTCTCAATGTATTCATTGAAGTTTATATGGTAAACCTTGAGTGACTAAAATTTACAGGGAACATGGTAATGTGGACTTCTGCTTAAACCAAACTTCATGCCTGAATCTCTGAAGAAGAAAATTTGCGAAAACTTTTTAGTAAGTTTTATTAAAGTTACTTGTTAATTCTAGATTTTATATGATGTATTTTTAAATAGAAAATTTACTTCACAGTTCTGGAATTATGCAAAAGGTTATATTTAAATCTGTTCAAAATCCAATCTCTATGCTAGAGATTAAAAGCTTTTCTGCTATACCTTCCCCGGCAGTCCAGTGGTTAAGAACCTGCCTTCCAATGCAGGGGACGCGGGTTCCATCCCTGGTCGGGGAACTAAGATCCCACATGCTGCGGGGCGACTAAGCCTGCGCGCCACAACTACTGAGCTCCGGTGCGTCAACTACAGAGCCTGCGTGCTACAAACTACAAAGCCCACGTGCTCTGGAGCCTGAGCGCCACAACTAGAGAGAAGCCTGCCCGGTGCAGCGAGGAGCCCACGCGCGCAACGGAAGATCCCACGTGCCGCAACTAAGACTTGATGCTGCCATAAATGAATGAATAAATGAATAAATATTTTTTAAAAAAGCTTTTCTCCTAAAAGAAAATTAAAAGGAACAGTCTGTTTTACCATAAAAGGAAAACAAATTGAAATGTGTTCTGACCCATTTAATTTCCTTAAAATCACCTTATAAATGGAGAGAGCCAACAACCAAATTGTCCTCTTACGGAGTCATACACATAAACTGAAAAAAAAATCTGTCAATATATTTAAAATATGCATGATGAGACTTCCCTGGTGGTGCAGTGGTTAAGAATCTGCCTGCCAATGCAGAGCACACGGGTTTGAGCCATGGTCCAGGAAGATCGTACATGCTGCGGAGCAACTAAGCACATGCGCCACAACTACTGAGTCTGCGTTCCAGAGCCCACATGCCTGGGGCCCATGCTCCATAACAAGAGAAGCCACCGCAATGAGAAGCCCTCGCACCGCAACGAAGAGTAGCCCCCGCTCTCCACAACTACTAGAGAAAACCCGTGCACAGCAATGAAGACCCAACGCGGCCAAAAATAAAAAATAAATAAACAAATTTAAAAAATAATAAAATAGGCATGACTCCTATGGAAGTGAACTATTTGCTTTCTAATTTTTAAAACACCAAGTGAATTTACACTATACAAGCATAGTAAATAATGAGAGCTAGGTACTTAATATTTGCTTTTTAAAAGATGAAACAAAACTATGAAGTATTACTGCTTACAGAATATACACTTCATTGTCAAGATCATAAATCAGTTCAAGTGTCTATCAATGAAAATAATGGCAAAAAAGTTTGTGTGCTTGTCACAAAATAATCCAAAATTGTTTCAAAAGTTCACTTGAGTAAGATTTTTGCTGAACTTGCCTAGCTTGCCATAATACTTATTATTAAGCATGACAATTTCAATAATGGCACCTTGTCATCAAACAATAAAAATGTCATAAAATAATGAAAATGAGAACAAATCAAACCAGAGGTAACCCTTACTACGCCAGCTCCAGCTATCCAAATTTAAGGAGCCAAACAGATTTGGAAAATTTGAGATACAACTCTTGCTACTTGCCACCAAAACTCAGGAACCAAACAGATTCAGATAACAAGCTATATCCCTAGCTACCTGAATTTACAATCCAAACTTCCACTATTTATACTTAAGAACCCAGTGGATTCAGACATCTAGGAATGCTTATATTTTATTTTTTTCTGTTCTTTGGTTCACTCTTTGTCCAAAAAAACAGGGTTTTATATTCTCATTTCCCCTCTGTGTATCACATTTAGCATTTACCCATGCCATTACATAGTCCTTGTAAACATTATTTTATTGGCTAATATGCTCACTGAGGGGATTGCTGTAATTTATATAACTTCTGCTAAATCTCTGAATGTTTATTTGCCCCCATAACTATGACCCAATAAAAATCTCCAAACATCTTTTTCTTTATTTAAAACAAACATTGCTCTGTGTTAAAACTACAGCTAAATATTTTGCACATTTTATAATAATACTTTAAATGATTTTTGCAAACTGTAACTTAGTAAAACATTATTTTGATAGTTCTCTGTTCTTATTTCTTTAGGCTCAAAATATAAATCCCAAAAGCTCAAAATAAAAATAACTTATTTTAAAATGGTCACATAACTAAGCATAAACCCTTCTCCTAAAGATTTATATTTTAGATTACATATTCTACTTTTAGTTGGTTTCAGTGGGTACCAATTATTTTGCCCCAATCCCTGCGTCTGCTGCCTGTAAAAATGAGATTTAGTAACCAGAAGGTAACAAAAAGATGCACTAATCTTTGCTTTATGAAAAAACTGTTAAAGAACAAAGAAATGTGCCATATTTATTAAACAATTTGGCTCAAAGTAATATTAAACTTACATTCAACATTATAGTCTCTAAAATGGACAAAAACAGAAGTTCTTCTAAAACTACTAAATGAAATTCCATGTTTCCTTAAAGCATCTCTAAGGAGTATAACATGTTATCTGTTGAGTTTGTGCCTGCTATAACTACCAGGTGTGACCCTTACGTTCCACGAATGCTCTTGAGATTGGCGGGGTGGGAGCAAAGGGTGGAACAGTAACCACACATGCATGCACACCCATAAAATGAATTCATGAGCATAAATACTTGGAAAACCACTCATTTCAAAGAGAGAGCAAACAGGAAGAAAAAAATGCCTGACAAAATGTGTGGCTGATAGGAAAAAGTATAGATTTCATCAATGAATCTTTACTACACATAGTGACCTTTAATTGTTACTAAGAAACTAAGAGAATAACACAACCTTGTGATTGTTACAGATTTAAGCAGTCACGTGATTTTCAAGAAAGATGGAATACATAATTCTTTTGTTCAGAATTCAGCATTCAGAATTCTTTTGTTCTAAATCACCTCAAAAGCCAACCTATCTTTAAAATATTATTAAAATTAGCCTTGTACAACTTCCCCAGGGTAGGTAGTAGATATCACACTGTAGGACAATCTATTACTACTTCTTCTCTAGAAAGCTCTTGCTACCCTAAGGGCTATCTCCAGATCTGAGTGTCCAAACGAAATCACTATTTTTGTGACTTCATTTAATAATTTAAGATATTTATCTAAGAATCTCAAAACCCAAACCTGTGATAGAACTAGAACTTAAGTAAAACAGGTTAATGTTATTACTATCTCCTAAGTATCCAGACAGAGGTTTCGTTGCTTGACATTCTATTTTATTCCCTACTCAGTAATACTTTTTACTTAAAAAGCTTGAAACTGCCTCTTTTTTGTGGGCAATATGAAATGCTCACCTCCATCTGTGAAGGCAAATACAAGAGAAACATTTTTCTCAAAAGAGAGAAACAGTATGAAAAGAACCACTGCTGTCTGAAGATGGCCTTTGTGCACTTCTACCATAACAAACACGTTGAGATGTATATTATTCCTCTCATTTTTCAATTTAGACCCTGACTTCATTAAAATCAATGTGAAAAATACTCTGTACTCACTCTGGCATTCTATGAATTGATGAATAAAAGTGCAGTCCCCGCCACTCTTTGAAAGCAAGTGCTCTAATAAAGAAAGAAACACCTTTAAGGATACAGTTTTTGTTGCTGTTTTTGAAAACCAACAGCAAAGGTAGGAAAACCAAAATGTATTAACATGGGTAACTGAATAAGATTAATAAAAGTTTAATATATTTTAATACTAACAGCAGACATATTTTGGAGTTAAAGTTAAATGACTGAAAATTATAATTATATAATCTTAATCTGTACCCCACCCAAATGGTTAGCTTTTAAAGGTGCAGTTTCTATCCAAATAGCTCAAGAAAACCATAGAAATATATTGCTTTAAAAAACTTCTCCCACTTTTAAAATACATCCTTTTCTTGAGAGCTTAACAAATACCCTTAAATAATTTAAAAATTTTATATTTGTTCTTACTGAATTAATTTTCAAATGACTGTTCTCCAACAGTCCCCCTTCAAAGATATTCATCTTAGTTAAGAGGCAAACAGTAAATATTTTAAGAATACCATAAAATGCCTTAAAATTTTTAAGAAACTGATATAATATTTTAATTTTTACACTTTCATTTCACTAGTAGTCTTTCCCCTTGAGTCACTTAATCTATACTTCATACACTATCAAATCATTACATTGTTATCTCTGCCTAAATGATTAAAATCAATGCCCATACATTTAAAAATAAGAGCTTGGTAAATGGTTTGGCTCAGGTCAAACAGATTTTTTTTTTTTTCAATAAGTAAAGAGAATCAAAACCTAACACAGTAGTTTAATAAATGTTTCAGCCCCTTTCTTACAATAAGCTTTATTTACTTTGATTCAAAGAGTTAACTTCTAAATCTGGATAACATTCTTCAAGTACATATTTGTATCTTTCAAAACTACCAAACAGACATTGGAAGTTCAAGTGTTAAAAATATATTCCAACATGATGACTATCTAGAAGGTGTAAACACACAAAAACCTGTCAAAGAGGACGAGTCAGTACCACTCTGACTGTAAAAGCTTCTTTTCTCTTCCACCTGGCCTCACCCCCCATCATTTCAACTTTGCTTAAGAGGCAGGCATCTCCTACTCTGATGGCTGGACAATCTCTCTTGACACCCTTACTGATGGCCTTCTTCTTTACCTTCATATTCAAATCTCTCATTATCCTTTATCTACTTACATGGTATGCCGATATATATTTCTATATAAATACACATACACAGTTATATATAGTTGTAACTACATATAACACATACATATATATAACTACATACAGTTATACAGAAATACAATGAAAAAGAAAAAAAAAGGCTAACTGCAATAGAAATTAGAAATTAAAAAAAAAAATCTAATAAATAGCATTTGCCAATTGCAGCCAAGAAATCCAAAACAGGAGTCTTCAGTTGAATAGTAATTACCAAAATAAAAAGTTGTTTACATAAATCCTACGTAAGCTATATAACATTTTCAAAACTCAAACTGTACAATATCACTGTTAAATATGAAAACTCAGTAAAACCAAATTTTAACCTAACTAAAGGACTTTATAAAACATATTTAAAAATATATATATTTGAAACCAAATTTCAGAGAAGCATCACAAGACTTCAGATGAAATTTATTAATGTAGGACATCCCACCATCATATACCAAGCCAAAAATCAAACTTTTTACCTACTCTGATTTTACTATCTGGACTCTACATTAAAATATCTACTATACTTGTTTGGATAAAATGCAAGATTAATATAAAAAGATAAATATACATGTGACTTTCACAAAGGTTATTTCCTAAGATACATGAGAGAAAAGTCTTTCAGGTAGTATATGTAAAGGATTTGGATCATGACACTTTTAACACTTCATTACTTGAATTCAGGCCCTTGGGAATTTCACTTTGCAAAAAACTATAAAAGATGTCACTGATAATCCAAACCAAGAATCAAGAATCAGATACCGAAAGTGCTGGGGCAGGGGAGGGGGTGTGTCCTGTGATACTAAATAGAGCTGTAGGAATGTAAAGAAAAAGCAGATACAGAAACATAACAGAGAATCATGACACTTAAAATGTTTTATCTATACATGAGTTACCTACGGGTTTTGATTTTTTATACCTGTGTTGTCCAATACAGTAGCCATTAGCCACATGTGGCCACTGAGCCTTTAAAAAGTTGCTAGTTTGAATTGAGATGTGTTGTCAGTGTAAATTAAATATATACTGATTTCAAAGACTTACTAAGGAAAAAAGAATGTGAAATCCTCATTTGCAATCTTTTAATATTGATTACATATTGAAATAATATTTCGGATATAGTGGGTTAAAGTAAATATATTATTAAATACATTATTAAAAATTTACCTATTTCTTTTTATAATTTTAATGTGGCTACCAGAAAATTTTAAATTATGTATGTGGCTCTCAGAATAGTTCTATTAGAGCTTTTCTATACCTTCTAAGATATATTTAAAATATGCTTATAACATTTTAAAAATTACAGTACAAAACTGTGCTTATAGCAACTACTTTAGATTTAAGTAATCTCAAAAATGGGATTTAGTGGAGAAGTATTATTAATCTTAATTTCTCCAGACATTTTTGAAATATTCTCTTACAACCATACTTGGTTCTCACTCTACTTAAAGAGTAATTTTAGTTAAAATCATATCTGATAGCACATTATGATTGTGGACTTTGGCAATATTTGAATACTTGATAATTGGTTTCTTACTATATCATAAATGATTCAGAATAGACCCATCTTATTCCAAAATCCACTTTGTAACTAAATCCAGTGTATGAATCTTTTGTGCGTATCCAGATATTTACTACTCAGTGTCTTTAAAGACATTCTATTAGTCACGCTCACACCACTCAATTTAGCACTACCAAAAAAACAAATACCAGCAAGGGAAAAATAATCATAGCAAGGAGCACCCTAAAGTGTCCAAAATATCTTATTCAGTGTTTTTTTTTTGGGGGGGAGGCTGCATTGGGTCTTTGTTGCTGCCCTCGGGTTTTCTCTAGTTGCAGTAAGCGGGAGCTACTCTTCGTTGCAGTGCACGGGTTTCTCATCACAGTGGCTTCTCTTGTGGAGCATGGGCTCTAGGCATGGGCTTCAGTAGTTGCAGCACGTGGGCTCAGTAGTTGTGGCACACGGGTTTAGTTGCTCCGTGGCATGTGGGATCTTCCAGGACCAGGGATCTAATCCGTGTCCCCTGTATTGGCAGGCAGATTCTTAACCACTGCACCACCAGGGAAGTCCCCTTATTCAGTTTGAAATCAAGGAGCTGTCTACAACTATTCTCATCTAAATCAACTGGAATTGGCAAAAAATTTTAAGCAGTAATTTGACAATTCTAAATAGTATAAAGATGGGTCAGTGTATATAAAAGGATTCTTAACTGAAGGAATAGAATGTTCCCAGCTCGAGTTAACACTAACATTATCCATGAATACATGCTCAAGTCAAAAGGGTGATGGATTTGAATAAGAAGTGTACGTGCCAGAAAGAGAAAAAAGGGCAAAATAATGACAACAGAAAATATAAATTCATTTAAGAATGAGAAGCTTTTAGAAGATGAGGATTAAGTCTTTTTACGTTTGCTAAATATACTTTAGTAATAGTGGTGCAATGAATATAAACTACACCTTTAAAAAGTCTCAAATTGAAACTCAAACTGAAATTTTAAAATGTCAATGTATTTTCACAAAACATACATAAAATAGTCAAATAACAATGATTAATGAAACATTTTTAAAATTTAGAGTTTCAAGATTTGTTATATACAGAGTATTTAGCTCTTGACCTTGCGGCTCACATATACATGATTACCTGAGCCTATTATGCCAGTTCTTGATTAAAAACCAACCAACCAAACCGAATCAAAAAAGCACCTCCTAACTTTATCAGAGTTTGGTTGCTGCCCAAGAACTATAAAGATATCCCCTGATACATGGAAAAAGTATTTAGTAAGAAATTCTTGGTTATCGACCTTGATGTCTTCCACCAACTTCTGTATAAAAACTGAGTTGAGAGGCACACAGATTTGTAAACACAGGAAACAGTTTTATTCATTTTGTACTCTAAGCAACCAATACAGGATTTGGCATATAGTTGGTGCTCAATTAATGTTGGGTGAATGGGGTGGGGAGGAGGAATCTTAATGACTGAAGGAATATAGAAACCATTGAGTAGAAACCCCATGTTGCACTAAGAAAACCAACAGAAGCTGTATATTTTTGGCAAGAGATAACCCAAGCTATCCAGAAAGAAGGGTCATGTATCAAGAACAAATAAAGAATTTTTCAGATGGCAGAAATGACTGACCCTGTTATCTCTGATTGATGAAACAGACGGATAAAGAGAGCAATTTCTATGACACGTCCAAAGGCTCACTGGCCTCTGAAGTAAACTCCTGGCCAGGATGGGGGCAGGGGGTGCACATACATTAAAAAATGGCTGCCAATTATCCCCAGGAAGTGGTATTTGATGGAAGAAAATGGTAGTATCGTCTTTGAAAATATAGTGGGGGAAAAAAGCTATACTATGTTATATAAGCCAGTACTAAAGTTGAACATTATCATTTTCTTGTTATTTCAATAATTGAAATTTCCATATAACAAGGGATATCTAACCATAGATCACAGAATTAAGAATTACAAAATAAAGGGAAGCTTGATTTTTACAAGATGGGATTTAATAGTCAATGAGCAGCATGCTTTTCATTCCAAACACTTAAAACCTAAAAACCCTGACTTCTCTATCCTGCTTAAATAGTAAAAGGATATCATGAAAGAAAAATATTTAAGTTTTTTACACTACCTTTTTCTGTGCTCCCATTTATTTTAGGTAAGAAGTCATCAACTTGTGTCCCTAGGATTAAGACAGTGTATCATTGCCTGATCAAAGAAAGTATTATTTAAAACTGGTCTCAAGTGTAACCATGGCGTTTTGTATCCCTACTTACATTAAGACTGATAGAACACTTTAAATTTATTTTTACAAGAAGGGTTCAACTTCCCATTTTCTATCATCTCAGAGAAAATCTACAACTGCTTAGTAAGCTGCCAGTGAACCTCAAAAGAAAAAGGATCCTGCTGTTGATGTGTTTTTCTTATTTAAATATCTCTAAGCAGACCATCTCAGAGGCAGAAATTTCATTCATCTCAAGGACTAAACAATGGTGCCCACTGGTGGCAATCAAGCATATTTTTAAAGGAAATTTTCTGAAAGAGGGTAGATACTTTACACCTAATACGTAAAACATCCTTCTTAAAGAAATAAGTACCCAATGTGAGATAGTAAACATCAAAAATTTAATAATAAAAATTCAGCTTTAAATAAGAAATTTGGTGACACCTACCTAAGCTGCTGCATTCTTTAAGAGTTTTCTCTTGAAGATGTTCTAACCGTACTGTAAATAAAAGTCCAAGAAAAAGATATTTCACAGATAAAAAGAAAAAATCAAATCAAATCAATTTCTGGATTAGCTTAACTTACCTTGTAAAGCTGTTAGCCTTTCATTGGTGAAGTCATTATCAGCTTGCAAAGCTTCTATTTTTGCCTGGAGCTCCTGTTCTTTTTCTTCCATTTCATCTATTTTATGTTGTAATTCTTTTTTCTCAGCTTGTCCCTTCTGTTGGATTTCCTCTTGTTTTCCCTCTGCTACCTGTTGAAAAAGAGAAAGAAAATTCAGCTGTTTTAATAAAATCGAACCTTGATTTAAGAGGTCTAAAGCAGGACTGCTTTTATTCACATAAACTTCTAAGGAGAATATTCTATATTATAGAACATATCTGTAAATGTCAAAATGATGTCAAAAGTGATTGCGCTGTGTCATGCCTCCATATCACCTAGGAGAGAAAAACTTGTAGCAAGCAAGCAAACTCAATACATACGGAGATTATAGGGGTACAAATGAAAAACACATCTTTCAAGAGGGAAATAACGGTTTCCCCTGAAATTACTATTGTTCCAATTAGTTTGTAAGTTCTAAAATGTAACTTATTCTGAAATTTTAAACAAAATTACGTTTAGCTAAAGGAATGATGATTACAAGCACTTTTTTAAATGACCTCTTTTTAACAAGTCCAATATTTAAAGCTATTATAGGTTAACCAATCACACAAAGGGGAGGTATGCTCTGGTCTTCTCTAACAAATGTGTATCTTCTAGCCACTCAATCCATGGTTTGAATTATATAAAGATGCGTCTTCACAAACTCAGTTCTAACATTTTATAGCAGTGGTCCCCAATCTCTTTTTTTTTAAAAAAGCATTTAAAAAAATTTATTTATTTTTATTATTAATTTATTTATTTTTGGTTGCACCGGGGCTTAGTTGCAGCACATGTGCTCCTTAGTTGCGGCCACGGGCTCCTTAGTTGTGGCATGCAAACTCTTAGTTGTGGCATGCATGTGGGATCTAGTTCCCTGACCAGGGATCGAACCTGCGTCCCCTGCATTGGAAGGTGGATTCTTAACCACTGTGCCACCAGCGAAGTCCCAGTCCCCAACCTTTTTGGCACCAGGGACCAGTTGTGTGGAAGACCATTTTTCAACAGATGGGGGGGTGGGTAGGGATGGTTCAGGTGGTAATGTGAGCGATGGGGGGCGGCAGATGAAGTTTTGCTCGCTTGCTCGCCCACCGCTCATCTCCTGCTGTGCCGCCCGGTTCCTAACAGGCCGCAGACCATTAGTGGTCCACGGTCCGCAGGTTGGGGACCCCTGTTTTACAGGACCAACCTGGCATTACCTATGGTCTGGTCTGTCCTCATCCTAAATGTCCTATAGCTACAAGGAGATGCAGCTGAAGTGAAGCCAATGGCCTCCCTGGAAGGAATCACTCCAAGGTTCCCTCTGGGCTTGTACTAGCACTAACATAGCTGGGCCCTGATTTTGGGACACCTGAAAGATAAGCAGATTCCAGTTTTTCAAAAGTCTAAATATCTTGGGTTTTGCTGACTCTCATCTATTTCCTGTTACATATTTAAAAATGCCTATTATGAAGTACTATTTATTTCCATCCAGAGGAAATATGTCAGCTTATACAAACTTTCAGTTATCTGTGGTAAGGGGGTTTGGGCTAAATGGCACCTGATTTTTACTATAAATTTAAACCATTACCAAATTTTACATCAACAACTATTCAGCAATAACTAACTCTTAAGCTATCCAGTGTATTAGGGACGATTAATTTACATACTTCTAGGTTGAGAAATACCTACCTTTAATTTATCAGATAAATCTTTAATCTCATTAACCGCTCCATTATATTTATTGGCTAATTCTCTTAATTCTTCCTGAGTCCGTTCATTCATTTCTTTCAGGTGGGTACATTCATCTTCAGTATTACTCAGACTTCGCTGTAATTCAAATTTACAGGCAATTGATTTAGCATAAATGCACATTCTAAATTCAATTTATAAAATGTGTAACTCTATGGGCTGTTCTAAAATCAGCATCTACCCTGGACTTTATACAAAGCTGAGTTAAGTAACATAAGAATTTCAATTTACTTCATGTACATGCTAAAACAGAAAATACCAAGAATTTGGAAAGACAAAAAACAGGGGGAGGGAGAAAAGGACAATACTTTATATAATTACACTTTTTTTTTTTTGCCGTACGCGGGCCTCTCACTGTTGTGGCCTCTCCCGTTGCGGAGCACAGGCTCTGGACGTGCAGGCTTAGTGGCCATGGCTCACAGGCCCAGCTGCTCCACGGCATGTGGGCTCTTCCCGGACCGGGGCACGAACCCATGTCCCCTGCATCGGCAGGCGGACTTTCAACCACTGCGCCACCAGGGAAGCCCCATAATTACACTTTTTAAAGGCCATTGGTTATGACTTTTAGCCTTGAAAATATTTTAAGCCTATCAATTCTTGAAAGCAAGTTTAATAATGTGCACAGAATCAATTTAATAAAATTAGAAGACAATTAGCAATTTTCTTTCCTTGCATGTCATATTAACGACATGACAGTGAATCAGTCACTTTGGGATGGGGCTATTATAGAAACTATCCTTATCTTAAAATATGTTTACTATTTAGTTTACAATGGACATTTTAACTAAATCCAGTAACACGTAACTTCTGTGGTAATTTTCCAGTAGTTCAAAAGAATAACCCATATTATCAATTATGTTGTTTTAAAGCAATGAGAATCACATTTTGATTATTCCTAAAAGACCCAGAAAGGACCTCAGAGATAATTTCCCCTGTGAACCTCCAAACAGGCACAATTTTCCTCACTGGAGGATGGGTAAAGTAAGAATAGTGGTGTTGCTCTCTACCTAACACTGACTATCCTCAACTGGAAGAAAAACAAAACTATGTGAAATGAGATCAATTCCCTGGCACATATCGTGGTCCATTGTGTGGAGGCTGAATCCTAACCAAAGTGCAAATAGTAAAATTCCCTGGTTAGGCTTTTATTTCCTCAACCACTGACTAGAGACCATAAGCGCCAGAACTCACAGGGTTACGTTGAGAATTCCTGACAATGAAAACAGCATACTGCTCCTTCCCACCAGATAGACAGGAAAAATTTTCTAGCTATATAATAATACCCAAGTTTGAAATGTCCTGAAATGCTAGCACTTTTAGGCTAAAATTTTAAAATCATAGTACTATTTAGTATTTGTTAAATTTAAATACCTCAACTTCTGAAAGTTTTCTAACCACTTCAATTTTCTCCTGAAGAACCCGCCTCAGGGACTCTTTGGCTGTCGTCTCATAGTTGTGTTTATCCTCTTGTAATGCTATAAGTTCCTTCCGTAAACTATCTTCTGTTTGATTCTAGGATTAAAAAATATTTATAATTATAGCCAAGTTATTTTTTTAAGTACTTACATTTGAAAAAAACAACACATTGTGATGCTCTTTGAGTTCTATATTAAGGTACCTCCAAACACAAATTATGTTGACTCTGTATTAATTGAAGCTGTATTTAAAAGCTGCATTAATAAATTATGCCTTCACAAATATATTAATTCACACTTCCAACAGAAAAAAAAAGGTCAAAATAAACTGAAAATTTCTCTCAAGTATACAAAATGAATGAACTCTTCTACTTGCCATATTCTCTGAAAGCCACAACATTTACATTTATGGGCAAAAATAATCTCTTACCTCTAAAGGGGCCAAGCATTTAAAAATAATAACTAATAATAAAAGGAATAACAGCACCCTGAGGAAAAAGCTGATACCACATCTAAGGCAGGAAATGTAAAAGATGAGTATGGACTATCTTGTCTGATATGACAGCAGGAAGCTATCAAAGTCTACCAGGGTTCTACCAAAAGAACTCAGGTGCCAACCTGAAGAAGTTCCTATAGACCAAAGGTGGGATAACTGGGAATCAATAAGGAAAACAAATGAAATAGGTTTATACACATGAAATATATTTAAATCTAAGTTGGGGGAAAAAAATACTTCATTGGTCATTCTTTGGTGGATGAAAAGGAACCAAAGCATTATTTTGAAATCCAGTAAATAAAGGGAGAAAATCATTTATCCTGCTTTGCCTAAAGAAAATGTATCACAGGATAACAAAATGGTTTATGCGGGGAAGTTTCTCTTTATAGAAGTAACTCAGCTAGTAAATGAAGGAAAGATAGAATTACAACATCACCATTTTTGCAACCCTTAATAAAAGAATGGATCTAGGAAAGGATAATCAAAGACTGCTAATATCTCAAAAAGAAAGACAACTAGACACTATGGTGCTTCCTGGTGAAAGTACACAATATTACCCACGAAGTGTTGTTGAAAGAAAAAAAAAGTTGAGCCTACATCAGAGTTGATCTAAATCTGTAGCTCAAATTACAAATTTATGTTATGGAAGGAGGAGCCAGAAGAATGTTTAAATATCAATCCAGATTGAGGGAAATTATACAGAACAAATGACCCAGTTTTGCAACAAATATCAACTATGATGGAAAAAAGAGAGAGCTGTACATGGGTATTCACTATACAGTTCTTTCTATTTACATGTATGTTTGAAATTTCCCATAATGATAGAAGATTAAAAAGAATGGTGAAAATGTATAAAAGTTTTTGCATGTATTCAAAATGACAGTCAAAGACATGAAGCCACATAAAAAAACTATCCATTTTTCTTTATGTACTTGAGATTAATACTTACTTTGGAGCAAGCCTGTAATTGGTTTCCCATAACCTCTAACCGTGATAAGAGTCTATCTTCATCTATTAAAGCCTGTTGAAGAAAAATTAAATATCAATAAAATCCCAGAGTAATAAAAAAATATATATCAAAAAGGTTGCTACTGCCAGAAAAGATCTAAAATCATAACGTTGACCAACATCCACTGAAAAATGCTAAATTTTCATTATTTGTTCATTAGGAAATAACTTTGCCTTTGCTTGCCACAAAATTTTAGTTTTAGCTTAATCAACAGCTAAGGGATATTAAACTGTGCTTAAATGCTTCTTGAATATAAAGGCAACTGGAATACCTGCCAACTGGTATCTGAAGCCTCTTGGGTGATGGCTAGTAGCCGCTGAAGCGTGGCTAACTTCTGTTCCAACATCTGTTCCCGATGTAAGGCCTCCTAATATTATAAATCACAAAAGAAATTCTAATAAACTCAGCATGACACCTTTGAAGAGTAATCAATTTTTAGCACATTCTGAAAATATTCTCATATTACATCCCACAGTGTATCTTACTTTCAAATCTGATAAATCTACTTCGTAAAATATATTTAGGCCACATCATTATAGCCTCATTTGTTGAGCTGTAAGTAGTGCTATTAGGGGTGCTCTAGTTGCAACTTCCCCTATAACAGAAAACAGGTCACCTGTTTTTGTTTTTTTACTTGTAATTAACAAGAGTTTAAAAAACCAAAAACCTAGGGCTTCCCTGGTGGCACAGTGGTTGAGAGTCCGCCTGCCGATGCAGGGGACATGGGTTCGTGCCCCGGTCCGGGAAGATCCCACATGCTGTGGAGCGGCTGGGCCCATGAGCCATGGCCGCTGAGCCTGCGCATCCGGAGGCTGTGCTCCGCAACAGGGGAGGGGCCACAACAGTGAGAGGGCCGCGTACCGCAAAAAAAAAAAAAAACCCCCAAAAAACCTAGAGTAGAAAATCTGACAAATGCTTTAACCCTGCATTTTATATATACACATTTAAAAGATGTGTGTGTGTGTGTGTGTGTGTGTGTGTGTGTGTATGTATATATATATATATATATATATGGCGAGAGAGAGAGGGCGAGGTGAGAACAAACTCATTCCAAACTAAACCCAAACAATCTGGTTAGCAGCAAAGATACTTCCTAATGGCTTAGCTACATCAGCAGACATCTACAAAAGAAATAACTTTTAATTTTTCCTTTTAAAAATGTTATTTAAACACAGTGTTATATATATATAAAAAAAGAGAGAGACTGCTTTATTCTCACAGTCTACTCCATTTTAAGGTGTTCTAATTCTCTCTGTGACTGTAAAACACTTAGCCATAGTCGAATATGCCAAATATAAGTAAGAGTCCACCAAGCGTTAGTTCAATGTAATTAAGGGGTCAAGGAGTTATATAACTATTTGGCAGCTGCAAAGGAATATTTTTATAGAGAAAGACACTGGCAAGCAAAGCCTTATCTCCAGGTCACTTGTTAACATTTGATAGCTGTTAAGAGGGTCTCCATCACTGCAAGTCAAGGTGAAAATGCTCACACAGCATTCAATTGCGGTTTTGGCACATCTTTAAATTCGCTTTCTTCTATTTCTGTCATTATCCAAAGAAGAACATTATTTACTACCATAATACCTCTGAGCCACCTCAACTGAGAAGTATATACTTCAAACACAGTATCTGAGGTTTAAAGCGTTCATTTGTTGCTCTCCACATCCTTGATAAATAATGATTAGGGAAAATTTGGTCTAATTAGAGTCAGAGGTACTGCCTTTTTTTTTTTTTTAAACAAATTTATTTATTTTATTTATTTATTATTTTTGGCTGCACTGGGTCTTAGTTGCTGCGCACGGGCTTGCCATTCTTCGTTACGGTGTGCGGGCTTCTCATTGTGGTGGCTTCTCTTGTTGTGGAGCACAGGCTCTAGGCACACAGGCTTCAGTAGTTGTGGCTCGCGGGCTTCAGTAGTTGTGGCTCGCGGGCTCTAGAGCACAGGCTCAGTAGTTGGGGCGCACAGGCTTAGTTGCTCCATGGCATGTGGGATCTTCCTGGACCAGGGCTCGAACCCGTGTCCCCTGCATTGGCAGGCGGATTCTTAACCACTGCACCACCAGGGAAGCCCCAGAGGTACTGCTTTTTAATACAACTCTAAAAGTACAGATTAAGGAATCTAATAAAAGTCATTCCACCTCAGAACACACATTAAAACACAGCTTACACTTAAAAGGGACTAGGTGCCAAGTTTATTTTAAACTTCTAAAACATTCCTAATATCCAGGAAGTTACACTAATGCTGCAAAAAGTTTTACTTAAAAACAAAACCACCAAACAACCACTACTTCCACTAGATGGTGTAATTTCTCCTATTTTACTCAATTCCATTTAGAGTTTCATAACTCCATGAACCACATCCTAACAGAAATCTAACACTTCCAGGAATGGGCTTTTAGTTCTAAGGCATGAAATGCATCTATTTCAGTTTTTATTCAAAAGGTTTACAACTTATATTAGAACTTCAGCAATTCAAAAAGACGTATACAGAAAAGACAATCCAGTATAATTTCCCCTCAAAGAATTAGAAAAAGAACAGTGAAAGATTATGCCATTTTGAATATTCAAAGAACTGACAAGAAAGTTGGAAAGAGTACTGGCGTGAGTCAGAACATTAGATTCACAGTCCACGATGACTAGTAACTGTAGTACATAGCCCTGGGAAATCATTTTACCATATTTCTCATATGAAAAGTGAAGCTTAGATCAGATTAGTCTGAAAGTTTTCTTCTACCTCTAAAAATAAGAGAGATTGGGCTTCCCTGGTGGCACAGTGGTTGAGAATCCGCCTGCCATTGCAGGGGACACGGGTTCAAGCCCTGGTCCGGGAAGATCCCACATGCCGCGGATCAACTAAGCCCGTGTTCCACAACGACTGAGTCCACGCGCCACAACTACTTGAGCCTGCGCGCCACAACTACTGAAGCCCGTGCGCCTAGAGCCCATGCTCCGCAACAAGAGAAGCCACCACAATGAGAAGCCCGCACACCACAATGAAGAGCAGCCCCCGCTCACCGCAACCAAAGAAAGCCTGCACGCAGCAATGAAGACCCAATGCAGCCAAAAATAAATAAATAAAATAAATTTTTTAAAAAATGAGAGAGATCTAGGTCAATTAATGTGACTTCCTACTGAATGGTAAACAACTACTAACATTTACAGCATACGTTCTATGTGCCAGGCACTGTTCTAAGTGCTTTACATGTATTAATTCTTTTTTTTGTTTGTTTTGTTTTGAATATTTATTTATTTGACTGCGCTGGGTCTTAGTTGTGGCACACAGGATCTTCGTTGCGGCATGTGGGATCTAGTTCCCTGACCAGGGATCGAACCTGGGCCTCCTGCATTGGGAGCTCGGAGTCTTAACCACTGGACCACCAGGGAAGTCCCTTGCAGCTTGTGGGATCTCAGTTCCCCAAGCAGGGATCAAACCCGGGCCCTCGGCAGTGAAATCACCGAATGCTAACCACTGGACTGCCAGGGAATTCCCTGCATTAATTCATTTATTCTTTGCAATTCTGTGAGGTGAGTGCTATTATTATACACATATCATAGATGAGGAAAATGAGGTACAAACAACTTTCGCAACAGGTCAGAAGTTAAAGCCAAAGGTCAAATCCAGGGAGTTCTGGCTAGAGTCTACCTACTAAACTGCAAGTGTGTAAAACCACTTTTCAATCCACCATTACATTATGCCCAGTAGAAGGTAAGATCTGATTAATGCGTTGATAATTTTCACAGATGTGTACATTCCTAACTGAGGTACAACTGCTCTTAGTGATTGACCTATAAAAGAATGTAGGGACACAGGATCACTGGTTTGGTCCTATCATTTTAAACAAAAGGCAACTGAAGACCTACATATGTAAAACTGACTCACCCAAGGTCACAGAACTCATTGAGTAGGAGCCAAGATAAAAACCTCAAATCTCTAAACTCCTGATTCAGGGTTTTCCTTAATCATGCTCCCTCACTAGAATAATAAGAACCATAATCCGGTCTAAATCTACCAAACTCAGAAAAAAAAAAAAAAAAAAAAAGAAAGAACCACCACTTGTTTTCTTTTTAGAGATCTGTACGGCTCTTTAAATATGGCATTAACTTCTTCAGGAGCCCATTCTAAGCATCTGCCCTACCAAGAGATCTTTCTACAGATTGAGCAGCACAGAACAGTAGTTAAGATAGAGACTCTGGGGCTTCCCCAGTGGCACAGTGGTTGAGAGTCCGCCTGTCGATGCAGGGGACACGGGTTCGTGCCCCGGTCCAGGAAGATCCCACATGCCGCGGAGTGGCTGGGCCTGTGAGCCATGGCCGTTGAGCCTGTGCGTCCGGAGCCTGTGCTCTGCAACGGGAGAGGCCACAACAGTGAGAGGCCCACATACAGCAAAAAAAAAAAAGAGAGACTCTGAGGTCTGACTTGTCTGGGTTCAAATCCCAGCTCAACCACAGAACTCGGTGTGTGATATTGTGCAAGCTATTTAAACTTCCGTGTCCCTCAGTTACTCCATCTATAAAAATGGGAATAAAATATGTACCTTACAGGAATTTTGTATAATTAATTCATTTATTGTATAATAAATGAATTAATATAGGTAAAGTGCTAAAGTCTGCTAGAGTCTGGCATATAGTAAGTGTTACATAATTATTTGCTATTAATAGTTAATATTTTAATAGTTCATATTATTTGCTATTATAGCTATTAATAACAACCAAAATCTCTCTGGATTTAATTTTATTTAAAAGTCACCTTTGGATAAAGAACAACTGTGGAACTTCCTCATATGTGAAGAAAAAAACTTCTCTTGTACAGAACCTTATCTTCTCTAGACTTAACAATCGGATTTTTAAAATCCTTTTTTTATAAGACCTGTTTTTATTTTTTTTTGTACTTTAAAAAGATATTTCTTTTGTACTTGTATCCAGCCAGTATTTCTTTAGCCTATATTTGTGAACTAGCAAAATCAAATCTAAGTTCTGCTTTTAAAGACTAAGAATTCTCAAGATTTATTTTACCTGAAGATACTGAGAAAGCTGGAATAGTTCCTGAGAGTACATACTTGGAGTGTTAGCAGCAACCTAGAAACAAAATGACACACCATTGACAGTCACACAAAATATTTGCAGAAGATATTAAAGCCAAATCAAGTCCTTGCAATGCCTATTTACTGAAATATGCAAAATAAAAATTATTTTTTAAATGAACAATTTCCTTTAGTTTTCAAAATATTTCTGCTCCATGTCTAGAATGTATAAATGGTATTGTATTATGCTGATCAGTTTGGGATTTACAAGCAGGATGGTGCAACAAGTGCTACCCATGAAAACATTCCTTGATAAACCAAATCACAAACTTACGGCACAAAAGCAATACAGCCTTTTCTTTACCCAGAAATAATACCTGCTAAATCAACAGATCTACATTTTCCCCTTTAAAATTCATTGTCAAATAGTTCTTCAATATGTCAACAAGTCACAATTTGTTTAGAAGTAGCCATTTTCAAAATGGTATTTGTATGTGGGCGCGTGGGGAGAAGCAGGACACGAAATACAATATTTTGTCCAATGGCCAGAGGCAATGAAAAAAGGTCTTTTTTTCCTTTAAACTGTAGGTAGGTTTTAAGAAGAAAAAGATGGGAAATAATAGTGTTTAAACATTAAAGTCACAGCCAAAACGCTTAGAACTCAAAGAGTATTGGAAGAAATAACTTCTATAAAGGGATTCTGCTGGGTGTGGAATATAGAACCACAGAATTATTTTTTAAAAAAAGGCACTAACAGGTTGCTGTATCATTCATTTATCCATATTCTCAACACTGCCCAAGCCTTATATGTTAACTTATTAGTGATGTTAACAGCATCATTCCTTATTAAGCTCAGAAAGTCTATTTTTACTAAGATGCTAAGTAGAAGACAGAGAGGTGGCATTATTATTTTTAAAAGTTAGTCCTAAATCAGCAAGGCCATTATTTACTTCTGAAATGACTCTTGGTATTGCTGAAGTTGATGTTTAACCACTTTTACTTCTAAAAAAGGAATCTAACAGAGAACTTCAGTTTCAGGTAGGCTTTCATTCTTTATCCAAATGGAAGGAAAAAAAAGTAAAATGTTTTCCCCAATAGTTTAGTTACTTTACTAAGAAAACTCAACATACACTTTAATGCCAAAAGATACAAGAGCTTTTTTTTTTTTGCTACTTAGCAATGATATCTACAGTTTAATACACCATTATTTCTGAACAAAAGAAAAATATTTTCTAACAAGTAATTACTGCAAAGTTTCTGTCCAAATCAAGTTAAAACTGATCTTCAAGAACAATTAAAGAGGAATTGCTGTACGCCCATATTTCTGTGTTATTTCCATGTGTAGGTATATTTTGAGTAAATTATCTGGGTGCAAAGCTTTAATAAATATTTCTAGACAGAAATGTATTATAGAATAAAAAGTAGTAACTAACACTTCTTACCTATGGCTAGGCGCAAAACAAATGCTTCTAGTCTAGAGTCAGCCACTGACTTGAGATAACAAAGGCTTTGTCCTAAGAAACATCCATCCTAAATTCTCCAGTTTTTGAAGATCAGACTAGAATAACTATACAGCTATATGCATTCTTGTATTTTTGTTACAAAAGAGAAATAAGTTTCTAGGCAAAGCATATTAAAAATGAACAAACAAACATTTTCAAAAGCAATATAGCTGAATCAGTTTGGAAAAAAGAATCATCAGCAACTTACTTTGTCAACAGGACTTGGTAATGGAGCATGGATGACACTGAAAAGTAAAATTTAGAATTTTTATCTAATTTCCTGACAACAGAGGAAATAGAGTATGACAGTACAAGAATATCTTAAACCCCAAAGTTGACACACTTGTTTTCATATAATTAAAAGAATGTGAATTATTTTTTAATCCTTCATAAACATATAGAATTGTTAGAAAACAAGGTAATAAATACACAAAACTTTTACACATTAATGTATTTCTAAACACAAATTCAAAATCCAAAATGTATTAAATGCCCTTGCTGGATCTACTATTAATGAGGGTTATGGTGAATTCCTTGGTTATAAGAACTTCTAAACAGAAAAGAAACGCTCCTTAAATTATCCATTTAAAATTTTAGAATGTGTAAATTAAGTTCTCTTAAAATTAAATACTTCTATACAGAAAGCCTTAAAAAGCAAAGTTCTACTGTAAAGAAGGCTATAATTTGAAAATACATTCTAGTGGAGAACAACTTCAGCTAACCAAAACATTAGTACTACTCTTCTCTACCCAGCCACCTCACACACTGAAAGCTTACATGTAGTTATGAATCTAACTCAGTATATCACTTTAAAACTAAACAGTAACACAGTATTAATTGGTATTAATTGCCTTTTGGGCCTTATAAAGTACATAAGAGGCAGTACAGTGTAGCAGTTAAGCATGCAGGCTCAGAAGCTATACTGACTGGGTCCAAATTTCGGCTCTACTTACCAGGTATATAATCTTGGGCAAGTTATCTAACCACTATAGGTCTCAGTTTCCTCATCCATAAAATGGGGATAATCATAAAACTAACCACATAGGGTTACTGTGAGTATTAAATGTGTGAATATAAGTAAAGAGCTTAAAAAAGTACCTAGACATAGTAGCACTTGATCACTACTACCGCTCCCATGAGAACAGAGCCGCTAAGGAAGCCAGGGTTCCTGTCTTACAAGCACTGTAAGATACTGTAATGTGGGTTGGGAGGGTGAGTAGACGGAGCACAGAGCAAGACTGCCACCCATAGCCCCTACCAGTTGCTCCTCACTCCATATCCTAGAGGCCAATCTGGTAATGGTCTGCTTGATGGTTGATTAGGTAAAGTTCCTAGATTCAACAGGTTAATCACGTGTAAGTTGCTGACAAACTGATCTTGCAGGACTTAAAAATAGGGATGACAATTCTGATTCCATTGTAGTAACTGCAAACATCCTAAGAATATTTCAATTCAATTAGTCACAAATACACTAAGATGCTGAATAAAATGGAATATTAAGTATTAGCCCCCACTTCCCTTCTGAGCTCCCATGATATCCTGTACAGACTCCCACTGAGACCATATAATCCCCTGCTCTACTACTCCTTTGATTTCACATCTGTGTTCTCAGCACTTTGAACAATTCACCTCTGCATCCCCAGAACCTATACAAGGCCCTAACAAATCTGGTGCCTAATGAAGGTTTAAAAAATTACATACAGCTTTAGTTTTTTTTCCTCTGCCCCATAAAAGTGGAATAGACGTTTTAAATATGTTTCTTTTTCTTGATTTTATACAAATAATACATATTGACTAGGGAAAATGTGTGAAGTAAAGCATGAGGAAATAAATAAAAACTACCCAATGCCAGCACCCAGATATAGCCATTTTGGGTATATACCTTTTCTCTGTAGATATGCACATACAGGGAAATGAACTTGAGAAAGTCTAAATAGAAGCAAATGGTATTAATGGAGGTTTTTGTTTTTTATTTTGGCTGTGCTGAGCCTTCATCACAGTGCCTGGGCTCTTTGTTGCGGCGCACGAGCTTCTCTAGTTGCAGCACGTGGGCTTAGCTGCAATATATGGGATCTTAGTTCCCTGACCAGGGATTGAACCTGGGCCCCCTACACTGGGAGCATGGAATCTTAACCACTGGACCACCAGGGAAGTCCCAGGAGGTTTTGTTTTTGTTTTTTTTAAACCAGTTTTCTTAGTGACCCAAGTACAAAACTTTCCGTTCTCATGAAAATCTGGTTCATAAACAAAAGGCTAAAAATCTAGCAAAACATTCCATAAGTGATATATATTTGTACTTTACAAAAACTATTGTGGATACAGGTGTATTTTGTTTGAATTATGGAAAAAAGTTCATATGCAACAAGGAACTGTAGAAGGAAAACTTATTTAGTGTTAGGGTGGTGGGATTATAGGCAATTTTTCTCTGTTTCTTATTATTTGAAAATTATTTGTGCAATAAAAATAAAAATCAAGGAAGAAAAAAGAATCAGCTTTTTGAGAACGGTATACCTACTGAAGACCTTAAAAATATTAAGTGGTATGTATACAATGTACCTTGAACTCTAAGCATTCTGGCATACTTAAAAGCATCTTGATTGCTAGAAAATATTAGATTACAAGAAGAGAAACAGTATTCATCGTGTGCTCATTATGCACCAGGTACTACACTAAACTCTTTAAGTGTACAGTCTTGCTTAATCCTCCTCATAAAATTCCTGTCAATAGGTACTATTATTAACTTCATTTTTCAAATGAGAAAAGGGAGGCCTGATCAAGTCACAGAACAGGTGGAGTTGGGCTTTGAACCAGACTATCTACCTCTAAAGACCGTTCTGATCTTCCTCCAGCTCCAGGATTGCCTGTTCAAAATTCATCTTCTCCAAAAAGTCAACCAGATTACACACAATGAAACTGGCAGCAAAATTTTAAATGATGCTAACATTTAACCACATAAGAAAAACCAAACAAAGAGAAGGAAAAAGGGACAAAGATGAAAAGCACTGGGGAAACAAGAGGGATAGGAACACAATTCACTGATGTAGACTTTGAAAAAATTCATATGCCCTATTGGATGGAAGCTGAGAACAGACATGACCCTTTATGCAGCTGCTCAAAGCTTTTGAATCCATGAAAGAAAAATCTCATTATCAAATACAAACATCCAGGTCTTTAAGAAGCCATTTGTTATTAGTTGATTAATAGTTACTCTTATTTTTAAAACCTTAACTCTTGACTAACTCATATTAAAAGCTAAGTCACATTAATGTTCCCAAAATTAAATATATTTTTAATAATTAAGCTATAATTTAGAATAGGGAACAGATTAACATTTTAAATTTAAAATGTTTTAAATTTTCTGTCTTATTCAGATATCCTGAAAGGTTTAAAAAAAAACAAACTCCAACTGAAGCATAATATACAATAATTCTAATGAAAGCACTACCATAGTAATAAGAGGATCTCTCTCTGCTTCCTTTTTCCTTCTCTTTCCTACTCACTACTCTACTTCACCTTCAACTTACTGCTGCTCTCAACCTCCCACCCTCAGATATTTGTTTCTGCTTTTGTAGGACAGAAAATATTATGCTGGGTGTAGAAACAAGCCTCTACCATATCCAATATTCATATTTATTTATTCAAAATAAAAAATGCTTAAGTTTAAAGACTGTTTAGCTCCCTCTAACACTTCATAATAATACTCTGTGAAAAGTACAAGATCAAAATGTATTTATGCTTACATTTTAACATTTGCATTTTATGAGCAATTTTTCCCTCTCAAGTTTGTCCTCCTCTAAGTGACCTTTCCACTGCTTCTTTAAAAAAAGAAAAAACTACAGAATTGGAAAATCCCTCCAAAACCTCCCACCAATATAGACTACTAACTGTGTCAATATCCTTAAAGTCCTTTAAGATTATGACACTGGCATTAACTTCAGAGGCAACCATAGTTTAAGAAGTCATATATGAAATGCAGATCAAAATGAATACAATTATCACTCATCAATAACTTACATAGTCCAAATATTCTAAAAACCTAAATTTCCAGCAAATATAAGTTATAAAGTTAATTTTGGAAACAAAATAACTGTGCCTCCTTACACATTACTATTTACTAGAATTGTAACTAATGTGAAAAGCAATTATACTGTAGTATATTATATTCCAAAAGTACTATATCAATTTTCTAACATTATTAGAATAATCCTGAAGTATAAACAGTATACTATCATCTAGAATATTATTAACCAATGTAATGAATACAAAAAGTTCATAGCTCTATATTATACTCACTCTGAGCGGAGCCGGGCTTCCATACCATCTGGTAGAAAAAGTTTTATTGTGGAAACAATACACCCATGGGTAACTGGTTAAAACAAACAAATAAGATGGATAAAATAATTGTATAAAAATATAAACCTTCATACCTCTCATGTCTAAACATATATTTTATTCTTAAATATAATAACTTCTGGGAAAGAAAATAATTTTGGTGGTTTACGACAATATTCATTCCCCTGGAGAAAGTCATTCCTATCCATAATGAATCACAACTGCAAGGGAGAATCACAGATAAAATTGCTTTGAAAAGTGTCCTAACGTCCAATGCTATAGCAACAATGAACCAAGGTCATTGGAGTATATGGAAATACAATTGAGGGTCACGGTGGGGGTGAGGGGGAGACGCACTTTCCCCTCTATATGCTAGCATCAAAACCTAAGCACAACTAGTGGGGCTTCCCTGGTGGCGCAGTGGTTGAGAGTCCGCCTGCCGATGCAGGGGACACGGGTTCGTGCCCCGGTCCGGAAGGATCCCACATGCCGTGGAGCAACTAGGCCCGTGAGCCATGGCCGCTGAGCCTGCGCGTCCGGAGCCTGTGCTCCACAACGGGAGAGGCCACAGCAGGGAGAGGCCCGCGTACAGCAAAAAAAAAGAAAAAAACCCTAAGCACAACTAGTACCCAGTTTAAAATTTAGCCCTTAGTCCTAAATCTCCTGTCCCCAACCTATAACTCCTATCCATACCTCACAAAACTCTAAAGTTCTGTATAATAACAGCTTGGAATATGCCATTCAATACCCCATTTTATGAGCGAGAAAACCAAGACCTCAGACAAGTGAAATTGCTTCTACAACTCTCTGCTATTAAGTATCAGAGCTGTTGGCTAGAACTCAAGTCTGAAGTTCCCAGTTCAGTATTTAAAATTATGGTTTTGTTTTTTCGGTGGTTGTTTCCTCCTCCACCTCCAAACATCTTTATATAACATTACATCAGTCACTTTGTAGATAGCTTCTTTTTTTTTTTTTTTTAAAGGCTTTTAATTTATTTATTTATTTATTTATTTTTGGCTGCTTTGGGTCTTCATTGCCGCACACGGGCTTTCTCTGGTTGCGGCGAGCAGGGGCTGCTCTTCGTTGCGGTGCATGGGCTTCTCACTGTGGTGGCTTCTCTTGTTGCAGAGCACGGGTTCTAGGCTCACGGGCTTCAGTAGTTGCAACATGCAGGCTCAGTAGCTGTGGCTTGCAGGCTCTAGAGTGCAGGCTCAGTAGTTGTGGCGCACTGGCTTAGTTGCTCCACGGTATGTGGGATCTCCCCGAACCAGCGCTCAAACCCGCGTCCCCGGCATTAGCAGGCGGATTCTTAACCACTGTGCCAGCAAGGAAGTCCTGTAGACAGTTTCTTATCATTGCTTCTTACTTCCTCCTTCTTCGGAAGATTTCAAGAGACAAAACCTCTCAAAAGCAGTACTTGTACAGAGCTTCTCTTTCTTTTACAGAAAAAAATTATATTCATAGTTTAAAAGTTGATGGTTTTGGGGACTTCCCTGGTGGCGCAGTGGTTAAGAATCCACCTGCCAATGCAGGGGACACGGGTTCGAGCTCTGGTCCGGGGAGATACCACATGCTGCGGAGCAGTCAAGCCCATGCACCACAACTACTAAGCCTGCGCTCTAGAGCCCACATGCCACAACTACTGAAGCCCGCGGGCCTAGAGCCCGTGCTCCACAACAAGAGAAGCCACTGCAATGAGAAACCCGTGCACCACAATGAAGAGTAGCCCCCGATCGCCGCAACTAGAGAAGTCCCGCGTGCAGCAACGAAGGCCCAACGCAGCCAAAAATAAATAAGTAAATACATAAATAAATAAATTTATTTTTTAAAAAGTTGATTTTTTTAAATTTCTCTATTCTTCAGATATTACGTCCTTCAGGGTTCAAAGAGTTAATTCATTTAGTTAACAAACTCTAATTAAAAGCTAATGTAGGGTGATGAAACTCTCTGCCTAACACAGCAATTATCGCCACGAATCACTGACCTTCATTTCAGGTCTCACCCTCCCGTCTTGCTACCATAGATATGCTATACAAAACCAAGCTACCCGCATCTCCAAATTTCTTACTTTTCATAACCCATGCCTTTTACACAAGCTGTGCTCTCTGTCGGTGATGTCCTTTATCCCCTTGACTGCATAACCAAAGGCTATTTATCCTCCAGGGTCAGACTTTTTACTTCCTTCACTAAAGTTCAATATCTGAGCTAGGTGTCCCCAGAATCTATGTCTACTTATAACACTAAACACACTGCATTGTGAATATTTACCATTTCCACAACCATTGTCTGACCAATTAGAGTCAACTCTTTGGGGGTAGCAATGACTGTTGCTTCTCACTTTTTAAACCTGGTAATTAGCAGAGTTATGTGGTACAAAGAGGGAATTTAATAAATGCTCAATGAATGTCAAAGAACATGTCTGGTTAATATTTTTAATTTCCATTACTTGGAGGAGAAGGTATCTCTTACTATGAGGACAATAGTGTTCATCTCTACTTGCAAGAAGCACCTAACTGCCTCCTTTCCCTGGCAGAAGACAGGGAAGAGATGGATTTATCCCAGCTTGATGGTTCCCCCAGAGATTTACTATAAACAGGCTACAATAAATAGAGGATCACAAAACAAGAAGACCCAGCAATACTGATAATTTACCAATATATTTAAACTGATAATAAAATTGTTTTTAAAAAAATGGTACAGTGGGGCTTCCCTGGTGGCGCAGTGGTTGAGAGTCTGCCTGCCGATGCAGGGGACACGGGTTCGTGCCCTGGTCTGGGAAGATCCCATATGCCGTGGAGCGGCTGGGACCGTGAGCCATGGCCGCTGAGCCTGCGCGTCCGGAGCCTGTGCTCCGCAGCGGGGGAGGCCACAACAGTGAGAGGCCCGTGTACCGCAAAAAAAAAAAGAAAAAAAAAAAAGGTACAGTGAATTACAGAATAAAACTGTAGTGCCAGAGCTGGCAGCCTACGACATGTTACATAAGGATTTCTTCTGCTCACATATATCATGCTGAAGCCCAGCAACTGGACCAATGTACAGATTTGTGAGATGAACCAAGGGCTAATACTACCTGGGCAGTTCGAGGTTGCTGTACTATTGAAAGCAGTTAAAGATCATGTCTGACTAAGCTGACAATCTAGTCTAGTCAAACCTGCTTTTGGAAAGGTTCTTGTGACAACTAGGTAAACAGATGCATAGAAATGTTAGTAATCTTTTCAATTTGCAAAAGGCAAGTATTTAAAGCAACCTGACAAAAATGTTTCATTCTAATACTTTTATTAATGACTCAACCTAGCAGCATTTCCTAAAATGGAGTGCTAGCAGGTATTAACAAAAAAGGATTTTGGGGTCAGAAGAGTTTGGAAAATACTTGGTTAAAAGACATTTAAAGAGTTTTAATTTATTTAAACCACAGGCTTTCTCAGAGCTTAATGGGTTTTTTGTCCATAATGAGGCTCTAAAGGTTAGATGTGTTTTCCAAACTTATTTGACCATTGAGAATCCCTGCTCCCCTTTTTAGGAACACTGGAACTGGCTCTATGGTATAACATATATGGTATACATGGTATTATGAAGAAACTACTTTGGAAAATACTGCTCTAAAGCTTTTTTTTTTTTTTTTTTTTTTTTTTTTTGCGGTACGCGGGCCTCTCACCGCTGTGGCCTCTCCCGCCGCAAAGCACAGGCTTCGGATGCGCAGGGCCAGCGGCCACGGCTCACGGCGGCTCACGGGCCCAGCCACTCCGCGGCATGTGGGATCTTCCCAGCCCGAGGCACGAACCTGTGTCCCCAGCATCCGCAGGCAGACTCTCAACCACTGCGCCACCAGGGAAGCCCAGCATTTTTTTTTTTTTTTTTTTTTTTTGCCGTATGCGGGCCTCTCACTGCTGTGGCCTCTTCCGTTGCGGAGCACAGGCTCCAGACGTGCAGGCTCAGCGGCCATGGCTCACGGGCCCAGCCGCTCCGCGGCATGTGGGATCCTCCCGGACCGGGGCACGAACCCGTGTCCCCTGCATCGGCAGGTGGACTCCCAACCACTACGCCACCAGGGAAGCCCCTAAAGCATTTCTGAAGCACTTTTAAAACAAACTTTGCTCTCAAAATTCATCCAGAAACATTATTACTGTCATACTGCCAAGATTCAAAAACAAAATTAATTGTAAAACACAATTTTAAAGTTTTTTGGGCGGGGTAAGGAGGCTGCAGGAACACTGCCATGTTAAATGTACACATGTATTGTAAGCTAAATGCAAATTTCAGAAACGTTAAAACATGAAAAACATGTGTCGAGGGAAAACAAGGTATCTGCAGAGAAAAATCTGCAATTAACTGCTGTATTTACAGCACTTTAATAAAAATCAGAATTAAGACTATACAACCTGACGGCCATTTAAATGAGTTCTTTCTCTGTTATCTTATACAGATTATTTATTTTGCTTTTGAGTTAATATATTTACTTTATGATATATAGTCAGCCTTTTCTATTACCTCTTTACACATACACCACTTAAAGAACCAATGTTCACTATGACAAGTTTAAAAACTGTTTAAGACCCTGGACTGGGAGACTGAAACTACTAGTATGTTGGAGTCTGGTTCTGTCTCCTTCCCTGCATTGAGTAGGAAGGTCAATACCACAATCTACTTGACTAGGTTGAAGGGTCTCTTGAGATGACCGGCAGTAACGGGAAGTAAAACTCCAGAAACATTAAAAAAAAACAAGACCCAAATGAGAGGTTTTAACATTTCCAGGATGGGAAATTATTCATATGATTGCCTTTTTTTAAAAAATTATTTATTTATTTATTTTTGGCTGCTTTGGGTCTCTGTTGCTGTGCGCGGTCTTTTTCTAGCTGCGGAGAGCGGGGGCTACTCTTCGTTGCAGTGCATGGGCTTCTCATTGCGGTGGCTTCTCTTGTTGCGGAGCATTGGCTCTAGGTGCATGGCCTTCAGAAGTTGTGGCTCCAGGGCTCTAGAGCGCAGGCTCAGTAGCTGTGGTGCACGGGCTTAGGTGCTCCGAGGCATATGGGATCTTCCCAGACTGGGGCTCGAATGCTTGTCTCCTGCATTGGCAGGTAGATTCTTAACCACTTTGCCACCAGGGAAGTCCCTCTAATTGCCTTTTGACTGCAATCTAAAATGAAAGTTACCAAACCTTCATTCTGGTATTTTTTGCTACATAAAGCTTCTGATTCTAAGACTGTTTTTTTTTTTTTTTTTAAGGTTAGAAAAGAGAGAGGGCAAGTTAGCTGGATAGACAAGTACTCTTCAAATTAAGAAAAAAATTTTTTAAACTTGAAGTATAGTCGATTTACAAATGTTCTGTTAGTTTCTGGTATACAGCAAAGTGATTCAGTTATACAAATACATACATGTTCTTTTTTCATATTCTTTTCCATTATGATTTATTATAGGATATTGAATATAGCTCCCTGTGCTATACAGTAGGACTTTGTTGTCCATTTTATATATAGTAGTCTGTATCTGCTAATCCCAAACTCCTAATATTTCCCTCCCCCACCCCCTTTCCCCTTTGGTAACCATAAGTCTTTTTTCTATGTCTGTAAATCTTTTTCTGTTTTGTAAATAAATTCATTTGTGTCATATTTTAGATTCCCATGTACAAGTGCTATCATATGATATTTGTCTTTCTCTATCTGACTAACTTCACTTAGTATGATTATCTCTAGTCCATCCATGTTACTGCAAATGGCATGATTTCATTCTTTTTTATGGCTGAGTAGTATTCCATTGTGTATATATACTACATCTTCTTTATCCATTCATCTATCTATGGACATTTACGTTGCTTCCATGTCTTGGCTACTGCAAACAGTGCTACGATAAACACTGGGGTGCATGTATCTTTTCAAATTATGGGTTTTCTGGAGTTTTCTCCAGATACATGCCCAGGAGTGGGATTGCTAGATCCATATGGCAACTCTTTTTTTAAGGAACCTCCATACTGTTTTTCCATAGTAGCTTCACGAATTTATATTCCCAACAACAGTGTAGGAGGGTTACCTTTCCTCCATACCCTCTCCAGCATTTGTTACGTGTAGGCTTTTTTTTTTTTTTTTTTGTGGTACGCGGGCCTCTCACTGTTGTGGCCTCTCCCGTTGCGGAGCACAGGCTCCGGATGCGCAGGCTCAGCAGCCATGGCTCACGGGCCCAGCTGCTCCGCGGCATATGGGATCCTCCCAGACCGGGGCACGAACCCGTATCCCCTGCATCGGCAGGCGGACTCTCAACCACTGCGCCACCAGGGAGGCCCTAGGCTTTTTAATGATGGCCATTCTGACCAGTGTGAGGTGGTACCTCACTGTTGGTTTTGATTTGCATTTCTCTAATAATTTGCAATGCTGAGCAGCTTTTCATGTGTCCCTTGGCCATCTGCATGTGTTCTTTGAAGAAATGTGTATTTAGGTCTTCTACCCATTTTTTGATTGGGTTGTTTTTTGTTATTGAGTTGTATGAACTGTTTGTATATTTTGGAAATTAAGCCCTTGTCGGTGGCATCGTTTGTAAATATTTTCTCCCAGTCTGTAGGCAGTCTCTTCATTTTCTTTATGGTTTCCTTTGCTGTGCAAAAGCTTATAAGTTTGATTAGGTCCCGTTTATTTTTGCTTTTGCTATTGCCTTAGGAGACTGACCTACGAAAATGATGGTACGATTTATGTCAGAGAATGTTTTGCCTATGTTCTCTTCTAGGAGTTTTATGGTGTCACGTCTTATATTTAAGTCTTCAAGCCATTTTGAGTTTATTTTTGTGTATGGTCTGAGGGTGTGTTCTAACTTCATTATTTACATGTGGCTGTCCAGCTTTCCCAATACCACTTGCTGAAGAGACTGTCTTAGAAAAACTTTTTTTGAATTGATATTCTATCATCCTGTCTTCATTTGTGAGCTGGAGTTCAGGGATTAAAAGAAACATTTTCTTCAACTACTTGTTTATCTCAGGTATAATTCCTACAGGAAAGGTAACACAAATGCTTTATTCTTCTCTTTATCTGTTTTCAGAATGAGAAATGGGTTTCCTAAGTTCTTCCAGAGGTGATCAAATATTTTTCTCTCTTTGAGTATCATTGTAACTTTATGGATTTAAACATATTTGATATATTTCAATCCACTGCTCTTATTGCTTGATGCTCAAATTGTCTAATCTTTAATCAGTCAAAATTCCACGTTAATTCCTGAGTTCTTCTAACAGAACCTCAGCAGTCTTAAATAACTCCATTGCTTCCTGATACAACAAAAATCTTATAAATTCAATTTATACATTTTCTGCCCTAGATTCAGAGTCAGCTATTTCCCAGAGAAGTCGTGTTTCGACCTATTTATTTGATGAGAGGAATCCTTTCTCTAGGTATGTGGATTAATTTGCTACTTTATTTCTCTTGGAGTGATATTGCTTGTTGGTTTATCTTTTGACTTGGTTGGTTCTTTGGCTTTACCTGTTGGCTCAATATTCACTGAAAACATGCTGGCTACAAAGGAGCATGCTGGGAATGACAGGAAAAACCAAGAGGACTACAACCAGGTCCTTGTCCTTGAGATTTCAATTCAGTTTGTACACAGAACTAGAAATATCTAACATAACAACAAAGGGGGAAAAATGCTATAAAGCACTGTGGGAATTTGAAATGGACAAGGGCAGGGGCATTTATGAAGAGGGTAAAGAAAAAAAAAGAATAGGATTTCAAAAGCTATAAATGGAAGGAAAGGCAGAGAGAGTGGCATGAGCAAAGAAAAAGAAAATGAGAAGGATGTGAGCGAGTTGCACATCTAATGAGGGCAGCTGGAGGAGACTGGAGGGAGGAGGTAAAGAATATATTTCAAGGCCCTTTAGGTGCCAGTAGTTAACATGTATAGGTGCTAAGCACACTATACATGTTAACTACTTATGACAAACCATGTAAATCGTTATTTTTATGTTCTATTTTTACAGATGAGGCAACTGAAGTCAAAGAAGCTAAACTTGCTTGAGATCCCATTTTGGCAAGTGGCAGCGCTAGTATTCAAAAAGTTTATTCTCCCTCTTGCCTCTAAATAACGTTGCTTAACATATATTAAGGGAAGTAATGGGAAATAAAATCAAAAGGTTGAATTGAGTCCACATTTTTGAGGGTCTCAAGTGTACAGGTAAGCATTTCAGACTTTATTCTACAGTATGACACAGCTACTTAAGGCTTCTAAAAGCAGGAGAATGATATGAATAAAGCTGTAACAGAAGAATATTTTGGAGGCAGTGGGTTGGCAAAATATGGTGGCCAGAAGTGGAGAGCTACTGTAACATTCTAGGTTGGCATCTGGAAAAACAAGTAGTAGCAGGGAAGGGAGACAAATGGTGTAGGTGACAACTGCTAAAGGTAAAGAAGAGACAGGATTCAGAAAAGATACCAATATTCTGAGCTAGAGTGTTTACAGAATGATGGAGCAGTAAACGAAACTGGGAAGTTAGTGGACTGCTCTAGTTTGAAGGTGGGAATTAGGCTTTGTACAGAGTAATTATAAGGTGAAAGTAGGACATACAAGAGGAAACAACCAAGCAAGCAGCTGGAAATACAGGTACAGAGCCAGGAAGTATGGATTCACAGCAGACAACATGAGAAGGGAAATTTGGGACTTGAGGATAAGGCAAAGCACATAAAACAGTTGCCAGAAACTTAATAGAGCAGAGCTCTTAAACCTAGTTGTCCAAAAGAACAACCCAAGACTTTTTAAAAATAGGTATGCCTAATAGAGGGAACCTACCTCAACATAATAAAGGCCATATATGACAAACCCACAGCCAATATCATTCTCAATGGTGAAAAACTGAAACCATTTCCTCAAAGAACAGGAACAAGACAAGGTTGCTCACTCTCACCACTATTATTCAACATAGTTTTGGAAGTTTTAGCCACAGGAATCAAAGAAGAAAAAGGAATCCAAATCAGAAAAGTAGTAAACTGTCACTGCTTGCAGATGACATGATACTATACATAGAGAGTCCTAAAGATGCTACCAGAAAACTTCTAGAGCTAATAAATGAATCTGGCAAAGTAGCAGGATACAAAATTAATGTACAGAAATCTCTTGCATTCCTATACACAAATGACAAAAAATCTGAAAGAGGAATTAAAGAAACACTCCCATTTACCACTGCAACAAAGAGAATAAAATACCTAGGAATAAGCCTACCTAAGGAGACAGAAGACCTGTATGCAGAAAACTATAAGACACTGATGAAAGAAATTAAAGATGATACAAACAGATGGAGAGATATACCATGTTCTTGGATTAGAAGAATCAACATTGTGAAAATGTTGTGAAAATGTACTGAAGCCCACACACCTACAGCCTGTGCTCTGCAACAAGAGAAGCCACTGTAATGAGAAGCCCGTGCACTGCAACAAAGAGTAGCCCCCGCTCACCGCAACTAGAGAGAGAAAGCCTGCGTGCAGCAATGAAGACCCAACACAGCCAAAAATTTAAAAATAAATAAACAGGGCTTCCCTGGTGGCGCAGTGGTTGAGAGTCCGCCTGCCGGTGTAGGGGACACGGGTTCGTGCCCCGGTCTGGGAGGATCCCACATGCCGTGGAGCGGCTGGGCCCGTGAGCCATGGCCGCTGAGCCTGCGCATCCGGAGCCTGTGCTCCGCAACGGGAGAGGCCACAACAGTGAGAGGCCCGCATACAGCAAAAAAAAAAAAAAAAAAAAAACAAATAAAGAACTAGAAAAAATTCACAATTTGTATGCAAACACAAAAGACCCCAAATAGCCAAAGCAATCTTGAGAAAGAAAAACAGAGCTGGAGGAATCAGGCTCCCTGACTTCAGACTATACTACAAAGCTACAGTAATCAAGACAGTATGGTACTGGCACAAAAACAGAAATATAGATCAATGGAACAGAATAGAAAGCCCAGAGATAAACCCACGCACATATGGTCACCTTATCTTTGAAAAAGGAGACAAGAATATACAATGGAGAAAAGACAGCCTCTTCAATAAGTGGTGCTGGGAAAACTGGACAGCTACATGTAAAAGAATGAAATTAGAACATTCCCTAACGCCATACACAAAAATAAACTCAAAATGGATTGAAGACCTAAATGTAAGGTCAGACACTATAAAACAGAGGAAAACATAGGCAGAACACTCTATGAAATAAATCACAGCAAGATCCTTTTTGACCCACCTCCTAGAGAAATGGAAATAAAAACAAAAATAGGACTTCCCTGGTGGCGCAGCGGTTAAGAATCCACCTGCCAATGCAGGGGATACGGGTTTGAGCCCTGGTCCGGGAAGATCCCACATGCGGTGGAGCAACTAAGCCCATGCGCCACAACTACTGAGTCTGCACTCTAGATCCCGCAAGCCACAACTAGTGAGCACTGATGTCACAACTACTGAAGCCCGCACACCTAGAGCCCATGCTCTGCAACGAGAAGCCACCTCAATGAGAAGCCCGTGCATCACAACAGTAGCCCCCGCTCACCACAACTAGAGAAAGTCCGCGTGCAGCAATGCAGCCAAAATTAAATAAATAAATTTGCATATTAAAAAAATAAAAATAAAATAAAAATAAACAAATGGGACCTAATGAAACTTAAAAGCTTTTGCACAGCAAAGGAACCCATAAACAAGACAAAAAGACAAGCCTCAGAATGGGAGAAAATATTTGCAAACTGACAAAGATTAACCTCCAAAATCAACAAGCAGCTCATGCAGCTCAATATAAAAACAAACAAACAACCCAATCCAAAAATGGGCAGAAAACCTAAACAGACATTTCTCCAAAGAAGATACAGATTGCCAACAAACACATGAGAGGATGCTCAACATCACTAGTCATTAGAGAACTGCAAATCAAAACTACAGTGAGGTATCACCTCACACTGGTCAGAATGGCCATCATCAAAAAATTTTAACAAACAGGGCTTCCCTGGTGGTGCAGTGGTTTAGAGTCCGCCTGCCGATGCAGGGGATACGGGTTCGTGCCCCGGTTCGGGAAGATTCCACATGCCGCGGAGCGGCTGGGCCCGTGAGCCATGGCCGCTGGGCCTGCGCGTCCGGAGCCTGTGCTCTCAACGGGAGAGGCCACAGTGAGAGGCCCGCGTACCGCAAAAAAAAAAAAAAAAAAAAAATTGTAACAAACAGTAAATGCTGGAGAGGGTGTGGAGAAAAGGGAATCCTCTTGCACTGTTGATGGGAATATAAATTGATACAGCCACTATGGAGAACAGTATGGAGGTTCCTTAAAAAACTAAAAATAGAACTACCACATGACCCAGCAATCCCACTACTGGGCATATATCCTGAGAAAACCATAATTCAAAAAGAGTCATGTACCACAATGTTCATTGCAGCACTATTTACAATAGCCAGGACATGGAAGCAACCTAAGTGTCCATCGACAGATGAATGGGTAAAGAAGATGTGGCACATATATACAATGGAATATTACTCGGCTATAAAAAGAAATGAAATTGAGTTATCTGTAGTGGGGTAGATGGACCTAGAGTCTGTCATACAGAGTGAAGGAAGTCAGAAAGAGAAAAACAAATACCATATGCTAACACATATATATGGAATCTAAAAAAAAAAAAAAAAAAGGTTCTGATGAACCTAGGGGCAGGACAGAAATAAAGACGCAGATGTAGAGAATGGACTTGAGGACATGGGGAGGGGGAAGGGCAAGCTGGGACGAAGTGAGAGTAGCACTGACATATATACACTACCAAATGTAAAATAGATAGCTAGTGGGAAGCAGCCACATAGCACAGGGAGATCAGCTCGGTGCTTTGTGACCACCTAGAGGGGTGGGATAGGGAGGGTGGGAGGGAGACACAAGAAGGAGGGGATACGGGGATATATGTATACATATAGCTGATTCATGTTGTTATACAGCAGAAACTACCACAACATTGTGAAGCAATTATATTCCAATAAAGATGTAAATAAATAAATAAATAAATAAATAAATAAATAAATACAAAGGGAAACAAACAACAACAAAAAAATAGGTATGCCTAGGTCCCACACCTAACAAGTCTCCTTCTTAGGGCTGAAGGGTGGGATCCACACATGTGTAGTTTTACAAAGCTCTTCAGGTAATTCTGGTGTATATCCTGGGTTGAGAAGCCATCATTTAAATGAACAAAAGAAGACTGCCATGCCATCAGACAGATTCTCTCAGTCAATCTGGCAAATTTGGCACATTCTATGTTGAATCAGCTTTGTGATTTCCGCTAGTAGCAGGAAAGTGGAAGTATGTAAAGCTTGTGGTGAAAGTTTCCAAGAGCTAGAAATAAGCAAAACAGCATGGCCAAAAATCACGGAGTAGTCAAGAAGTTGGTGAGAGTACCTCTGAAATGCCAATGATGGGTTCCAAAGGACAGATGGGTAAAGAAGCCTGGGGCTGAAGCTACTGAGAAAGATGGGCAAACTTGATGGCAAAAAAAGATGGTGCAAATGATTGGCAAGGGTTTCAGTAATAATTAAAGCACCTGACCCTGAGCTAAGCACTTTATGTTCACTCTTTCAGTGTTCACATTGAACACTGTGCCACAATGTGAACACTCAATATTATACCACAAACCTTGAGATAGCAGTATCATGAGTCCCATTTTACAAGATGAGGAAATTAAAGCTGAGACAGGTTAAGGAGAGGTAACTGAGTCACAGCAGAATAAAAAGGGCAGTGGGTAACAAGAAGGTTGCCAATACCCAATCCTCATATAAGCCTCCAGATTAGGAGGAAGGTTGTCAAAATATTAGTTGAGATGAGGTGGTAGAAAGAACTTTTGTAAAATGGCAGATAAAGATTTATGAGACGTTTGAAAATTTATTCAACCAATATGTGCCAGGTTAAGTGTGGAGAGTCTACAATGAAAACAGACACACTGCCTGTTCTTGAACAGCTTACAGGTTAGTGAGGGAGGCAACCATACAAAGAGGACGAGTACAGTGTGCAACAGGGACATGGAAGGGCATTTTGTTCAGCCTAGGAAGGTTTCTAGGTGAAGGAAAGATCATGTGCAAGGGCTTGAAGGCCAGAAGGGGCAAGACCTACTGCGGGGAGTAAAAGCAATTCAGTGCAGTTGTAGCACAAAGCAAAAGGAAGATACCATTTGCCTTACTCGTAACAGGCCCTTTGTTCATAGAGGCTTAACCTAGGAACAGAGTGGGTAAAGTGGGACCTGGACTGATCAGCTAATTGGAGTTATATGTGAAGTTTATAGAACTAAATGGTCCCAAGATTTGCAACAGAGGGTTACTGTAATGTATGACCCAGAAAACTCATGCCATCTGAGCAGTTTGTGGGTTTGTGAACAGAGGAGTGGCCAGCAATCAGGTTGTTAAGGCTCCCATTCCAGGAGGATCTGATAGGTTGGCTTTCTCTCTTTCTCCCTTCCTTTTTCTTTTTCTTTCTTTCTTTCTTCTTTTTTAAAAAAAATCTATTAGAGGGCTTCCCTGGTGGTGCAGTGGTTGAGAGTCCGCCTGCTGATGCAGGGGACACGGGTTTGTGCCCCGGTCCGGGAAGATCCCACATGCTGCGGAGCATCTAGGCCCGTGAGCCATGGCCGCTGAGCCTGTGCGTCCAGAGCCTGTGCTCTGCAACGGGAGAGGCCACAGCAGTGAGAGGCCCACGTACCGCAAAAAAAAAAAAAAATCTATTAGAAAGTCATCCTATTTGTTTGCAATAACATTTTATATCTATAGGGCAGGGTATTACTAAAGTGCTGACCAATGAGTCTTTTCCCTGAAGCCACACTGTGTGGAAAGCCAAACATCAAAATCAGCTTGTTTTGGAGAGCTTGGAAAAGACGACACACTAATGTGAACTGATATGTTCAATGACCTCAGACTCATCACATTTTTAACAAAAATCCTGATTTATATATACATCACACACAAATATAAAAACACTTTTATATATTATATATATATATATTTTAAATTTCCTTTTACACATACATTATTTTATACAAATACATAAATGTCATATATCCTAGAGGGGTTTTATTTCAGTTTTGCTAGTCTTGCCCTTTTTAATTTGGCTCCCACTTCTCCTTTACTCCTCCTCTCCAATCATACTCCAGGAAGACTCACATTAATGACTAGTATGTATGCATTCTTCCATGTTTTCCCATGTTCATAAAATCATACACAAACACATGCATATAAATGTACATTTATAGGGACTGATGAGACTTTTTAAAAATAATGAAATTACTAAACATAATCCTTTCCTCACTCAACAATATATCTTACAAAAATCCCTGCAATTCATATAATACTAATGTATTCTTTTTAATACCTGCATGAAGGGAAATATAAAAATTATCCTTCCATTGTTTTTTGTACTATGCACACTGATGCAAAAAAATCCTTTCATAGATCCCCACAAACTAGTTTTTATCATTTCAAGTATCTAATTTGATATCCTTATTATAAATGTATTCAAAAGCATTATAGAGCCTCTGTCTCCTAGAGTAATGGAAATATAAACAAAAATAAACAAATGGGGCCTAATTAAATTTATAAGCTTTTGCACAGCAAAGGAAACCATAAACAAAATGAAAAGACAACCTACAGACTGGGAGAAAATATTTGCTAATGATGCTACCAACAAGGGCTTAATTTCCAAAATATACAAACAGCTCATACAATTCAATTACAGAAGAAAAAACCAACCCAATCAAAAAAATGGGCCCAAGACCTAAATAGACATTTCTCCAAAGAAGGCATACAGATGGCCAATACTCACATGAAAAGATGCTCAACATCGCTAATTATTAGAGAAGTGCAAATCAAAACTACAATGAGATACCACCTCCCATGGGTCACAATGGTCATCATTATAAATTGGTGGAGAGGTTGTGGAGAAAAGGGAGCCCTCCTATACTGTTGGTGGGAATGTAAATTGGTGCAGCTACTATGGAGAACAGTATGGAGGTTCCTTAAAAAACTAAAAATGGAGTTACCATATGACCCTGCAATCCCACTCCTGAGCATGTATCCAGAGAAAACCATAATTGAAAAAGATACGTGCACCCCAATGTTCATAGCAGCACTATTTACAACAGCCGACACATGGAAGCAACCTAAATGTCCATAGACAGATAGACATAGACAGATGAATGGATAAAGAAGATGTGGTTTATATACATGATGGAATACTACTCAGCCATAAAAAAGAATGAAATCATGCTATTTGCAGCAACATGGATGGACCTAGAGATTATTATACTAAGTGAAGTAAGTCAGAGAAAGACAAATATCATATGATGTCACTTATATGTGGAATCTTAAAAAATGATGTAAATGAACTTATCTACAAAACAAAAATAGACTCACAGACATAGTTTCATTTCTGAATTTAATTTATTAATACCCTAATCAGGATTTTTTATCTATTGTCACAAATGAAATTAGTTACAATTTTCTTCTTTGTACTTTATCTGTATCAGAATTTGGCACTAATGACAGGCTGCTGGCTTCTTCAAAGGATTTTGAGAGCTTCCCATCTTCACCTATGTTGGAGTATTTAAACAACATTGGATTTATCTGTTTTTTAGTAAGACCAAATTCAGCATTGGTCTTGGATTGGACCCATTTCTGGTCAATCTTTAATAACTTTTTTAGTCTCTTTTAAAGAAATCAACTTAAAAGTTTCCTACATCTTGGGATAATTTTGCCAGGAAAACATTAATTTACTCTAGTTTTTTTTTTTTTTTTCTTTGCCATAGTTTGGCATGTAACAGTCTCTAATAATTCTTTTGGTATATCCCAGATCTGTGTTTATATCTCCTTTCTCATTCCTTATATTTTTTTAACCTAATAAAGGAATCAAGGCTTATTAATTACCTATTTTATTTTACTGTTTTGTTTTAAAGATCCAGCCTTTGGGTTTGTTTAATCCCTTTCAGGGTTTTTTGTTCATTTCATTAATTTCTGCTTTTTTATTTCTTCTTCCCAACTTCTTTTTCTTGTTGTTCTTTTTCTAATTTCTTCTAAGTACCAAGTTCCTTCATTGTTTGTCTTTCTTCTTTAATACGGAAAATATTTAAGATTATAAATTTTTATCTGAGTAAAGGATTTACTGTATTTTGGTATGAAAGTCTCCTTTCCTTTCCACATAGTTTGAAATTCCCTTTTTGATGTCTTCTTTGATCCAAGAGTTATCCAGTAGTGTTGCACAATTTCAGTAGGATTTTCCAAGTGATATAAAGCTTATCATAATACTGTTTGGCATAGAGCATCTTTTTTTTTATTTTTTAAAGCATATGTTTAAACAGTAATACTCAACTTGTGACACAGCTGTATCCCAAGAGGCCATGCATAATATAAGTCAACTTTTTGAAGGCAATAAATACCAAAAGAAACATTTTAAATGATGAAGAAATTTTTCTTTACTTTCCTTAAAGTTGGCACAAAAGATAAATTTTCAAAGAAGCCTGCAAGAATCTATGTTGTCAAAATAATATTGAACTAATAGTAACCCTGAATCTCAGAGTTGTCCTCTTAGCTTTCTACAGCATTTTCTAAAGTGGCCCCCACAGCTAGATGGGGAAGAAGAGTGGGAAGGAGTTTGGAACTTACCTACATCTTGTAACAGTCACCCCCTTGGAGATCTGCATATATGTTAGCATGTTATAAGGTCGGAGAAGTCCTGACTATCTTTGGTTAACTAAGCATTCCTAAATGTATTTGATTACTTCATTCTTCTATCAATTAACACCTTTTAATTCTCTTTGTTTGAGAAATGCAAGCCAAGAAAATAGATATTCCTTGGAGAGAAAGACAGTGTAATCAAATTCTGTCTTCTCTGTGGGCTCCTCACAGCTGGGGTTCAGTAAATGTTTGCTGAATGACTTGCTAGCAGAAGAGGTGTGATGTGGCAACAGCAGATATCAGAGTGTCCACTGCAGCTGTTCTCAGTATGTTTACACATAAGTTGAGTTCTCTTAGTAAGGAGCACTCAATATTTTGCATCAAAATACAAACTTTCCATTCTATTTTAAATTGTAAATGAAAATTCCTAAGACGTTGGCCCTACACACATCCAAATTTCAAAACCTAACACCTTAAAAAAACAAACAAGCAAACAAACAAAAAACCTAACACTCTGAGGAGGCCAACAAAACCCAGCAAAAATAATACTGCAGTTGCAGTATGTAAACGTATATGCACGTGTACACACACACACTATCATCACCAGCACCCCCTGGATTCCCATATCTACTGTGCAAAATGCCAGAGACTAATGACTTAAGGTATTATCAGATCAGAGTGTGCTCAGAGAAACAAAAGGAGAAACTTGCCAATCGGTTCCACTATCTATATTAAACTGCGACAGTGGGACTGCATACTTTTGGTTCCTATTTATTTAGTTTTATGATTCAGCCATATAATTTCTTGGTCATAAAGTAAACAGTGAACTAGGTAGGGCCCAAAAGCCTCAGAATTGTAAAATTAATCTAAATTTATTTAGCTAGAGAAATCCTAGTTTCAAAAACTTGAGATATGAAATTTTATATTCGTGGTAGCTGCCTACAGAATTCTGATTTTGTTTGGGGCAACAATGAAGACACAACCAAAAGGGATGAATCATAATTGATCTATGCCAGTCACGGATCTCCTGCTTACTTTTGCCAAGTAACTTCCTTCCCAGGCTCCTTTGTAGCTACAGTTAAAGGTATGTATGTGACCTACCCATGCAGCCAGTGAGACAAAAGAAAGAATCTGCTGGAAGGAGTCTAGGAAAGATTGTTCTTTCAAACATGAAAAGAGAGCCACACAAAAAGGCATTTTGCCCCCACCTTATCTTTTTTGCCTAGGACACTGGTGTGAGGAAAATAAAGCCTGGGGCTGCAGCCATCATCCTTAGACCATGAGGCAACAAGCAAAAGCGTAAAAAACCAACATGTAAGGGATAACAGAATGGGAGGACAGTAGACCCTGGATTCCTGATAACATCACTGAGCCAAGTGAACAAAGTCTGGACGTACCTACCTCCAGGCTTGTTGTTAATAAGTTAACAAGAAATATCCTTATGGTTTAAGCTCCTATTGGTTGAGTACAGCATCACCACAGCCAACTGTTTCCTAACTGACTCAGTAGTGCCCTGTGTTTTCATACTGTGATAAAGATTATAAATTATTTAACATTTTAGAATTTAAAATTTTAGAAAAACAATAGGGAAAGTGAGAGACAACTTTTCACTGCATAAAATGTTATACTTAAATTGCTTCTGCAAGCATGAAATGTTTTGTAACATTAAACAACAGAATAAAAAATTAAACAAACATGGCAAATTAATAGGAAAAATCAATCCATACCCGTACCTTTCCGTGTGTTCTCCGTCACATCTACCCCAAACTGGATAATGTCACCGGAAAGAATTTCACATGGTGGACTTTCTTCAGAGCCTCGACTCAATCTCTGACTATTTATAAAGGTACCATTACTACTTTTAGTGTCTTGGAGATAAAACTGCAAAAATAAAATTTTAAAAAAGAGCCAAAGATTAGTAGTAATAATTCCAAACCTACTTTTAAAAAATAGTATCAATACTTCCAACTTTGCAAACTATTGCAGGTAGATTTTTTTCCCCCCTATCAATTCAAACCGCATACTTCAGCTAAGATTCTCCTTCATTACATGTGAAATTAGAACCCTGAAACTGGGTGATTTAAAATCCAGCTGGACAAAATGGTATATCACTTCAGGAAACAGTTTACAAGGTCCTCAAAATGTTAAACAAAAGGTTAGCATATGACCCTGCAATCCTACTCTGAGGTATATACTGAAGAGAACTGAAAACATATGTCTTCACCAAAACTTGTACACGAATGTTCATAGCAGCATTATTCCTTATAGCCAAAAAATGGAAACAACTCAAATGCCCATCAACTGATGAATGGGTTAACAAAACATAGTATATCCACATGAATTATATTATTTTGCAATAAAAAGGAATGAAGTACTGATTCAAGCTATAACATGGATGAACTTTTAAAACCTTATGCTAAGTAAAAGAAGCCAGTCACAAAAGACATATATTATGTAATTCCATTTATATGAAATATCCAGAATAAGCAAATCCATAGGGATAAAAAGCACATTAGTGGTTGCAAGGGGCTGAGGTGCTGGGGCAGAGGGTGGGATGGGGTGGGGTGAATAACTGCTAATGGGTATAAGATTTCTTTTTGGGGTGATTAAAAGGTTCTAAAATTAGATAGTGGTGATGGTTGCATAACTCTGTGAATATACTAAAAACCAATGAATTGTTCATTTTAAAAGACTGAATTTTATGGTATATAAATTATATTTCAATAAAGCTGTTATTTTCTTCTTTTTAAGCCAGCTACACAAAACTCTAATTTTATCTTTCCATCTCACTCTGACTTTGTAACTTTGCTCCTAGGATTTCTGGGTTAAGTCAAAGGAAGTGCTATTTATTCCACAGGCAACGACAATTGGTGTTAGGTAACACCTGTATTAATTGCTATCAGTTAACTAACATACGTGGTATCAGGCCCAAAACATCTTCAGTAAACTCTTTGTGATAAACATTTTGGAGACACTAGAAACTAAAATACTGGCATCAGCTATGAAGGTATCACTTCCTGGCCCCCCCAAACTTGCCTTTCATCACTTGGGTAATCCTCCCTCTTTAAGAAGGGAAGGGACAGCAGGAGGCACAGGAAGCCTACCTATTTATCACCTACCTAGTCCAAGAGAAATTAGGAACAACTGGGATCACACACAATAGACTTACTAGGAAGAGAACAACCAATAAAAAAAGATGTACCTTTCTTTTTGCATCTTTCTACACTCTCCAGCCCTGCTTATTCTAGCAACACATTTTCACTGAATGCCTTCCTAAGGAAGAAAGGAAAGAAGAAAACTAATATTTATTAAAATACATGTTGCACCACCAGGCCCTCATTTAACCTTAACATTAAAGCTATGTTATAGATATTATTTCCATTTATAAGTGAGAAAAGTGGGGCACAGGCAAGTATCTTTCCAAACAGAGCTATGGAATACAGAAGCAGGGATTTATATCATGGAATTAAAAGGGACATTTTTCCCCCATTACTTCACACTGACCTTTATGTTTCATTTATCCTTCACTCCTCCCAAAAACCCTCTTCCAAAATGAAACACAACAGAAGAATAAGCAATTTGCAGAAGATACGAAAATGACATTTCTTTTCATTAATTCCTAGGTGACAATTTAAAGGCCACCAGGCTGTCTATAAATGACTTAGTCTCTGTTTATAATTCAAAAAGAGACCAACTGTTACTTTGGCTAGCAGTTTATGTAGTTAATTACAGACCATTAATAAAGAAAATTGTGTTGATATTTTACAAGTCCATTTGAAACTTAGAGGCCTTAATATTTCACACCAGGGAGATAAGCACAGGCAATATGCTCAAGTAGGAACAATTATCCTCAAGATTTTTTCTACACTGGAACCTACTGCTGCACTGTATAAACGAGTTTGTTTTTTGTTTTTTAATTTTAATATATTCTTGGGAAATGTGGCAATATCTGAATTCTGGTTTGGTCATTTTCAGTTATATGTGCCTTGGCAAGCCAAATAAGGGGATTATAGATTTACAGTGGTTTCCAAACTTCAAATTCTGATCCATTAGTGTGTTACTAAGTCAATATAGTGGGCTGTTACTAGTGGTTTAAAAAAAAAAATTAAGAGAACAAAAGTAAGAACATATGAAATGAGGCTCAGTACTGTTGAGAAAACTCTGTTTGAAAAACAAAAATGTGTGTGTGTTTTTCTATGTGTATACACACACACACACATATATCTCAACACCTGTTTGTAGCTCTTAACTCTAAAACCATAAATTTTCAAATTAAAAAAAATTTTAATCAATATTAACCCATGTTCTTTTCATTCTAACATGTCTATATTATGTCCAAAGCACACCATGGTATCTTTGACCTTCATTTAGCTTGAACATACCATTTAACGTTAGTTGTTCATTGATCCTCTGCTCTCAACCAGCTAATGGCTTCCAAACACCTTGGAATAAAGTCCAAAGTTCTTACCATTACAGCCAATAAAGCCCCACATGATATGACTCCTGGTTCCCTCTCCAAACTCATTAACTCACACTATTTTCCTCCCTTATCCCTCTCAGCCACACTAACCTCCACTCATGCCCCTGAGCCTCCACACTTGGGTATAGCTAGACTGCAATTGTTTACTTCCCTGCAGAAATATTTTCACTGATTTAACCTTCTGCCCTTGGTGTTTTGAAAAACTGTTATTAAAAATAATGTTTCTGCATCTTCTATGAAACAATCTACCACTATTCAGTCTACATTGTACAGAAGCTATTCTATTTACTATCAGGTTAGATAGGTATAAATAAGTCAACTTGTTTGCAAGGCACTGGGAAGTGACTGTGGTTACAGTCCCTGGATGCATTTCCTGTAGCAGGTATGTCAGTTGGTCCTTTGTCACTTTCAAACCAGAAATATATTTCTCCTCTATGCTGATACACCTTTTTCCATCAGGCTTTTTTTTTTTTTTTTTTGGTCTGCATTGGGTCTTCATTGCTGCACATGGGCTTTCTCTAGTTGCTGCGAGCGGGGGCTACTCTTCGTTGTGGTGCATGGGCTTCTCATTGTTGTGGCTTCTCTTGCTGTGGAGCATGGGCTCTAGGGGCGTGGCTTCACTAGTTATGGCACATGGGCTCAGTAGTTGTGGCTCTCGGGCTCTAGAGCGCAGGCTCAGTAGTTGTGGAGCACGGGTATAGTTGCTCCGCGGCATGTGGGATCTTCCCGGACCAGGGATCGAACCTGTGTCCCCCTGTACTGGCAGGCGGATTCTTAACCACTGTGCCACCAGGGAAGTCCCAAAAGAGAAAAATTTTAACTACTCTAAAAATCAAATCTTGTTGAAGCTTTAACTATCTTTATTTCCTAGTAGCCTAAGGAATGCCTAAGCATCTCTGGTGTTTGTATTAGCCACTGGGCATTCACTTTGATGTTGAGCAGATATGTAAGGAGCCCAGAATTTATAAAACCCCCTGTAGCTTGTGGCCAAAGTTCAACTTTCACTGTTTTCAGGTTTTATCTTCAATTAACTCCCTGCTTTCCCCTGACTGAAGGTTAAGCTCCCCCAAATCAAGCACTGATGGTGATCCCTGAACTGAAAGGTTGTCCTTGCCCCATCAGTCACTTTTCCTTGTTTCTTTTTTTTTTGAGGGGGGGAAGTATTTCTTTTATTTAAAATTTTTAAAAAAATTCATGTAAATAAAAATAAAAAATAAAAAAAAAAAAAAAAAAAAAAAAAATTCATGATGATGGATCTGTGTGGCAACAATGAAAATAGTTTCAATAGATTTTACTCAAAATACCATTTATGCAATTGTTCCCAATGTACCTCAGAGTGACTCACTGAAACTTTGCTCTTTCCACCTCTCACCCTTTAAAAAAATATTTCCATTGGTAAAGGTTAAGTATATCTAAGAGAATCAGATGACTGCATGAGAAAATAAATCAATGGCATCAATGGGAAATTAACTAAATATGTCATCAAATTTTTTAGAGTTGACTTTCTGATTATGTGGAATATTTTCAAGGTAATTCTCATATCAGGTTAGATCTCATGTAAAATAACTTATATATTTACATTTAAATAAAAAAATATATAGAGAATTATAAAAGTTTTTTAACATGTAAATATTTATATCATTTAATATTATTCAGAAAATGTTCACAGCAAATATAATGTAAATTTTTTTTACTTAAAATCTGTTTTTTTTCTAAAATTGAGGCTTAAAATGCAATTTTGTCATTTGAAAAAGTTTTGTTACCATCTCCACTACCACCTGTGGAGAATGGATAGATTGTGAGAATTGAACAGATCACTTTGAATATATATTTCAATTCTACAAATTATAGGATGCATACTTTAAGCAATAATGAGGGATTAATCCTGTAAAAGTCAGTAAGGTCTCAAATCAGTTCATCTCTTAAAACATATATATATATATATTTTATTTTCTAAGAGAAACAGTTTGTGGAAGTGAATAATATTCTGTTCTTAATTCTGCTATAGTATGAAACACCCTATATGTGGGAGTAGGAACTATGCTTATAAATGAAATTCAGCCCATTGTCATATTTATATTGCATTCTACATATTTAAAATATGAGAAATTTTATATTAAAACATTCATATCTTTTCTTTATCCTTGTTTCTTGCTTATTACGATTACCTTCAAAGACGCAGGCACAGCACTTTACAGGTTGTATAATTTGCTCTTTGGCCTTCAGAAAGTTTCTGCTCTTTCACTCCATAAACAAATACATTTTGCATCACTTTCAACTTCGGTACAATTTGTAAATGCTTTCATTTCCACTATAATGATAAACTGCTTCTTTCTAGCTTTTCTACGTTGACAGGTTTTTGCAATATCTAACCACCAATAGGGATTTCCCTGGTGGGCCAGTGGTAAAGAATCTGCCTCCCAACGCAGGGAACGCAGGTTCGATCCCTGGTCGGAGAACTAAGATCCCACAGGCTGTGGGGCAACTAAGCCCGTGTGTCGCAACTACTGAGCTTGCACCCTCAATGAGAGAGCCCGTGTGCTGCAAACTACAGAGCCCAGGCACTCTGGAGCCTGTGCACCACAACTAGAGAGAGAGGAAAAAAGAAACCCACACGTCACAACTAGAGAGACGCTCACGAGCCGCAACAAAAGATCCCGCATGCCTCAGTGAAGATCCCACACGCCTCAACTAAGACCCGATGCAGCCAATAAATAAACACACACACACACACACACACACACACACACACACACACACACAGATATGATGATAGTAATTATAAAAAAAATCCAACCACCAATAGATTAATAACATTTGAATTAAAGCTTCAGAACAAAGCACAAACACAGGAGACGTGCCACAGGCCAGAAGCCAGAAATTCTAAGTCCATATGGGGGGGTTTTTAAAAATGTGAATGCAGAGTAGATTCTGGATTCTAGATGGCAGATACTACATTATAGATTTTTTTTTTTCTTTTTCTTGGCCTGCACCATGTGGCATGCAGAATCTTAGTTCCCTGACCAGGGATCAAACCTCTGTCCCCTGCAGTGGAAGTGTGGAGTCTTAACCACTGGACCACCAGGCAAGACTCCATACATCATAGATTTTTAATTTACTTGAATCACCACCTAAAATGAAAAAGAGTGACTAAGACAGCAAAACCAAAATCCCATGGGCAACATTTGCAACAAAAATTGGTGACAAATTATCCATATGAACCTCAAAATACAAGCGGGGAAAACCATCAACAGTCACAAGACCTTCATGAAATCAGCATCTGTGCAGGAGGATGTATTTGGAAACAATGCAGGATTTGAGGGACTTGAGAACCTCAAAATAGTCACTAGATATTTACTGGACAATATGATGGCCAATTTGAGAAGAGAAGATGAAAATGGGGAAGGTTCAGCCCAATCCACTAACAAGTGAGTATGAGGTAGATTCTGAAAAAGGCTGGAGCAGTCTGAGTCTTATAAATTCTTTTTTTTTTTTGCGGTACGCGGGCCTCTCACTGTTGTGGCCTCTCCCGTTGCAGAGCACAGGCTCCAGACGCGCAGGCTCAGCGGCCACGGCTCACGGGCCCAGCCGCTCCACGGCATGTGGGATCTTCCCGGACCGGGGCACGAACCCGTGTCCCCTGCATCAGCAGGTGGACTCTCAACCACTGCGCCACCAGGGAAGCCCCTGAGTCTTATAAATTCTTAAAACCAACCTACCAACCAAAGCTGCCTTCCAGGATAGGGCTCCACACTGTGGGAAAGCTGTTGGGTGTGGAACCAAAATTGATCATGGCAGGGACAATAGAGACAAGGAAAGAAAAGACCCAGATAAAAGTAGAAAAGGGGAAAGGAAGCCATCATATTTTTAAACATTTTACAAAAACAACAGAAGAGGGAGCTCTGTGACATTAGAAAATTTATCCTGAATCATGACCCCCTTCTGTAAGTTCAGGAAAACAAATTTCACATAAAAATGAGCAACAGAAAAATATCAGTGTCCCATGCCATAGTTATTTTTTTAAAAAAAAGAATAAAGAGCAAAATAACATTCCCTACAAATAATGACAGACAAACCTTGGGAACAGATCAAAATTATACTATTTCAGAACAAGCTAAAAGACATTAGGAAAATAACTCAAGGCACAGAAAAGAAATATAAATCACAATTACAAAACTCAGGGAAAGGTGAAAGAACTCAAAAAGAAATAGAAAAAAAGGGAAATCATTTCAGGAATGAGTACAAAATTAAAAGGACACAAGTAACTAAATATAACAAAAAATGCCTTAAGAGAAATAAGAAATAAAAAGAAGGACATTTTTTTTGAATCAAAAAAAATGAAGAAAGTGAAATCAGCAAAATGGCAGAGTAGGCGGCTCCAAGCTCTCACCCCCACACAAAGGCTGAAAAAACAGGCAGAAACTGTCAGAACCAACTTCATCAGAACCTTGGAAAGCAAAGTTTTACAGCAACCATGTGAACGCTGAATCAAGAAAAAGGCAACTTAAAAATGGTAGGAAATCTTGGAACTTCCCTGGTAGCATAGTAGTTAAGAATCTGCCTGCCAGTGCAGGGGACACGGGTTCAATCCCTGGGCCAGGAAGATCCCACATGCCACGGAGCAACTAAGCCCATGTGCCCTAACTACTGAGCCTGTGCTCTAGAGCCCACGAGCCACAACTACTGAGCCCACGCACCACAACTACTGAAGACCAGGAGCCTAGAGCCCGTGCTCTGCAACAAGAAGCCACTGCAATGAGAAGCCCGTGCACTGAACGAAGAGTAGCCCCTGCTCACCGCAACCAGAGAAAGCCTGCGCACAGCAATGAAGACCCAACACAGCCAAAAAAAAAAAAAAAAGTGGGAAATCTTCGTGGCATTCCTCACCCTTGTCCCCTCCCTTCCCCCTGTAAAACAGAAGCCTTGAAGACATCAGCCTGAATTCCCACTGTGGGACCCTGTTACCTGGTTCCAGAGAGAGTAGACCTAAATTGCAAATTTTTGCGTCCGTCTATTCTAACATGTCTGGGGGCTACCTGAAGGTCTGACTAGAGGCTCTCACCTCTGTTTAGCCTAACTCAGAACTCACCCATGATGGAAAAGCAGTGGCTTGGCTTGCTGAAAAAGTGGGATTTATCCAAAGTGGTTCAACATAAGTCAATCAATATAATATACCACATTAATAGAAAAAAGGAAAAAACCAAAATGAAACCAAAAGATCATCTCAATTGATGTAGAAAAGGCATTTGACAAAATCCAACACCCTTTCATGATATTAAAAAAACAAACAAACAAAAAAAAAACCAACCCAGAAAGCTAGGACTGAAAGGAACTTCCTTAACATGATAGAGGACATTTATGAAAAACCCACAGCTAACATAATACTCAATGGTGAAAGACTGAAAGCTTTCTTCCTAAGATCAGGAACATGGCAAGAAAGCCTACTTTTCACCATTGCTACACAATACTGTACTGAAGTTCTAGCCAGACACAAGAAAAAGAAATAAAAGGCATCCAAATTGGAAAGGAAGAAGTATACTATGTCTATTCACAGATGACAAGATTCTCTATATGGAAAATCCCATAGAACCCACAAAAAAGCTACTAGAGCTAACAAACAAATTCAGCAAAGTTGCAGTTTACGAGAAAAACACAGAAAAATCAGTCGTGTGTATACATCAGCAATGAACAATCCAAAATGGAAATTTAAAAAGCAATTCAGGGGCTTCCCTGGTGGCGCAGTGGTTGAGGGTCCGCCTGCCGATGCAGGCAACACGGGTTCGTGCCCCGGTCCAGGGAGATCCCACATGCGGCGGAGCGGCTGGGCCCGTGAGCCATGGCCACTGAGCGTGTGCGTCCAGAGCCTGTGCTCCGCAACGGGAGAGGCCACAACAGTGAGAGGCCTGCGTACCGCAAAAAAAAAAAAAAAAAAAAAAAAGCAATTCAATTTATAATAGCATCTAAATAAAATACCTAGGAATAAATTTAACCAAAGAAGTAAAAAACTCGTACAATGAAAACTACAAAATACTGCTGAAATAAATTAAAGACAAATACAGGCATAGCTCGTTTTTTTTTTTGTTTTGTTTTGTTTTTTGTTTTGTTTTTTTGCGGTACGCGGCCTCTCACTGTTGTGGCCTCTCCCGCTGCGGAGCACAGGTTCCGGACGCACAGGCTCAGCGGCCATAGCTCACATGCCTAGCGCTCCGCGGCATGTGGGATCTTCCTGGACCAGGGCACAAACCCGTGTCCCCTGCATCGGCAGGCTGACTCTCAACCACTGTGCCACCAGGGAAGCCCCCATAGCTCGTTTTATTGCACTTAACTTTACTGTGCTTCAGACATTTCATTTCTTACAAATTGAAGGCTGTGGCAACCCTGGGTCAAACAAATCTATTGGCGCCATTTTTCCAACAGCATTTCTTTTAATTAAGGTATGTACATTGTTTTTTTTTAGACATAATGCTATTGCACACTTAATAGACTACAGTATAGTGTAAACATAACTTTTATACGCACTGGGAAACCAAAAAATTCGTATGACTCGCTTATTGCGATATTTGCTTTATTGTGGTGGTCTGGAACTGCACCCACAGTATCTCTAAGGTATGCCTGTAAACAGAAGGACATCCTGTGTTCATGGATTGGAAGACTAAATATTAAGGTGTCAAATTTACCCAAACTGGTCTACAGAGTCAATGCAATCCCTACCAGAATCCTAATCGCCTTTTTTGTAGAAATGGAAAAGTGAATTCGCAAATGTATATGGAATTGCAAGGGACCCTGAATAGGCAAAACAATCTTGAAAAAGAAGAACAGGGTCCATCCAATAGGAAAAGAAAAGTTTCCTCAGCAAATGGTGATGGGACAACTGGATAACCACGTGCAAAAGTTGGACCCTTTCCTCCGCCTATATACAAAAATTAACTCAAAGTGGATCAGAGACCTAAATGTGAGAACTAAAACCGTAAAGTTCTCCTCAGCCATTATTTCTTCAAATAATTTTTTTCTGCCCCTTTCTTACTCTCTTCTGGGATTTCCAAAATGCATATATTGGTACACTTGATGGTGTCTCATAGGTCCCTTAGGTACTGTTCATTTTTCTTCATCTTTTTTCTTTCTAGTCCTCAGACAGAGTAACTTCAGTTGCCCTAACTTCAAGTTTGACTCCTTCCTCCTGCTCAAATCTGTCACTAAATCTTCCACTGAATTTTTATTTCAGCTATTGTATTAATACTTTTACAATTTCTATCTCTCTACTGATCTTCCACACTTATTCACACATTGTTCTCCTGTTTTTCTTTAATTTGTCCATGGTTTCCTTCAGCATTTTGAGCATATTAAAAACGGTTATTTAAAAAGTCTTTGTCTAGTAAGTCCAATGTCTGGGCTTCCTCAGGGATGCCTTTTGTCAATTCTTTTTTTTTCCTGTGAATGGGCCATAATTTTCTATTTCTTTATATGCTTTGTAATTTTTTTTGAGAATTGGACCTCTTGAATATTGTAATGTGGTAAATACAGAAATCAGGTTCTCTCCTCACCCTAGGGATTGCTGTTGTTACTTGATGAAGGCTGCAGTCATCAGTTTATTTACTGACTTTTCCAAACTATTTTTTGCAAAGACTATATTCTTTGTTGTGTATCATCACTGAAGTCTCTGTTTTGTCATCTCCATGGTCATCCAGTGACCTAACAGAGATTCCCCTAAATGTCAGGATCCAATAAGAAAAGGCAGGAAGGGTGTGTTTTGTCTCTTTAATCCCCTTGGCAGATGCCAGAGAAGCTGTTTAGTCTGTGGGGTTTGAAACAATGGCCAGCCTCTGTGCCAGGCCCTCAGCAATGAAAAGCAGTGACAAAAACATAAAACCCCAATTTTTGAAAGACAAGCAAAGTCACACCAGGAATCATGGGTCACCATACCCACAGTTACCCACCACAGGGCTAGGGGATGGCAATGGTAGCCACTGTGCAAAACACTGAAATTCTCAGAAATTTATCACCCTCTTCTTCATTAAGCACTCCCCTGGATGCTGCAAGTGTTTGCTTAGACTCCAGAGTTCCAAAATAATTGCTTCAGACAGTTCATGCTAGCTTAACAGTTATCCTGGTGAAGAAAACCAATTTTTGGAGATTTCTCCTCCATTATTTTTTATGGTGTCACTCCACAAGTCCCGAATCTATAATAACAGCTACCATTTATTGACTGCCTGCTATGTGCAAGCACTTCTGATCTTCACAACAATCCTACCAAGTAGCTATTACCATGTCCATTTTCTAGATTAAGAAACTGAGGCTCAGGTATATTAAGTAGATTGCCATGGTCTCACAGATAGTACAGATTTGACACTGTTATTCCTTCAAAACCTCCACAACACCTTCCTTCTCTCCTACTTAGACTAAACAGTCTCTGGTCTTTGAGTCCAAAGTTATGAAATCCCACTTTGTTTATGAAGTTTTCCTGAAGCAATCAGAATAGGAAGTGCCAATTTCAACTCTAACTCCACTATTAAGGCAAATCATTTTAATCTATAACGTTTACTTGGCAACTGTCTGGAGAGATTGCACATCCATAAAATCAAATGTGGAGCCACTCTACACTGAGAATAAATTAAGAGAGTATGCATTAAGTACCAAAATCCTGAGAGGCAGGATTAGGATTAATAAAGTTAGGCACAGTCAGTTGCTAACAAGACATTTAAGAGTAAGAGAGGTGACCTGAATGAAAGGCAAGGAGGAGGAGGAGATGGAGGAGGAACAGGTATTACAGTATATTTATATATAGTTAAGGCCCAGCCCTAGAGGGTAACCAAAAACAAAGGAAGAAGTGGGGAAATATAAAATAGAGTGAAGCTATAAAGAGAGGGCCTGAGCACTGCACTTAGGAGTTGAGATTTCTTAAGACAGAAGCTACTACTAAAGGATTTGATGAAAATACTGTTTTAGGGAGATTATTCCAACAGCTCTGATAATCTAGCAGCTGTGTGTAGGATGAACTGCAGTGGGAGTCACTAGAAATAGGGAGATCCATAACTTGTACGTTTTTGCCACCAACAATTTAGTTATTTCTTAGAGTACACAAACTTAGTTTATATGCATGTTCAATATGGATTTGTTTATATAACCTTCCTGGCTTCCTGACTAGCAAAGCACCACATATTTCAGAGGCTGGAATTTTTAAGCTGTGCCACTGAAGGAGGAAATAAAAATTTTATTCACATGCCATAGGGAAACACATAGAAAAGTGGTAAAATGTTCTCACCAAAATAAAATCTCACAGGTAAACTAGAATGAACTTGTCAATATATACCCAAAGGTCTTACAAATGCTATGAAATTGCCAGGACTTTTTCCATCTCCAAGTGACATCCCAGACACATTTGTTGTAAAGTAATTCTTTCTTGTGGAGCCAGTCCATAATAGAAAGAGAAAGCAAAAGTATTTCTATCTCTCTACATAGGAACAGAGATACGATTATGTAGAACAGAAGTAGAGAAGATGGGGAGGAGAAACTTTTTAAATTTAATGAAAACATTACAAAACATATAAAACACAGCTAGAATGATTACACCCTTCTAAAATATGCAAAATTGTGACAACCCTTCACTGAGAACTCAAGACAAAGTAGATTAGATTTCTGAATCTCAGCAAGATGCAAAATAAACATATTATCAGAACATTACAGTTCTGACAGGTGAGGCTACTGAAAGCCTGTACCAAATTCCAATTTGGAAGAGATTAACCTATTTCCTATAACCCAAAACTGATGGGTTGATAGGCAAATCCTGATTATTTTCTCCTCTCATGATGTGTTAATCACAGCAAGATGCATTCTTCTTTGTCTTTGAAGCTCCTACTGAGGTAATTAAAGAACAGATACTAATCTCAAACTCAGTCTTTTAGACCCCAAGAGGTCTTAACCTCAAACGTTAAAATTTTAACATCAGTACCTAAAATAAACATGTATTTATTAAAATACCACATATTTTAGCATATTAAGGATTGAGCAAAGGGATACTGTGATATTTTAAATACATAATACTCTGACAATAATTTATAGATCATTATTTTCCTCACAAAATGTTAGCTTAAACCATCCTGAGATCAGCTGAAATAACAATAAAATAATTGCACCTCCATTCTTTATCTCTGATAGTTAAAAAACCTCACCCATAGAATAACAGTCTTGTTTGCCACAAAAGGAAATCATTGTGATCACATCTGTGGGAAATACAGAACAAGGTCACTATATATAAAGGATGTAGCCCTACATATTGTTTAATAATGCACACTATGGGCTAAATCTAAGGACAGTTGATATTGATTTATACAGTCACTAGGAGGTAGGGGAGAAGGAGAAATTAATTTTTTTCCATTAAAGATTAGCAAAATTGGCAAAATAGGAATCTAGATCTTATTTAGGAAAACAAAAACAAAAAACTGCCCACACATGAAACAGTCTATTTGGCAAACAAACTAAATGGAAATGTTAAAAGACACAAATAGTACATCTGCCCCCCAAAAGAACATTCATAGTTTTTTGAAATGCTTAATAAAGTAATCAAAATGATTATGATGGCCTTTTCTATTCTTTAAGCATAACCACTCAGGTCGGCATATAATTTTAATGTTTAAGACAACTTGTTCTTTACTCACGTCTCCCTGTTTTTAGTGACAGTTAATTCTTCAAGAGATTTATCTCCTCAAGGCTTTGACAATTCACACATCCATAGGGGAGTTCTTTATTTATTTTTTTATTATTATTTTTTTTGCGGTAGGCGGGCCTCTCACTGTTGTGGCCTCTCCCGTTGCGGAGTACAGGCTCCGGATGCGCAGGCTCAGCGGCCATGGCTCACGGGCCCAGCCGCTCCGCGGCATGTGGGATCTTCCCCGACCGGGACACAAACCCGTGTCTCCTGCATCGGCAGGTGGACTCTCAACTATTGCACCACCAGGGAAGCCTGGGGAGTTCTTTAAAAATTATAATACTTCTACTTTGAAAGAGAAGAGGAAACAGTTACTGAGGACTATAAGTGAATATATAGAAATAATAATGATGAAATTTATGAAACAATGGGAAATGACTATTGGGACCAAAGAAAATAACCCCTTACGGGGTTGAGTATAGTGCAGAGGCTCCCATTTTTCTGCCCCCCACATGATTCAGGTATTCAAAACATAGTCTATTCCCAATATCTCTCATGACATTTCCCAATACCTCTCATGACATCCACTGTTTCTCAGGATGAGTAGGTAATGCCCCCAATTAAGAGTCACTAATTCTTTTTTTAATTTTGAACTGAAATTTAGTAACAGAAAGTATCACATTCAAATTCCACCTCCATCTACGGCTTTAACACAGGGCCTTAAACATTTTTCCAAGGTTTTAAGGGCCAAAGGTGAAGCCGCTGGGAAGTTTTTCTTTTAAAAGTGTTGTTGATTTCTTTCACTACCATGAAAGGTAACATCACTTATATCCAGAATTCACCTATGTATACAGAAATTTTAAACACAGAGCAAAGCCAAAGAAGAGTTAATTGTTCAACAGTGTCAAAAAGATACCACATAATTTACAATAATCACAAGTTTTTGAGTTCTTACCATATGCTTGGATAAACTACTTTCCATGCATTCTTCCACTTACTCTTTAAAACAGTCCTATGAGGTAGATTTTTATTTTATTATCCCTATACCACAGATAAAGAAATTAGGACTAAAATAGGTTAACTAACCTGCCAAAGGTAGTAATGGGGAGAGATGTACATTTTAAACTTTTTAATCTCAACTATTCTGCTATGCTACTTATGTTTGGTCATTTCACAACCACTATCTCTAATGTTTCTACCAACCATCACATGAATTCATCACATGAATTAGGAATGATTTTGTTCATTTGATAGATCCGCAGGTTGAGGCTGAAACACAAGCAACCTATCTAAGTAACCTCTCTACAGTCACAATAAAATCACAAAACAGCAATCAGGCCTTATGATGCCAAATTATCAGGAAAAGTGAACTTTAAAAATTTCTTTCAGAAGTGCATTCACTACCTTCTACCACCTATTTGACATACAATCCTAATAAATTTGAGTTTCCCAGCTTCCATGTCCATGGCAACTTAAAAGGGAACAAGCATATGCCAGGGACTATGCTAGGCACTTTATACACATAACCTTATCTAAACTTCAGAATACTATGAAATAAGTAGTATCCCACATGAACATACAGGGTAAGAAGTTAAATTATATGCCCAAAGATTACACAGAAAGTAAGAATGGCAAATAAGGTCTATTAGACACCTCATGACCATGGCAAATCCCTTGAAGATCAAGATAAGTGATATCCCTTTATCTCAGTGATATCCCTAGCCCTTAACAAAATGCCTGTTGAACAAGCATCAAACAAGTATTTTATTTTTTTAAATAAATTTATTTATTTTATTTATTTATTTTTGGCTACGTTGGGTCTGCGTTGCTGCGCGCGGGCTTTCTCTAGTTGCAGTGAGCGGGGGCTACTCTTCGTTGCGGTGCGCAGGCTTCTCATTGTGGTGGCTTCTCTTGATGCAGCAGAGCACGGGCTCCAGGTGCACTGGCTTCAGTAGTTCTGGCGCATGGGCGTAGTTATTCCGCGGCATGTGGGATCTTCCCGGACCAGGGCTCGGAGCCGTGTCCCCTGCATTAGCAGGTGGATTCTTAACCACTGCGCCACCAGGGAAGCCCCACACAAGTATTTTAAATAAATATTTAGTGAGTGTGATATTTATAGCCCCGACTCATTCCATCATTTACCCACCATTTCCTGAGCACCTGTGAACAGGAATTCAGCCATCAGCTGCTAAAAATAGAATATGTGACTTTCCAAAGTCACTTAGAGCAAATGCAAAACAGTAATAACAACAAATACTATCAGTAGTAATAATGTCAATAACCCCATAGGGCATTCAATATGTCACCAATTCCTAGGAATTCTGATTCAGAATAATCTCTCAATTCCACACTGCCTTTCCCTCCCCATTACTGTTCCTCTAACGCAGGCCCATAACATTTGCAAAGACGATGGCTATGATTCCACACTCTTCACCGTCTACACTGATGCTAGATTTATTTCCTAAAATACAAACCTGACCATTTTGTTTCCCTTTGTAAAATGGCTGTTGACCCTTTGCCTTCAAAATTAAATCTGAGAGCTCTGATAACTTCCAAAATCTTTCATAATGACCTCAATCACCCTATCAAACTGGATTTTCCACTTTTCCTAAAAGTACCATCCATTCCATCCTTGCTTAACTACTACCAATTCCCTACACAAGCCCCAGGTATGATGCTTGCTTATGTTGTGCTTGGACCCGAAAAGCCCTTGCTTCCACCCACCCACACTCTTTACTTGTTAAAAGCCTCCTTTTCTTTCTGAAGCCCCAGTTTAAATACCTTAACAAATAAGATTTCTCATTCAGATAACATTTCTCACTAAATAATATTACACCTAAACCAGATACTCAAGGCTTTATTCCAGGTTAAGCCTCTAACTCCCAACCCTCTATGCCCAAATCATACTCTGAACAGCATTACAATTCCATCTTTTAAAAACTATAACATTTATTCCCTGTCAGAAAGTTCCAATAGGCACAAGTAACAAATGATGTTTTAAAATACATTTCGAATAAATGAAATAATTCATACTTTAGAATGGAAGCTATAAAATTTTGATTTACCACCGGATAGACCAAACTGTATTACATCCAAATAGCAATATACTATATGGAACAGAGGATACGTTAAAGGTTTGAATTCCAGCTCCATCACCTTCTAACATACTGTGTGACCTTGAGCATGTTATTTAACCTCTCTGAGCATCCTTTTAGTTATAAAGGGTTATTTATAAATCCCTACTTATAAATTGGGGATAATATCAGTATGTACCTCTGAGTGTTTGTTGTAAAGGTTAAATGATGTTAAGCATGTAAGGTATTTAGCACAGCATTTGTACACAGTAACTGCTAAACAAATGGCAGCTATTATTACTAAATTCACAGAATATGCATAAACGTGTAATCACTGCAACTTTCTTCAGAGAACTGATGAAAGACTTTCCTTTATGCCTTTTCCTTATAACATTTCTTAAGCTAAAGTTCTTAAAAATAATTTACCAGTTAATTACTTAAACAGTAAACAGCTGATAGAGATATAAATAAATCAGTAACAGCTGAACTCTAACACATACAGATGTTAAAAATAGCATGCCATTGCCCCATTACACATGAATATTACCATAAATAACCACAACCTGTGCAAAGAAGCAGCTAAATCTCTGTCTCACAGCACAGACTGAAAACCATTTATAAAAAATATGAAACACACATCACAATATGGATCAGGGAATTCCCTAATCAAAGTTATATCAAAAGGAAATTACTACCCTCAGATATATGTAAATACACTCAGAATATATAGCACAGATTAGCAATCTACAGCTCACTTGACAGTGTGAACTAGCTTCTGAATAAATTAAGCAAGTGATATTTAACGGGTGTCATATAATTCCATTTCTAAACCAGAGCCCTACTATACTCCTGGCCCTGAGTGAGTGACAGGGTTGGAAATCCAGTGAAGTCATGGAATAATGCTCCAGAAGCATTAACTCACTCAGTTCAAAACTCAAAATGCTCCTTAGGACACCTAGTAGCGTATAAATTACTAGGGCAGGGCAGAGTTTTGCCCATTACACCCTCCTATTCTATTTGAATTTTCTGTTTAAAAAAAAAAAAAGAGAGAGAGAAAGAGACATGTATGGGAAGGGGCAAACAAGCATCTAACTCCAAAACTTTCAAGAGACCAAAAAGCTCAGGAAGATGGGCAATTATCAAAGTGGTCAATATCAGTTTGGCAAAGATTAAGAATAGTGATACCTGGCTCTGGCAAAATAAAAATGTGGAGAAACAGCTCTCTCACATACTGGGAAATATACTGGGCATATATACATTGGGCATGAGAGTGTGTAAACTGCTACAACCATTTTGGAAAATCATTCAGCAACACCTATTAAAATTTTAAATGCTTATATTCTTTGACTGAGCAATTCCACATCCAGGAATCTAACCTATAGAAACAATGAAATGCACACATGTACAATGACAAATGCATAAGTATGTACCGAAGCAATGTTAATATAAGTTAAAAACTGGAAACTACTAATGCGCAGCCAAACTGTCTGATTAAATATCAGACATCATAATCATCAAAAATAATGTAATGGTATGGGTACTGAAATTAAAATATATCAAGACATACAGTGATCCCTTTTATAAAAAGAACGATAGGGACTTCCCTGGTGGTCCAGTGGTAAAGAATCCGCCTTACAATGCAGGGGACGCAGGTTCGATCCCTGGTCGGGGAACTAAGATCCCACATGCCATGGGGCAACTAAGCCCACGTGCCACCGCTACTGAGCTCACGCACCTCAAGGAGAGAGCCCACGTGCTATAAACTACAGAGCCCAGACGCCCCGGAGCCCGTGTGCCACAAGTAGAGAGAGAAAACCCACACGCCACAACTAGAGAGAAGCCCAAGCAGTGCAACAACAGATCCCGCGTGCCTCAACGAAGATCCCATGTGCCGCAACTAAGACCCAACACAGCCAAAAAAATAAAATAATAAAATAAAATATCCTGAAACTGAGATTCATCTTAAAAAAAAAGAATGATATATGCTTATACGCCATTAGAAAACAAAAATCTGAAAGAATGTATACAAACTATTCACAGTGCTTATCTCTACAAAAATGAAATCTTAAAGAGTTAAACTTTAATATTAAAAAAGATATAAAACCTTATTCAATAAGGCTAACAAATCTTCAATTCTGCATTATCATCATTTGATGGAAGAAAGTGGAAAGAAGATGAAAAGAAACAAACAAAACAAACCCCCAAACAAATAGAAAAATATAACTACGCAAAGAGAGAAAAACACAGAAAAACAGAATTTGCCAGGAAAAAAAAAAAGAGTTAAACATCAAGGGAGATCAAAGAAGGAAAAAGTTCAATAAATTCAAAAGGGTTAATAAACTAGTCATCTCCTTGACACAAGAACAGACTTCAGAAGTAAAATCGCTGACTTATGAAAGGTACTTAAGAGGGTTAACAGCTCACTTGCTCTTCGTTCTTTCAGATTACAGGACTCATTTCTGAATGGAAGAGCTTCAGCAACCCACCAGAGTTCTTTATGGGGTGGGGAGGGGGAGGGGGGGAATCAAATCAAGGCATCTGGTATAAATATGGTCTTCAGGGTCCCTGCCCTTAAAATAAAACAGTGCTGTAAAACTGGAAAAGCATAACGTTAACCTTTTATACAACACACACACAAAATGATAATATGTGTACAGCACAAGGTTTCCTGACAGTCTGGATGTAAAATATGAAAAAAAGGAGTCAAGAAGGATACCGAAGTTTTTGACCCAAGCAACTTAGAAGGATATACAAGTGACCCTTGAACAACACTGGGGTTAGGGACACCAATCCTCCATGCAGTTGAAAACTCCCATATAACTTTTAACTTATAGCTGGCCCCCTGTATCTGCAGTTCCATATCCAGGAATTCAACCAACCTCGGATTGTGTAACACTGTAGTATTTACTACTGAAAAAAATGTGCATATAACTGGACCCATGCAGTTCAAACCCATGTTGTTTAAGGGTCAACTGTAACTGCCCCCACGTCAACTGGAAGGGCTGAATGTGGGAAGGTTTTTTATTGAGGTTAGAGAGGTATCAGGAGTTCAGCTTTGGACATATTAAATTTGAGGTGTATGTTAGATATCAGGTGAAAATGTCAAAAAGGCAGCTGGATATGAACTTAGAGTCCAGGGAAAAAGTCTGGGCTTGAGATAAAAATGTGGTTGTCATCAGCATATACAAAGAACTGAAAGTTAAGAGACAGAATGAAATCATTGAGAAAGCAAGTACAGATAGACAAGAGGACCAAGGACAGAGTCTTGAAGCAATCCAAAGTTTATAGGTCAGGGAGATGAAGACCAAGCAAAGGAAATTTCAAAGATGGCCAGTGAAGTAAAGTGTTGTGTCCTGGAAGCCACTGTGAATGATGTTTCCAAGAACACGGAAGAGATCAACTATGTCAAATGATGCTGAAAGATCAAGGAAGATTAGGAACAAGAACTGACCAAGGGAAATAGCAACCTGGAAGCCACTGATGACACTGACAAGAATTGTAGATGTAGTGGATAATGAAAGCCTCACCAGAGTGATTCAAGAGAAAATGGATGGAGGGGAATGAGAAAGTGTACATACAGACAAATCTTTTAAGGAGTTCTGCCCTAAAGGGAAGCAAAGAAATGGGCAGTAGCTAGAAAGTAAAGTGGGGTCAAGATAATAATTTTTTAATATGAGAAAAATTACACTGTTTCATATACTAACAAGAATAATCCAGTAAAGAGGAAGGGTACTTGGCCCAATCCTGAGGATTCAGAAAAGGCTTCTGATGGAACTGTCCCACGCTGAGTCATGAAGGCTGATTAAGAGTGAATCAGGATGAGAAGGGAGGGGACTGAAACAGCATGAGCAAACAGAGGTGAGAAACAACATAGTGGGGGGTGGCATGTGAAGCACAAGACTGAGAATGACAGGAAGTCATGCTGGAGAGGTGAGCAGTCACCAAGCCTTTTAAGATGTATCAAGCAGTACAACCTTTATGATACAGATGATAGGGGACTTACTACTATAGGGTTTAGATAGGTAAATACTAAGATCAAACTGACATTTCACTCAGGGAGGGAATAGCTTGAGGGGTACTAGACTGAAGGCAGGGAGACCAGTTACAGTTATTGAAATAAAGAAATAGCAGGGCCCTAAACTGGACAGAAGCAGTGAAAGGGGCTTAGTGACAGATCTTAAGTGCTCAGTGTTGAAAGCAGTAGTTTCTAGTATGAGCTACTGAGCAGATGATAAGGCCATTACCTGTATTTGGAAATACTGGGGAGGGGGTGGTGAATGATTCATTTCAATTTGGGGTATATTGTTTTTAGAGTCTCTATAGGACATTCAAGTGAATAAATGTAAGCAGGCAGTGGGTAGAAAACTCAGACCTTAGAGCTCAAGATATCTGAGAGGCATCTGAGTGGTAATTAAAATTACTGTAATATATGAGATGATCCAAAAATAACATTTACGAGGAAAACAATGACTGAACTTTTAGGAACACTAACACTTTATGGAGAGTTAGTGGAGAATATGCTTGAAGGAATTTCAGACAAAACAGTCAAAAAGCTACAGAAAAAATCAGGAAAAGAAATAACCAAGAGGCCAGGGAACCAGCCAAGGACTAACACCTTTACCAGTTTAAAAAGAGATGGTGTAGTGACCTGAATACACTGGCGGGGATCAGAAATCAAGTCAAATCACGTAACAGTCTGGACTTTCCAATTCTGTTGTATTAATTTTTCAAAAATTAGTAGAATCTACAGGCCATCTCTTCCTGAGGTCCCTAAGTAGTCAAGCCAATCTGAGTGGAAAAGACTAAAGAAATAAATACAGTTGTACCACTACCTCTTGTAGAAGAGTATTTACAGTTTTAGTAGAAGAGTATTTGTGGTTGCTCTATACAAAGAAAATTGGTGATGTATTTCTTAATAAACCAAAAATTGTTGTCAAGTATAATAAAATGAATAGGAAAATTTTAACTTTTTATCATGCCTGACTTCTTGATTGTTACATAATACTTCACCCACGACTTTACATAAACTCAACTAACAATAAAACTCATAGCCTTATATAACAAGGAAAAGTATTGAAGTATGGATGATGTAAAAACCTATAATGCTAGTACTTAGGGAAAAATATTACCAATACAATAAAAATCTGTCAGGAACGGAAAGGATTTTTGACACTGGAAGAAAAAAGATAACGTGAAGATACAGGGGGAAATAAACAGAGCAAGGATCAATTTCCGCTTCTTGATTTTAGCTCCACTTTATAATTTTTTGGCAGACAATTTGTCACACTGAAAAATCACTTACTCCTGGATGGCTGTACTGTACTAACTGGGAGTGACTCATAAGTGTTTGGTCCCACCCATACAGAAGAACTCTGCAAAGAACTTTAAAAAAAAATCAACCGGAAGCGTATTTTCAGATGAGCACCTAACACAAAATCATTAAAGCATAGAAAAGGTGTGACAGAATTATTACTCGCTATGAGAAAGTTAAAAGTATTTTCTTGGAGTGGGGTGGGGGTGACTCTCAAGGTGTGAGTCATAGGATTAAAGAACAACTGGATCCAGGATTTAGTGAAAGCTGGAAAAGCAGGATTCCGATCACATGCAGCTCTCCAGGCCAGAGAGAAAAAAAGCTGAGTTGGGTTAGTGCCTCCAGAGTTTAGGTGAGTCACAGAGAGAGCAGAGAGAGAAAAGCACGACCAGACTGGACTTCAGCACATGGGAGAAATCTGTAGCTGTTATCTTTTGGTTTATTTCTTCCCTTATTAATTTACTATTAAAACATGTTAATTACATTCAAAGAAGCTAAAACAGAGGTTAGCCCAGAATCTTACTACTCCACAGACGTGGACAAGCTCTGCCACACTGCTTTGCACGTGGACTAGACCAAAACACAAAGCTAACATCACTATCACAAACTTTCTAGCACTACATATTTTGATTTTGCTAATTTAATATAACAACCATTTTGTAAGATATTTATTTCTGTGGTTACTAGCAAGGATATCTGTTTGTTTACCACATATATTCATCTTGAAGGAACTGACTGCATAGTTCTTCGGTCTACCTACAAAAATCTTGTTGACCTTTTATATTGCAAAGGACATTTTGTGTGTTATATATACTCATTTTTCTGTCATAATGAATGCAAATGATGTTCTATTTCCATTGTTCTCATTTTTCATGGAACCAAAGTAGTTATCAATGTTTGTTTAGATATTCATTAATTTTTTTTTTGGCCTTCATTTGGTTTTACACTCTAGCAGTTGCTCATGTACCAATAAATCCTGAAGGGGTTTCCATTATTATACAGTCATACTGCATGTCTTAGAACTTTTCACTTGCCTGATCCAATCATTCCAGTTTAACTCTTTTATATCATTTATTTATGTTTCTTCTCAAATACAGTGCTATCATCCTTTCTTTAAAAGAAACATTTTTGGGCTTCTGTGGTGGTGCAGTGGTTGAGGGTCCGCCTGACGATGCAGGGGACACGGGTTCGTGCCCCGGTCTGGGAGGATCCCACATGTCACGGAGCGGCTGGGCCCGTGGGCCATGGCCACTGAGCCTGCGCGTCCAGAGCCTGTGCTCTGTAGCGGGAGAGGCCGCAACAGTGAGAGGCCCGCGTACCGCAAAAAAAAAAAGACATGAGCTCACCCCTTCTTATAAAAAAAAAAAAAAAAAAGAAACATTTTTTGTGGCTAAGTAATGAAATAAAATGTAATGGGTTCCAAGCAATTCTACACCTAGGTATCTAGCCAAGAGAAATAAAAGACACAAAGTACTGTACACAAATGTTCCTAGCAGCGCTGTTCATAATAACCAAAAGTTGGAGGCAATCCAAATATCCATCAACCACTGAATAAATAAGATATATCAGTAATAAAGTGAATGAACTATTGATACATTCTATAAAATAGATGAACCTCAAAAACATAATGCTAACGGAAAGAAGCCAGACACAAATGACTGCATATAGTATGATTTTGTTTATTTAAAATTTCTGGAATATGCAAATCTATAGAGACAGAAAACAGATCAGTGGTTGCCTAAGGCTGCATGTGGGATCAAGGACTGAATGCAAATAGGCACAAGAGAACTTTTGGGGGTGATGAAAATGTTTTATAGCTAGATTATGGTGATGATTACAAAACTACAGATTTACTAAAAACCATTAACTTCAAGTAAACTAAACTTACTTTTATAATGGGTAAATTTTATGGAATGTAAATTCTACTTCAATAAAGCTGTTTTTAAAAGGCCAATGAACAGAGGAAGGATGAAAAGAATATATGAATATATACACGCACATAGGAAATAACTTTGTAATATAAAAATTTAAGGGATTCAGCTTGTTACTGATAAAAGTGGCAAAAAGTATTTTAAATAACAGTGCGTTCAAGAGTGACATAAGAGAAACATTTTCACAAGCTGGTCATGGGAGTGTAAATTGGCACAACCTGTCTGGAAAGCAGTTTGGCAAAGTATACAAAGCAAGCTTTAAAACAATGTCCCCTTTGATTTACTTCTGAGAACTCAGCCTACAGAAGTAATAAAAAACATAAATAAAGATCTAGGTATAAAGATATTCAGCAAAGCAAAATTTATAATAGTTTTAAAAGATGGAACCTATGTAAATATTCAACAATGGAAGAACAGTTAAGAAAACTGCAGCCCATCCGTGAATATTCTGCACTCTTTAAAAATATCTGTGTGCCTATGGCCCAGCATAGAGCATGACATCACTGCTGCCACCACCACGACCTACACTCAGGAAGAAGATCCTCTAAGAGGAAGATTCTCACCGTTTCCTGCGGGTCATGGCTAGCAGAACACTGGTGGCATCCCGTAACTGTGCAAATGATAGATAGTACATTTGAAATGAAGAAATGTGACCTTCATGGGTAGTAAGAGGGCCCTCGTATCACAACAGTGCTCGGTAGTGAAGAGAGACTCAGACTCTACAGGATGATACAGACTGTTTGCCAATGGAATCAAACAGAAAGTTATTCGTGGTTTTCGTTACTTATGTAATGTCAAGAAGTTTGTGGGGGACTTGAGGTAGGGATAAAAATCATAGATCATCTCATCACAGCTTACTGTGTTCATGGCTTTAGCTTTACTTGTGGACTTTCTGTCCTAGAAATTTGTAGAGTTTACAGGACAAAGAGAAGGTTGTGCTAAAGGAAAAGTAGGATTAATACACGTGTACACTAAGACCTTCTACAGGGATCAGGGCATTGTCAGAGCTCAGGTTCCCCTGAGCACTGGTCTGGACTGTAAGTACAGTTACCACTCAGTATCCAAGGGGGATTGGTTCCAGGACTCCCATGGATACCAAAATCCTCAGATGCTCAAGTCCCTTATATAAAATAGCATTGTATTTGCATATAACCCTATGCACATCCTCCCATATACTTTAAATCATCTCTAGATTACTCATAATACCTCATACAATGTAAATGCTATGTAAATAGTTGCCTGTGCATGGAAAATTCAATTTTTGCTTTTTGGAACTTTCTGGAATTTTTTTCCAAAACATTTTCAATCTGTAGTTGGTTGAATCGGTGGATGCAGAGCCCATGGATAGGGAGGGCCAATTGTATAATGGAAAAAATGAGGTCTGTTTGACTTTATATTTGAAGCATACAATAACGGCAACTTTGTGGAAATGACCGTTTATTTTCATCTGTGAGAAAAACCACTGTGGAATGGGAACATCTGTTTAGAGAGCAGCAGCCATCACCAATTACTACAAGAAAGGCAATTTTCTTCCTGGGCTTAGGTCAGATGGAATGGATGCTCTATGTGTCCAGGAGGCAATAAAGATTGCAGCTGCCTATTATAGATCTGTATAGGGGATCATACTGATAGAGCTGCAGACTCAACATTATGAAGGACACAGTATGCATGATCTTGGAGCCAGTTACTATACACAAGAAGAAATACAAGAAGTAAGAAGAGTGACTCTATTATGTTTCTCCGAGAGAGAATAGCACACAGCAATACTGCCAGTGTTGAAGAATGAAAGGAAACTGATGTTGAAGTGAAGAAAGGAATTGAGAGCATAGTCTAGTTTGTTAGTTGATCCCAAACCACCTTTAGAAGAGCTAAGCCATCACTTCTATTACAGTGATCCACCTTTTGAAGTTTATGGATCAAGTGAATCACTTAAAGGAAGACTGCAGGGACTTCCCTGGTGGTCCAGTGGATAAGACTCCATGTTCCCAGTGCAGGGGGCCCGGGTTTGATCCCTGGTCAGGGAACTAGATCCCACATGCCACAACTAAGAGTCCACGTGCCACAACTAAGAGTCTGCATGCCACAACTAAGAGCCTGCATGCCACAGCGAAGATCCCGCATGGTGCAACTATGACCCGGAGCAGAACAAGTGAATGAATGAATGAATAAATAAAGGAACACTGTAAATTTACTATTATGCCTTCAACAGAACATTCAATGGTCAACTTTAAGAAACTTTGTGTTCTCAACTTTAAAAGAAATAAAACTCATCAAACAAAGAGTTTGTAAATGTGTTTATGCTACTCTATAAAATTAAGTTTAAAAAGATGGGAGAAAAATTTTATGGGTTCCAAAAGTCCAGTGGTACAGTGAAAAGTACATCTTCTTTCCCATGTCCCACAGTTTCCCGATTTCCCTCCATAGAAGCAAATATGTTACTAGTCTCTTCTATAAGAAAAAATGAAAATTTTAAAAACTGAAACAAATCGACAAACACAAAAGACAATTCAAAATGTTTAAAGGGGGCTTCCCTGGTGGCGCAGTGGTTAAGAATCTGCCTGCCAATGCAGGGGACACAGGTTTGAGCCCTGGTCCGGGGAGACCCCACATGCCATGGAGCAACTAAGCCCACGAGCCACAACTACTGAGCCCGCAAGCCACAACTACTGAAGCTCACGCGCCTAGAGCCCGTGCTCCGCAACAAGAGAAGCTACTGCAATGAGAAGCCTGTGCACCGCAATGAAGAGTAGCCCCTGCTCGCTGCAACTAGAGAAAGCCTGTGCACGGCAACGAAGACCCAACACAGCCAAAAATAAATAAATAAATAAATTTTAAAAAATTATAAAAGAAATGTTTAAAGGAAAAGTTCATAAATTCTTACATTCAGAAAGAAAAATATGGAGGGAGAAATAGAAACACTTTGTAATTAACGTGAACCAAGTGGCAGAAGATACGAAAAGTATAGGCTGGGGGAATTTGGAAGCATTGAGTTAAATCTATGGGGAGATAGAATAAGATATTAGACATGTAGGATAGGAACTCTCTCATATCTATACTTACACAAACAACTCATCCTAAAATAAGATCCAATTCCGAAGTCAGGCAGAGATTTTTCCCTCTTGTGTCAGTGAGTCACAAAGCTGTCTCAAGCTTATTTTACCCATCAAGCCAAAAGACATACCACTCTCTTGTTATAAGGATTATAGCTAGGTATGTTTAATGAACAAGTTATTACAATTAGAGGAAAATACCTTATATCTGTTATAAGTAACAAATTGTATCACTTAACTGTGGCAGTCAAACTACTGCCTTTTGCTTCCCGGCAATGTTAACTCTACTAATTTATTCTCTAACAGAAATAATGCCCCCCATGGTGGGCTGCCTACTGCAGTTACTCCATGCAGAAAAGGAGAGAGCTTCTGAAGATCTAAGAATAAGTGTATTAAAATACAAATTTCATCTTCATTTTGACTGCCATTATAAACTGAGGTATCACAGAGTGACTTGTTCGCAGGCAAAAATTTCCCAAGCAATGGAATAGCTGAGTCACTATTCACCAAAGACTTAATTATCTCATAGAGTCAGTGAAAGAAAATGATGTAATATTATAAAAGTCATCTATTTTTGTAGTCTTTGTTCAGGGTTCCAAAAATGAATTTCAGTATGGTTGCTGACTCTGAAAGTGATTTTCACGCTCAGATTTACCTCTTAAAACATTTGGGTAGGGCTTCCCTGGTGGCGCAGTGGTTGAGAGTCCGCCTGCCGATGCAGGGGACACAGGTTCGTGCCCCGGTCCGGGAAGATCCCACATGCCGCGGAGCGGCTGGGCCCGTGAGCCATGGCCGCTGATCCTGCGCGTCCGGAGCCTGTGCTCCGCAATGAGAGAGGCCACAACAGGGAGAGGCCCGCGTACCACAAAAAAACAAAACAAAACAAAACAAAACAAAAACATTTGGGTACATTCTTTTTCTGGGATTAAATTAAATAACATCTATGCATCAATCGAGTTACACCAGAGGTAATGCTCCACCAACTTCTAGCTGAGTTTACAATATAACGTTAGCTTTTTCTAGAATGGGCAAGTCAACTGAGCTGTAACATTCCCTTGGGCTTTATGCCATTTCTCAAGTTTAAAACTGAAACATCAGTTGAAGAAAAATAGGTACAACCTAACAGCCTATGCAACTTAATTACAGGCAGATTAAGCTGCACACATCAGCTTCAGAACAAAAAGAGTCAGAAAAAAACTAAAAAATCAAATATGAGATTTTTACTGCTGAAATGGTCTATAAAATACTCTCATGGATGAGATAACTTAGGACCTCAAAGAAGCTGCCTGCACAAGAACACAAAACAAACAAGGCAAGCTGGGGGTGGGGGCCAGGGCCTCCAAAACATTCTATTTCACAAATCAATAGCCTCCACAATCTCAAAAATATCTATATAGAAAACTGATTAAACTTTCAAATGACAAATTTAAGAATCACTCACTTGACTAAAAATATTGGCGATAAATAACCTCATTAGAAAGGATCTACATACCAGTAAACATGGTTAACATTTACTGAATTCTTACTGTGTGCCAGGCTCTATATTAAGTCCTTTACATGTATTTAATTCATTTAATTCTCACCACTCCCCTGTGAGGTATTATTATTAACCCCACTTTAAAAACAAGAAAATTGAGGCAGAGTTTCTGGCAAGTTACTTGCCAGAAGTCACCAAGCAAATAAGAACTAGGGTATGAGCCCATGCAATGATCTCCTCAGCTGTAGTCCCTAACTCCCCACTTCTGACCACCCAGCTCTTAACCATTCTACTATACTGCCTTTTAGATTTTAGTCCAATTTCTCATTTTACAGATAAGGAAACTATGTCCCCAAGGAAGAGATAAAATTCAATCAAGGTTTAAAATCATTTAATAACAGTACTAGTACTAGGATGCAGGTTTCCTATTCCCATTATGCTCTCCTATTTCACATTGGGCATTTCCTATTTTTCTATCATCCTATTATCCTCTTTTACATTGGGCTTTTCCTATTTTCCTATCATTTTTCCTATTTCACATTGGGCTTTTCCCCTCTTCTGGTCTTTTTCAAAATTAATTTGTTTTTCTGAGCATAAAATACTTATCACTGAAGTCAAGAAAGTAAATAAAGTATAGAAGAAAATTAAAATTATTCCTCCCAGCTTCCAAGGATAATCATTGTCAACAGTTTAACTAATTTATTTATATGCATTACAAGACCAACACTCCATTTTCCTGCCCAATATGTTTAAAGAAGTTTAGAGACCTACTTTATAAGTAGTTGTATATTAATTTGACTTTTTCACTTAAATCACTATATTCCCAAGGCATTAAATATTTTTTGAATATGACTAAATGGCTACATGACATTTCATAAATTTCATTAAGATATTTAACCATAGGTCTACTGACTATATATACGGAAGACGTCTTGCAATTAATCTCTTTGATGAAAGTGTTATACATATATCTTTATGCAACATATCTGTTAATATTCTTAGATTAAGTCCCTGAAAATGATATTACTGAGTTAAAAGGTATAATAATATAAAACACACATGTGCTGCTTACTATTGCCAAACTATTTTAAGTGCTTCACAGATATTAGCTTGTTTAATCCTTGCAACAATGCTGAGAGATGAAATGAATGCCCAGAGACAACAAGTGACTGGCCCAAGATCATACGGCTAAGAAAGTGGCACAGCCAGGATTCACACCCAGCTAGTCAGAATCCAGGATCCAGGCTCTTCATCATTATGCTGGACTATTTTAATTCCACACTTTTCAACCACATGATGCCAAGTCTCCTAGACGTTTACTACAAATGTACAAAAATCATCTGAGGAACCTGTTTTCAGTAAGCATCTCAGGAGATTCTAAAGTTAGAAACCACTATCCTGATCTAAAAATTTTTAAATAGTACAACATCTAATAAACCCTTCTCATAAAACCACTGACAGACCACTGAGAGTTTATATTGGTTGATGTTTAATATACAAATGGGAGGGCCAAGTAAGAGAACACTCAAAAATGTTTAAAATACGTCTTCATGACCTGGGATTAGGCAAATGGCTTCTTAGACGTGATACCAAAAGCACAAATGGTACCATAAATTAAAAATTTTAGGGTCGTTAGAATTATTTTTAAAATAAAGGATAAACTGAACTTCAAAATTTAAAACTTCTGTGCTATAAAAGATACCATAAAGCCACATATTATGTGATTCTACTTATATAAGTCACCTAGAATAGGCAAATTCATAGAGGCACAAAATAGAAATAGCAGTTATTAGAGCCTCGGGGAGAAGAGGAGAGTTATTATTTAATGGGTACAGAGTTTCTATACAGGATGATGGAAAAGTACTGAAAATGGAGAAAGCAGAAGCAAAAAGAACTACAATCCTGCAGCCTGTGGAACAAAAACCGCATTCACAGAAAGACAGACAAGATGAAAAGGCAGAGGGCTATGTACCAGATGAAGGAACAAGATAAAACCCAAGAAAAACAACTAAATGAAATGGAGATAGGCAATCCTCCAGAAAAAGAATTCAGAATAATGATAGTGAAGACGATCCAGGACCTCAGAAAAAGAATGGAGGCAAAGATCGAGAAGATGCAAGAAATGTTTAACAAAGATCTAGAAGAATTAAAGACCAAACAAACGCAGATGAAAAATACAATAACTGAAATGAAAACTACACTAGAAGGAATCAATAGCAGAATAACTGAGGCAGAAGAACGGATGAGTGACCTGGAAGACAGAATGGTGGAATTCACTGCTGCGAAACACAATAAAGAAAAACCAAAGAAAAGAAATGAAGACAGCCTAAGAGACCTCTGGGACAACATTAAATGCAACAAGATTCGCATTACAGGGGTCCCAGAAGGAGAAGAGAGAGCGAAAGGACCAGAGAAAATATTTGAAGAGATTATAGTCAAAAACTTCCCTAACATGGGAAAGGAAATAGCCACCCAAGTCCAGGAAGCGCAGAGAGTCCCACACAGGATAAACCCAAGGAGAAACGTGCTGAGACACATGGTAATCAAACTGACAAAAATTAAGACAAAGACAAAGAAAAATTATTGAAAGCAGCAAGGGAAAAACGACAAATAACATACAAGGGAACTCCCATAAGGTTAACAGCTGATTTCTCAGCAGAAACTCTACAAGCCAGAAGGGAGTGGCATGATATACTTAAAGTGATGAAAGGGAAGAACCTACAACCAAGATTACTCTACTCAGCAAGGATCTCATTCAGATTCGATAGAGAAATCAAAAGCTTTACATACAGACAAGCCAAACCTAAGAGAATTCAGCACCACCAAACCAGCTCTACAACAACTGCTAAAGGAATTTCTCTAAGTGGGAAACACAAGAGAAGAAAAGGACCTACAAAAACAAACCCAAAACAATTAAGAAAATGGTAATAGGTACATACATATCGATAATTACCTTAAATGTGAATGGATTAAACGCTCCAACCAAAAGACACAGGCTTGCGGAATGGAAACAAAAACAAGACCCATATATATGCTGTTTACAAGAGACCCACTTCAGCCCTAGGGACACATACAGACTGAAAGTGAGGGGATGGGAAAAGATACTCCATGCAAATGGAAATCAAAAGAAAGCTAGAGTAGCAATACTCATATCAAATAAAATAGACTTTAAAATAAAGAATGCTACAAGAGACAAGGAAGGACACTACATAATGATCAAGGGATCAATCCAAGAATAATATATAACAATTATAAATATATATGCACCCAACATAGGAGCACCTCAACACATAAGACAACTGCTAACAGCTATAAAAGAGGAAATCGAGAGTAACACAATAATAGTGGGGGACTTTAACACCTCACTTACACCAAAGGACAGATCATCCAAAATGAAAATAAATAAAGAAACAGAAGCTTTAAATGACACAATAGATCAGACAGATTTAATTGATATTTATAGGACATTCCATCCAAAAACAGCAGATTACACTTTCTTCTCAAGTGTGCACAGAACATTCTCCAGGATACATTACCTTTTGGGTCATAAATCAAGCCTCAGTAAACTTAAGAAAATTGAAATCATATCAAGCATCTTTTCTGACCACAATGCTATGAGGTTAAAAATCAACTACAGGGAAAAAAACTAAAAAAACACAAACACACAGAGGCTAAACAATACGTTACTAAATAACCAAGAGATCACTGAAGAAATCAAAGAGGAAATCAAAAAATACCTAGAGACAAATGACAATGAAAACACGATGATCCAAAACCTATGGGATGCAGCAAAAGCAGTTCTAAGAGGGAAGTTAATAGCTATGCAAGCCTACCTCAAGAAACAAGAAAAATCTCAAATAAACAATCTAATGTTACATCTAAAGGAACTAGAGAAAGAACAAACAAAACCCAAAGGTAGCAGAAGGAAAGAAATCATAAATATCAGAGCAGAAATAAATGAAATAGAAACAAAGAAAACAATAGCAAAGATCAATAAAACTAAAAGCTGGTTCTTTGAGAAGATAAACAAAATTGATAAACCATTAGCCAGACTCACCAAGAAAAAGAGGGAGAGGACTCAAATCAATAAAATTAGAAATGAAAAAGGAGAAGTTACAACAGACACCACAGAAATACAAAGCATCCTAAGAGACTACTACAAGCAACTCTATGTCAATAAAATGGACAACCTGGAAGAAATGGACAAATACCTAGAAAGGTATAACCTTCCAAGACTGAACCAGGAAGAAATAGAAAATATGAACAGACCAATCACAAGTAATGAAATTGAAACTGTAATTAAAAATCTTCCAACAGGGCTTCCCTGGTGGCGCAGTGGTTGGGAGTCCGTCTGCCGATGCAGGGGACGCGGGTTCGTGCCTCGGTCTGGGGGGATCCCGCGTGCCGCGGAGCGGCTGGGCCCGTGAGCTGTGGCCGCTGGGACTGCGCGTCCGGAGCCTGTGCTCCACAGCGGGAGAGGCCGCAACAGCGAGAGGCCCGCGTACCACAAAAAAAAAAAAAAAAAAAAAAAATCTTCCAACAAACAAAAGTCCAGGACCAGATGGCTTCACAGGTGAATTCTAACAAACATTCAGAGAAGAGCTAACACCCATCCTTCTCAAACTCTTCCAAAATATTGCAGAGGAAGGAAAACTCCCAAACTCATTCTATGAGGCCACCATCACCCTGATACCAAAACTAGACAAAGATACTACAAAAAAAGGAAATTACACATCAATATCACTGATGAATACAGATGCAAAAGTCCTCAACAAAATACTAGCAAACAGAATACAGCAACACATTAAAAGGATCATATACCATGACCAAATGGGGTTTATCCCAGAGATGCAAGGATTCTTCAATATACGCAAATCAATAAATGTGATACACCATATTAACAAATTGAAGAATAAAAGCCATATGATCATCTCAATAGATGCAGATAAAGCTTTTGCAAAAATTCAACACCCGTTTATGATAAAAACCCTCCAGAGAGTGGGAACAGAGGGAACCTACTTCAACATAATAAAGACCATATATGACAAACCCAGAGCAAACATCATTCTCAGTGGTGAAAAACTGAAAGCATTTCCTCTAGGATCAGGAACAAGACAAGGATGTCCACTCTCACTGCTATTATTCAACATAGTTTTAGAAGTCCTAGCCATGGCAATCAGAGAAGAAAAAGAAATAAAAGGAATACAAATTGGAAAAGAAGAAGTAAAACTGTCATTGTTTGCAGATAACATATTATACATAGAGAATCCTAAAGATGCCACCAGAAAACTACTACAGCTAATCAATGAATTTGGTAAAGTTGCAGGATACAAAATTAATGCACAGAAATCTCTTGCATTCCTACACACTAATGATGAAAAATCTGAAAGAGAAATTAAGGAAGCACTCCCATTTACCACTGCAACAAAAAGAATAAAATACCTAGGAATAAACCTTCTTAGGGAGACAAAAGACCTGTATGCAGAAAACTATAAGACACTGATGAAAGAAATTAAAGATGATACCAAGAGATGGAGAGATATACCATGTTCTTGGATTGGAATAATCAATACTGTGAAAATCACTATACTACCCAAAGCAATCTACAGATTCAATGCAACCCCTATCAAATTACCAATGGCATTTTTTTTACAGAACTAGAACAAAAAATCTTAAAATTTGTATGGAGACACAAAAGACCCTGAATAGCCAAAGCAGTCTTGAGGGAAAAAAACGGAGCTGGAGGAATCAGATTCCCTGATTTCAGACTATACTACAAAGCTACAGTAATCAAGATAATATGGTACTGGCATAAAAACAGAAATATAGATCAATGGAACAGGACAGAAAGCCCAGAGATAAACCCACATAACCTATGGACGACTAATCTATGACAAAGGAAGCAAGGATATACAGTGGAGAAAAGGAGGTCTCTTCAGTAAGTGGTGCTGGGAAAACTGGACAGCTACATGTAGAAGAATGAAATTAGAACATTCCCTAACATCATACACAAAAATAAACTCAAAATGGATTAGAGACTAAATATAAGACCGGGCACTAAAAAACTCTTAAGAGGAAATCATAGGAAGAACACTCTTTGACATAAATCACAGCAAGATCTTTTTTGATCCACTTCCTAGAGTAATAGAAATAAAAACAAAAATAAACACATGGGGCCTAATGAAACTTAAAAGCTTTTGCACAGCAAAGGAAACCATAAACAAGACAAAAAGACAACCGTCAGAATGGGAGAAAATATTTGCAAATGAATCATCAGACAAAGGATTAATCTCCAAAATATATAAACAGCTCATGGAGCTCAATATTAAAAAAACAAACGACCCAATCCAAAAATGGGAAGAAGACCTAAATTGACATTTCTCCAAAGAAGACATACAGATGGCCAAGAAGCACATGAAAAGCTGCTCAACATCACTAATTATTAGAACAACGCAAATCAAAACTACAATGAGGTATCACCTCACACCAGTTAGAATGGGCATCATCAGAAAACCTACAAACAACAAGATGCTGGAGAGGGTGTGGAGAAAAGGGAACCCTCTGGCACTGTTGGTGGCAATGTAAATTGATACAGCCACTATGGTGAACAGTATGGAGGTTCCTTAAAGAACTAAAAACAGAATTACCATATGACCCAGCAATCCCACTACTGGGCATTTACCCAGAGAAAACCATAATTCAAAAAGACACATGCACCCCAATGTTCATTGCAGCACTATTTACAGTAGCCAGGTCATGGAGGCAACCTAAATGCCCATCGACAGAGGAATGGATAAAGAAGATGTGGTACATATATACAATGGAATATTACTCAGGCATAAAAAGGAACGAAATTGGGTCATTTGTAGAGACGTGGATGCATCTAGAGACTGTCCTACAGAGTGAAGTAAGTCAAAAAGAGAAAAACAAATATTAACGCATATATGTGGAACCTAGAAAAATGGTACAGATGAACCAGTTTGCAGGGCAGAAACTGAGACACAGATGTAGAGAACAAACGTATGGACACCAAGGGGGGGAAGCAGCGGCGGGGGGGGGGGGGGGATGGTGGTGGTGGTGGGATGAATTGGTAGATTGGGATTGACATGTATACACTGATGTGTATAAAATGGATGACTGATAAGAAAAAAGAGTACTTAAAATGGATGAAGGTGATGGTCGTAATACACTGTGAATGTATTTAATACCACTTAAAATGGTAAAAATGGTAAATTTTCTGTTATGTGTATTTTACAATAATACTTTTTTAAAGGCACCATTAAGACAATCTACAAAATGCGGAAAAATATTTGCAAATCATTCATCTGATAAAGGAATTGTATCCAGAATATACAACTCAATGATAAAAAGATAAATAATCCATTTTTTTAAACGGGGAAAGGATATGAACAGACATTTCTGCAGAAAAGTATACAAATGGCCAATAAGTACATGAAAAGATGTTCAAAATTACTAGTTAGTAACTGGGGAAATACAAATCAAAAACACAGTGAAAGGGCTTCCCTGGTGGCACAGTGGTTGAGAGTCCGCCTGCCGATGCAGGGGACATGGGTTCGTGCCCTGGTCCGGGTAGATCCCACATGCCACGGAGCGGCTAGGCCCGTGAGCCATGGCCGCTGAGCCTGCGTGTCCGGAGCCTGTTGCTCCGCAACGGGAGAGGCCACGACAGTGAGACGCCCGTGTACCGCAAAAAAAAAAAAAAAGAAAAAACCCAAAAAACACAGTGAGACACTTCATACTCACTGAATAGCTACAATAAAAGAGACAGATAATAACAAGTTTGAACAGGAAGTAGAGACACTGGACCTTCATAAATTGCTGGTGAGAATATAAAATAGTACAGCCACTTTGGAAAACAGTTTGGCAGTTCCTCTACACAAAAACTTGTACATATATGTTCACAGTGGCATTTTTCTTTTTCTTTTTAAAATATTTATTTATTTATTTGGTTGCATGGGGTCTTAGTTGCAGCAGGCGAGCTCCTTAGTTGTGGCACATGGGCTCCTTAGTTGCAGCCTGTGAACTCTTAGTTGTGAGACGTGAACTCTTAGTTGCGGCATGCATGTGGGATCTACTTCCCTGACCAGGGATCGAACCCGGGCCCCCTGCATTGGGAGCGCAGAGTCTTATCCACTGCACCACCAGGAAAGTCCCAGCATTTTTTAATAGCCAAAAATAGAAATGACCCAAATATCCATCAGCTGATAAATGGATAAATGAAATGTTATATATATCCCTACAAAGGAATATTATTTGGCAATAAAAAGGTATGAAGTACCAATACATGCTACAACATGGACGAATCTTGAAAACTTATGCTGAATGAAGGAAACCAGGCACAAGAGGTCACATGTTGTATGACTCCATTTATATGAAATTTCCAGACAGGTAAATCTATAGAGACAAAAAGTAGATTAGTGGTCACCAGAAGCTGGGAGAAGAGGAAATGGGGAGTGACTGCTAATGGGTAGTTTCTTTTGGGGGCAACGAAAATATTCTGGAATTAAATGTGGTAATCGCTGCACAATTCTGTGAATATACTAAAAACAACTGAAGTGTATCAAAAAACTAAAAATAAACTAAAAAATATGGATAAGAAATTCATGATAAGGACATAAATTTTGAAATTAAGTGCTTAGAAGTGGTACTTTAAGACTGTAAGTAGGGCTTCCCTGGTGGTGCAGTGGTTAGGAATCCGCCTGCTAATGTAGGGGACATGCGTTCGAGCCACGGGTTCGAGCCCTGGTCCGGGAAGATCCCACATGCCGCGGAGCAACTAAGCCTGTGCGCCACAACTACCGAGCCTGTGCTCTAGAGCCCATGACCCACAATTACTGAGAGCCTGCATGCCAGAACTACTGAAGCCTGCAAGCCTAGAGCCCGTGCTCAGCAACAAGAGAAGCCACCGCGGTGAGAAGCCCATGCACCACAACAAAGAGTAGCCCCCACTCAACGCAACTAGAGAAAGCCTGTGTACAGCAACGAAGACCCAATGCGGCCAAATTAATTAATTATTTATTTATTTATTTTTAAAAAAAGACTGTAAGTATATGAATTTTGAGAGAGAATGGGGCATGGAATCTAAAGGATAAAGGTAAAGTCTTTATGGAAACCATAAACAATGGAAACAAAGATGGAAATGTCAAAACTGTCAAAAAAGTCAAAAAAAATTAAGAACTAGGAAAGTATGTGTCATGCAAACGAAGTTTGAAAAGTTCTATTAAAATTCACACTGAGGAAAATGGAAAAGTAAGTTTCAGAGTAGGGAGAAAACAAAAATAACAACCAAAACAAAATCATTCAATGACTCATCTAAAGAGATTCCCTGATGACTTAAAAAAAACCAATCTAACTTAGTACATAAAAAACAAGGTTAAGAAAATACACATACAGTCTAAATTTATAAAATTGAAGGCGATATGGACAGATTTCACCAGGTGTAGAGCGCTAGCGATTGAGGGCAAAACTGAAATTTAACCGGAATACTTTGGATACATATTAACAGTATTGCTTTTACACAGCAAATTTATAGGACAAGATGAACTGAACTATGTTGGATTCCCTGTCAGTAAATCAAGCACTCCCTTTTGTCCTAAATAGACTGAGGTGATGATGAAAAACGGATGGTGGCACACTGCACGCCAGAATGTCAGCTCCATGGGGGCAGGGGCTTTGTTTTGTTTAACTAGAACAATGTTTAGCACACAGGAAGAGCTCAATAATATTGGCTAAATGAATCAACAGCACTTTGAAATCTACAGAATACTGCGTATATGTTTTAGGAATTCCCATCTAGATTAGGGAATCTTCACATCTAGAAATGGAATTTTAATGAAGAGCCAGAGATAACTGAGCTCTAAAACTAGCGTTTCAGGGAAGAAAAGAATTTTCCTTGAAATACCACACTGACTGGAGGCAGATAAGAAGCCTACATAACTTGCTTGTGCTGTTAAACGCTTAAACATAATCATAAATTTCTTTTATTTTTTACACTGCCAGTATAATGAAAAACATAAATGAGTCCATACAATTCTAAAGAGTTAACTTTTTAAATGGTAAAAATAACTATATACGCTTAGAATTCATCATGGTCAAGTTATAGGAACACACAATACAGAAGATAAAATCCTCTAAAGACAAAGATATGATTTAAGTAAAATATAACAGATAAAGCCACTATCTAAGAGATCTAAGGAGAAAATATAAAACCTAACTCTTAAAATCTATTCAATACTAACTAAACTTAGAACGATGAACACAGAAAGAAAACAAAATCCTCCAGCTTAAAGGAATTCAATTCAGGATAACAGACAAGAAAAAACTACTAGACAGTGATAAACACCATAACAACGATAAGAACAATTTCTAACAATGCCTGATTCAGCTAATTTACTTATAAATTTACACGGAGGATCAAAAAAAGACACATCTTCAGGTGGGAAAAGACACATACTATAATTTCACTCATATGTGGAATATAAAAAACAAAATAAATAAACAAACCGAACAAAAACAAACATGTAGATACAGAGAACAGAGTAGCGGGTACCAAAGAGGAAGGGGGGAGTGAAATGGATAAGGTCAACTGTATGCTGTATGACAGATGGAAACTGAATTTTTGGTGGTGAGCACAATGTAGTATACATATAAGTAAAAATATAATGTTGTACATGCAAAATATATAATGTTATAAACCAAATTACCTCAATTTTTAAAAAGACACATCTTATTTTAAAACATTACATGTATAAGAAGTTTCTATGCCTGTCACATAAATAGTAAAATCAATACCAACGAAACAAATGGTGTTTTTTAATAAAAATATCACTAAGGTTGCATTTAAATATTTAATCAACACAATTATTACAAAATTTTGTTCTTTAAATCAAAGTACTCTATTGTTAGAATAATGACAAATATCACTAGTTAGTTCATTTCACCTCACCTCTCTTTTGAAAAAAGATACTTGTGGGCAATAGACATGCAATTAAAGCTGTAGTTCAAGTTCAAACAACTCCCTCTGAACACACTAAAAAGACAGCCCACTAAAACATCCTGTTATATTTCTCACATTTGAATACTGTCTTAGATTTACCTCTACTAAGTTTTTATTTGAATCTAAAATATCAAGCAAATTTTGGGACTTCCCTGGTGGTCCAGTGGTAAAGAATCCACCTTCCAACGCAGGGGACGTGGGCTTGATCTCTGGTCGGGGAACTAAGATCTCACATGCCACAGGGCAAGTAAGCCCGAGCGCCACAACTACTGAGCTCACGCGCCTCAACTAAAGAGCCCACGTGCAGCAAACTACAGAGCCGAGGTTTTCTGGAACTGGCACGCCACAACCAGAGAAGTCCATGCGTTGCAACAAAAGATCCCACAAGCTGCAATGAAGATCCCATGTGCCGCAACTAAGACCCAACGCAGCCAAAAAATTAAAAAATAAGAAAAAAAAATTTTAAATACCAAAAAAAAAAAAAAGAACAAGCAAATTTTGAGATGAAATGTTGTTTCCCTTTCCATCAATAGGTATGTCTTTAAATCAGTTTCAACTCTAAAGTTTAGTAAAGAACATAAATTGGTTCAAGTATGAGGGATTTCTATTACTAAAACTAATTTTAGAGTATTTAATCTGAGCAAACTTGATGCTATGTAAAAAAGCTTAAGCAATCTTTGGCACTTTCTGTTGATACAAGAGTTCACTTGATAGTTTTCTGAAAATTATGCTGCAAATACTGAACTTTTAAATAGTCATAAACTAGAAAATTAATCATACCTTAACTTTTTTTTTCATTCTCAAATTGTTTTTCAAGATCCTGAGAGATTTACACTCTGTTTCAGGCACATTACCTTAGTAACAAAGCCGGATTTACACTAAGGAAGTGACAGTGCAGATTTTGGGTTTTGACATGCATGCTTTACAATAGAAAACATTGTGCAAGTAAAAAAGTACTAATGTTGAGAACTACAACATATGTTAAATAAAATGGTACGTTTAAAAAAAGTAAGACTGCTGCTAGCTATATACTTATACTGGGCCAAAATTCCTAAAAAGCCATTCCTCCAATATCTCCTTCTTCCCCTAACCCCTGCTCAAAATAACTTTTTCCATCCTAGAACTCATAAAATGTATTTAAAATACATATTTCAGTACATCTTTATTATCTTTCCATTAATGGATATAACCCTCTGAAACTGAAAATATTTTATTTGACCCCTTTGCTCCAAAGCAACTTAATTATGTTTTTCCATTAAATTTATTTATTTTTTAAAAATTATTTTTGGCTGCATTGGGTCTTCGTTGCTGCACACGGGCTTTCCCTAGTTGCGGAGAGCGGGGGCTACTCTTCGTTGCAGTGCGCGGGCTTCTCATTGTGGTGGCTTCTCTTGTTGCAGAGCACGGGCTCTAGGCACATGGGCTTCAGCAGTTGTGGCTCGCGGGCTCTGGAGCGCAGGCTCAGTAGTTGTGGCACACGGGCTTAGCTGCTCCGAGGCATGTGGGATCTTCCTGGACCAGGGCTCAAACCCATGTCCCCTGCACTGGCAGGCGGATTCTCAACCACTGCGCCACCAGGGAAGTCCCGTTAATTTTAAATATAAATGTTTAAAATTCATTCTAAATTTAATGGAGGGCCTTAATCCATTGCCAGTGAGCTTACATACCCACCACTCCACTGAACAGCCTTCAAGTCACTGATGAGACTACTACCTGACAAATCCAAGGACTGCTTTCAGCTCTTAAAAGGTGACACGAGTATTTTCTCAAAAACTCTTCCCTGCCTTGTACCTCACAAATCCAATCTTTCCTGGTCCTCCTACTTCTCTGGCTGTCCCTTCCAACTCTCTTTTCTATTTCTCTCACAGCAGTTCAAATGTTGATCATCCCCAGGGTTCTTTCCTAGCTTCTACTTTTCTAGAGATGTACAAACCTCCCTGGGCGTGTATTTCCTACAGCCTTCACTATATCGGGCAGTGACTCCCAAATCTGTCTCACTCCATCCAGATGATTTGGTTGCACTCTGGGAATTTATCTCTAACTGATCTTTCTACTATATCACTCTGCTGGGTCTCCTTGCCTCTGAGCACAATTCCAATGTCTTTCATATCGTCACTAAGACTGCTGCTCTAAAAACAAAGTTTTACCCATGTAATTCTATTACTTAAAATCTTTTGGCACCCCTCACCACTTGTCCTAAAGGAAAAAGGAGCATGACATTAAAATCCCTCACAACCTCATCCTGAACTATCTTTTCTACCTCATCTTCTATTCCTCACCTAAATGATATCACACAAAATCAGTTTCTCAAACAAGCCAACTATTTTTATTCCTATCAGTACTAATAAAACTATCACTCATGCTTCCCCCTCATTTGCATGCTAAAACCTGCTCTTCTTTTAAGATTTGTTTCAGATATCACCTCCGGAGAAGCCATTCCCTCCTTCATTGCCTTCTCAATTGGTCATTCCATCCTCAACATTTCTACTGCAGTTCATTTGAATAGTATCTCTCTAAGCAATTATTTCACTGAATTGTAATTTTTTGTAGACATGTCCACTTACACAGAATCCCTAAAAACAGGGGTTATATCTTTTCACCCCTTTATCCCTGTCAGCTAGCAAACATGCCATAGTAGATGCTTAATAAAAAGATGTCCAATAAGCAAATGCTATGTAATTATGTCACTCTCTATTTTAAATACTCTGATGTTTTACAGATGGCCAACAGGCACATGAAAAGATGCTCAACATCACTAATCATCAGAGAAACACAAATCAAAACCACAATGAGATATCACTTCTCACCTGTCAGAATAGCTATCTTCAAAAAGACCACAAATAATAAATGTGGCAAGGATGTGGAGAAAAGGGAACCCTTGTACACCATTGGTGGGAATGTAAATTGGTGGTCACTATGTAAAACAGTATGGAGGTTCCTCAAAAAACTAAAAATAGAACTACCATATGATCCAGCAATTCCACTCCTGGGTATATAGCCAAAGAAAATGAAAACACTAAATCAGAAAGATACTTGCACCCCAACGTTCACAACAGCATTATTTATAATAGCCAAAATATGGAAGCACCCTAAGTGTCCATCAAAAGATACACACACACACACACACACACACACTCACTGGAATACCACTCAGTCATAAAAAAGAATGAAAAATTTTCCATTTGCAACAACATGAATGGACCTAGAGGTTATTATGCTTACAGAAGTAAGTCAAAGAAAGACAAATACTATATGTTATCACTTACATGTGGAATCTAAAAAATAAAACAAGCCAATTACTATAACAAACAGAAACAGACCCACAGATATAGAGAACTAATGGTTGCCAATGGGAAAGGTAAGGGGAGAAGGGCAAAATTGGGGTAGAGGATTAAGAGGTACAAACTATCAATATTACGTATAAAATAAATAAGCTTTGAGGACATTGTACAGCACAGGAAATATAGCCAATATTTTATAATAACTTTGAGTGGAGTTTAATCTATAAAGAATTTGAATCAATATATCATACACCTGAAACTAACATAATACTGTAAATCAACTATATCTCAATAATAAATAAATAAATACTCTAATGTTTGACCCTATGAACTAATATATTCCAGTGTTTTATTTTAAAATATGATCAATACAGATTCAGTCCATGACAAGGCAGATAAACTGGCAAGATAAAAAACTGATGAACAGATGTCTGGGAAAAAAACATCACTTATGACTAAACCCCATAACTCAATGTCAGAGTTATTCACAAAAGATACTAAGTACTGTATCAACGATACAGACTTCTCTCATAAAAAGGAGATTGCTACTTCAAATTACAATTTCTTTAGGCCTTAATTTTCTCTTCTCTGAGAGAGATACAAACCATTTACCTTATGGATATTAGAATACTCATAAGAGACTAGAAAACTTTATTTTTGCTAAAATGCATTCTTTGACAGCTCCCAAGGCTGTATAATTTTCACTGAGTTGGGAAGTAAGCTGAGTGTAGCAGAACGGATGACAGTACTCAATTATTCCACTGATTTTTCCTAAATGAATATTAATTACACTTCCCTGCCCAATTATGTCATGTTTGGCCATATGACTTGCTTTGGCCAATGAAATGTGAGTGGAAGTGACATGTACCACTTCTGGGCAGAAACTTTAACTGTAATTCCATGGCTCTGAATAGCTCTTCTCCTTCTAATACCTACTACCAGAACATGTATGTCCCAGACAGGAGTTGCTCCTTCAGCCTGAATTCCAGAAAGGAGAACGACTGTGGATGGAGCTGCCATCTACTTAAGTATTTAACATGAGCAAGAAATAAATCTTTGTTGTTATAAGGCACTGAGCTCTTTGGGTTGTTTATTACCACAGTATAACTAGCATAAACTAATTAACACACTGAATCAGTTGTTCTTCCTCTATAATATCATAATACACAGGCATATGACACTATAAAATATTATATTAAAGGTTTTTTATTGTCTTATGCAAATAGACTTATGATTTTAAGAAGGCAGACACTTCTTTTTTCATCTCTAGCACCTGGTAGTAGAAGACTGATAAATTTGACTGATAGTTTGCTGAAAGAACTACAGAAGTACCCATTATGTATTTTCCAACAAATGAAGCTACATAGTTACTGAAAATTTTTTAAATGTAATACAAAAATAACTTATATTGTTTAAAAAAAAAGCTGAAGAAATCAAAATAACATACTGTAAAGAAAAGTTGAAGAGATCTGATGACCATCTATTACCTGATCTTAGGTAAAATATCTTAACATTATTCTAAAACGTTTTGACAATATATTTATCAAAGATTTCAATAATACCATTTTACTTACAACATATTCACTTGATAACCAGAAAGGAAAGAAGTGTGGGAGCAGATGTCCAAGCTGATGCACTGTAAAGTTCACATGCTTCCTTATTGGTTCATATTTACAAATGTTTAGTTATTGTTTCTAAACTGTTCCTATAGGAATGGCTGACCTAGAAAACTGACAAATAACAAACCAGAAGAACCAACACATAAAAATGCATAATTCAGTAATTTTAAAAACTGCTAATCTAAAAACTCACTTAGCACTGGGATAAAAAACATATAACCTCTAATGGTATTAGTAAATTAGGTCATTAAGAAAAGGTTATGTCTAATACCACATGATATCACTTATATGAGGAATCTAAAACATGACACAAATGAACCTATCTACAAACAGAAACAGACTCACAGACATAGAGAACAGCCTTGTGGTTGCCGAGGGGGAGCTGGTGGATTGTGAGTTTGGGGTTAGTAGATACAAACTATCATATATAGAATGGATAAACAACAAGGTCCTACTCTATAGCAAAGGGAGCTATTTCAATACCCTGTGATAAACCATAACGGAAAAGAATATAGAAAAGAATGTATACATGCACAACTGAATCACTTTTCTGTACAACAGAAACTAACATAACAGGAACTTCCCTGGTGGCACAGTGGTTAAGAATCCACCTGCCAAAGCAGGGGACACGGGTTCGAGCCCTAGTCCGGGAAGATCCCACATGCTGCGGAGCAACTATGCCCATGAGCCACAACTACTGAGCCTGAGCTCTAGAGCCTGCATGCCACAACTACTGAAGCCCGCGCGCCTAGAGCCCGTGCTTCACGACAAGAAGCCTGTGCACCGCAATGAAGAGTAGCCCCGCTTGTTGCAACTAGAGAAAGCCTGCGCGTAAAAACTAAGACCCAACGCAGCCAAAAATAAATAAATAAATAAATAAGTAAACAGATAAATAAATAAAATTTTTAATTAAAAAAAGGAACACTTTGGCCATCTAAACACTAACTTTTCCTATTTTTTAAGTTAAATGATGTCAGAAAGCTCAAAGTCATAGTACCAAAGCAGTTTATAAATTATAAAACTGTTTAAATACAAGGTTGTATTATTTTAAAAAGCCTCCTCATTAAAAGGATAGTTCTGCCTATAAATGTACAACATCCAAAAGAGGCAGAAGATAATCAAAGAACTAACACTGGAAAAGGGGAGATTCTGGAAAGACTTTGAGAATCTAACTGAAAAAGTCCTCTTTGAACTTAAACCCTTATTAATTAATGGTATAGTATTCCCAAAATTTCTACTATTTCAAGAGATTATAAAACCAAATCTCCTAGAAATGGAAATATCCTATAGCCAACAAATAAATAAAAGGACATAAATCTGAATCTACCTAAGAGAGCCATAGCAAACATATTTTCTTTTTAAATGGATAAATTGCTGTTGAGTTATTTAGAATAGGTGGTATAGTTGCACAGTTCCAAAAGAACTAAAAAGGTATATATGCTGAAAAGTCTTCCTGCCACCTTATCTCAGATCAACTCAGTTTTGATCCCCGAATCCACTCTCAGGTAACCACAGTTACTAATTCCCTTGTATCCTTTCAGATCTCTTTATGCATAAGCAAATAAACAACAAATATAGATTCTTATTTTCCCTCCTTTGCATAAAAGCTAGATTACTATATACACTGTTCCGTGCCTCATCTGTCATGTTGTTTTGTTACCTGACAATACATATCATGGAGAATTCTCCGTATCAGTACAGATTCCTCATTCTTTTTATAGACTTTACAATGAAGCAGAATCTCAAAAAGTCAGCCTTACTTTATAACTCATCTTATAATGCCCTTGTGATCATCTCAACAAAGACATATGTAATGTTGCTGCAATAAGAAATCTTCGGAATTTAAAAAATCTTATCTGATATTTTTATTATAAAGAATTTATTAAAGTATGGAATACCTATAGAGAAGTGAACAAAAAAAAGTGTATACGCCTGATGAATCACCACTAAGCCAGCACACTCGTGTAACTATGATTTTTTAATATTTCATGACCTATTGGTATCTAGGAAATATGTTAGAGAAAATTAAAAGTGTTGACTTCCTACACTTCCATTTGGGACACAGTTTGGGGGCTTATATTTCTTATATTCCATTCACAAAGCTTGATCTTTGTTATTTTTCTTTCAAAATTTTAATTAAGTAGTTCATACATACAAAAATAAGCACAAACATATGAATAACAACTAAAAAATAATAAAAGAAGTATTCATGTACCTAACACCTATCTTGAGAACCCCCTCCCTACTCCTCCCATGAGGCAAGCTGTATGCTTAAGGGTTAAGAGTACAGACTCGAGAGCCAGACTGCCTGAGTTTGATTACAAGGTTTACCACTTATTAGCATTATGATTTGGGGAAGTTAAACTTTTCTGCACTCTTATTTATAAGCTCCTTTACTAATAAATGAGAATAATAATAGTGCCTGCTTCACAGCAGGTACTCATTTAATTATGAGAATTAAATAAGTATATACTCATAAAGTATTTAACACTTTCCAGCATAGACTATGTAAAATTTAGCTATTTTTGTATTCACTCTCTGCCACCCTCACAAGGAAATATGTTTACCATTCTATTATTCTATATGTAGTAAAATGGATGTATGGATGAGAATTGTGATTTTTAAATTTTATACCAACTGGCATCAGAGTCTAAGTATTCCTTTGCAACTTGCTTTTTTCATTTAAAATTTCTGAGATTAATCTACATTGATATATACAGCTATTGTTCATTCATGTTCATTCCTGTACAGTATTCTATGGTGTAAATTAAAAGAAGTATCTACATATTTCTGTCAATAGACATCTGGATTATTTCCAGTTTTTGCTATTATGAAAAACGCTACTACTAACATGCTTGAACATGTCTCCTGATACAGATTTGTAAAAAAGTTCTTCTAGAGTATATATCTAGGTGAAGAACTGCTGGGTCACTAGGTATATACAAATTTAACATTATAACAATGTCAAATTGTTTATCAAATGGTTATATTATAGCATCACATGCTTCATTAGGAAAGAAGCAGCATTAAATCAATGATCTAAGCCTCCAATTTAAGAAACTAAAAAACACAAGAGGAAATTAAACCCGAAGAAGGCAGAAAAATGGATATAATAAAGGACAGAAATCCATGGAACAGATAACAGAAAAAAATAATAAAGAAAAATCTATTTAAAATAACTGATTCTTTAAGAAGATCAGTAAAGTTGATAACTCTCTAGCCAAAAGGATAAAGAAAAAAAGAGAAAAGATACAAATTATCAGTATTGGGAACAAGAGAGGTAACATCACTACTGATTCTATAGATATTAAAAGGATAATAAGGTAATGTTATAATTTTATGTCAATAAATCCAACAAATAAGATGAAACAGAGAAATTTTCTGAAAGACAAAAACTACTAAAGTCAATGCGAGAAGAAATAGACCTGAAAAGCCATACAGCTAACAGAGAAATTAAGCTTATAGTTTAAAACATTACACACACACACACACACACAAAAAGACACAAACAGATCCAGATGACTTCACTGGTGAACTCTAACAAGCATTTAAGACTAATCTTTCATGAACAGAGAAGCAAAAAGCCTGAACAAAATATAAGCCAATCAACCAGCAATGTATAAAAGGATAATACAGCACAATGAAGTGGATTCTATCCCAGTAATGCAAAGTTGGTTTAACATTCAAAACTCAATGTAACTCATCATATCAACAATAGAGCATGAGAGTTCCTAGTGCTCTACAGTGTCACCCACACTTGATGTTATCTTTTTTTAAATATTTATTTATTTGGCTGTGCTGGGTCTTAGCTGCGGCACACAGGATCTTCGTTGCGGCATGCAGGATCTTTAGTTGCAGCATGCGGGATCTTTAGTTGCAGCACGTGGGATCTAGTTCCCTGACCAGGGATCAAACCCAGACCTCCTGCATTGGGAGTGCAGAGTCTTAGCCACTGGACCACCAGGGAAGTCCCAATACTGTCCAACTTTTAAAATGAGTATAGGGACTTCCCTGGTGGCGCAGTGGTTAAGAATCCACCTGCCAATGCAAAGGACATGCGTTCGATCCCTGGTCCAGGAAGATCCCACCTGCCATAGAGCAACTAAGCCCGTGTGCCACAACTACTGAGCCTGTGCTCTAGAGCCCACATGCCATAACTACTGAAGCCCATGTGCCTAGAGCCCGTACTCTGCAACAAGAGAAGTCACCACAATGAGAAGCCCGTGCACCGAAATGAAGAGTAGCCCCTGTTCGCTGCAACTAGAGAAAGCCTGCACACACCAACAAAGACCCAACACAGCCAAAAATAAATAAATAAATTTATAAAAATAAAATAAAATAAAATAAAATGAGTATAAATGGTATCTCGAGGTTTCCGTTTACAGTTCCCTAGTTACGCTGATCTTATTATCCATCATTTCTTCCTCTTCTGTGAGATTTTTATTTGTCTCTTTTGACCATTGTTTCTGTTGGGTTGTATTTCTTATTAATTTGGACAAGTTCTTTCTATATTCTGGATACCAATATTTTACAAGTGTATGTACCATAACTATCTTCTGTTAGTTGTTTTTCTTCATTTTTTTCATTCTATTTTAACGAACAAAATTAATTTTAATGTATTTGAATTTATCAATAATTTACTTCAATGTGTTCTTTTTGTGAATTATTTATGGTATCCTTCCCTACCCCAAGGGCATAAAGATAGTCTATATTCTCTAACAAGAGACTTTAAAAAAAACCAAAAAGACAAATTTTTTTTTTTTGGCTGTGAGGGGTCTTAGTTGCAGCAAGCAGGAGGATGTTTGTTGAGTCATGCAGGATCTTTCGTTGTAGCGTGCAGGCTTCTCTCTCGTTGTGGCATGCAGGTTTCTCTCTAGGTGTGGCGCATGGGCTTCTCTAGCGGGCATTTTTTAGTTGTGGAGTATAGGGTCCACAGCGTGTGGGCTCTGTAGTTTGTGGCACGCGGGCTCTCTTGTTGAGGCGCACAAGCTCAGTAGTAGTGGCTCACAGGCTTAGTTGCCCCATGGCGTGTGGGATCTTAGTTCCCCAACCAGGGATAGAACCCACATTCCCTGTGTTGGAAGGCAGATTCTTTACCACTGGACCACCAGGGAAGTCAAATTTCTTTCTTTTTTTGGCTGCACTGGGTCTTCACTGCTGCAAGTGGACTTTCTCTAGTTGAAGCGACCAAGGGCTACTCTTCGTTGTGGTGCACAGGCTTCTCACTGAGGTGCTTTCTCTTGTTGCAGAGCACAGGCTCTAGGTGCACAGGTTTCAGTAGTTGCAGCTCATGGGCTCAGTAGTTGTGGCACGTGGGCCCTAGAGCGCATGAGCTTCAGTAGTTGTGGCTCATGGGCTCAGTAGTTGCGGTGTGCGGGCTCTAGGGTGCATGGGCTTCAGTAGTTGTGGCACACAGGCTCAGTAGTTGTGGCTTGCAGGCTCTAGAGCACAGGCTCAGTAGTTGTGGCACAGGGGCTTAGTTGCTCCGCAGCATGTGGGATCTTCCCGGACCAGGGCTCGAACCTGTGTCCCCTGCATTGGCAGGTGGATTCTTAACCACTGCGCCACCAGGGAAGCCCCCAGAAATGGTATTTAATAAGTTTATTCCAGAACTTAAAGTGACTGACAAAAAATATATACCTTAAAATGAGGCACACAAATGCAATCTTTTAATATGCCAAGAGAGAAACCATCTTGAAAATAAGAAATCATACATTGGAAACTTCGAATTTTGTCTACTCACTATGAATCAAATCCTCACCACTTTCCAATCACTTTATTATAAAGTCAGCTTATTAAAGCAGATGGGTGTTTCATAACCCACTACAGAACATACCATTTTAGTTATTAGGGTTATTTGGCTGGGTTAAGGGGAGGCATGGCTTTCCCCTAAACTACAAATCCAAGATTCTTAATCCCAGGGCTTGGGCCTTGGTTCCCTAAAGATTTCTGCCCTATTGCCCCACCTCCACAGCCTTCCTGAAATGGAACCTGACAAGTTCACCTCTGTCATTTAACCTAAACTACCTGCTCAGTCCAGTAGTAGAGCTCCTTAACACACAGCTGCCTCCGGACTATCCCTCTGGCCTTATGCCTTTTCATGCAGACCTTTATACACCAAGGACACCTGTTATTTTCTATCCTAAATCTTCAGGGTCCAATTCAAGCCTTCTCCACCTTAATCACATAGAGCTCTTAATTCCATTGAGAACTTAATTCTTCCCTAGTTGTTTATGAGGCTAGGTCTGGCTTCCCAATTAAACTATAAGCTCCTCAAAGACTGAAGTGATATCTTAATACTTTCATTATGCCCCATGTTGCCTAATACACCATATACACTCTCTTACATGTTTCCTGATTGATTAACTAGATTCTCATCATGTAACTTACTCAGCTCCTTTAACTCCATATCTTCAAGTAAGGTAAGCCAAGTATGCTAATGATTTTTATTCCTTTTAACAGGGAAAGCATACAAACTCGGCAGTACTGGATAATGGATGTTAATCAGAAGACTATTTGAACTGCTTTTACTCACAACTCTTCTGATACCAAATGTGTGGCTGTCTTTTCTAACACTACTCCTCCAACTTTCTAAGACAAGCCGAGTGTCCTACAATTCAATTCAACTCTGACACGATCTACCTGGAGTTAATGTCAGATCCCAAAGGTTAAGGGCTCAGTCCCACAAGACTGCCTCCACTCCTACTGCCAGTCAAAAGTCCCAGGATGTCACCGATACTTGCAACACGGATACAATTTAGGAATGGTCAAATGAAAGAATTGCAAAGGGCAAGGTATGAGGAAAAGGGCTAGGAGCTTCCATGTCTTCTCCGGTGAGCCACCCTCCCAGCACCTCGATGTGATCACCAAACCGAACGCTCCCTGAATCTCACTGTTGAAGAGTTTTTATATAACTCAGTCTTCATCCTGCTACCCCTCCTCTTCTCAGAGGTCGGTAAGCGGGCCCCGAAGTTCCAACCCTCTAATCACTTAGTCTTTCTGGTGACCAGTACCATCCTGAAGCTATCCAGGGGCTCCCAGCCACCAGTCATCTTATTAGCATACAAGAGACACTCTTATCACTCAGGAGATTCCACAAGTTTTGGGAGTTGTGAGCCAGGAACCTGGGACAAAGACCAAATTTTTTTTTACTGTATCACACTATTTCTTTAACACATTCAAAAAAGTTTCAAGGTATCAAATAACTTAGTTGAGGAGACTCAAAAGGCAGATATTCGAAGAAGAAAACCTTTTTAACAATAAAAAAAGAACACTTATAGAAAATAAGCATACAGGTCTTACCGTGCAAACACACCAACTAAAAATATAAAGAAAAATTAAAATAGCCACAAGCTACTGAACACAGATCTTCCTAGACTTACGATGGTGTTATGTCCCAATAAACCCATTGTAAGTAAGTTGAAAATGCGTTTCATTCACCTAACCTACCGAACATCATAGCTTAGTCTAGCCTACCTTCAACATGCTCAGAACACTTATATTAGCCTACAGTTGGGAAAAAAACATCTAACACAAAGCCTATTTTATAATAAAGTGTTGAATATCTCATGTAATTTCTTGAATATTATACTAAAAATGAAAAACAGAATGGCTGTATGGGCACAGATGGTTGTAAGTGTACTGGCTGTTTACCCTTGGGATTGTAGAGCTGACTGGGAGCTGTGGCTTGCTGTCGCTGCCCGGCACCACAAGGGAGTATCATACCACATATTGCAGGAAAAGATCAAAATCTTAAGTACTGTTTCTACTGAATGTATTATCACTTTCATACCATCATGAAGTCGAAAAATCCTAAATTGAACTACTGTAAATCAGGGACTGTTTGTACTTATTCTGTGCCAAACATTCTGCTAACTGCTTTACAAGAATTCTCATGATCTCTACAACAATTCTATGAGGTGAATCTCCCTATTAGCCTCATTCTTAGATGAGGAAAACTGAGGCACAGAGACTCTTTAAGGTCACACACCTGGCAAGCAATGGAGCCAGGATTCCAACTCAGGTAGTCCAACCCTAAAACTTCTACCAGCAGTGTTCAATGACCCCAAAGATTTGATAGCAGCTCTATTTTCCCCTCCTCAATTCTGCTAACTTCTGGGTTTGCATTTCCCAGAATACATCATTCTCTTCAGGCTTTTCTGCCTTAAACACACACTATTCCCTGGGGCTGGAATGCCCTGCTCTACGTTATACAGAGAGTAAAGCCCTCACTCTTCATACAGTAGCTTAAAAACAACTTTGTCTATGAAGCCCTCTTCATTCCTTCCATATTTGCTGCCCCCAATCCTAGGGAAGGAATACATCACTCCCTTAGCTCCTTGGAAACAATGATTCGTAGATACTTCTATTGTTGGACTTATTTGTATTGTAACTATATTTTTCAGTACTATTTACCAGGCACTACACTGCATGCATGAGACACTCACATACTTGTTAAGGACTAGGAATGGTCCCAGTTTAAGTTCAACTATAATTTAAACGACTACTTCCTTCTAGTCAACATAACATCATTCATTCTAACAATATTTTACCATGCGCTATAGGCCTGCATATGCAAAAGATGCACGGGTGAGAAAAATTAATATCTTAAGATTCCCAGGTTCAGATTGGGACTTATAAATTTCATCTTTCCAACCATTTCTCAACTCCCACATTAAGACTTCGGCACTAGAGCTTCTCAATAATACCAAAATTTTGTCTCTACCTCTTTAGTATTTATATCTTACTCTTGGTTAGACTTTTGTTTCAACAAATGTAGTTAAATTTCGAAACACCATCTACTAAATTCAATAAAAAAGTCTAACCAAGAGTAAGACATTCACACTGAGAAACTAGTGACAGAAATTAAGCCACACAGTACTTCAAAAGCTGCTCTGCTAGACTATCCACACTGAACTCTACATTCTTCCACTTCCTACATACTAACCTGCTTTCACTAACCTATTACTCCACTAACAGTCCTCTTTTTTTTTTTTTTTTTTTTTGCGGTACGCGGACCTCTCATTGTTGTGGCCTCTCCCATTGCGGAGAACAGGCCCCGGACGCGCAGGCTCAGTGGCCATGGCTCACGGGCCCAGCCGCTCCGCGGCATGTGGGATCTTCCCGGACCAGGGCACGAACCCGTGTCCCCTGCATCGGCAGGCGGACTCTCAACCACTGCACCACCAGGGAAGCCCAGTCCTCTTTTTTTATAAGAGCATTTTGAGATATAATTCACACACCATACAATTCACCAATTTAAAGTGTACAATTCAGAGCAACCAACACCACGATTTTTTTTTAATTTTTTTAAATGCCACAATCAATTTTATAACATTTTGGTCATCCCAAAGAGAAACCTGTACCCATTCAGCAGTCACTCCATGTATTATATTAGTCAGGGTTCTCCAGAGAAACAGAGCCAATAGGATGTATATATATACAGAGAGAGACAGATTTATTTTAATTAGCTCACATAACATTCTGGGGGCTGTCAACTGAAATTTGCAGGGCAGGACAGCCGGCTAGAGAAGGGAAGAACTGCTGTTGCAGTCTTGAGTATGATGGCTCTCTGAAGGCAGAATTCCTTCTTTGGGGGAACCTCAGTCTTTTCTCTTAAGGCCTTCAACTAATTGGATAAGACTCACATTCTGGAGGGTAATCTGCTTTATTCAAATCCTACTGATTTAAACGTTAATCACATTTTTAAAATACCTTCACAGCAACATCTAGACTGGTATTTAACCAAACACTGGACACCATGGCCTCACCAAGTTGACATATAAAATTAACCATCACACTCCCTGTTACTTCCTGCTCCTGGAAACCACTAATCTACTTTCTCTCTATGGATTTGCCTATCCTACACATTTCATATAAACAGAATTAAGCAATATGTGGCCTTTCACTGAACATAGTGTTTTCAAGGTTCATCCATGTTGTAGTATGTATCAATATTTCATTCCTTTTAATTACCAAATAATATTCCTTTATATAGTATACCACATTTTATTTACCCACTCATCAGTTGAAGGACATTGGGTTGTTTTTTTCAATGAACATTTGTACAAGTTTTTGTGTGGACATATGTTTTGATTTCTCTTGGGTATATACAAAGGAGTAGAATTGCTGGCTTATATGATAACTTTGTATCATTCCTTTTTACTAGGCAAAATTTTCCAAAACATTCAAAGCTACAAATTTTGTTTATTCTACAAGCATAACTACCATTGCTATACTAGTAACATACAGCATGATCTTGTCTTCTATCCCTGAACTTCTGAAGTGGAAGGAAACGTAACTGGCATCTAATAATACAGTTAATATTTCTATATTTAAAGTTAAAGAACCAAATATATTCTTTTTCTTCTAAATTAGATTTACTTATAGGGGGAGGTCACATATATAATTTAAAATACAACCTCCAAATACACTATACTTAGAAATTATCCAATGAAGGATGTGGAAAGAAGGGAACTCTTGTATACTGTTGGTGGGACCGTAAATTGGTGTAGCCACTGTGGAAAACAGTATGAAGAGTCTTCAAAAAACTAAAAAGAGAACTACCATATGATCCAGCAATTCCACTCCTGGGTGTAGAGCCAAAAAAACAAAAAACAAAACCCAAAAACACTAATTCAAAAAGATACATGCACCCCAATATTCATAGCAGCATTGTTTACAATAGCCAAGACATGGAAGCAAAATAAGTGTCCATCAACAGATGAATGGATAAAGAAGGTGTGGTGTATATGTACAACAGAATACTACTAAGCCATAAAAAAGAATGACATTTTTCCATCTGCAACAACATGAATGGACCTGGAGGGTATTATGCTTAGTGAAATAAGTCAGAAAGAGAAAGACAAATACTGTATATTATCACTTATACGTGGAATTTAAAAAATAAACCAATGAATATAACAAACAGAAACAGACTCACAGATATAGAGAAGAAACTAGTGGTTACCAGTGCAGAGAGGGAAAAGACAGGGGTAGGGGATTAAGAGGTACAAACTACTATGAATAAAATACATAAGCTACAAGGATAAATTGTACAGCACAGGGAATATAGCCAATATTTTATAATAACTTTAAATGGAGTAAAATCTTTAAAAATTGTGAACCACTATGTTGTACACCTGAAACTTATATTTTGTAAATCAACTATACTTCAATAAAAATAAAGCATACTAAAAAATTATCTACAACCTAAGTGTCCATCATCCGATGAATGGATAAAGAAGATGTGGCACATATATACAATGGAATATTACTCAACCATAAAAAGAAACGAAATTGAGCTATTTGTAATGAGGTGGACAGACCCAGAGTCTGTCATACAGAGTGAAGTAAGTCAGAAAGAGAAAGACAAATACCGTATGCTAACACATATATATGGAATTTAAGAAAAAAAAATGTCATGAAGAACCTAGGGGTAAAACAGGAATAAAGACACAGAGTTACTTGAGAATAGACTTGAGGATATGGGGAGGGGGAAGGGTAAGCTGTGACAAAGCGAGAGAGAGGCATGGACATATATACACTACCAAACGCAAGGTAGATAGATAGTAGGAAACAGCTGCATAGCACAGGGAGATCAGCTTGGTGCTTTGTGACCGACTGGAGGGGTGGGATAGGAAGGGTGGGAGGGAGGGAGACGCAAGAGGGAAGGGATATGGGAACAGATGTATATGTATAACTGATTCACTTTGTTATAAAGCAGAAACTAATATACCATTGTGAAGCAATTATACTCCAATAAAGTTGTCAAAAAAATTATCTAATGAAAGAGTATCTTTTTTATTATATTATAGTATCTGAACAGTGATACTCTAATATCTTTACATGTAGAGGGTTTTTTTTCAAATTTTAAGTAATAAATAAATATTGTTTGAGGAACTGATCTTCAATTAAAACTTTACACAGATTTACTACCAAAATATCTATGAGTTAATAGACAATAAGGTTTTTATTTCAATATATTTTTTCTTTTCATTTATTGCTCACTAACTGGTTGGTGATGAGATTAACGATGACTGACTGTGCGGAGGTGCTGAGGTAGCAAGCAACAGAGCGATTAAGAGCATGCATTCTGCAATCAGATGACTGGGGTTCAAATCCTGACTTCACCACTCTCTGTGTTACCCTGAACAAATTCCTTCACTTTCCGGAAGCTCAGCTTTCTCATCCTGAGGATAATAATACTAACAAATTCAAAAGTCTGTTGTGAGGATTAAATGAGATAATGCATATAAAACTCAATGTACCACCTGGTAAGTGCTCAATAAAATGATATTAATTTTACAGAAGTCTGGATGCTGGTCATAACCTAGAGCATATTAACACATTTCAGATAAGCTGACCATAATTCACTTGATATTATCAGCTAAAAAGTACACTTAAAATTATGATCCAATTGCTTATGAAAAAAAGTAACAACAACAAAAAACCTTACTTATCTACATACCCAAGTAGACAAATGCACAGAAAAAGCTCTGAAAATTACATACCAAACTAATAACAAAAGTTACTTCTAGAGGAAGGGAAGAGGATAAGAGGTACCTATGTGAAGGAGGACATATATATACTCCACATACGTCCTTATTGTTTCAATTTTTATGAGAATGTATCCATTATTTTTGTAAGTGAAAAATAAAAAAAGGAAGAATAGCTTGAAGGTCCATATTGGAAATTCATTTCTACTTGACTCAGCTAGAATAAGTCAGTAGTTATAAATGTAGATAAAATCATAAGCCTGAAAGTATTGATAAAACCTTAATGCAAATAAATAAGAAAACAAAGTTTCCTATGTCTTTACATTAAAATCTAACCCAGATTACATATTTGACAAAGGATACAGCAGAATCACCAAAGGCTTCCATGTTTTCAAGTGCCTATATAAACTTTACTTTTTTTCTTTACACCTGTCAGCTATTCTCTTTAAAGAATTAAAAATTTACACGGCACACAAGTTTTTCCAAGGCTGTTTCATTCGTTTGCATCAACACGCAAATCCAAATCAGTTGCCTGAATGCAAACTTAAGAAAAAATATATTTATTGTTAGGAGTAGTAGGGGTATGTTTTTTTTTTTTTTTTTTTTTTTTTTTTTGCGGTACGCGGGCCTCTCACTGTTGTGGCCTCTCCCGTTGCGGAGCACAGGCTCTGGATGCGCAGGCTCAGCGGCCATGGCTCACGGGCCCAGCCGCTCCGCGGCATATGGGATCCTCCCAGACCGGGGCACGAACCCGTATCCCCTGCATCAGCAGGCGGACTCTCAACCACTGCGCCACCAGGGAGGCCCAGGGGTATGTTTAAAAAATGCTAGCTGACTCAGAGAAATAATTAACTCAGATTCTCTCAGTCTTTGAAAGTCTGTCATATGACAAGCTTTTTAGTCATACTTCCAGAAAATAATAGCTTAGATTACCCTTCAAGAGAGCAAAAGACAGATTTTCATTACAATAATTGTTCATTCCATAATAAGATAGTTCAGAATAAATGTCTAGCAGTTGGTATTTATCTCAGAGGGAAACAATCTAGATTCTGGTTCCAACTCTCCACAGTTACTAAGAGATGACCTTGCGCAAATAACCTCTAAACAGCAAACTCTTTTTTCATAAAACGGAGCCAGTCGCGGTTGCTCTACCTACCTCCTAAGTGTTATACAGATCAAGTGAAATAAGAAACCATTCTGAATATCATTAAACCCTTAAAAGTATTATTTTGCATGAGAATGGATATATATGTAATGGCTCAAAATTAATAATATCACCAATCACAAGATTATCTAAGATACCAAAACACTTGGCAAAGTGTCTTGCACACTGCAAATTCTCAGTAATGATTTATACAAACACCATGTATCGGAAACTGAGTCCATGATCTCAAACTGAGAACTAACTCAAATGACCTTCTGCTCTTTGACCGTCCTCAGGGTCTGCAGAAACAGAAACTGCTCCATTGTTCACATTTCACTCATTCAAGCATTTATGTAGTGCCTATTCCCTTGTTCTCAAGAGCTCACATCTGGCAGAGCAATAGTGCATTTGCGTCATAATTATTTTGTTGTCTGTGTCTCATAACGAAATTATATACAAAGTTCTATGGGAGTATAGAGGAAGAAGCAATTAATTCCTCAGTTAGTGGGAGTCAGGGAAGGTGTCACATTGGAACTGGGATGAAGGGGGAAAGTCATTCTGGAAGTCAAAACAGCAAAATCGGCACTTTTTCTAGGAACAATGAGCACTGTCACATAGCTACTGCACAGAGTCTGGGGCAAAGGAAAAAAAAAGTAATAGAAAACGAAGCTGGAAAAAAAAAGGAATGAGAGACGATTTTGAAGGTTTTGTATATCATGTTAAAAATTAATGGAGCAAAAAAAAAAAATTAAAGGGGCGAACAACCTAGATTTTGAGCAGGGGTATAAACTGTTCATCTACTGGTAGTGGTAGTGAGAGAAGCATGGGCAGGAAAGAGTCCTTAGAACATTTCTGCAGCTAACAAATGCCACCATTTTTCTGGATTCAAGTAACTGATATACATTAAGAACCAATCTCACAATCTTTTCACTTAAAACTCTAAATGACAGATACCCTCCTCCCTATTTATAAAAGAGAATAGACACTAAGCTCTAACATAAATACCACTTGAGAAAACCAAACAGGAGCCTGAGAAGGTAAAGAATAAATTTAAGCCAAGGAGTAAAGTCAAATAACTAAGTAGAACAAAAATGTTTTAAGTGTATACACCAACCTTATTTTTTAACAACTTGAAATAATAGACAAAATATTTCATTAACTTCCCACTACTGTTAAAAGTCACATAGAAGGAAATGATGATGGGCTCTGGATACATAACCAGGCCTTCTGAACATGTTTATATTAATGTACATTAAACATAACATGTCAAATACATGTCTTTCTCACAAAAACTAGCTCTTAATGACCTTTGTAACTTCTGTAAAAAAACAAAAACAAAAACAAAACAGACATCTGTTGAAACATAATACAAACAAAATCAATGAAAGTATGATCTGTCACTCTCCCCAGGAGGTGAGGCCAGGATCTTTGCAGTCATATGGAAGGAAGAAGGAAGAAACAATCCTGGTTGTCAAATTCTGCAGGTTTCTCCTTTGCAATGACTTTCTTGCAATGTCCTTGAAACGTGCCACATCATTCCTGCTTCTATGCCTTTACTTGAGCAATTTTTCCCACCCAGAACTCCTTTCCGACTGACTCTATCTACATTCTGCCCTATTCAAAAAGTCCTAAGGTCTAGCTCAAATTGCATCTCGTCCATGAAACCATCTATCCATGAAACCTTTCCTAAAATCTCCAGTCCATACAGACCTTCTCTCTTTGCTGAAGTCCTAACAGACAAGTTAACACATTTGTCTTTTTTCATTTTCTGGCATTTAGTCATTTTCTTTCCTACTATTAACCTGGCCCATGCCCCTACAACATGACATCATATCTAAACTTTTACAAAGCCTTGGAATAGCAAAGCGGTTAAGAGCTTGGATTCAAGAGTCAGAAAACCTCAGTTCAAATCCCACCTCTACCATTTATTAGCTATATGAACTTGGGCAAGTTAACCTAATCTAATCACTCTGTGCCTTAATTCCTCATATGTTAATATAGGAAAAATAAGCACCTATCTTAAATAGATATTTAAGTATTAAATAAGTTAACACATAAAGCATTTAGAACAGGGGATGGTACATAGTACACAATAAGTTTAGTTAAGCTAACAGTTACCCATTTTTACTTGTTCCAGGCCTCTCTACATGTGGACGTTTTATCACTCTTAAATAATGGTTTTGGTATGTCAATGCTCGGCACAGAACTCTCCTGGGCCTTCCATAACCCATGCGCCCATGCCCTTAGTTTGGCAACAAAGGCATTCCACAACCTGGCACCAGGCTATCTACTCAGCTTCAGTTACTCAACATCTACTTAACAAGAAATAATAGGAAACAGACACATAAGGCAGAGACCCTCTCCTCCAAGGTCTGAAAACTAATTCCAAAAACAAGGCACAAACATGAAAACACCACACACAACGAATGTTCACCCATAGCTACTCTCCAAGACCTTCTATCCAACAAAATCAGTTTCCTCAGTGTTTGGAAGATGCCAAAATCATTCAAAATAACTTGCTTTTGTCTGTTTTATTCCACCCTCATCCCCTCACACACAAACACAACCCATAAAAGCACCTTTTCTTAACCTGTACCTGTCCACTCCTATTTTGAAGTCTAATTCAAACACCATCACTCTCTTGCCATTTGAACTTATATAATACTGTCTTATCTCAAATCAACTGTTCTCAAGGTGTTTAGTCACCCTCTCTATCCAAATATAAGCCCCTAAAAAGGAGTAACAATTTCTTACCAATTCTCATGTTCCCCCCATGCCCCCACCCCACCACTATGCTCTCCACTGAAACAGATCATGATAGAACAGGTGCCCAAAAATATGTGTTGAATTTAAGTAAAAAAGTGAACCTGGAAGTAGACAACTACTACTACTACCACTAGGTAAACTACAGTGAGACTGGAAATAAACTACTGTGTCGACCACTAGACTATCGCTGGTCCACAAAGCCTCAAATCAAATAGGGCCATCCAAATCAGAAGGAGGCAGTCCACTTACTATCTCTTCTATGTAACCACCATATGGGTAGATTTGCTTGTTCAGTGGTACCTTGAGTCAATAGAAGGGTTAATGACCATCCTATAATCTGCCATCTAATTTGAAGAGTCTGACCTCCAAAAAGGAGTGAAGGATGATACACAGGGCCAGAATCCAAGCAGGGCAATATCCAACTGCTACATCCCTGAGTAGATGATTTGGGGAAGCTTATTAAAGTCCACTCTGTGGCAAACCTGTCACCCTCCAGTATGCAGGTTTTAAGTACCATAACACATTCCATGAACTTAGCATTAAAAAATGTCACCTAGATTTCCATCTGCCTACACTCTGCAAATTTCCTACAATAAACATGTATTACTTGAATAATCAGAAAGTTTTAAGTGTTTATAATTTCTTCCAGCTTTTAATGGTTCTCCCATAATGATGAATGCAGAATGCAACACTCACAAATTGAAAGTCAACCAAAGGGCATATTACCCCAATTTTCCACTTCCCAGGTAAGGTGCCAATTTGGACAAAGTTCTACACATGTTTCAATTTAAAAAATTACTTCCACATATGCCATCACATGAAAGAAAAAAATGTCTCATTACCTTCCTGAGATTCCACAGCACTACAGCAAATTGCAAAGACCTGCCTAGATGGTTCCCTCTTCCCCTGACCCCAAACACCCTCCTTTCTAAGGACTGAGACCTTATTAAGGGCCAGAAACAGGGTGCTAAGTGATTTACATGATTATCTCAATGCTGGAAACAACAGTAGGTACTATTATTATCCCCAGAAGAGAAAACTGAAGTTTAAAGATGTTTGAGGAAAAAAACAAAAAAAGAGAACTTGCCTGAGGCAATGCTTAAAGAAGGAGGGGATTCTAGTGTTGTACAAAGAAATTTGCTGGGAATATATATTAGGCCCTAGGGACTTCTGTTATGATAAAATTGTAACAAATCCTCATACTGGAAATTTATTACAGAGAAAACAAATGATATTTGGTCTAATTGTGGGTTTTCTTTGTTACTGTGTACCTCACGCTATCTGGCACATAACAGACGCTCAATCAAAACTTACTGTCTGGGGCTTCCCTGGTGGCACAGTGGTTAGGAATCCGCCTGCCAATGGAGGGGACAAGGGTTCGAGCCCTGGTCGGGGAAGATCCCACATGCCTGGAGCAACTAAGCCTGAGTGCCACAACTACTAAGCCTGCGCTCTAGAGCCCATGAACCACAACTACTGAGCCCTCGTGCCACAACTACTGAAGCCTGCGCGCCTGGAGCCCGCGCTCCTCAACAGGAGAAGCCACTGCAATGAGAAACCTGCACACTACAATGAAAAGTAGCCCCCGCTTGCCGCAACTAGAGAAAGCCCGCGTGCAGCAACGAAGACCCAATTCAGCCAAAAATAAATAAATAGATAGATAGAAAAAAATTTTGTTTTAATAATAGAAGAGGGACTTATGCTTCAGGAAAGACTGAGTAGGTGTACTTTTCCTTATTTCTCCTGCTGAGAACAAATTAAAAGATTAAAAAAGAAAAAAAAACCTACTGTCTGTTCAAACCTAAACTTTAAATAGTTAATTCTTAAAACAATTTGATCACATGGCAAGATCTGACAGGTTATTTGTTTTAAATAGATTAAGTGGTAGGTGGTAAAATAATCAACCCTAATAGTCATATCTACCTCTAAAGTAAAGGTCTCACATCCTGAGTATGTTTTAGAAAGAAAAAAAAGTTCAAATGGTAGAAATAAGCTGCGTATCCTTTAAAGACAAGGTTTTCTAGTAATAAATTTCATTCAAAATTTTAACATATTTCAGTTTATACAATAAACACTCACTACTGATCTATCCTTAGTCATCTCAAAATAAATCAAAGAAGGTACATTTGCAATGTACTTTAAGAAACCTATTACCTGATTAAGTTTCACCTTAACTGTTGCCCAGGGACATAAAAGGACAAAAATGTAAAAGCTGATTAAGGCAACTATCTATGTTTGAACTTGACTGCTGGAAAGATGAGTTCTTTAAATTACTATACGTAACCTATGAGGTCTTTCAGGCACCCAAACTTTACTTTCCAGGGAGAAAAAAAGGATCTGTTCCACAGGTAAATAAATGAGCATCTGGTGTTATACAGAAAAATTAACATACTTTTTAGTTTTTATCCTACGTACAGAGTAGGATATAGATATTATGCAAGCACACAGCACTTGGGCAATCTTTTCCTCCTTTCTTTGAAAAATGATTTATATAATAATTCCTTAATTCAGAAGTAACGCTTTCTCTCTTCCTTTTGAGGCTCAGGTTTCTTTCATTTCAAAACAGTACACTTCTAAAAGTCTTAAATTCTTCTTTTAAAAAGGACTTAATCATTTAACTCAGAAAGAGGGACCAAAAAGTCAGGAGGTGAAACCGGAGATATTCTTATTAGTCTTACATAACTTACTCGAAGTTGGAACTAATTCAGCAGCTTAACTAAAACTTGAGATTTAAGCACAAACATGAGCTCTTTAGTATATGCTCCTCACACATAGATGGTTTTAAAAATTGAAAGGGTCTTATTCAATTTTTTTCTTGTATTCTTAAAATATAAGCAACCACGTGTATAGTTAATTAGGATGACAACATAAAAATGCTAAAATAGTCACTTATAATGAAGAGTGCTAAATTCAAGCTATCACATCCAGGTAATGCAATAACTGATAGAGCTGGATATAATTTCAGAAAATAAATTAATTTTTAACACTGATTTTTAAATATCACCTCTGTAAGTATGCATTAAGTGTTTTTATTAAGTGCTGAAGGGAACATCAAAAAGTGATTTTCAAAAGCAATTGGTAAACGGTCACCCAACCTGCAAACAAAACTCTGAAATCGTAAAGTTAGTTGTTCATGCTTAATTGAATTGGCTTTGATAATTGCAAATTATCCCTTCCTAGGTAAATATGTATCAAATCTTCCAAAATAAATTTACACAAACACTGTCCTTGCTAGAAAAGCCCTCATCTGAACTCAACTAAAAGATACTGTGTTAACTATATCTCACCACTGAGTCATTTGAGCCCCAGAGTAATACCGGCCGCAGATTCCCTGCATTGCTTTGGGAACTGCTGCTTGCTTCATCAAGCACTGAACTGCAAATTCACCTTTCTAAAAAGACTGAAAGCAAGAAGCCAAGTTTCGCTATCTAGTTTTCTAAAATGAATTAGGGTTTGGGATTTCACTGGGAATGACCACGTTATCAAGATGCCATCGCCCTCTCGAGGCATTTAATTAACAATACCTTCTCTGTTTTCCATTCAACCACCTCAATCAAATTTCCACTAGAACCAGACACACAAAAAGTTGGTTTCATGGCCTTGCTGAAAGTCTCCTCTGGGTGCAAGCCCTGGGATCCCACATTCATTATGCAGAAGGGGCAAAGGGAAACGAAAAGCAACAATTGTTAAACAACGTAGTGACATTACCTTGCCCGTCTTGTGATCAAACCAGACGAGAGCATGGTTCCTTGACAGCACTTTGCAATCAAAGGTAGCATTATTCTGCGCTGGTCGACAGCGGGCCACCGAGCGGCCGATTTTAATAGGCTCGTCCAGGTAGACATGACGCTCCTGAAACGGGTGTGAGTTCGGGCGACAAGTGAAGATGGCCAAGGCTGACGGCATCGAGGACAGACTTGGGGTGTCTCTCCTACCAGGGACAAAGAGGAGTTCCACCGGATCCGGCCTGCTCTTCACAAGCCTATACCCCTATCCCCCCCAAAATTTTAAATTAAAGCAAACTGCACATTGTCTAAGCATAACCAGTGAACATCAAAAACTCTTCACTGGGGTGGGAAGACAAGCCAGCGCAAGCCCCATCACCTCCTTTAAAACCCAGCAGGGCCCTGATCACAAAAAGTCCCCAACTGGCAGCTTTCAGTCCATCTTCTTCCCTGGGAAGAAAAGGCTCAAACATTGGACAGCTTCGGCCAAGAAAACTCCTGGAAGACAGTTTGAGAACTGGAGGTATACAACCAGATGAGTCACACACCAATTCTTGTGTTTTGTTTGGGATCGCGGCCGCTTTCCCCCCTCGGTGGCGGAAATGTTGCAGCACTGCAGCATGAAGAAAGGGTCGGTGCGGCCAGAAAGGTCCTTTCGCGCGGAAGAAAGGTGGTGTAGCTGAGCACCTCTGGGCAGCCACCGCCCGTCCTCGAGGGCCTCGGGAGTGGAGGGACGAGAGGCGATGGGGGCGGCTAAGGGGTCTAGACGGCCAGCGGGACAGTCTGCATTGCCCCTGCTGCGCGGAGGCCGGCCGGGAGGTGGCACGGGGTCCCCGGACCGCCGTGGGCCGAGGCGGCGGTAGCTGAGGTCCTTGGCACGAGGAGCGGGGACCGACGGGGGCGCGGACAGCGGCCGAGGCGGGACTCCGGGGCACCTGGCGGGCGTCCCCGCGACCAGGGCGGGGATCCGGCTCCGCAGGCGGGTGCGGACCGAGCGAGGCGCGACCCGGGGGAGGCTCCGGGCTCTCGACCGGCAGGAAGTTGGTCCCTGAACACCTGGGCTCCTGGCTGCTGCTCAGCACACCGGCCGCCTCCTTTTAGGGTCGCCCCCGCGAGGGTCGCATCTCAGGGGCGGCAGCCGAAGCTCCGGGCTGACGAGGAGGTGGGGGAGGGAGGCCGGCCCGGAGGTTGGGGGAGAGGCCTGGAGGCCCCGGGCTGGGTCCGCCGCAGCCTCCACCACTCGCGGCCGGTGGGACACCCTCAGGCTGTGCCCGACGAGGCAGAAAACTTTCCGACCTGGTGGGGCAAACATGAAAACAAACGGCCGTCAGCCGCCGGTGCCCGCCCGCCTCAGCCTTCGCCCCTCTCAACCCACCCGAGCCAGCCCCCGCGACTGGCCACGACCTCGGCCGACCTCTCTGCGGACGGGCTGTGGGGACTGGGCGCCCGGACGCCACGACGGGTCCAGCTTCCCTTGCCGCCACCGCCTCAGCTTACCTTGCCAGTGCCAGCCGCCATAGTGACTCTGACTGAAACCTACCCGGTGCACCGCCACGGGAACGCGCACCCTTCAAGGGCCCTCCTACCCTCTCTCCCGCGCCGTAGTCCGGAAGTCACGTGATCGATGCCTCGGAAGCCATGATGGACAAGGGCAGAAAAAGAGGGCAAGCTAGTTTTTAACAAGCCTCCGAACGCCATCTTAGTTAAGGGTTAGGCGCTTCAGCACCGTGGGACAACCTGTACCATTTTGGTTAAGGGCAGGAAAAAAATTTGACCTGTTGAAGGTTTTCTAAACATAACTTGCCAAATTCCTACTTTAGCGTCTTGGTAAAAGGCGCCTACTTTTACTAAATTTTATTCACTATAGTCGTCGTTGAAAATTCCACTGAGCAAGGCGAACAACCTCATCCAAAGGAGAGGTTATTAGCATCCATCTTAGCTGTGGGCAGCACAGTCCCCGACGGCCGCCTTAGGTGTGAGGAACTAAATTCCCACAAGCCTTGGGATTTGTGCATCTAAAACAAGGTCTATCCTCCCCTTGCTGAAGTCTACACTGTGTTATCCTGCCCGGAGGAACACTCTTTATTAGTCCCTGCATTCCATTTCAAACGACCTTTCTTCTCACTGGGCCTGTCTTGTACCCCAGGGCTCCTAACTCAGATTCAAACCCGGAATGAGTGTGACTTCATAAAGTTTAACATCACGTTGCTTCCAGAGAGTGGTCGAACAATTTCTAATATGAAGAAAGGGGGACTGCTTCCACTCAAAATATTAAGGTAGATGAGGAGTCATTAGTCCCAGGAAGGAAAGATTTTGCAAAATCTAAACGAAAATTTCAAGAAAAGACAGTGGGAGTGAGTCTTACTCATTTAGAATCAGTGGTGGCTTCATTCTTCTGATTCCTTTGACAACAGGCTCCACCACTTTGTGACCTTGGGCACGTTTCTAAACCTCTTCAAGCCTTGTTTTGTCATCTATTACATGGAGATAATACTTAACTCACTTCTTGTGAGAATTCAAGGTAGTAATCCATTTGCTCCTAAAAGAGTAACTACTTTGCATTTCAATTCTTATATACAGGGTTTGGGCCCTATCCTAAGCTCTGTGCTGGGCCCTGGGGACACATAGGTGAACAAAACCTCAATCCATGCCCTCTGAGAGTACACCTAAGTATTGTGAGATAGGGATGGGGAGAGGAAGGTGACAAACAGATAACTTCACTTTGATGTAATCAAGGCTAAGATGGAAACAAGCACTGGGTGCTAAAGGGGTCAGAGACAGCCTTCTGCAGGAGGTAACTGAACTGAAACAAGGCTGGTAGGAAAACGACAATGAATATGGTATTTGATGAATGGCTTCAGAAGTTTCCAGGAAGAAGGTTTAACAAGAAAAAGAATAAGGCTATTTGAAATGGTGGACCAATGTGTCTGGCACATAATAGTAACTCAATAAATATTTGATACGTGATTGAAAACTACATACTGTTACTCATTACAGGATAAAGTAGGAGTGGCACAAAGTGAGTCTGGAAAGAATATGTGTTAGATTATAAGGACCTTGTATACTTTTCTAACACTCTTCACTATTTCAGCAGATATGTATTGAATTATTACCATGTTCCAGGTACTTTTTTTTTTCTTTCTTTCCAGGTAATTGATTCTGGAGAAAAATAAGGATATGTTGAAAAGTTTTAATATAAGAGGATGAAAATTTTTCATTTGTGGTAACTTTTAGGCTTCTGTGGAGTAAAGTAATATAGAACCCCCCACATCCCCTAATGAGTTCTGTGCATGAACTTATAAGTCACTTATGCATTCTTGTCATTCATTCACTCTATAAATATTTAATTTGAATGTGGGAAACAGCTACTGCGACAGGCTCTGGAAATACAACAATGAAAAAAAAAGACTCCCTTGAGTTGCTCACAATTTAGTTGATGGTACAATAAGATTCTTGCTGTAATGAGTTTATCAAGAGGAATGGGAGCATGGTGGAATAGTTTAAACTGAGATGAAAAATGAGTAGGAGTAGGCCAGCTAGTCTGGTAGTAGTGGGATAATGAAATTTTAGGCCAAAGAAACATTACAAACACCCAGAGACTTGGGAGAAAAGGACTTTAAGGGAATTACAAGTAGGTCTGTATTACTGGAGCATAAGGAGAGGTGGTCAAGAAAGAAGGGCACAGAAAAGTGGTTTCAGTTGCTGAAGGAGTTGCAGGCAATGCAATGGTCTTCGGAGTACTTCCATCTTTCTCCTAGAAGATCAAAGTAGAATAATGAAAATCAAGGTTTCAGAATCACACATTACATCACCATTTAAAAGCACTGTAGGGCTTCCCTGGTGGCGCAGTGGTTGAGAGTCCGCCTGCCAATGCAGGGGACACAGGTTCGTGCCCCGGTCCGGGAAGATGCCACATGCCACGGAGCGGCTGGGCCCGTGAGCCATGGCCGCTGAGCCTGCCTGTCCGGAGCCTGTGCTCCACAATGGGAGAGGCCACAACAGTGAGAGGCCCGCGTACCACAAAACAAACAAACAAACAAACAAAAAAACAAACAATAAAAGCACTGTAAATTATAAATTATTAAGCTTCTCTAAGTTTCAATTTCCTCATTTGAAAAAAAGTAGATAGTACCCCCACGGAGTCTTGTTAGGATTAAATAAAATGATGTTAGGATTAAATACGATAATGATGCCTAGAAAATAATAGATGCTCAGAGAATGTTAGTTTCTATTATTATTACTCATATTAAGGATTCTTCCCGGGCTTCCCTGGTGGCGCAGTGGTTAAGAATTCACCTGCCAATGCAGGGGACATGGGTTTGAGCCCTGGTCCAGGAGGATCCCACATGCTGCGGAGCAACTAATCCCGTGCGCCACAACTACTGAAGCCTACGTGCCTAGAGCCCGTGCTCCGCAACAAGAGGAGCCCCCACTCGCCGCAACTAGAGAAAGCCTGTGTGCAGCAATAAAGACCCAACACAGCCAAAAATAAATAAAATAAATAAATTAAAAGAAAAAAAAAGAATTCTTCCAGCCATCCACATACAGTAAGGAGCAAGTTGTAATGTCTCTAATTTGTATATGGAGAAATTTGTTCATAAATGTGGAAACAAAAAGTGTCTCTTTATATTGAGTTCTACTACAATCTCTTAAAATTAACGTTAAATAGAATATGCTTTTTCACATTTTTTTCAAAGAAAAGCTAGGACTGCTATAACCTGGAAGGGTAAAGAATCTCACCAAGCTACACAGGGTGCTGGAAATGCTAAAATGGCAATGAAGGCGTTTCTCACCCACTGGTATTCGGTAGGCACAGAAAAGACTTAAATTAGACATCTCATACATGAGATATTTTGAATTCTAAGCCATGTGGGTGTTCCTCTCTACGATTCTGTATCCATACAATATTTTAATTAAATAAAAAGCATGTTATGTTTTGAGAAATTTGGAATGATAGTATTTCCCAATGTGGTAGCTTTCTCTTCCTTTATTATTTTTACTTTTTAAATAAACTGATCATTATTACCACTGCTATGATCCATGCTACTTTTCAATCTAAGAAAAACAAAGAACGAATTGTAAAATTATTACCCTGGTACCATGAAAGATAGGCAATCATTAGCATTTGAGATGTGTAAGAGACAGCTCAACTTACAGAGTTTACTCTGTAAACTCATTCAGTATGCAACCCTCCCTAAGTGATACTCATCTAATTGGATTTTAACCAATGACATATGATATCATGAATTATGGAACACTTGCATAATTGCTTAAGTAGAGTATCTGGTTTGCAAGTAAGTATAAGTAAACTAACTAAAGAGGAGACCTGGAGTAGTCAAAGATTAAAATTGAGAGGATACAATATTTTTAATGGCACACACTAGCTTCTTGAAACTGAAGTTTAATCTTCTTCACAATAAGGAAAGCTCTCCTCATCAGGGAGATTCTAATGAGTGGAAATACTCTGTCATTTCCCAGGTGCCCAGGGTGGAGTTGCCCAGACATTCCAGAGGTACTGCTCATTGGTTTTTGGCTTCCTGGTTCTTCAGGAAATAAAAGAAGAACAATTACCTGAAGACAAGTAAAAACATTTATTTTTCATTCAGCAGTCTTTTTCTGTGAATATAAAAAGAGGGAATCAGAAGATTAACTCTCGAAAGGATCATGGACAACTAATCCAGCTCCCTCATTTTGCAGGTAAGGAACCTGAGGCTCAGAGAAGGTACATTTATTGAAGGTGTATTTTTTTAACATCTTTATTGGAGTATAATTGCTTTACAATGGTGTGTTAGTTTCTGCTTTATAACAAAGTGAATCAGCTATACATATACACACATCCCCATATCTCTTCCCTCTTGCGTCTCCCTCCCTCCCACCCTCTCTATCCCACCCCTCTAGGTGGTCACAAAGCACCGAGCTGATCACCCTGTGCTATGCAGCTGCTTCCCACTAGCTATCTATTTTACATTTGGTAGTGTGTATATGTCCATGCCACTCTCTCACTTTGTCCCTGCTTACCCTTCCCCCTCCCCATGTCCTCAAGTCCATTCTCTGGTAGGTCTGCGTCTTTATTCCCATCCTGCCCCTAGGTTCTTCATGACCTTTTTTTTTTTTTAGATTCCATATATATGTGTTAGCATACAATATCTGTTTTTCTCTTTCTGACTTACTTCACTCTGTATGACAGACTCTAGGTCCATCCACCTCACTACAAATAACTCAATTTCGTTTCTTAAAAGTATGGAACACTTCACGAATTTGCATGTCATCCTTGCGCAGGGGCCATGCTAATCTTCTCTATCGTTCCAATTTTAGTATATGTGCTGCCAAAGCGAGCACTTGAGGGTGTATTTACCACACGTTTTCCTTATGACATCTCTGTGTGGTATTAACCCCATTTTATAGGTAAGGAAACTAAGGCTTAAAGAGATTGAGTGACTGATCCTAAATCACCACGCTAGATCTAAAGTACGTGCTGGGTTGTTTGTTTTTCTTTTTAAAAATTTTCTTTAGTGTTTTTTTTTTTGATTGATAAAGCTAATACATATTCATTGCATATATTCACATAAGCAACAGTAAGGAAAGTAAAAATCCTCTCTATCCTCATCACAAATCCTCAGCCTAGGGCTAGCTACTATTAACAGTTTATTAGCTATATCCTTCCAGATGTTTTTCTAAGCCATATGAGGCATGCCCTTTTAAAAAAATACCATATCATTTATCAGAAATGGGAAAATCAACACTAGGAGTCTTATTCCTAGAAGTGATAAATACTTTATATCAATAGCAAAAAGCCTGGACAAGGGGAGAAAGAAGAGGAAGAGAAGAAATTCTATTTATTTTTGTCACTCTTGTGTAAGTCCCTTTTTGATTACTGGAAGCGTTCTCTTGCTTTTTATAATCAATTTAAGAATGTTAGCTGGAATGCAGCAAATGCTTAAGAATAAAAGGGATGGGTCAGAAAGCCACATGAGGCATTTTCTTCCTGAATTTTTATTGGTACATTTGGGTTTGTTTTTAAATAACTTAGTTATCAATTAAAATATCAGAGACTTTCTATGTGGTGGTTTTGTTCATCTAGTGAGTTTTTAAAAAAATATTTAAAGTATATTCTTTATTCTAGGAAGACTATAACATTTTATTTTATTTTATTTATTTTTGGCCGTGCTAGGTCTTCGTTGCTGTGCGCGGGCTTTCTCTAGTTGCGGTGAGCGGGGGCTACTCTTCTTTGCGGTGCGCGGGCTTCTCATTGCGGTGGCTTCTCTTGTTGTGGGGCACGGGCTCTAGGTGTGCGGGCTTCAGTAGCTGTGGCACACGGGCTCAGTAGTTGTGGCTCATGGGCTTCAATGCTCCGTGGCATGTGGGATCTTCCCAGACCAGGGCTCGAACCCATGTCCCCTGCATTGGCAGGCAGATTCTTAACCACTGCGCCACCAGGGAAGTCCCAAGACTATACCATTTTAAATCAAATTACGTTTTTTAATGTAATTATTTGTATTTCCTTTTGATAAGCTCCGTTAGAGCTTTTCTTTCACATAAATGCATTGTTCCTACAACTGTACAACACGGTCATAGGTAATGGTCAAAAGCATCTCACTGAATGGTTATAATTTGGAGAATTCATAGATTTCTTAGGAATCTTTGATCTTAAGCATCCCTAAGACGACTGGTTGAAATGGAGTAAACAGACTATGCAGTAAAATGAGTCTAGAGTGCCTGCTCTTCCTCCATCCCCATTCCCACTGAACATGCTCAGCATATGACGCTTGGTGGGAGGAGACTGTTGCTGGAATCTGCTGGGCTTTGTGTAGGGCTGATTTCATGAATGTGTGACCTTACACATGGGTCTTGAGGACTCTGCTGTCTTGAAATTCTTAATACTTTTTTAACGAAAGGTCCCTCAGTTTTACTTGGTACTGGGCCTGTCAAATTATAGAGCTGGTCCCACCTTGGGCATACTGCTTTGAGAACCCAGTCTCCTCTGTACAAGTCCAGCATGTTAACAAGCGCAACACATGAAATGCTAGGAGAAATTGGTGGGCTACTGACAGCGAACAAGCATCCCTATAGAAATGAGACCTTTTCAAGTGAAACCAGTCAGGTCCATCTCTCTAGCTCCTGGAATCTAATTTTATAATTTGGTATCAGTGGCAAAGATGGTTGCCGAAGAAAACGTGCCTTGATTTTGTGACTTATCTTTTTACTCTTAGACTCTGAAGTTATTCTTGAAAGTGATAATTAGAATAATATGAAATCAACACAGAATCTCTGTCCATTAAAGTTTCGCTTTTTATTATAAAACATTTCAAATGTACAGGAAAACTACAATTGCAATGAACGCACATATATACTCCTCTTTGAGTAAAATTTGTTACCATTTGGCCATATTTGCCTTATCTATCTATGTATCTGTGTGTGTGTGTGTTTTCTGAACTTGCTCTGGACGCGCAGGCTCAGCGGCCATGGCTCACCGGCCCAGCCGCTCCGCGGCATGTGGGATCTTCCCGGACCGGGGCACGAACCTGTGTCCCCTGCATCGGCAGGCGGACTCTCAACCACTGCGCCACCAGGGAAGCCCCATGTTTTCTGAACTTTTGACAGTGAGTTGCAGACATCATGACACTACTCTGAAATAGTTCAACATGCACTTCCTAACAATACAGACATTCTCCTAAATAACTAAAATATAATGTTTTTTTTAAAGTATTTTATTTGTAATGTAGAAAACTTGGAAAACAGAGATGTATAAAGAAAAATTACCCATAATTCCACTGCCCAAGAAAAATGGCATCACATTGTATCTATTTGTCCACACAGAATGAAGCATCTCTACTTATTTTCACCTTTACCAACATTTTCCATGCCTTCTGTAGTAGGCAGAATAATGGCCCCTCAAAGATGTCCATATTCTAATCCGCAGAACCTATGAGTATGTTACATTACAAGGCAAAGGAGACTTTGCAGGTACAATTAAGGGTACAGAATTTGAGCTGGGGATCTTGGATTATCTGGGTGGATCTGTTTTTAATCACATGAGTCCTTAAAAGTGGAAGAGGGAGGCAGCGAGTAAATCAGAGAAATGTGACATGAAGACTCAACCTGTTGCTGACTTCGAAGATAGAGGAAGCCTCCAAGAAATGAAGGAAGCCTCTAGACGATGGAAAAAGGCAAAGAAACTGATACTTTCCTGGAAACTTCAGAAAGGCCAGTGCCTTGATTTTAGCCTAGTGAGACCCAGTTGGACTTCTGACCTATAGAATTTTAAGGTAATAAATTTGCGTTAAGTCACTACATGTGTGGTAATTTATTATAGCAGCAATAGAAAATGAATATATCTCCCCATTTGTATTTGCCTTTGAAATGGAAGTCTTTTATTCTTTAGGACATTTTTTAAAATTTATTTTTGGCTGCGTTGGGCCTTCATTGTTGCACGCAGGCTTTCTCTAGTTGTGGCGAGCAAGGGCTACTCTTCGTGGCGGTGTGCAGGCTTCTCATTGCAGTGGCTTCTCTTGTTGTAGAGCATGGGCTCTAGGTGCATGGGCTTCAGTAGTTGCAGCACATGGGCTTCAGTAGTTGTGGCTCACGGGCTTCAGTAGTTGTGGCTCGCAGGCTCTAGAGCACAGGCTCAGTAGTTGTGGCGCATGGGCTCAGTTGCTCCATGGCATGTGGGATCTTCCTGGACCAGGGATCGAACCCGTGTCCCCTGCATTGGCAGGCGGACTCTTAACCACTGCACCACCAGGGAAGCCCTCTTTAGGACATTGTGACTGAATTATTTTCTTATTTTCTTCTTCTATCTGGCTTTGAAAACAATAATGACTAACACAATGAGAAAATAAAGGCAGAACCCCTAGAGTTTTCTCTGAAAGGGGGACTAGATGTTCTATGGTTTTTTTGACCAGGGCTGGGCTGATACATTCACAGACCATTTACAGATTCATAGGGCAGGGAGAGGGATTGCTCTCTAGTCTTTTTAAGAAATTCACTTGGAATTATGGAAACTGTTTTGAAGAAAACCATTTACTCTCAATCTCTCACAGATCTTTGTACTTGTCCTTCATAGCACTTATAACACATTGTAATGGGGTACAAGTATAACATCTTGATTAATGTCTGTTGTCCCTCTGGACTCTAAGCACTGTAAGGGTAAGGACACTGTTGGTTTGTTTTTGCTATGTGCCTAGCACATAGTTGACCCCAAAATATTTGTTAAATGATTGGATGTTTGGCAATGCAAAAATCTGATTCTTGAGTGGCTAATGAGAAGCTAAACTGCTCTGTGTAATAATATTAACAATTATAATACTGAACTATATATAAGATTAATTAGATGTAATTATATTATTTTAAAGAATATTAAAACAACAAAATTTTAAAGGAAGAAAAAGCTGTTTTCAACAAGTGCTTGGGAATCTCTTTGAAGATAATTTTGTTTTCTTGGAAACTTTTTTTTTCCTGGATGCAAGTTCAGACTACACTGTCTGAATGTCATTCTGGAGATACCAATGTGTTCCTGCATATGTGTAAGTTCATTCCAAACATCCTCTCAGGAGGTCAGGAACAGATTGTCAGGAAAGACAATGAGTAGTGTCTTCACTTCCTACTGGCAGCAAGCCCTAGAATCAATCAAGCAGGGAGCCCACTCTGGGCTACTGTGCTCAAGTCAGATTGTATTTCACCACCCTAACCACCCAGATGGACAGTCTGGGGGCAATGGAATTAAAATCACCACTGACTAAGCGATGCCCCCTTGCTGGAGACATTTCTAAGAGCTACAAACTAACAGAAAGGTTGCTCTGTGAAGGAACAGTCACTTCAGGGAATGTGAAAGTGGAATGTCATCAGTTAGACTGAACAGCAGAGCGATAAGCCTGAAAAGCACTTTCACACTAAGCTTTGAGGGAGGGTGTACCCAGGGCCAACTTTTTCCTATGGAACCTACGTTGCAGTTCTGTTTCGGCAAGTGTTTCTGAAAGCAAAAATTTTTTCAAGTCAGCTGTTATTGGTTAGAGTCCTGTGCTTGCAAACAACAGAAACTACCCCTGGCCAACCTAAGCCTACGGAAAGTATTGGAAAGACATGAGGTAGCTCAGAGAATGGAAATAAACACTGAAGAAGCAAGTCTCAGGCAGGATGGGAAGCACAGCTGATGAGCAACAAAAGCCAATAAGCAGCCTCCTTATCAGCTTGACCTTTTTCAATCCTTGAGTCTCTCTCCTCAAGATTCAAATGCCCCAGAGAAGGTGATTGACCTAGGCTGGGTTACATGCCCATTTTATGGCCAGAAAGGTGCAGAACTTTGAAGGACAGTCCCACTAACTCTATATCTAATGGAAGAAGGATGGTTTCCCAAAGCTGTTGCCAGGAGAAGGGGGAAGGATTGCTGGGCAGGCAAAAGCATTAGATGTCCATTCATCAGCTTACTCACTGAGTGCACATTCAGGAAAATTAGTCTTCTCCTTGAGCCCCATAGCAAAGAACTATAGCTACCTATGGAATCCAGGCAAGTAACTTCCTGTGTGACCTTAGACAAATCATAAACCCTCTCTGGGCCATAGTTTCCTCATTTATAAAATCTATTGAATGGTTTGGACTAGATGACCCCAAGTGGCTTGTAGAGAGAAAAGAGCCAGAAGACAGGATCTCCTCCCAGATATTGGCAATATGACCTTGGCTGACTCATTTGCCAATTCTGGGTTTCCCTGTGTGTAAAGGGGGTGAACTAGACACCTTCAGGTTACTTCTAGCTGTTAAAGTCCATGATTCTAAAAAAGAACAGATGGAAGTAGCCAGGTCAGTATTTCCTCTCAGAATCAATGAAATACTCTTGTTTTTAGGAAATATACACTGAAATATTAAGGAGTAAAAGGGCCTTACGTATACAACCTACTCCCAAATAATCCAGAAAAAAAAACTCATGTACATACATATATACATACGTGTGTGTGTGTCTGTGTAAAGAAAGGTTCTACAAACGTTAAAAAGTGTCCAAATGTTAAAAAGTAGTGAATTTGAATAAAAAGTGTGTGGGAGTTCTTTGAGCTATTCTTGAAACTCTTCTCTAAGTGTAATTATTTCAAAATGAAGTCCAAAAAAAAAGTCAATGGGAAGGGCAAAAGGAAATCTGTTCCTCTGCTTGCTTGTCCAAAGGCTTTTTGATGAATTATTTGTGTGACAAGTGAGTATTTCTATGTCTGTACTGCTAGATCCTAACTCTCTAGGCGAAGTTTTTAGTGCCAAAGCATGGACTCTACAATGCGTTCTCACTACTAGTGTGACAAAGCTCTACTGTGAACCTGGAAGATACTGGATAAGGCCTGTCTATTTACTGCTCCTGAGGAGTCTAAGTGGGTGGAGATTTCCTGTTGGCTCTTATGCTTTTCTTTTGTTTTAACAGTGGTTTAGGGGAACATACTTCAGACACAGCACATATATTTAACGCTTTGTACTTTTAAATATTCATCTATAACCCAACAAATGTCTCTACCAACTACTTACTAACTTGATTTGAAGCCAAACATTACTACCTTCACACAATCACTTCTTATTGAAAATTGATTTCAGTATCTAGAAGGGCATTCATTGCAGGATCATATTAGCAAAATATTGGGACCAACCTAGGGGTCCATCAATAGTGTACTGGTTAAGTAAATACATTCACGCAATGGAATATTGTGTAGATGGCAAAAAAGAATGAAGAAGCTCCCTAAGAGTGGCCATGTAATGATCTCTAAGTTAAAAATAAATGAAGCACACACATATGAGTAAATATGGAACAATCTCCAAGGTATAATTTTAGAGCAATGTGCACAATTACGTGTAGGTATCATACAATTGTATTTTAAAATTGCTTGAAGAAGTAAGCAATGAGTGGACAATTAATATTTTTGCCTGCTCAGCATATGCCTGTATATATATATATATATATATATATATATATATATATATATATATGCAGAGCATTTTCTGGGAAGAGATACAGGAAATCAGTAACAGTGGAAAACTCTGGAGAGGGGAACAATGGGTGAGGGTAAGAATCTGGGGAAGAAGGACAGGAGGGAGACTTGATTTTCACTTACATCTTTTGAGTTTTGTACCAAATTTAATGGAGGACTCAGTGCCCCTTCAGGAGTAGATCCTTCTGATCCTCCCTCATCATGTAGGCTCAAGTGAGGATAAATCACTGTAGTCAAGGAAACTGTCCTGTTAGGGTATGAGTATTCTGCATATTGGGATTGGGTTCATGACTTATCTTTCTGTTCCCAGCAGCTATTCTTATCTTTGCTTAGTAATTGTTTATTGAATTGAGTTCAACTGGATTGATTTGCTGTGCTTTTAGGGGCACTTATTAGCCCTTCATGTGTTTCCCTCTTTTCTACCCTAAAGGAAAAAATATAAAACAAACATTTATTTTCCATTCTTAAGAATTTAAAACTTAGACAGTCAGTGGATATAAATTGGTGCCTCCTTTTTGGAGGGCATTTTGGTATCATAAATCAGCATGTAGAACGTACTCATGTTGTAACCCAGTACAGCATTTTGTTAAGATACAGAAACAGATCTTACATGTGTATGATCCCATTTTTATCGAATGTCATCCATATATCACTATATGTATATATGCATAGATATCTAGGAGAAATGTCATCAAAATATTTAAAATGTTTATTCCTCCATGATGGGTGATTTTCCTCTCTGTATTTTTTCATATTATTCACATTTTTCTGTAGTACACATTGTCATCATTTTTACCAAAAAATGAAACTATTAAAAAGAAAAAGCTGGGAATTCCCTGGTGGTCTGGTGGTTAGGACTCAGAGCTTTCACTGCCAAGGGCCCGGGGTTGGATCCCTGGTTGGGGAACTAAGATCCCGGAAGCCTTGCAGCATGGAATGAATGAATGAATGAATGAATGAATGAATAAATAAATAAATGAATGAAAAAGAAAAAGCATTCAAGTGATTTCACTAGTTTTACTCTTTGACTCATCAAATATTTGTTGATTGTACCACATTATTCCAGAATTATCTTTCCTATTTTACAGTCTGCTGAATTTTCTATGCACCCATTTGAGAAAGCACTGAAGCTAAATACTTATCAGTACTTTTGAAAAATTTAAGGTCCAGAAAAAAAAAAATCAGAACAGTAGTCGTCTCTTGGGGAAGTTGGGGATGGAGATAAACTGGGAAAAGGTATGAAGGAAACTTTTAGGGTGATGGATAATGTTTTAAAGGTTTGGGTCACAGAGGTATACGTATTTGTCAAAACTCAACAAATTTAGCCAAGATTTGTGCATTCCTCTGTATGTCAGTTTTACATCAGAAGGAAAAAAAACAAATTGGATTTTAGTAAGTGGTATTGATATCTGGAATTTACTTTGAAATGCACCAAAAACAAGATAGATTAATGGATGGATTGAGGAATGGATAGATGAATAAATACATAATAAAGCAAATATAATAAAATGTTAATTGTAGAATCTAGGTGATGTGTATATATATATGTGTGTTCATTATAAAATTCTTATAATCTTGCACTTTAACAATTTTCATAATAAAATGTTGAGGAAAATGTAATCACCGATCATCTCTTGATATACTGATATGTTGACTATGCTTATATTTTATTCTTACAAACTAAATTCAACAGATTAAGTTCTAGAAGTTGCATCCCCCACCCTCCCAATTCAAACTTCTTGGATAGTTAAGCTATTTTTATATATATATATATATATATATATATGATATAATTAGTGACAGGGCTGTCTTCATGACTGTGTTAACTATGCAGTCACACAGGGTCATGAAGTTGGTTCAATGCTCTGCTGTTGCTGTCTTGAAATTCTTATTACTTTTTTTTTTTTTTTAGCGGTATGCGGGCCTCTCACTGTTGTGGCCTCTCCCATTGCGGAGCACAGGCTCTGGACGCGCAGGCTCAGCGGCCATGGCTCACGGGCCCAGCCGCTCTGCAGCATGTGGGATCTTCCCGGACCGGGGCACGAACCCGTGTCCCCTGCATCGGCAGGCAGACTCTCAACCACTGCGCCACCAGGGAAGCCTGAAATTCTTATTACTTTTTAAACAAGGGGCCCTGTACTTTCATTTTACAATGGGTCCCGCAAATTATGTAGCTGGCCCTGACTAATGAGCAGTAATAATAATTACTAACATATATTATCTTCTCTTTTTGCCAGGCACTATGTTAAATGCTTTATATACACTATTTCATTGAATCCTCAAAGACAGACTTAAGAGATAGTCTTAATATCCCCATTTTACAGGTGAACATAATGAGGCTCAAAGAGCTTAAGATATTTGCTCAAATTCACACATTTAGTGTACCCTCAGTATGCATAGTAGCACAGTACACATGGTAGATACTCAATAAATATTTACTGAATTAATAATAATGAAAAAATAGTAATCATTATAGCAGCTCCCATTTATTGAGCACCTTCCAGCAGCCTACAATGCTCTGACTGAAACCCGACATGTTCTCCCTAACCCAGACTCCCCACCTTTGGCATCACTACCTTAAGACCACATTCCCTGCCAGCCTAAATTAGGTCAAGTCTTCTCTTATGTTACCCTATGCTTCTTTGTCATAGCAGTCATCACAGTTGTAATTAGGTAGTTCTTTGTTTAATGCCTGTCTTCCCTTCTGGACTGGAATCTCAGTGAAGACAGTGACTCATTTTTATCTGCTCACCACTCTATTCCTATCATCCAGTGCTGTAGCTGGAGCGTAGCCTGCTTGCCAGGGCTGGATTATATATTTTTTCATTTACTCCTCAACTCTGTGAGGTAGAGATTGTTACCATCATTTTACATCATTTACAAGGCTCAGAGAAGTTAAGTCTGAGTTACCCCACCATAAGGGAAGCATCCACCATAACGTGGACCTACATTTGCCAGGCTCCAAAATCTCTTGTCTGTTCACGGCAGCCCACTGTTTCTATATGACAATCTGCCTGACATTATTTTCTATCTCCAGGCACTACTTATTCCCTTCAGCTCCTATTTTTGCTGTCTGACCTGTGGGCTCTGTGATGAAGAGGAGACATACTTTCCAGGAAGTAATTACGGCAAGTGATATAACCAGGCTGGCTGAAGCCAGGATTTTCTTTTTTAACCTTGATGAGTAAAGCAGCTGGAAATACTACCTTCTAAAAGCAAAGGATCCAATTTCCCCATGGTACTAACTCTTCCTTAGTGCTGGGAAACACCCTGAAGTCGTCTCTTGGGCTATGTAAATATAAAGCAATCTACCCAGGTCTAGTCTTGGGGAAGGCCTGAAATAATTAAGGTAAAGCAAACGTAGATGCTTCAGGCTGTTAACAAGATGTCTCTTAGTAGTTTTAGGCTTCGATAGATTAAGATTTCTATACGAAAATGTTTTTCCCTAAGTGTGGATTTGGACTATCCTATGCTTATGCATTACTGCATATCTTTGCAGAGTTGAGAGGACTATTCTTTGGATTATTCTTTGTTTGTGAGGATCATAGAAGTGGGATGGAAAGGAATGCTGGGAGAGTGCACAGGCTTATTCTCTTCAGCTAGTGCTGGAGGACAGGCTGTGAACAAGAAATGGAGAGTGCTTGGCCCGGCATGCCCTGGCGTGGATGGTTGAGTTCTACCTGTGGTATTAAAATCCCAGACCTTAGGAATTAAGACTGATGACAGATTGAGCTGTACTTTGTCTTTTGTAGGACATAGGGCATCTGGTGGTGGTAGAGTTTCCAGAGGACCTAGGTTTGTACCATTCTGAGGATGTTCAGACTGTGGACCTCTCAGAGTAGCCACTACTAATAGCAGTGTAAGTTACCCTGTCTATTACACTTCTTTTCTGGTATCCCCAAGCCTTCTGAAAAGACTTGTTAACTGTCACACCCTGGCCTCAGTTGTGCTCTTGAGCTTGTTCTACTTTCTTGGAAGAATATCAAGCACTTCCTAAAGTTAATGGTAGAAGCAATGGTGACAGTCATCTGTGCAAAACAGTGGTGCCCACTGTCCTCATAAAGGTGAGAGATAGTAAGGCTGCAGCAGGTCCAGAAAGTTGGGGCAGAAGTACAGGAGGGACTGTTTCTGAGAACACAAAAGCTATGTCAGAAATACAGAAGAAAAAAAAAGAAATATGGGAGAGAAGGAGTTTGCCTTTTCCAGGAAATAGGCCATGAGGGCTTATGCCATCATAATTTGAACAATAAAAGTAAGTATGACCATATTTTGTAGTCACTGGCTAGTGAGATAGGATGTACTGTATCTGTTACTCTATATGCCATAGCCAGTCTCCAAGATGGTTCCCAGAGATCCTTGCTTTTTTGTATTTATGTCTTTATATAGTCTTCTTCTTCAATGAATCAGGGCTAGTCTATGTGAACAACAGTGTATGGCAGAGGTTACAGTGGTTGACTTCCAAGGGTAAGTTGTAAAAGACTTGCAACTTCTGCTTTGGTCCCTTGAATTGCTTGCTTTGGGGTAGGCCAGCAGTCATCTCATGAAGACTCTTATTTATTTATTTTTGGCTATGCCACATGGCATGCAAGATCTGAGTTCCCCAACCGGGGATGGAACACTTGCCCACCTGCATTGGAAGCGCGGAGTCTTAACCACTGGACCACCAGAGAAGTCCTCATGAAGACTCTTAAGCTGCTCTGTGGAAAGGCCCACAAGAGGAGGAACTGAGGCCTCTACCACCATCCAGGACCAACTTGCCAGCCAAGTGAGTTAAGTCATTGAAGGTGGATCTTCCAGCTCCATTCAAGCCTTCAGATGACTGCAGCCCCAGCTGACATTTGACTGAGCCTCATGAGAACACCCTATCCAGAACTTCCTAGCCAAGTGGCTCCCATATTCCCAGCCCATAGAAACTATGAGAGATAATAAGTGTTTATTATTGTTTTAAACTACTAAGTCTTGCGATGATTTGTTATGCATCAATAAATAAAACACTATACTATAGATTCTATGGAATAAACGTCTATGTGAAACTCTGCCTAAATAGATCAGCCAAGTCTTCAGAAAAAAAGAGGACATGGGTTGAATCTTCAAAGATGAGTAGGAGCTTGCAGGTAGAGGTAAAGTGGAGAAAGGGGAATCATTTCAGGCTAAAGGAACAGCTTGACTATAGGGCCAGAAGTAAGAGGGCATGGCTTGTTTGAAAAAACAGCAATTAGTTCAGCATGACTGGGGTGCAGTATGTTTAAAGAATGAGGTAGAGAAAGATTACAGGAGTAGACAGGAACAAGCTCAAAAAGGACCTTAAATGCCATGTTCATGTATTTGTTTTTTTATCCTGAAGGCAATGAGGAGCCACTGAAGAATTTTTAAGCAGGCAACTGACATGATCAATTGTACATTTTAGAATGATGGCCAAATGGAAGATGGATTGGAGGCAGAAAGACCATTTAGAAATAATTGCAAGTCCAGGTGAGAAATGATTAGTGCCTGAACTAAGGTCTTAGCAATGTGAACAGAGTCGGGGGGGAATGGATTCAGAGGGCTATTAGGAGGTATAATTTTCAGAATATGAGGGATGAGGAAAAGGGAATATGTGGGATCCAGGAGGAGGAGCAAGTTTTTAAAAAATATTTATTTATTTATTTATTCGGTTGCGATGGGTCTTACCTGCGGAACGCGGGCTCTTTGTTGCAGCGCAGGGGCTTCTCTCTGTGGCATGCAGGCTCAGTAGCTGTGATGCATGGGCTTAAGGATCGAACCTGCGACCCTTGTGTTGGAAGCTGAATTCTTAACCACTGGACCACCAGGGAAGTCCTGAGGAGCAAGTTTTGGAGGGGTGAGTTTGAGTGGTGTGTAGGACACCAAGGTAAACGTGTACAGTGGACAACTAGAAACACTGGTCTGGCTTGGAACCCAAGAGGGAATGAAGTCAGGCTGAAGATGCACAGAAGTTTTGAAGGCTTTTTCATACAAGCCTCCCTTCTTAAAAGGTAAGTAATTCCATGGGTGAAATGAAATCAAACTACAATTTAGAGTTTTAGATTTACCTTTCATTGATAGCAAAGCCATTTAGAAATAAGATTTACAGTAAAAACCTGGGATACGATCAATGGAATGAAGTCAGAACCAGGTACAGGTGGAAGGCTATTTTGTAGTATCTTCCAGTTTTGCTGGGGATTCAACCATCAGCAAAATCTGGTGACTAATTAAGTATAGAGATTGAAGGAGAGGGAAGAGTCTAAAAAATTATTTCCCTCCCCCAAAGTTTCCTTTCTTAGATCTACATTTTCCATCATGTATAACATCTTATGATCTATGCCCCATTTCAATATCACTGATTTAAAAATTTTCTGAATTAAATTTTGCTTCTGTTTTCTTCACCTATTTTCCAGTAAATTTGTATCAGTTTCATGATCTTCTACTTCCTCCTTTTTTCCCCTTTATCCTCTTCCTGCTTTTTGTGAACAAAAGAAAATAAAACCTCTCCCTTTACTGACTATATAACAGGTGTAGCAGAATTCTTGATTTTTTTAATTGAATATTTTACAGGCATTCATTCTTGATTCATTGTCAATAGCTGTCTAATTCTTTGAAATTGTTTTTCAACTAATACAGTGATTTTCATCTCTAACACCTAAGTATGGCCTAGTAGTCAATGCTCCAAGACTTGGAATTCAACCAATTCACCTGATTTGACCTGATCTACTTATCCAAGAGGTATATATTTAGAAAGATCACATAGATAAATGCAGTGTCCATAGCACTAGCATTTCAAGGATTAAAGAAAAAGTAACTTGCCAGGTCATATAGTTTTGTAATCAAGTTGAGAAGAAAGATCACTGTGATAAATGTGCTAAAATCCGAGATTTTGAACAGGACTTTTTCTTTTGGTTGTTTCAAAACTATTTCTGCCTCAGTAAAAATTAATATCAGTGGACTTCATGTCATCTGATTTGTGGAAGTAACTGCGGTTTAAAAAAATAATTACCACTTAATTTTTGTTAGCAAGAAAGCCCAAGGAAAGTAATGTTAAAAATAAGTAAATGGTAAAGCAATTATACTCCAATAAAGATGTAAAAAAAAAAAAAAGTAAATGGAGCTGAGTGCTTAGTGGTTAGCATCTGGAGACACCACTTAATGTACTTAACTTTTTCAACATTTAATTGATGAAAACTGAGGCTCAATAAAAATTTTCTAAGGAGCAAAATGTCTAATGAATATTTTTAATTTAGCTTTAGATAAAACAGTTTTACAGCATAATTAAAGGTAAATCTGCAAAATCCTAGGTAATAGGGCTTTCCTGGTGGTGCAGTGATTAAGAATCCGCCTGCCAATTCAGGGGACAGGGGTTCAAGCCCTGGTCCGCAAAGTTCCCACATGCACTGGAGCAAATAAGACCGCGAGCCACAACTACTGAGCCTGTGCTCTAGAGCCCGCGAGCCACAACTACGGAAACCCGCCTGCCTAGAGCCCGTGCTCCTCAACAAGAGAAGCCACCACAATGAGAAGCCGGCGCACAGCAAGGAACAGTAGCCCCCGCTCGCCATAACTAGAGAAAGTCAGCACGCAGCAACGAAGACCCAACGCAGCCAAAAATAAATAAATAAAATTAATTAATTAATTTTAAAAAATCTTAGGTAACAGATTTTTTCTAAGATGAAAAAGTTCTTTTGATTACATAATTGAGACATGCTCATTTAAAAAAATTCAATTGATCCAGAAAAGCAGGAAATAAACTAAATTACATAAACCTCACCAGCCACAGATAAGCATTGTTAAAATTTTGTGAACTTGCTTCCAACCATCTCTTCATACATATATTTGTGTATGCATATGTATGCCTGTAGCGTGACCTACACAGAATCATACCGTTCTGTAAACTGATCCTTTCATTTTGCAACACCTTGTGGACACCTTTCCATTTCCATAAATATAGATCTGGTTCCAGCTTTCTAAACAGATGTGTAGTATTACGCTCTATATAAACACGGTAACTTAACCAACCATTCCCACACTGTTGAACATTTGGGTTGTTCCCAAGGCTTTCTTCTAATTAGCAATAGCATGGTAAACATCCCTGTCATATTTCTTTCTTTCTTTTATTTTTAAAGATTATTTGATGTGGACCTTTTTTTTTTTTTTTTTTTTTTTGCGGTACGCGGGCCTCTCACTGTTGGGGCCTCTCCCGTTGTGGAGCACAGGCTCCGGACGTGCAGGCTCAGCGGCCATGGCTCACGGGCCCAGCCGCTCCGCGGCATGCAGGATCCTCCTGCACTAGGGAACGAACCCGTGTCCCCTGCATCGGCAGGCGGACTCGCAACCACTGCGCCACCAGGGAAGCCTGATGTGGACCATTTTTAAAGTCTTTACTGAATTTGTTACAATATTGCTTCTGTTTCATGTTTTGGTCTTTTGGCCCTGAGACATGTGGGATCCCAGCTCCCCGACCAGGGATCAAACCCGCACCCCCTGCATTGGAAGGCAGAGTCCCAACCAATGGACTGCCAGGGAAGTCCCCTTATTATTTATTTATGTACTTATTTATTTGTTCATTCAAATAAAACATGGCTCAGGACTTCCCTGGCAGTCCAGTGGTTAAGACTCCGTGCTTCCACTGCGGGGGGAACAGGTTTGATCCCAGTTCAGGGAACTAAGATCCCACATGCCACACAGTGCGGCCAAAAAAAAACAAAAACAGAAACAGAAAAAAGAAAATATGACTCAGAGCCCCCACTCATCAAGGTGGACAAGAGCTATTTCTGGGATTCTTTTCCCCGCTACAATGAATTATATATGACCTCCAGGGTTTGAGTGGCCCTAGGAAACTGGATTGGGGTTATGCTGTTGATCCTCCTTTGTCTGGCCAGGGACAGTCCTCTCCAGAGGTCTTCTCCATTCTAGGCAGGGAAGCAGCCCCCCAACACTTTTAAAGCTGCTTTCAGGGTCTCAGTGCTTAGTGACCTGTCTCCCAGGCATCCTGCAGCCATCCCAACCTGGGTCTGTTCTTTTCAAGGGAGATACTTGGAAATCCTAAAATTCCACAACCCCTCCTCAGCCTTAGTGTCTTTATACTAGTAAAGGCTATTTTCTTGAGGAGATGGGGAAAAAGAACTACCACTCAACCTCTCCATATAAACCTATAACAGACAACTAGACAGTTGACTGTGGAGGAGTTACTTAACCTCCTGAAACCTCAAATTCTTTATCTATGTATAAGATAACAACAAATAGCAACTCCATCCTGCCAGTTGTAGAGACCAGAAAATTTATTTGTCTTTAGCTTCCCTCATTCTCTCACTGCCACTCATATTCTGCCTCCTGAACCTTCAGAATAGATCGAGAATCTGACCACTTCTCTCCACCTCCCCTGCTTTTACCTTGGGCCAAGTCTCCGCCATGTCTCACCTGGATCTTTGCAGTAGCCTCCTAATAGGTCTCCTTGATTCTGCCCTTGTTCCCGTCATCAGTTTTCTTTTGAAAAAGACGATGGCTTTCATCTAACTTTGAGGAAAAGGCAAAATTCTTAAACTAACCTAGAAAGCCCTCTTATATGACTTAGCACCACCTCCCCCACTTCTCTGACCTCAGTTCCAACCATCCTTCTTCAGTCACACTCCCCTTGCCAAAACATGTCGGGCGTGCCTTTTGCATTATCCTCAGGATAACAGTTTCTCCATGCAGGTATCTGCTCAATTACCTTTATCATTACCCCCAGAGCCTGCTTCATTTTTCTCCACAGCACTTATCACTGACATAGAGTATGTTTATTTCACTATCTCTTAAAACTGGAATATAAGCCTGTTGAAGGAAGGACTTGTCTATTTCTATTTAGGTTTTCAGTGCCTAGAGAGTACCTAGCACACATTAGGGGCTCAATAAATATTTGCTGAATAAATGAATGGACAATTGTACCTTTTAGAATTGGAGTGAGGGTTCATTCTGATAATGTAATGCCTATCGAATAGGAAGGACTTTTTGAACAGAGACTGTTGCTGTATTATCATTATTATTATATTTATACTAGTCTTTGAAGACTATATTAGAAAAAGGGTATTCCAGCAAAGAACTGACTGAAGCAGAGGCTTACAAGTAGGAAATACCCTGTAGGTAGGTGTGACCTGCACTGAAAACTAAATATTGGTAAGAGCTAGTGTTGGAAATGTAGGGATGAATGTGGAGGGAACTGAATTCAAGGCTCAGAAGTACGGGTTTGTCCCTAACAGTGGGGAACCATCCAGGATTTTCAGCCAAGGAAGATATGATAAGATCTTGGTTTTTGAAACTTCTGTGGTGATAATCAGTTATCCTGTGTTGCAAAGTTGCATTTTTGTGGCTTGTGGGAGGTGTGTTTGTTAATCAGAGAAAACAGTGTGTTTCTTTAAGAAACTTTGCTGGACCTTTTTGTCTGATAGGACCTGACCTGTGACCTTATTTACGATCCCCTCTTTTCATGCAAACACCAAACATCCTCCGTGTGGAGAAAAAGAAGGCTGAGAGCCAGAACCTTGGTGATTCACTCTTAGTTATTTCCCCTTTCATGATTCTAATTTGCTCACCCTTTGGATTGTCTTCTTCAGACTGTGGCTGTATTTCGTGACTCGGTTTTCCACTTCACATTTGACCATATATGCAATGGGTTATTTTTGGGCTCTCTATTCTATTCCATTGATCTGTATGTCTGTCTTTACGCCAGTGCCACAGTATTTTGATAACTGTAGCTTTGTAGTAAGGTTTGTAATCAGGGTGTGTGAGTCCTCTGATTTTGTTTTTCTTTGAAACCAAATTTTTAATCCTACAAATAATTTCCAAAATTATTTGAAGGGGTTGCCATCTCAGCAACAGTGCAAAAATACACATTTCACAGCAATTATTTCCAATAAGAACTGGTCTTCTATGTAAATTCTTCACAAGAAGGTGTCTAGGAATAGCAGTCCTAGTTTGGAGTCACTGTATTTCTTTTATTTTCCTTAGACAAAACTCTTACTCACACTTGAATTAGAATTTGCAGTATCTTAGCCTTTTGTTCAGGCTGGCACTGCCCAGCTGGGATATCAGCCAAAGACGACTTCCTGGATTAAGTTTAATTTAGCTAACTCTTTCAGTTTGGGCTATCAGACTCCATTAGTTTGCCCAGAATACAGAAGAGAACAAACATGTTCAAAACAAGCTGGTCGGGGTTTTATCAGGCAGGGTTGCCGCACATTCAAGGTTAGACTAAAAAAAAAAAAAGTCAATGAGAGAAAAATCATAACAGAAAGTTAAAGGCAAACTCTCAAAACTAGGCAGAGCCTTGCTGGATTGCCTCTGTATATGACAAAAGAGAATCAAGCTTATTTTAGTGGGGTCTTTGAGATTTTCTCTCCATTTCAGGTTGTGCAGAAGAAAAATTATAGTTTGAGAAACTTGCCTGGTATTTTGCTTTTCTCCTGACAGAGGTAGGGTGCGGTAGTAAGAAAGAATGTTGGACTGTGTCTAAGGAGCTCTGGCTTCCAACAGGATTTTGCCACCGACTTGCAATGGGAAATAAGTCACTGGCTCTCTGAGCTACATTTCCTCAACCATGTGTTGAAAGAATTGCTGGATTTTTAAGAACTCTAACAGCTCTAATAATATGACAGAATCATGGTTTTTTTTTTTTAACCTCCTCTAGATACTTCTCTTATTATTCTCTAATTCTTAGAAAATGGTGTAAAACTGTTATTAGCATTCATGTTTTGTCTGCTCTGCTAAATTGTACGGTCCTAGAAAACATCACATTCAGTTTGCTATCCCTCACAATTTAAGACTATAGCTTTTTTTTTTTTGCGATATGCGGGCCTCTCACTGTTGTGGCCTCTCCCGTTGCGGAGCACAGGATCCGGTAAGACTATAGCTTTTATAAGTTAAATATTTGAAGGAAGGAAGGGAGAATGAGTTGAGCTATCTTTTTTTTTTTTTTTTTTTTTTTTTTTCCGCACGCGGGCCTCTCACTGCTGCGGCCTCTCCCGTTGCAGAGCACAGGCTCCGGATGCGCAGGCCCAGCGGCCATGGCTCACGGGCCCAGCCGCTCCGCGGCATGTGGGATCTTCCCGGACCGGGGCACGAACCCGCGTCCCCCGCATCAGCAGGCGGACTCTCAACCACTGCGCCACCAGGGAAGCCCTGAGCTATCTTTTTTTGAAGATTATTTTTCAGTGATAGTTGCTTCATAATTTTGTAGAGATAAATACCCTTTAGCTAGGTGATAATGATTATATTATAGTAATAGTATTTCTCCCTGTTTTGTCCAATTAAAAATAATTTGTGGGTTATTTTATAATATAAAAACCCAGAAGCAATGCATTATGTGAGTTAGTATTCTATTATACTGCTTTTTTGGTAAATAAATTCTCAGGGAAGATTTCCTATGAGCAACTCAATGTGATAAAAGGCTAATGTAATGAATCAGGATTATTTACCATGTGCTGCAAATGTTAGAAGAGTTAGCTCAAACTAGCTCAAACTAGTTCAACCAAAAAGGAAAATTTATTTGACTCATATATCTGAAAAGTTCAGGCTTGGCTAAATCTAGGGCCAAATGGATCTCTGGGGCCATTTCTTCATTTATGGTGGTAAGGCTGCTAACAGCTCCAAGCTATCCTCTCAGTAATCCTGGTGTTAGGACAGTGCCTCTTTCAGAACAGTTCTAATGCCTCCCAGAGTTGAGCTGCATTGTTTAAATGGGTCACACATGGAGATGTGCCTGCATTCATCATTGTTCTAGGTATATGGAATACACTGATTAGCTAGGATTGGGTTGTATGCCCACACTGGAGTTCAGGGGTAGCATTTACCTCCTCCTGAACCTCATGGACTGAGAATGATCATGGGGTGGCTTCCTGTTGGGAAACTGGGGACTCTTTTTGAGGTTTTTTGGCCGTGCCACGCGGCTTGCAGGATCTTAGTTCCCTGACCCGGGATCGAACCCGCAGTGAAAAGCGCGGAGTCCTAACCACCAGGGGATTCCCAGGAAACTGGGGACTCTTAAGCAGAAGATGCAATGGGTGATAGGCAAGTAGGAGCAGTGGGAATTCACAACAAAAAACAAATCCTAGCTCTGCAAAACAAATTATTTTTAATTCTGTTTTTATATAAAAGTAATGAACTGAGAATCAACTCTGTACACAAACTTGTTTCTAGCATTTAACTTCTAAAGCTTTCTGATGCAGCTTTGTACACTGTAAAAGCTTTAATGCAAAAGCTGACTCATGTCAGTTATGAATCACATTTGGCTGCAAATGACAGATCTAACTATAGTGGCTTGAACAGATAAGGGTTAATTTTTATGACGTTCAGAGGTAGGTTGTTACTGGTATTGGTTTGGTGCCTTATGGATGTGAGTCTCTTGATATTTTCTTCATGGTCCCAGAATGGCTGCTGCAATTTTGGGCTTCATGCCCAGGGTGGCAGTAGGAGGAAGCAGAGGAGTACAAAAGGGCAAGAACCGCTTGCCATATAAACATATATTTTTCTTTTTTCCTGTGTACTTTTTAAGAGTATAACCAGATGTTCTAATCAATACTCTTGCATACATCACATGGTCACATATATCTTCTGTGAAGCTTGAGAAATGTAGTCTTTTAGTTGGGCTCAGTGCCACCCCAAATTAAACCAGCCTGCATTACTAAGGAAAAGGAGGATAATGGATATTGGGGGGCTGTCTCAGTCAGCGGGGGCTGCTATAACAAAACAACACAAACTGGGTGACTTAAACAATAGATATTTCCTTCTCATAGTTCTGGTGCTGGCTAACTCAGTTCCCTGAAGGGGGCACTCCTCCTGGCTTGCAAATGGCCCTCTTCTTGCTGTGTCCTCACATGGAAGAGAGAGAGGTGTCGTTTCTTCTTACAAGGACATTAATCATATCAAGGGGCCCCACCATCATGACCTCATATAAACCTAATTATCTTCCAGCTCCAAATACCATCACATAGGGGGTTAGAGCTTCAACATATGAATATTCAGTCCATAACATTCTACCTCTGACCCCCCTAAAAAAATTTACATCCCTCTTGCATACAAAATACATTCATTTAATCCTAATGGTCCCCAAAGTCTTAACTCATTCTAGTATCAACTTTAAAGTCTACAGTTCAAAATCTCATTTAAACCAGATATGGGTGAGACACGAGGTATGATTCATCCTGAGGCAAAATTCCTCTCTAGCTGTGAACCTGTGAGACCAGGTAAGTTATGTGCACTAGAATACAATGGTGAGACAGGTACAGGGTAGACTTTACTGTTCCAAAAGGGAGAAATTGGAAGGAAGAAGAGGGTATCAGATCCCAAGTAATTCCAAAACCTCATAAGGTAAATAATATTAGATCTTGAGGCCTGAGAATAATCCTCTGTGGTTCGATGCTCTGCTTTCCAGACCCACTGGGGTGATCCCACCTCTGCAGCTATGCCAGGTGGGGGGCCCCACCCCCCAAGCTCCAGGTGGCTGCAGTCTGGCCCAGTGAATCGGAAGCAACTGATCCCCTCCAACCCTTGAAACTGAGGAGGCAGCCCCAATGATCTCTGAATCACCTTTGTGGTCACTCCTCCTTTGCCTTGAAGAACAGCACACGTCTGCAGCTGCCTAGCTCCACAGTCCAGTTCTGTAGGGTCTAAGAAGTCTGACAGCCTTCCTTCTGTGCTGGGGTGGCTGATGAGGTCTGTGGCTCACACCCAGTAAAAAGAGGGTGAGATTTTCCAAATTTTAAAGTTCTAGTTCATTTCTCCTCAACAATTCATTGTTTTGACTCATTTCTCTCTTTTGCCTTTAATGCTAAGTGGCCAGAAGGAACCAAACTGCTTCTTCAGCACTTTGCTTAGAAATTTCCTCAGTTAACTATCCAGTTTCATAGCTTGCAAGTTTTTCCTTCCACAAAACACTAGAATATAGTTCAGCCAAGTTCTTTTGCCACTTTGTAACAAGGATCACCTTTTCTCCATTGTCCAATAACATGTTCCTCATTTCTGTCTGAGATCTCACCAGAATAGCCTTTACCACCCATATATATATATACTAACATTCTACTGATGATTTACATATTCTCTAAAAAGAGAGAGGCTCTCCCTCCAGTTCTGCCCTTTTCTTTGTGAGTCCTCACCAAAATCATTGCCCTTAATAGCCATATTTCTAGCAGGCACCTCAAAACTCCTCCAGCCTCAACCCCTTGTCCAATTCAAAGCCACTTCAATATTTTTAGGTATTTGTTACAGTAGCATCTCACTCTCAGTACCAAAATCTGTATTAATTAGCCTCCAGAGAAAAAGAACCAATAGGACGGAGATACATATACAGAGAGAGAGAGGGAGAGGGAGAGACTTATATGGAATTGGCTCATGCGGTTGTGTAGGCTGAGAAATCCCATGATCTGCAAAGGCAAGCTGGAGACCCAGGAGAGGCAATGGTATAGTTCCTGTCTGAGTTCAAAGGCCTGAGAACAAGGAGAGGTGATGGTGTAAGTTCCAGTTTGAGTCTGAGTCTTACCTAAGGCAAAAGAAGACTGTTGTCCCAGCTCTAAGACAGTCAGGCAGAGAGGGAATTCTCCTTTATTCAGCCTTTCTTGTTCTATTATGTCTCCAATGGATTGGATGAGGCCCACCTACATTGGGGAGGACAAACTGCCTTACTCAAGTCCAGCAATTTAAATGTTAATCTCATCTAGAATCACCCTCATATACACACCAGAATAATATTTAACCAAATATCTGGGCACTCCATGGCCCAGTCAAGTTGACCCATAAAATTAATCATCACAGTGGCATAGCAATTTCTGCCACAAAGATATTAGTGAAAACATTGTGATTTAATTCCTTTCCTTTCTGTTTCAGTTGTTTTCTTATTATATATATATATATATATATATATATATATATATATAAAGAAAGCTTTTAGTTAAATAGATATTACACAGATAAAAAAAAGAAATGTTTAATTCTAAGCAAAAAATTTCTCCTAAGTCAGGATATTTTTTTATCAACTCCAGGGTCTTTTTTTTTGTTTTTTAGATAGTCTATACAAACAGGATCATTCATTATATTTTGTGACCTACCTTTTTCTACTTAAAATATAAAATTTGAACATTTCTGTGCTACAGAATATTCTTTTATGACTTTTTTTTTTTTTTTGCGGTACGCGGGCCCCTCACTGTTGTGGCCTCTCTCGTTGCGGAGCACAGGCTCCAGACGCGCAGGCTCAGCGGCCATGGCTCACGGGCCCAGCCGCTCCACGGCATGTGGGATCTTCCCGGCCAGGGCACGAACCCACGTCCCCTGCACCGGCAGGCGGACTCTCAACCACTGCGCCACCAGGGAAGCCCTATGACTTTTTTTAACATATTTATATGACATTTTTAATGACCGCTGAATAGTCTATTGAATGGCATTTTTCAGTCAATCTCCCCTTGTTAGACATTTAGTAGTTTCCAATTCTTCACTATTATAAGCAACTCTATCACGCTCTTGGACAGTAGGACTCTCTCTTTTTTTAAAATTTATTTATTTTATTTATTTTTGGCTGCTTTTGGTCTTTGTTGTTGCACGCAGCGAGCGGGGGCTACTCTTCTTTGCTGTGCGTGGGCTTCTCATTGTGGTGGCTTCTCTTGTTACGGAGCATGGGCTTAGGCGTGCGGGCTCAGTAGTTGTGGCTCGTGGGCTCTAGAGTGCAGAAGCAGTAGTTGTGGTGCACAGGCTTAGTTGCTCCGCGGAAGGTGGGATCTTCCCCGACCAGTGCTCGAACCCATGTCCCTTGCAGTGGGAGGCGGATTCTTAACCACTGCGCCACCAGGGAAGCCCTCTCTTGTTATTTCTCAATGTTTAGTTACAAAAGCAATACATGCCCTCTCCAAATAACTAAAACAATACAGAATTGTGTAAGATAAAAAGCAAAGCTCCTTATTTCTATTCATCAGCACTTCTTTTCCCCAGCGTTTCTATTCCCCATGGGGCAACCACCGTTAATAGTTTACTGTGTGTCTTTCTGAATTTGTTTTCTGACTTATTTCTTCCTTCTCCTTCCATTCTGTTAACTGTAGGTTTTTGCTTCCTGCTCTTCTCATCCTCAGCCTCAAGCAGCCTCTTCACTCTTATTTGCTGCTTAGTCTGGGAAACCAGACCAGCACATCTACTAGAATTATGTGTAGATTTAGTCAAAATAATTTATGAGTAAAAGCCTCACATCTCTCTGATTAAAGAGCATGAACTTCACTAGTTATCCTTTCTGTCTGGCTTTTCGTAGTGAGCCTTTTAAACCTACGTCCTGGTACTAACTGGGTCAAACAGTTGGTAAAGTAAGCTTCAAATCAAGTGAGGTGTTACTATGTTTACTTTTCGTAAGCTAAGAGTGAACTACATGTAAGAAACATTTTTATGTTAACTTTTCATGTGTTCATACAACTGACCATGAAAGGAAAATTTTGTAAAATAGGAGAAGAGCAATTAAAGATTTTTTTAGTGTTTTCATTCATTCAGTAAATATTTACTGAGTACCTGTCACAAGTATAGATACTAGCAATGTAAAAATGAAAAACCAAAGCTCTTCATCTTCTTTTTTTAAAGCTTTCACAAGTACTATTTAGGAAACACCTAACAGTATATTTTGTCTTCTTTGCCTGGATCCTCCCTTCAAAATGTGCATTTAAGCATTTTGTCTCTGAATCATGTGGCAGTAAACTCGGTTCTCTATTGATAACACATTGGCACTTGAGCCTCTGTATTCCCTCTATTTTCTTGCCCGAGCAGCTGCAGCAGCATTTAGCTCAGGAGCAAGAAGAAGTCCTCTGGCTGCCCAAGTAGGTGGATATCTAGGACATTAGGATTCCCTTCAGGTCCTTTTGGTAAAACTAAGTCCAGAGACCTTGGCATTGCAATTCACACCATTATCTACAGCTCACCCTTTCCTTTTATCTTTCTTCTTCTTCAACTATGAAAATTGCTGAAATGCCAGGAGTTTGGTTACGGGTGAATAGGGAAGTATGGAATGTTTTTAATCCTGCTCTCAGTATTGTTGGTAATATTAGAAGATCAGCAGAGCCGTGAATCCAGTCACGCTCTTGGCTATAGCAGCCTACCCTGACTTAAGTGCTCCTCACATGAAAAAAGACCCAGGGCTTTAGTTGACAGTAAAAGCAACCTGAGCCAGTGATGTGACCTAGCTGCCAAAACTAGCCAATGTGATCTGAACCAGCATTAATCGAAGGCTGTGGCTGGGACAAGTAAGGTAATAGTCCCAGAGTACACTCTGCAGTGGTCAGACCACACCTGGAGGATGGTGTTTCCTCCTGGGCACAGCATTTTAAAAGTGATGTTGACAAGTTGGAGTACATCCAAGTTGGGCAACAGGATGATGAATGGCCCAGAAACTACATCCTTTGAGGAACAGTTAGAGGAATTGGGGTAGTTCAGCCTGGAAACTAGAGGCATAAGGATGTGGGATAACCACTTCCAAATATTCGCAGGGCTATCATGTAGAAGAGTTGAACTCTCCTGTATAATCTCAGCAAGCACAACTTAGACCAATGGGTGTACATTACAAAGCGGTTGATCTTGTCTCCATAAAAGGAAGAATTTTCTAGCCCTTACGAACATCCAGAAAATAGGAGCTTTGCAAGGTAGTGACTTTACCTTAATAAGGGGTGTTAGAATGGTGATTGGCTGACCAAACACCAGAAGATTCACAAATAGGATGGGAGGTTTGGAGAGACAAACTGATCTAAGATCCTTACAGATTCAAAGGTTCTAATGACAGAACCTCAGGAAGGAAGTAAGTGTTAGTACCTTTTTGCCTCAGATGTCATGCAAGTATTAACCATAGAAACTATGCTAAAATTGACTCTAAGGTCAAATATCAAAGTTATGAGGATGGAAGGAAAAAAAGTCATAGGAACTTTCTCTTTTCCCTCATGGTTGTCAATTTTGTGTATAAAGATTTGGGTAGTAGTGTTTGTTGTTTTCGAAGCAGATGGAATGATTTTTTTTTCTCTTTGAAGATTCTTTAAAGCCCTGGTTTGCTTTCTTTCTCATCAAACTTATGGTCCTCTTAATAGTTTTCAGGATATTACATTTTGAAAAGATTACTCTTAATCCAAAATTATAAAGCAGCATTTCAGGGAATGGCAGTCTGTCCACATGTCAAAGAAGCAGTCCTGTGGAACAACTGGTGTTTAAAGCTCATTAATCATTAATAATGAGGTAGTGTCCAGTAAAACGTGTACGTTGCAATAGCTTGGCTCTTCCCCATAATCAGTTATGTAAATAGACCAGAATGATCATTCCTATTTTACCAATGCAGAAACAGGGTCTTGGAGCAGCTTGCCTACCATGACTGTGGATGGAGCAGGTGCTAAAATCCAAATCCACTAGCACCTGTCTAGTGCTCTTTCTAATACTGTTTTCAATACTAAAAACTGTTACTGTTTTTTCCTAATAGCAGGTCTAGAGACTTACTTAAATGCAGAATATATTTTTTCTCTCTAACTACAGTGGTTCTCTGGAGTAGGAGGGCAGATAGCTTCAGCTAAAGAATTGGCCTCTTAACTTTAATGCTGTCTCTAATTCATCTTATGTCCTCAAGAAAGACTCTTGCAAACATCACTACTGATGTCTGAAGATGCTTGACCCTCTCCTTGAAAAGAGAGATACTAATACTTACTTCAAATAAAAATCCTATGGATATGGATAGAACAATGCTTGTCAGACAGGGTAGATTTGACTGGGTGGTGCAGCAAAATGCTTAGGAGCTCAGGTTCAGTGAGAGAGATGTGGGCTTAAGTCTTTGTTTTGCCACCTACTGGCTGTGACATTATCATCATCTCATGGAGCCTCAGGGCCCTTATTTGTAAAATGGGAATAATAGGACCTACCTTTTTGGCTGTTGGGAGGATTAGGTAAGATAATGTGTGTAAAAGCATGAATACTGTGCTGTTTTCTAAAAACACGTTTATTGTGAGTTATTATTCATTGTCTTTCACTCACTTTTCTATTGGGGGTATTATTGTGTGTTTCTGATTTACTTCCACTTTGCAGTTTATGCTCAGCACAGTAGGTGCTAAATAAATCCTAGTCTGTAGCACCACGCTGGACCCATAATCAGTAACAATTCAATAGACCAAGTGCCTCCTGGGTGCCCAGCCCAACGTCGATCTCCAAGAATACTAAGCTGCCTGAGACTAGACCCCTGCTGAGAGAAAGTGATCATCAGGTTGTTGTAGAGGTGTTCCAGAAAGGTCTGGAGATGGATGAGTGCTGAGTGAGTCACAGGCAACCAGGCCAAGAAAGGTGGGAGGGGGCTTGGTGGAGAGGGAGCTGCTGAATGAAGGCACAGATCTCTGTCAGCAGATTGCCTGAGTGAACTGTAAGCCTGCATCAGTGTTTTAATACTTGCTTGGCTAGTCACATAACCTCTCAGAACCTCAGTTTACCTGAAAAGAAATATACAACGATGTCTACCTACTAGATTCAATGAAGTAATATTTGCAAATACTTGCTTGGCACATCATCTAGCACAAAGTAAGTGCTCAATAAATGTTAGCCACCGTTACCATTATGTTCTAACAATTTTATAATACCTTATAATTATGAACGGTGTCATTCCAAGAATAATTCATTCCCTGGTCGTTGGACTGCGAAGGAGGATTCCAGGATTCACTGCTTCAGTCTTGAAGAGCTTTAAAGCAAGGAGGCTCTAGAGCAGTCTTCACAATCCCCGTCAAGGGCCTGCGCGACGTCTTTTACTCCGGGAGGCGGTACTGGAGGACCCATGCAGAGCCGGGCTCCCAGGGTCACATGGGCCGCGGCCCCGCCCCGGCCGAGCCCGTCCCCCGCGGCTGCGGCAGCTGTGGCTGCGTCTGCGCGGAGCGGAGCGCGCTCTGTAGCGCGGTCTGCAGTGGAGGCGGCGCAAACAGCCAGGGGGCGGCGGATGGCTCTGCGGGGCCTGGCAGGCTCGGGGCCCGGCTCCCGCGGGCCGCTGGATGAGGCGGGGGCAGCGGACGAGGAACGCGAGGGGCCGGCCGTGGTGGCAGCGGGAGACGCGCCAGAGGACGTTGAAGAGGACGAGGGCCGCAGCCGGGGCCTGCTGCGCTGGGACGGCTTCTCAGCCTGGCTGCATTGCGTGTGTGTGGTGGGCTTCGACCTGGAGCTGGGCCAAGCCGTGGAGGTGAGGCCCGGCCGCACCTGGCTCCCGCGCCCCGTCCCGGTCCCCGCGCTGGGGCAGCCCCAGCAGAGCTTGTGGCCCGCGGGCCGACCGGCCTGGACCCTGTCCGCTGCGCATCCGGGCGTGGCCGGCAGCCCCTCCGCCGTCTACCGGGCTGCGGTCCAGAGGCAGTTCCCGTGGGAGGATCGTGGGCTGTGGCTAAGGGTGAAAAGTTCTCTCTAGGCCCCTCCTAAATACTTGTTGATGGCCCTGTTTTCTTTTTCTTTCTTCTTTTTTTTTTTTAACCCGGTGTCACAGGAATAACTAGAACGGTTAGCGGCACCCGGAGAAGACTGCAGGCAGGATGTTTGGGACTTTTTCAAGAAGCAGACAATGCCCCTGACATATGGTGAACTATAATAGCCAGACCTCACACAACCATATGGTGAACTATAATAGCCAGACCTCACACAACCAACTTTTTTTAGACTCATGGATTGTTTTGGTCATTTGCAGCGACTCAGAGCATTCCGCTCAGCCTGAGCCGAAATGCTTGTCTCAGCAGGGGTTTTCTCCTTTTCCTCCTTTTGTTCCTCATCTCTGTTATTTCTTGATGTTGCTTCTGAGGCGGCCTGAAAGCTAATAGCAAGATGAACATAAGGGAAATCGTTCGCTTGTGAATTTGTCAAGTTTTCCATTTTTATAGCGCCTTGTTGAAAGGCCTTGTAATCTTGACATTATTTAGGGTTCCTTTTGTAGCGTAAGAGATTGCTTGTCTTTATGTAGCCAAGAAAAACGTAGAGTCAGAAGGACCTATGTTTAGAAGATTTTTTTGTTTGTTTTGGTGGCATTGACAGATTTTAATGAATCATCTCATTCTGACTTTAGTGGCATGAGTGGGCTATGAAAATTGGCCAGGGAGGTATTTCTTAATGTGGAGTGTGTATTCAGCCTGTCTTCTCTGTGTTTTATCATTACACAGCTCAATACACTTTAAGTTTCCACTAAGATTTAGGCATTATCTTGGTTGCTGAGCAGACGTATATGAAAGATATACTCTAACCTGTATTTATAGAGTAAGACTACAATTTAGAGGAGAACCAAGAATTAATCACACTAGCAGATAGGGCTAAATGCAGTGCCTGGCACGTGACAGTGTTCAATAAAAAATTGGTAGAGTGAGTGAATACATGAACAGTACTTTGAGATGGAAGCAACAGTTCCCAAAGACTGTGAAGAAGAGACTTATGTCATCTATCATTTACACTGACATATTATCCTGAAGCTATATGTATAGCAAAATACGATTTAATCAGAAAGCATAGGATTGAGTTGTTGTAGTCGATTACATTTTTGAATAGTTAAAGGAGATCCTTTTGGACTCTGACCATTTGGGCATTCTTTATAACGTGTATGTTTTTTTCTGACCTAATAAACAATACTTAGCAGGTATTGAGGTGCTACAAAAATGTGAATCACTGAGACTATTTTGAATTTCATTTCCCATAGTATATGCTATTGCACAGAGTTTTCTTTAGGTCTTTGGTTCTTCACATTTTTAAAAGGTCCAGAATGCAGATAAGTTATGAACTTCATGAACTCTCTCCCTAAGGAAAATGGTAATACAAAACCATGTATATGCTTCCATTGACTATCTGGGGGTCATTTATGGAGTTTCTGTTGCATTATCCTCAGGTTAAGAATCACTGATTTTAGAAAGTGTAGGGTGAGGGTGGGGAAGATTCCCTAATAAAGGATCCCAAGAAAGATAAACACATTGAGAGGAAACACAATTTAATTTTGTTTTGTTCTGAGAAATGTAGAATGCCACTTTTGAAATGAAGAAAAAGGAATACAAATTAATAATTAATATAACAAAATAGTTGAAAATATATTTCACTTTTGTAATATGGCCATATCCAGGCCAAAAATGGACAGGAGGGATGGCTGTAATGGGGCAAGAAGGTAAGCATAGAATTGTGTTGGAGAAATGACATAATAGCCCCACCCTACTTCCTATAATGCACAACCATAGGGATTCAGAAGGGAAGTTAATTAAATAGGTTAAAAACTAAGTTTGGACAGTATATCCTCCAACAACACACTCAGTTGTGTTATCAGAAATGCAGTCATTTAGTCTTAGGCTTGAGAGAGACTTAAGAAGTCAGTTCTGCCATGATAGAAAGTACCAGTTGCAAATTTTAAATGTATAAACAATGCCACTTATTTAAGCTTAAATCCCTACTAAAGAGATAACGTAGAATATTGACCAAGAACTCAGACCCTAGAGCTAGACTGCCTAGGCTTGAATCTCTGTGACTTGGGGTACGTTACTTAGCTCATCTGAGCCTCACACTCCTCTGTGACAGGATAACAGTGCCTATATCATGGCACTGTTGTGAGGGTTAGGTAAGTTAATGTTGATGAAGCATTTGGAACAGTGCCTTGGACTCAGTAAGACCTAAGTAAGTCTGTATTTGGGAAGCACTGAAATTCTCTTTTTCATTTTCAATGAAGAGAACCCCTAACTTTTGCTTTGTGAAGATGAGACCTTTGGACCTTAGTTTTCTCACTAGAAAAATGAAGTTGAAGTACTAGAATCAGTATTCTTTTTTTTTTTGCAGTACGCGGGCCTCTCACTGCTGTGGCCTCTCACTGCTGTGGCCTCTCCCGTTGTGGAGCACAGGCTCCAGACGCGCAGGCTCAGTGGCCATGGCTCACAGGCCCAGCTGCTCCTCGGCATGTGGGATCTTCCTGGACCGGGGCACGAACCCATGCCCCCTGCATTGGCAGGCGGACTCTCAACCACTGTGCCACCAGGGAAGCCCAAATCAGTATTCTTTTTAAAGTAGGGGAACTTTTTTTCTGGGTAGATGAAAATCAGATGTACCTCAGTGGCTAATCTGGTTGAAATGGGGCCTGTGTGTATATATTTGGTTGTGGACGACAAAAACTAAGCTATAGCTGAAGGAGAAAAGGCACATTTGCTGTAAGGCCACAAGGGTGTTTCAGGATGTCCAAGGTCCAAACCTAGAGGGACTTCCAGAAAACGGCTAGAGCCCAGAACCAGGGAAGTCTCTTGTTTATGCTCTTGTTTTATGGATTTTGTTCATGCTTCATGCTCTCCTTTAAACTAACTTCTCTGCTTCTGTGATCTTTATGGCGAAGTTGCCCTTTTCAGCCACTTCAATGAAAAGAGTGAATGTCATTCTCATTCCAAACACCAGAGGAAGGTACTCAGGCCTGGTTTGGAGCAGATTCTCACTCTGCTATAATCAGCTGAAGACCTGAGTGGTTGGAGGAGTGGTCTGTGTTGCATAAAATGTCTGTTGGAAACCCTGTCCTAGAAGAAGGGGACAGTGAAGGGGGTCTTTTTAGCTGGGAAGAGACTGCAAAAGGTGTTGACTACAGGAGGTGTGCTCAGCTTCTTTCTTTTCCCCTGAGATGGCTCTGGCATCACCAGAGTGACACTAAGGGTCCTCTGGAACAAGGTTTGAGATCCTCTGAATTTTATATATTCTATGTCACTTCCAGCTCTGTGAAATTACCTGATTTTATAATAAAGCCTTAATTAATTATCTGAATCCAGAATTGCCTCATTCCAGTTTTTTTTTTCTCATTGAGTAATAATATGTTCATTGTTGAAAACTTGGCAAGAAAGGGAATTATAAACACTAGAAAACATCACTCATAATTATATTAAGAGATTAATACTTGGCATTTTTGTTAATGCTGTTTTTCTTTATATAATTTTGTATCTGTCAAGGATTAGTCTGATTGTTAAGAACAGAAATCCTCTCAAATTTAAGTGAAGAGAAATTGATTGTAAGGAATCTTTTGGAACCAGTTACAGGAAACAGGGTTGAACCTCATGGAATTTGGAAAGCCCCAGGCTTTTGCCTTTGTCTCTGTGGAGCTGTGTGGTCTTTTGTCTCTGCTTCTCTTTGCATGTCTGTTCTATTCTCTGTGCTGAGGCTGGTTTCCTCTGCAAGGGTCTCAATTTCTGCTCCCCCATTTCACTTGACTTTGGGTTTCCACGGTACTGATATTAGCCAAACTTCTAGTTTTGTATTCTGGAACCAGGCAGAAGCTTAATTCAAATACTAGAGTATCTGATTGGTTCAGCATGGGTCAGGTGCTCTCTGTTGTTCAGTCAGTTGCGGTAAGGAGACAGTGTTTCAGTAACCATAGTGGCCACTTAGGCTCACCCCTGCAAAAGGAGGGGACACTTGAAAGCATGGTCTGGGCAGCAGTCCCCCAAATAGGTCTGCTGTAAGAGTCTGCCATTACTGATAAGCATTCTCATAAACAATTTGCCATATCGTTAAAGAGTCCTCATAAATATTTTTTTATGGACCATAATTTATTTAACCATTTCCCCTAATTTGGATATTTGGTAGTTTCTTTTTTTCTACATAGTGTGAAGAGTTGTTTGCCACCTGTACACACTTCCTTAGAGATGGTCTTCATTTTTTGAGGGCCTTTAAATCATGTGAACTCACGGAACTCACAGCACATCATGGGAGGTGACACATCTGTAATTTGAGATTACCTCTTGAAACT